>NC_091283.1:582531231-583214822 GCF_032444005.1 Ranitomeya imitator
TTAAAAATGAGCGCGTTAATGGCTTTCAAAGACATAGCGGCTTGTGATTGGTCACGGCCACGCTACCAATCACAAGCAGCGACGTCACCGCAAGCTATTAACGCGCTCATTTTTAAAAATGAGCGCGTTAATGGCTTTCAAAGACGTAGCGGCTTGTGATTGGTCGCAGCCACGCGACCAATCACAAGCCGCGACGTCACCGCAAGCTATTAACGCGCTCATTTTTAAAAATGAGCGCGTTAATGGCTTTCAAAGACGTAGCGGCTTGTGATTGGTCGCGTGGCGGTCACATGGGCGGCCCGCGACCAATCAGAAGCCGGGACGTGATTCTCAGGTCCTAAAAGCGCTGATTTTGAACAAAGAAGCCTGCCGGTTACCCGCGCTGAGTTCAGGGGCCGCCGGAGAGGTAAATATATCAATATTTTTTATTTTAATTCTTTATTTTACACATCCCTATGGATCCCAGGGCCTGAAGGAGAGTTTCCTCTCCTTCAGACCCTGGGAACCATGAGAATACCTTCCGATACTTGATGTCCCATTGACTTGTATTGGTATCGGATATCGGTATCGGCGATATCCGATATTTTTCGGGTATCGGCCGATACTATCCGATACCGATACTTTCAAGTATCGGACGGTATCGCTCAACACTACTGCTGACGCTTACCACTAGCTGTTTGATAATGGGACACCTCGTGTGCAACACTGGCAGCTGCTGATGGAGTGGTCGTGCGACTGCTCTCTGTGGACGAGCTTTCGCTTCTGGAGAAGGAGGAGGGGTTGCGAACGCCTACAGCCAACTGTTTCCTAGACCGTGGGCTAGGCAGAACTGTCCCACTATGGCTGTCCCCTGTGAACCCTACATCCACCACATTAACCCAGTGTGCCGTGATGGACACGTAATGACCCTGGCCATGCCTACTGGTCCATGCATCTGTTGTGAGGTGCACCTTTCTACTGACTGATTGCCTCAGTGCATGGACAATGCGGTCTTTGACATGCTGGTGGAGGCCTGGGATGGCTTTTCTCGCAAAGAAGTGTCGACTGGGTAGGTCATAACGTGGTACTGCGTAGGCCATCAGGGCTTTGAAAGCTTCACTTTCAACCAACCGATAGGGCATCATCTCTAACTAGATTAGTCTAGCAATGTGGGTGTTCAAACCCTGTGTACGCTGATGAGAGCATGAGTACTTTCTTTTCCTAACGAGAGTCTCTTGTAGGGTGAGCTGGACTGGAGAGGTGCATATGGTGGAACTAGCGGTGGTGGTGGTCTTGGAAATGGCGGATTGAGAGTGGGTTGGTGATGGTATTCTCGATGTTGGCCTACATACAGTGTTTCCTACCAATTACCTTGTGATTCCCTGAGTGCTTTGGCCTTGCGACAATACCTCCTCATTTGCTGCTGGTGGTGTCCTAATAACCGGTGTGCTTACAGTGAGGGAAGCAATGGAGCGTTGCTGACTACCTTCATTCTGAGAAGGTGCACCAACGGTACAGGATGTTTGGTAGTTAGTCCAGGCTTGCAAGTGCATGTTGGTTAAATGTCTAAGCATGCATGTTGTATTTAAATTTTGAAGATTCTTCCCTCTGCTAAAGGTCTTTGAGCATTTCTTACAGATAACTTTTGACTGATCATTCGGATCTTGGTTAAAAAATTGCCACACTGCACTCTTCCTACTATGGAATACCTTTTCAGGCATTGCATGTTGTGCTACTTTCACCGGATGGCCACGCTGTCCTAAAACTGTTTTTGTTTTTGACAAACATTTTTGACCTGATACGGGCCTGCCAGATGACAGCTTTTTCGATGTAGATGGCTGCTGCGGATCATCCTCCTCCGCTTCAGAGCTACTGGCAGCGGCACCCTCTTCCCCCAATGGCTGCCAATCTGGGTCAACAACTGGGTCATCTATCACCTACTCTTCAATGTCATGTGCACCTTCCTCTGTGTCACCGTGTAAGGTGCTATAGCGTTCGGGACGGGGCACCATAGTCTCATCAGGGTCAGATTTTGGCTCAGTACACTGCAAAGGGCAATGTAGTGATCTGAGTCAATGGAACAGCATTATAATCTAGCTGTGGCTGTGCATCAGTGCACTCCATGTCCGATTCATCTTGTAATGGGCAGTTAACAATTTCCCGTTCTAACCCAGGCACGGTATGTGTAAAGAGCTCCATGGAGTAACCTGTAGTGTCGCCTGACGCATCCTACACTTTTGGTTTGGGTGAAGGACACAAGGAAACGTCTTGCTCCTGACCGGGAGCATCCACTGACGAATTGCTTTTATATTTGGAACTTTCTGAAAAGGAGGCGAAAGAGCTAGAGGCTGAGTCAGCAATGAAAGCCAAAATTTCCTGCTGCTCCGGCTTTAAAAGCCGTTTTCCTATTCCCAGAAAAGGGAGCATTTGAGGCCTTGTGTAGCCAGACGATGACGCTGGCTCAACACCTCCAGCCTTAGGTGCTATTGTGCTTTTGCCACTACCACCAGTGCAGCACCACCACCACCACCACCACCATCACTACCAGCTGGCAACCACCGCCCACGGCCTCTTCCACGAGACTTCCTCATTTTTTGGAAAATCTAACCAAAATAACAACCATTATATGGTACTGTAAAACAAGGCAGAAAGTGTATATAAACTTGTTGAGAATTTGAATCTTCCTTTTTTGGGGTGAGACTGAACCAAAACTCAGGCCCTGCGCATAAAACAACGCAATGTAAGTGGCAGAAAGTGGCTGGCTGATATACGACAAACTAACAGGACAGAAGTATATCCACTTTGTGAGAATTTGAAACTCCCTTTTTTGGGGGGAGACTGACCCAAAAGTCAGGCCCAGTGTATAAAACAACGCAATGTAAGTGGCAGAAAGTGGCTGGCTGACATACACCAAAGTAACAGGACTGCAGTAGATCCACTTTGTGAGAATTTGAAACTCCCTTTTTTGGGGGGAGACTGACCCAAAGCTCAGGCCCAGTGTATAAAACAATGCAATCTAAGCGGCTGGAAGATATATGAAAAAATACAAGGACTGTAGTACAATTTCAATCTCCCTACAATGATCTCAGGAAAAGTATGGCAGCAATAAAAAGGACTGCTGCACACAAAAGTGTGGACAAATAAACAAGATAACTGTGCAGAAAGGAGCAACAGGATTTTTGCTTTTAAAAAAGCAGTTGGTTTGCACAGCGGCATGCAAACAGCAATGCCGCTATCAGGGAGCCTTATAAGGCAGCCTAATAAGCTACAGAGCTGATGCACAAAAATATAGCCTCCACTGTCCCTGCAAACAAATGGTGGTGTTGGACAGTGGAAATCGCTACAGCACAAGCAATTTCGGGGGTTAATCTTCCCTCCCTAACTATATCCCTTCTTCTGATGAAGCTGCGGCAACCTCTCCCTATGCTACGATCGGCAGAAGAAAGATGGCGGCCGGCGTGCACGCCCCTTTATAGCCCCTGTGACGCCGCAGAAAGCAATCCAATCACTGTCATGCCCTTCTCTAAGATGGTGGGGACCAAGACCTATGTCATCACGCTGCCCACACTCTGCATCCTCCTTCATTGGCTGAAAAATGGCGCTGAAACGGTCATATGAAACGTGACTTTGGCGCGAAGATCGCTGACCTCATGGCCGATCCCACACTAGGATCGGGTTTCATGAAACCTGACTTTGCCGAAAGTCAGTGATTTTTGAATTTGTCCCATCCGTTTTGCTCAACCCTAGTGAAAAACCCTCACAAGTCAACCCATTTTGGAAACTAGACCATTCAAGGAACTTATCTAGATATGTGTTGCGGGTAGCTTGAACCCCCAGGCAGGGTCTTTACAGTAATTTATAGCGTTAAGCCGTGAAAACGAAAAATCTAATTCTTTCCACAAAAATGTTCTTTTAGCCCCAATTTTTTATTTTCACAAGGGTTACAGAAGCAAATGGACCCAAAAAATCATTGTGCACTTTCTCCTGATACCCAATATGTCGGGGAAAACTACTGTTTAGGCGCATGGCAGGGCTCAGAAGTGAAGGAACACCATTTGACTTTTTCAACACAAAATTGGCTGGAATCATTATCGGAAGCCTAAAAAGTGCTTGGCCTTTATGCCTTGATGTTGCTGGCCTGCCTGCGGAAAGTGTACTTGTCGGAACTTGTGTTTAGGATGACAAGAGGTGTAATCACAGACAGACGCATGTGCCTGTCCGCAGCCAATGTGGGCAAGCTCACATTCATTCAAATGAACCAGGTATGGAACTCACAGGACTTGCCCGTACCTTTGGCTGAATATAGAAGTATACCAGCAGCATCCAGCCATTGCTAGGTTGCACCGCAGTTTGTTTGTTCTATTTTCCATTCACAATATTAAGGGTCCCACCCAAATTTAAAAAAATGAATTAATATAAATTAGGGTGTTTTGCAGAGTATACCCACAAAGTTTGTTTGCAGATTACCTCCACAGAGGCTTTTTCCAGAGTACGCCCACAGAGACACGTGCAGAGTATACACACAAGTTTTTCTGGCACAATATTCCAACGGACATGGTTGCAAAGTAGAAAAAATAGTTTTCACACACGGTACTCCCACAGACATGGGTATAATTATTGTTTAGGACCACAACTCGTACTGACACAAGGGAAGAGTGTGATTATTTTGTAGACAAACTACTCGCACAGGCACAGGTGCAGAGGCTTTTTGGCATAATACACACAAATGCTTTTTGGCACACTGTACACACAGGCTTTTTTGGCACAGCACTCCCAGAGGCAGTTTTGCTACTGCCTCTGGGAGTGCTGGGCGTAGGGGCGGACATTACCTGTCCGCCCCTACACCCAGGAGGCAAGGTGGCACCCCTTAGAGGCTGGGGCATGATAGAGTCCCTGTAAAACACCTCAAGCCAATGGTCATACGGGTGTGTCCTATCCATCCGGCGGACAGAGAGAGAGAGACATAACATCTGTAACATCTTCAACAGTTGTGAGGACTTTATGGGAAGCTTAGCAGTAAGGTACAACAACACCATGGTGCTAGAGGAAGGCTACTGATTTCTACCTGGACAAGAGGACTCAGGATTTGCCTCCAAACCGGCCGGACTCTGCCTGCCCTGTGGTCTGGTACCCTGGAGTGTGGATGCTGAAGCCTTCAGTAAAAGGTAAAGAGACTGCAACCTTGTGTCCTCGTTCTTCACTGCGCCTCTCACCATCCACCATCTACACACTGGGAAGCCCTGGGGGCATACTTCACCTGTGGGAAGGTGTTGTGAATTCTGTTATCGAACTCCCTCCTGTGGTCATGAATGGTACTTCGGCGAGTTCTGTCCATGGACTCCCTCTGGTGGCTGTGAGTGGAGCTGCTGCTTCTGAGGTTCCTTCCACAGGTGACGTAGTTTATTCTTTGGCTGGCTGCTTTATTTAACTCCACTCAGATCGTTACTCCATGCCAGCTGTCAATGTTCTTGTACTGGTTCAGTTCGCTCTTGGATCTTTCTGGTGACCTGTCTACTCCAGCAGAAGCTAAGTCCCTGCTAGTTAATAATTTGTTCATTGTTTCCTTGTCCAGCTTGCTATCATGATTTTGTCTCGCTAGCTGGAAGCTCTGGGATGCAGAGTGGCACCTCCGCACCGTGAGTCGGTGCGGAGGTCTTTTTGCGCACTCTGTGTGGTCTTTTTGTAATTTTTTGTGCTGATCGCAAAGATACCTTTCCTATCCTCAGTCTGTTTAGTAAGTCTGGCCTCCCTTTGCTGAAACCTGTTTCATTTCTGTGTTTGTGACTTTCATCTCTACTCACAGTCAATATATGTGGGGGGCTGCCCTTTCCTTTGGGAAATTTCTCTGAGGCAAGGTAGGCTTTATTTTCTGTCTCTAGGGCTAGTTAGATCTTAGGCTGTGAAGAGGCGTCTAGGCCGAGTTAGGTACGCTCCACGGCTATTTCTAGTTGTGTGATAGGATTAGGGGTTGCGGTCAGCAGAGCTCCCACTTCCCAGAGCTTGTCCTGTGTGAGTTTAACCATCAGGTCGTTCCGGGTGCTCCTAACCACCAGGTCCATAACAGTACAGCTGGCCCAAAGTATTAATGCATCTCAATAGAGGGATAAGAGAAGTTCTGAGACCATTTTTTTTTCTCTGCAGTGTGTTTTGTCTTTCTTTTCCCCTTAACCTCTGGGTGGTTCAGGACACAGGTGTAGATATGGACATTCAAGGTCTGTCCTCTTGTGTGGATCATCTCACTGCAAGGGTACAAAACATTCAAGATTTTATGGTTCAGAATCCGATGTTAGAGCCTAGAATTCCTATTCCTGATTTGTCTTCTGGGGATAGATCTAAGTTCCTGAATTTCAAAAATAATTGTAAACTGTTTCTAGCTTTGAAACCCCGCTCCTCTGGTGACCCCGTTCAACAAGTAAAAATCATTATTTCTTTGTTGCGTGGTGACCCTCAAGACTGGGCATTTTCCCTTGCGCCAGGAGATCCTGCATTGCGTGATGTAGATGCGTTTTTTCTGGCGCTTGGATTGCTTTATGATGAACCTAATTCAGTGGATCAGGCAGAGAAAATCTTGCTGGCTTTGTGTCAGGGTCAGGATGAAGCGGAGGTGTATTGTCAGAAGTTTAGAAAGTGGTCTGTGCTTACTCAGTGGAATGAGTGTGCCCTGGCGGCAATTTTCAGAATGGGTCTTTCTGAAGCCCTTAAGGATGTCATGGTGGGATTTCCCACACCTGCTGGTCTGAATGAGTCTATGTCCTTGGCCATTCAGATCGATTGGCGCTTGCGTGAGCGCAAAGCTGTGCACCATTTGGCGGTATTCTCTGAGCATAGGCCTGAGCCTATGCAATGTGATAGGACTTTGACCAGAGCTGAACGGCAAGAACACAGACGTCGGAATGGACTGTGTTTTTACTGTGGTGATTCCACTCATGCGATCTCCGATTGTCCTAAGCGCACTAAGCGGTTCGCTAGGTCTGCCACCATTGGTACAGTACAGTCTAAATTTTTTTTGTCCGTTACTCTGATTTGCTCTTTGTCGTCCTATTCTGTTATGGCATTTGTGGATTCAGGCGCTGCCCTGAATTTGATGGACTTGGAGTTTGCCAGGCGCTGTGGTTTTTTCTTGGAGCCCTTGCAGTATCCTATTCCATTGAGAGGAATTGATGCTACGCCTTTGGCCAAGAATAAGCCTCAGTACTGGACTCAATTGACCATGTGCATGGCTCCTGCACATCAGGAGGACATTCGCTTTTTGGTGTTGCATAATCTGCATGATGTGGTCGTTTTGGGGTTGCCATGGTTACAGGTCCATAATCCAGTTTTGGATTGGAAATCTATGTCTGTGTCCGGCTGGGGTTGTCAGGGGGTACATGGTGATGTTCCATTGCTGTCAATTTCGCCTTCCACTCCTTCTGAAGTCCCTGAGTTTTTATCAGACTACCGGGATGTATTTGATGAGCCCAAATCCAGTGCCCTACCTCCTCATAGGGATTGCGATTGTGCTATTAATTTTATTCCTGGTACTAAGTTTCCTAAGGGCCGACTGTTTAATTAATCTGTGCCAGAGCACGCCGCTATGCGGAGTTATATAAAGGAATCCTTGGAGAAAGGTCATATTCGCCCGTCGTCATCACCGTTGGGAGCAGGGTTCTTTTTTGTGGCCAAGAAGGATGGTTCTTTGAGACCTTGTATTGATTACCGCCTTCTTAATAAGATCACAGTCAAATTTCAGTACCCTTTTCCGCTGCTGTCTGATTTGTTTGCTCGGATTAAGGGGGCTAGTTGGTTCACCAAGATAGATCTTCGAGGGGCGTATAATCTTGTGCGAATTAAACAGGGCGATGAATGGAAAACAGCATTTAATACGCCCGAGGGCCATTTTGAGTACCTGGTTATGCCATTCGGGCTTTCTAATGCTCCATCTGTGTTAAAGTCCTTTATGCATGACATCTTCCGAGAGTACCTGGATAGATTCCTGATTGTATATTTGGATGATATTTTGGTCTTTTCGGATGATTGGGAGTCTCATGTGAAGCAGGTCAGAATGGTGTTCCAGGTCCTTCGTGCGAATTCCTTGTTTGTGAAGGGGTCAAAATGTCTCTTTGGAGTTCAGAAGGTTTCATTTTTGGGTTTCATTTTTTCCCCTTCTACTATCGAGATGGACCCTGTTAAAGTGCAGGCCATTTATGATTGGACGCAGCCGACATCTGTGAAGAGCCTGCAGAAGTTCCTGGGCTTTGCTAATTTTTACCGTCGCCTCATCGCTAATTTTTCTAGTGTTGCTAAACCGTTGACTGATTTGACCAAGAAAGGTGCTGATGTGGTCAATTGGTCCTCTGCGGCTGTAGAGGCTTTTCAGGAGTTGAAGCGTCATTTTTCTTCTGCCCCTGTGTTGTGCCAGCCAGATGTTTCGCTCCCGTTTCAGGTCGAGTTTGATGCTTCTGAGATTGGAGCAGGGGCGGTTTTGTCGCAAAGAAGTTCTGATGGCTCGGTGATGAAACCATGTGCCTTCTTGTCTAGAAAATTCTCGCCTGCTGAGCGCAATTATGATGTTGGCAATCGAGAGTTGTTGGCCATGAAGTGGGCATTCGAGGAGTGGCGACATTGGCTTGAAGGAGCCAAGCATCACGTGGTGGTCTTGACGGATCATAAGAATTTGACTTATCTCGAGTCTGCCAAACGGTTGAATCCTAGACAGGCTCGATGGTCGCTATTTTTCTCCCGTTTTGATTTTGTGGTTTCGTACCTTCCGGGCTCTAAGAATGTGAAGACTGATGCCCTGTCAAGGAGTTTTGTGCCTGACTTTCCGGGTGTTCCTGAGCCGGCGGGTATACTCAAAGAGGGGGTAATTTTGTCTGCCATCTCCCCTGATTTGCGGCGGGTGCTGCAGAAGTTTCAGGCTGATAGACCTGACCGTTGTCCAGCGGAGAAACTGTTTGTCCCTGATAGATGGACTAGTAGAGTTATCTCTGAGGTTCATTGTTCGGTGTTGGCTGGTCATCCTGGAATCTTTGGTACCAGAGATTTGGTGGCTAGATCCTTTTGGTGGCCTTCTTTGTCACGGGATGTGCGTTTTTTTGTGCAGTCCTGTGGGACTTGTGCTCGGGCTAAGCCCTGCTGTTCTCGTGCCAGTGGGTTGCTTTTGCCCTTGCCGGTCCCGAAGAGGCCCTGGACGCATATTTCCATGGATTTTATTTCAGATCTCCCTGTCTCTCAAAGGATGTCGGTCATTTGGATACTGTGGATCATCAGCTCCTCCTCACTATGCTCCGCTCCATCGGCCTCAAGGACACCGTTCTCTCCTGGTTCTCCTCCTATCTCTCTGACCGATCCTTCACTGTATGTTTCGCTGGTTCCTCCTCCTCTCACCTTCCCCTTACTGTTGGGGTTCCTCAAGGATCAGTCCTAGGCCCCCTCCTCTTCTCTTTGTATACTGCCCCTATTGGACAAACAATCAGTAGATTTGGCTTCCAGTACCATCTCTATGCTGACGACACCCAACTATACACTTCTTCTCCTGATCTCACGCCTGCCTTATTAGAAAACACCAGTGATTGTCTTACCGCTGTCTCTAGCATCATGTCCTCCCTCTATCTGAAACTAAACCTGTCAAAAACTGAACTCCTCGTGTTTTCTCCCTCTACTAACCTACCTTTGCCTGACATTGCCATCTCCGTTTGCGGTTCCACCATTACTCCAAAGCAACATGCCCGCTGCCTTGGGGTCATCCTTGATTCTGACCTTTCATTCACCCCCCACATCCGATCACTGGCTCGCTCTTCTTACCTGCATCTCAAAAACATTTCTAGAATTCGCCCTTTTCTTACTTTCGACTCTGCAAAAACTCTTACTGTTTCACTTATTCATTCTCGTCTGGACTATTGTAACTCTCTACTAATCGGCCTCCCTCTTACCAAACTCTCCCCGCTCCAATCTGTCCTGAATGCTGCTGCCAGGATCATATTCCTCACCAACCGTTACACCGATGCCTCTACCTTGTGCCAGTCATTACACTGGTTACCCATCCACTCAAGAATCCAGTACAAAACTACTACCCTCATCCACAAAGCACTCCATGGCTCAGCACCACCCTACATCTCCTCTCTGGTCTCAGTCTACCACCCTACCCGTGCCCTCCGCTCCGCTGATGACCTCAGGTTAGTATCCTCAATAATCAGAACCTCCCACTCCCGCCTCCAAGACTTTACACGTGCTGCGCCGATTCTTTGGAATGCACTACCTAGGATAATACGATTAATCCCCAATCCCCACAGTTTTAAGCGTGCCCTAAAAACTCATTTGTTCAGACTGGCCTACCGCCTCAATGCATTAACCTAACGATCCCTGTGTGGCCTATATTAAAAAAAAAAAAAAATTAATTAACTGGTTCATGCAGCTTTACATGAACACCCAAGCCTTACACTATGGCTGGTCCGAATAACTATAGCAATTGTTACCATCCACCTCTCGTGTCTCCCCTTTTCCTCATAGTTTGTAAGCTTACGAGCAGGGCCCTCACTCCTCTTGGTATCTGTTTTGAACTGTATTTCTGTTATGCTGTAATGTCTATTGTATGTACAAGTCCCCTCTATAATTTGTAAAGCGCTGCGGAATATGTTGGCGCTATATAAATAAAAATTATTATTATTATTATTATTATTTGGGTGGTTTGTGATCGCTTCTCTAAGATGGTCCATTTGGTACCCTTGTCTAAATTGCCTTCCTCCTCTGATTTGGTGCCATTGTTTTTCCAGCATGTGGTTCGTTTGCATGGCATTCCGGAGAACATCGTCTCGGACAGGGGTTCTCAGTTTGTTTCGAGGTTTTGGTGGTCCTTTTGTGCTAAGATGGGCATTGATTTGTCTTTTTCTTCGGCTTTCCATCCTCAGACAAATGGCCAAACCGAACGAACTAATCAGACTTTGGAAACATATCTGAGATGCTTTGTTTCTGCTGATCAGGATGATTGGGTGTCCTTCTTGCCTTTGGCTGAGTTCGCCCTTAATAATCTGGCCAGCTCGGCTACTTTGGTTTCGCCTTTTTTCTGTAATTCTGTTTTCCATCCTCGTTTCTCTTCAGGGCAGGTTGAGCCTTCGGACTGTCCTGGTGTGGATACTGTGGTGGACAGGTTGCAGCAGATTTGGACTCATGTGGTGGACAATTTGACATTGTCCCAGGAGAAGGTTCAAGGTTTCGCTAACCGCCGGCGCTGTGTTGTCCCCGACTTCGTGTTGGGGATTTGGTTTGGTTGTCGTCTCGTTATGTTCCTATGAAGGTTTCCTTTCCTAAGTTTAAGCCTCGTTTCATTGGTCCGTATAAGATTTCTGAAGTTCTCAATCCTGTGTCATTTCGTTTGGCCCTTCCAGCTTCTTTTGCCATTCATAATGTGTTCCATAGGTCGTTATTGCGGAGATACGTGGCGCCTATGGGTCCCTCCGTTGATCCTCCTGCCCCAGTGTTGGTCGAGGGGGAGTTGGAGTATGTGGTGGAGAAGATTTTGGATTCTCGTATTTCGAGACGGAAACTCCGGTACCTGGTCAAGTGGAAGGGTTATGGTCAGGAAGATAATTCCTGGGTTTTTGCCTCTGATGTTCATGCTGCCGATTTACTTCGTGCCTTTCATTTGGCTCATCCTGATCGGCCTGGGGGCTCTGGTGAGGGTTCGGTGACCCCTCCTCAAGGGGGGGGTACTGTTGTGAATTCTGTTATCGAACTCCCTCCTGTGGTCATGAATGGTACTTCGGCGAGTTCTGTCCATGGACTCCCTCTGGTGGCTGTGAGTGGAGCTGCTGCTTCTGAGGTTCCTTCCACAGGTGACGTAGTTTATTCTTTGGCTGGCTGCTCTATTTAACTCCACTCAGATCGTTACTCCATGCCAGCTGTCAATGTTCTTGTACTGGTTCAGTTCGCTCTTGGATCTTTCTGGTGACCTGTCTACTCCAGCAGAAGCTAAGTCCCTGCTAGTTAATTATTTGTTCATTGTTTCCTTGTCCAGCTTGCTATCATGATTTTGTCTCGCTAGCTGGTAGCTCTGGGATGCAGAGTGGCACCTCCGCACCGTGAGTCGGTGCGGAGGTCTTTTTGCGCACTCTGCGTGGTCTTTTTGTAGTTTTTTGTGCTGATCGCAAAGATACCTTTCCTATCCTCAGTCTGTTTAGTAAGTCTGGCCTCCCTTTGCTGAAACCTGTTTCATTTCTGTGTTTGTGACTTTCATCTCTACTCACAGTCAATATATGTGGGGGGCTGCCTTTTCCTTTGGGAAATTTCTCTGAGGCAAGGTAGGCTTTATTTTCTGTCTCTAGGGCTAGTTAGCTCTTAGGCTGTGAAGAGGCGTCTAGGCCGAGTTAGGTACGCTCCACGGCTATTTCTAGTTGTGTGATAGGATTAGGGGTTGCGGTCAGCAGAGCTCCCACTTCCCAGAGCTTGTCCTGTGTGAGTTTAACCATCAGGTCGTTCCGGGTGCTCCTAACCACCAGGTCCATAACAGGAAGGTATACCATCTAGCTGCCATAACATCACCCCAGCGGACCCCTTAAAGCAGCGTCGGTCACCCTGACCGAATACCACAGGTGGCGTCATGAACATTCCTTTTAAAGACCTTTCCCCTTCAACACGAACGTCCCTAGGGCCACAGACTGGGTCAGCCACCATGACATCCCCCTGTGAACCGAAGGACCCGGTACCGAGTACCCCACTGTCCTTGGGGGCGCTCTATTAACCACACCCAGAGGTGAGGAATATGGGTATCTAGACCCGCCGATCTCTCACAGCTACCCACAACACAGTCCCAGGTGCAACAAATGAACCTCTTAGTGCTTTCATGCACTAGAGAACATACACCGGGTTGCATCACAGACACAAGCCATATAAGACACATACCTCCCATCGACTATGAGACCATTAGCGACAGTACATATTTCTCCCTCTGCCTAAAGCCATGTAGTTTGGCACTTTCTACTACCAGACAAGAGATTCGTGAGAGGGCATCGGCATTACCATGTAGTTTCCCTGCTCTATGCTCTACATGGAAGTTGAAATCTTGTAGGGATGAGAACCAACTGGTGACCCTAGCATTTTTCCCCTTTGTTTCCCTCATCCATCTGAGTGAGGCATGGTCAGATACCAATCTAAACTTATGTCCTATGAGATAGTACCATAATGTGTCCCCTCTCCACTTTATGGTCAAACACTCCTTTTCTACGACTGAATAATTCCTCTCACATGAGGATAGCTTCCTACTCAGGTAGAGAACAGGGTGCTCCTCCCGTGTATCTCCTGGGAAAGGACTGCTCCTAAACTGACATCTGAGGCATCTGTTTGGAGTATAAATGTTTTCTTAAAGTCACGGGCCAACAGAAACGGTTGCTTACACAGAGCCCCTTTTCATTTTTTGAAAGGCAGTCTCTACCATTTGACCATTACTGATTTTGTCCCCTTAAGGAGGTGAGTCAGGGGCGCGGCCATCATGGCGAAGTTCGGGATGTACCTCCTGTAGTACCCCACGATCCCCAGGAAGACTTTAACTTGCTTTTTGACAGTGGTCTCTGCTATGTTCGAATTGCCTCCACTTTACTGATTTGGGGTTTGATCTCGCCTCTATCCACTACATATCCCAGGTATTTGGCTTCTTCTTTCTCCAAGGCACATTTCTTTGGGTTTATTGAAAACTCTGCCTTCTTTAGAGCATCAAACACTGCCTGGACATTTTACAGATGACTCTCACAGTCCAGGCTGAAGATAACAATATTATCCGGCATATTGCTTATGGGTTGCAAGGATTCTATCCATAGCTCTCTGGAAGGTTGTCGGAGCCCCCTGCAGTCCAAACGGCATCCAGACATACTGGAGGCATCCGTCCAGCGTAGAAAATGCAGTATTCTCCTTGGCTTCTTGTGCCATGGGGATCTGCCAATATCCATTCATTAAATCCAAGGTGGTTATGTACCTTGTGGGCCTAAATCTCTTGATTAGCTCATCGACGCATGGTATGGGATATGCGTCGAACTTTAAGACCTCATTCAACTTCCGATAGTTGTCACAGAACCTCCATTCACCATTGGGCTTTGGGACCAGGACAATTGGGCTTGATCAACCACTCTTGGATTCCTCAATGATCCCCAAGTTTTAACATGCCCTCCACCTTCTTGGTGATCACTTCTCGACGGGCTTCTGAAATCCGATAAGGCTTCATGTTTATGCACACATGTGGCTTTGTCAGAACTTTGTGTTCTATGACCTTCGTGCACCCCGGAAACTCCGAGAACAGGTCACTGTTCTTCTGAAGCAACTCCCGGCACTGCTGTTTCTGGGCCTTCAACAGTGTTTTCTGCTATGGCAACACCTCCAACCTCACCTTCTGGCTGGCCCAGCAAGCACGGAGTTTCAGTCATCTCTCTGTCTTGCTATGGCTTGATGAGGCTAACATGGTAGACCTGATATGGTTTCCGCATTCCTGGTTGATGAATCTTAAAATTTACATCACCAAGCTTCTCCACCACATCATACGGCCCTTGCCATTTGGCCAAGAACTTGCTCTCCTATTAGCAATTAAAACAAGAACTCGGTCTCTTCTTGTGCCTGGAGGAGATGTCCTTTTATGATTGGCATCACCTTCGCAATCCTCTGGTGCATAAGTGCCACATGCTCAATGACACTTCTGTTGGGCGCGACTTCAGCTTCCCAGGTTCCCTTGGCTATATCCAGGAGACCTCGCGGATGTTGGCCATACAAAAGTTCAAATGGCGAGAACCCTGTAGAGGCCTGTGGAACCTCACGAATGGAGAATAACAAAGATGGTAAGAGACAGTCCCAGTCTCTACCATCTTTTTCTATGGGTTTCCTCAACATGCTCTTCAGTGTTTTATTAAACTTTTCGACAAGGCCGTCAGTCTGAGGATGGTACACTGAAGTCCTGAACTGGGAGATTTGCAGGACCTGGCATAACCCATACAAATCTATGCTTCCATGAAAATCACTGACAGTATTAAAATCTCATTTGTGTGCTGTCCATGCTTAGCATTGCAGTGGATAGGAGAAGCTTTGCAATTTTTTTTCCATACAAGAAAAATCACTGATGTAATTCTAATGGTCAAAACTGAAACACTGCGGAAAATTAGATCCAAAATGCTGACCATTTTTGTGTATCAGAGAAATCACTGACGCTTGTATGACACATCAGAGACAGGAAGGGGGAGACCAATCATTATTGGTTCTGCGTTCCCAAACACTGTGTAGTGTGGATCACATTGTGTTTGGAGGATGTAGGGGTTGTGTGACAGCACAGTCTGTGCCTTACATAAGAATACATAACTTTGATTCAGCCATACTGTATGCCTTTGCTTGTCTATGTCAACATCATTGTGGTATTAGTCGTACGAGTTGTACAAACGTTACCACATATTTCTTTTGGCTGGAAATGCAAGGCACATTGACTTTCACTATGAGGATTGTAGAATAAGACCTCTGGCATTTATGGAATTTGTTTAAGCATAGCGAAGCTGCCACACCATTAACTTGCCACATAGTCTCTGTCATGTAAAAAAATGACTATGGTTTCAATGCTGAAATATTAAAAAGTATTTATTGTGGTAATCAGTGTGACCTCCTGCTTACACAGACTTGTTGAAATTAATGTGTACCTCGTCTAGAGGCAAATAACACTTGGCTTCAGTGCAATTTTTCTGAACCAACTGAAAACATGTTTTTAGTGGTTTGGATGATGCCGTCAGTGACTTTGTAATGAATGGGTTTTTTTAAAAATAATTCACAGTTTGAGGTAGATTGTGATAAGGTAAATTTTAGGATGAATTTTAATAAAGGTGGAATAATGGTATGCCCTTTTAAATACAATAGGATTTGATGACCAATAGGACTTGTGCACATGAGCCTTTTATCTCCATCTGAGAAAAATGTCATGCAAGTGCGGTCTGATGTTTTTCAGTCTGAAAAGCTTGATCTATCAAAATATAAAACCTTATGTTAAAGTTTTAAAAAAAAATTAGAAAACTAGTATTACTGTTTTTTAGTCGCCGCACTTCTAAAGTGTAAGGAGATAAAGTTTGTCTAAATATTATCAAAAGCAATCAAAACATCATAAGTACCTCAAAATTCTATCAATATGCATCTCAGCCCATGAATAACAAGCCTTATATAGGTCTAGTGCCAGAAAAATTAAAAGTTACCTGCCTCAGAAACTGGCAACGCAATTGGTAGCGCCATAATCGTATTGACTGCAAGAATCATATTGCCAGGTCATTTTTACTCATCAATGAACACAGTAAAAACACAAAAAACAATGGTGGAATTGTTTTTTTCTCACTATTTCATCATTTTAACTTATTTTTCCAATAAGTTATTATATAATGAAATGAATGGTGTCATTCAACACAGACCTTATATGGCTATGACAATGGAAAACTAAAAATGTAAAAATGCATAGGTCTTGAAGAATATGAAGAAAAAATGATAGAATACAAGCAAAGAATAGCCAGGTTTTGAAATGGTTAATTGCAAACATATCATTATCATTGTAAACACAGGTCTTATTGTTATCATCGAGAACATAAGATAAAATAGAATATTTGTGAATAATCCATCAAAAATAGATTTTAGTAAAAAATAAATAGCTTACTGAATCCAAAGCTGCCCGTAGATATTAACCCCTTCACCCCAAAGCCTGTTTTCACCTAAGTGACAGGGCCAATTTTTACAATTCTGACCACTGTCACTTTATGAGGTTATAACTCTGAAACGCTTCAACGGATCCTGGTGATTCTGACACTGTTTTCTCGTGACATATTGTACTTCATGATAGTGGTAAAACTTCTTCGATATGACTTGCATTTATTTGTGAAAAAAACAAAAATTTGTCAGAAATTATGAAAATTTAGCAATTTTCAAACTCTTAGTTTTTATGCCCTTAAATTAGAGAGTTATATCACATAATATAGTTAATAAACAACATTTCCCACATGTCTGCTTTACATCAGCACAATTTTGGAAACATAATTTTTTTTTGTTAGGACGTTATAAGGGTTAAAAGTTGACCAGCGATTTCTCATTTTTGCAACAAAATTTGCAAAACCATTTTTTTACGGACCACCTCACACTTGAAGTGACTTTGAGGGGTCTATATGACAGAAAATGCCCAAAAGTGACACCATTCTAAAAACTGCACCCCTCAAGGTACTCAAAACCACATTCAAAAAGTTTATTAACCCTTCAGGTGCTTCACAGGAATTTTTTGAATGTTTAAAAAAATTGAACATTTAACTTTTTTTTCACAAAATTTTTACTTCAGGTCCAATTTGTTTCATTTTACCAAGGGTAACAGGAGAAATTGGACCACAAAAGTCGTTGTACAATTTGTCCTGAGTACGCCGATACCCCATATGTGGGGGTAAACCACTGTTTGGGCACATGGCAGAGCTCGGAAGGGAAGGAGCGCTATTTGACTTTTCAATGCAAGATTTGCTGGAATTGAGATCGGAGCCCATGTCACGATTGGAGAGCCCCTGATGTGCCTAAACAGTGGAAACCCCCACAGGTGACACCATTTTGGAAAGTAGACCCCCTAAGGAACTAATCTAGATGTGTGGTGAGCACTTTGAACCTCCAAGTGCTTCACAGAAGTTTATAATGTAGAGCCGTAAAAAAAAATTTTTTATTAATTTTCACAAAAAATGATCTTTTTGCCCCAAATTTTTTATTTTCCCAAGGGTAAAAGGATAAATTGTACCCCAAAAGTTGTTGTGCAATTTGTCCTGAGTACGTCGATACTTTATATATGGGGATAAACCACTGTTTGAGCGCATGGCAGAGCTCGGAAGGGAAGGAGTGCCATTTGACTTTTCAATGCAAAATTGGCTGGAATTGAGATCGGACGCCATGTTGCATTTGGAGAGCCCCTGACGTGCCTTAACAGTGGAAACCCCCCACAAGTGACCCCATTTTGGAAAGAAGACCCGCTAATGAACTTATCTAGATGTGTGGTGAGCACTTTTAACCCCCAATTGTTTCACTAAAGTTTAGAATGTAGCATTGTGAAAATTAAAAAATCATTTTTTCTTTCCACAAAATGATGTTTTAGCCCGCAATTTTTTTTTCCCAAGGGTAACAGGAGAAATTGGACCACAAATGTTATTGTCCAATTTGTCCTGAGTACGATGATACCCCACATGTGGGGGGGAACCACCGTTTGAGTGCATGGCAGAGCTCGGAAGGGAAGGAGCACCGTTTGAAATGCAGACTTAGATGGAATGGACTGCAGGTGTCATGTTGCATTTGCAGAGCCCCTGATGTACCTAAACAGTAGAAACCCACCACAAGTAACCCCATATTGGAAACTAGACCCCCCAAGGAACTTATCTAGATGTGTTGTGAGAGCTTTGAACCAACAAGTGCTTCACTACAGTTTATAACGCAGAGCCGTGAAAATAAAAAATATTTTTTTTTCCACGAAAATGATATTTTATCCCCTATGTTTTTATTTTCCCAAGGGTAACAGGACAAATTGGACCCCAAAAGTTGTTGTCCAACTTGTCCTGAGAACGCTGATACCCCATATGTTGGGGGGAACCACTGTTTGGGTGCACGGCAGAGCTCGAAAGGGAAGGAGCGCCATTTGAAATGCAGACTTAGATGGATTGGTCTGCAGGCGTCATGTTGCATTTGCAGAGCCCCTGATGTACCTAAACAGTAGAAACCCCCCACAAGTGACCCCATATTGGAAACTAGACCCCCAAAGGAACTTATCTAGATGTGTTGTGAGAGCTTCGAACCAACAAGTGTTTCACTACAGTTTATAACGCAGAGCCGTGAAAATAAAAAATATTTTTTTTTTCCACGAAAATGATATTTTATCCCCTATGTTTTTATTTTCCCAAGGGTAACAGGACAAATTGGACCCCAAAAGTTGTTGTCCAACTTGTCCTGAGAACGCTGATACCCCATATGTTGGGGGGAACCACTGTTTGGGCACACAGGAGAACTCGGAAGGGAAGGAGCCCTGTTTTACTTTTTCAAAGCAGAATTGGCTGGAATTGAGATCGGACGCCATGTCGCGTTTGGAGAGCCCCTGATGTGCCTAAACAGTGGAAACCCCCAATTATAACTGAAACCCTAACCCCAACCCTAACCCTAGCCCTAACCCTAGCCCTAACCCTAACCCTAGCCCTAACCCTAGCACTAACCCTAGCACTAACCCTAGCACTAATGGGAAAATGGAAATAAATACATTTTTTTACATTTTATTATTTTTCCCTAACTAAGGGGGTGATGAAGGGGGGTTTGATTTACTTTTATAGCGTTTTTTTGGCGGATATTTATGATTGGCAGCCGTCACACACTAAAAGACGCTTTTTATTGCAAAAAATAGTTTTTGCATCACCACATTTTGAGAGCTATAATTTATCCATATTTTGGCCCACAGAGTCATGTGAGATCTTGTTTTTTGCGGGATGAGTTGACGTTTTTATTGGTATCATTTTCAGGCAGATGACATTTTTTGATCGCTTTTTATTCCGATTTTTGGGAGGCGGAATGAACAAAAACCAGCAATTCCTGAATTTCTTTTAGGGGGGGCGTTTATACCGTTCCACGTGTGGTAAAATGGATAAAGAAGTTTTATTCTTCGGGTCAGTACGATTACAGCGATACCTCATTTATGTAATTTTTTTATGTTTTGGCGCTTTTACACAATAAAAACTATTTTATATAAAAAAATAATTGTTTTTTGCATCGCATTATTCTGAGAGCTATAACTTTTTTATTTTTCTGCTGATGATGCTGTATGGCGGCTTTTTTTTTGCGGGACAAGATGACGTTTTCAGCGGTACCATGGTTATTTATATCCGTCGTTTTGATCGCGTGTTATTCCACTTTTTGTTCGCCTGTATGATAATAAAGCGTTGTTTTTTGCCTTGTTTTTTTTTTTTTCTTTGCGGTGTTCACTGAAGGGGTTAACTAGTGGGATAGTTTTATAGAGCGGGTCGTTACGGACGCGGCGATACCAAATATGTGTACATTTATTGTTTTTTTTTTTTTTTACATAAATAAATGGATTTATTGGGAAATGTTTTTTTTTTTTTATTTGGGGATTTTTTTTTATTTTTTTTTACACATTCTATTTTTTTTTTTTTTTACTTTCTAACATTGTCCCAGGGTGGGACATCTCTGTATTAGATCAGATCGTTGATCTGACACTGTGCATAGCACAGTGTCAGATCAACGATCTGACAGGCAGCTTAGCTGGCTTCCAGCGCCTGCTCTCAGCAGGCGCCGGCTAGCCAGGTCACTTCATGACCCGGAAGGAGTCCGGCGGCCATCTTGGATCCGGGGACTCCTTCCGGGTCACCGGAGCAACGCGATCTCATTGCGTTGCTCCGGTGGGAGAGCGCAGGGAGCCCCCGTCCCTGCGCGATCCCCCTCTATGCCGCTGTCACTACTGACAGCGGCATCAGAGGGGTTAAATGCCCGCGATCGGCGATAGCGCCGATCGTGGGCATTGCTGCGGGGTGTCAGCTGTCATATACAGCTGACACCCGCACCCGATCACCGCGGCGCTCAGCGCGAGACCGCGGTGATCGATGCGCCGTACTAGTACTGCTGCTGGCACTAATGCAGTGCCGGCAGCGCAGTACTAGTACGGCGCATGGCGCGAAGGGGTTAAACAGTATGTCCATAGAAAAGAAAGCGGCACATACCGTCCCATGCAACAACATCGTTTATTGTGGCATCATCATACCAACAGCAGGCAGATAAAAGAGTGGAGCAAATACAGACGACAATCGCTTCAACAGGTAATCAATGTCGCAATGTAATCATGAAATGATTGTCGTCTGTATTTGCTCCACTGTTTTATCTGCCTGCTGTTGGTATGATGATGCCACAATATAGGATTTTGTTGCACAGGACGGTATGTGCCAATCCGCTTTCTTTTCAATGGACATACAGATTCTTTTTCTTTGGAAGTGGCACCCGTAATCCCTGGTGTGTGTGCAGCACCATCAACCCGAGGTCATACAGCTGTGCCTTGTCCTGCTTCTCTTCTATGGTATTCAGATATTAAACAGTTTGGATGTTCCACATATGTAACGAAGTTCTAAAATGTCATTGAGTAGTAAGCATGACTGGAGAACATAGTAACATAGTAACATAGTTAGTAAGGCCGAAAAAAGACATTTGTCCATCCAGTTCAGCCTATATTCCATCATAATAAATACCCAGATCTACGTCCTTCTACAGAACCTAATAATTGTATGATACAATATTGTTCTGCTCCAGGAAGACATCCAGGCCTCTCTTGAACCCCTCGACTGAGTTCGCCATCACCACCTCCTCAGGCAAGCAATTCCAGATTCTCACTGCCCTAACAGTAAAGAATCCTCTTCTATGTTGGTGGAAAAACCTTCTCTCCTCCAGACGCAAAGAATGCCCCCTTGTGCCCGTCACCTTCCTTGGTATAAACAGATCCTCAGCGAGATATTTGTATTGTCCCCTTATATACTTATACATGGTTATTAGATCGCCCCTCAGTCGTCTTTTTTCTAGACTAAATAATCCTAATTTCGCTAATCTATCTGGGTATTGTAGTTCTCCCATCCCCTTTATTAATTTTGTTTCCCTCCTTTGTACTCTCTCTAGTTCCATTATATCCTTCCTGAGCACCGGTGCCCAAAACTGGACACAGTACTCCATGTGCGGTCTAACTAGGGATTTGTACAGAGGCAGTATAATGCTCTCATCATGTGTATCCAGACCTCTTTTAATGCACCCCATGATCCTGTTTGCCTTGGCAGCTGCTGCCTGGCACTGGCTGCTCCAGGTAAGTTTATCATTAACTAGGATCCCCAAGTCCTTCTCCCTGTCAGATTTACCCAGTGGTTTCCCGTTCAGTGTGTAATGGTGATATTGATTCCCTCTTCCCATGTGTATAACCTTACATTTATCATTGTTAAACCTCATCTGCCACCTTTCAGCCCAAGTTTCCAACTTATCCAGATCCATCTGTAGCAGAATACTATCTTCTCTTGTATTAACTGCTTTACATAGTTTTGTATCATCTGCAAATATCGATATTTTACTGTGTAAACCTTCTACCAGATCATTAATGAATATGTTGAAGAGAACAGGTCCCAATACTGACCCCTGCGGTACCCCACTGGTCACAGCGACCCAGTTAGAGACTATACCATTTATAACCACTCTCTGCTTTCTATCACTAAGCCAGTTACTAACCCATTTACACACATTTTCCCCCAGACCAAGCATTCTCATTTTTGTGTACCAACCTCTTGTGCAGCACGGTATCAAACGCTTTGGAAAAATCGAGATATACCACGTCCAATGACTCACCGTGGTCCAGTCTATAGCTTATCTCTTCATAAAAACTGATTAGATTGGTTTGACAGGAGCGATTTCTCATAAACCCATGCTGATATGGAGTTAAACAGTTATTCTCATTGAGATAATCCAGAATAACATCCCTCAGAAACCCTTCAAATATTTTACCAACAATAGAGGTTAGACTTACTGGCCTATAATTTCCAGGTTCACTTTTAGAGCCCTTTTTGAATATTGGCACCACATTTGCTATGCGCCAGTCCTGCGGAACAGACCCTGTCGCTATAGAGTCACTAAAAATAAGAAATATGGTTTATCTATTACATTACTTAGTTCTCTTAGTACTCGTGGGTGTATGCCATCCGGACCCGGAGATTTATCTATTTTAATCTTATTTAGCCGGTTTCGCACCTCTTCTTGGGTTAGATTGGTGACCCTTAATATAGGGTTTTCATTGTTTCTTGGGATTTCACCTAGCATTTCATTTTCCACCGTGAATACCGTGGAGAAGAAGGTGTTTAATATGTTAGCTTTTTCCTCGTCATCTACAACCATTCTTTCCTCACTATTTTTTAAGGGGCCTACATTTTCAGTTTTTATTCTTTTACTATTGATATAGTTGAAGAACAGTTTGGGATTAGTTTTACTCTCCTTAGCAATGTGCTTCTCTGTTTCCTTTTTGGCAGCTTTAATTAGTTTTTTAGATAAAGTATTTTTCTCCCTATAGTTTTTTAGAGCTTCAATGGTGCCATCCTGCTTTAGTAGTGCAAATGCTTTCTTTTTACTGTTAATTGCCTGTCTTACTTCTTTGTTTAGCCACATTGGGTTTTTCCTATTTCTAGTCCTTTTATTCCCACAAGGTATAAACCGCTTACACTGCCTATTTAGGATGTTCTTAAACATTTCCCATTTATTATCTGTATTCTCATTTCTGAGGATATTGTCCCAGTCTACCAGATTAAGGGCATCTCTAAGCTGTTCAAACTTTGCCTTCCTAAAGTTCAATGTTTTTGTGACTCCCTGACAAGTCCCCCTAGTGAAAGACAGGTGAAACTGCACAATATTGTGGTCGCTATTTCCTAAATGCCCAACCACCTGCAGATTTGTTATTCTGTCAGGTCTATTAGATAGTATTAGGTCTAAAAGTGCTGCTCCTCTGGTTGGATTCTGCACCAATTGTGAAAGATAATTTTTCTTGGTTATTAGCAGAAACCTGTTGCCTTTATGGGTTTCACAGGTTTCTGTTTCCCAGTTAATATCCGGGTAGTTAAAGTCCCCCATAACCAGGACCTCATTATGGGTTGCAGCTTCATCTATCTGCTTTAGAAGTAGACTTTCCATGCTTTCTGTTATATTTGGGGGTTTGTAACAGACCCCAATGAGAATTTTGTTACCATTTTTCCCTCCATGAATTTCAACCCATATGGACTCGACATCCTCATTCCCTTCGCTAATATCCTCCCTTAAAGTGGACTTTAGACAAGACTTTACATAGAGACAAACCCCTCCTCCTCTCCGATTTTTACGATCCTTTCTAAACAGACTGTAACCCTGTAAGTTAACTGCCCAGTCATAGCTTTCATCTAACCATGTCTCGGTTATTCCTACTATGTCAAAGTTACCTGTAGATATTTCTGCTTCTAGTTCTTCCATCTTGTTTGTCAGGCTTCTGGCGTTTGCGAGCATGCAGTTTAGAGGATTTTGTTTTGTTCCAATCTCCTCACTGTGGATTGTTTTAGAAATGTTCTTACCTCCCTTCTGAGTATGTTTTCCTGGGTCGTCTTTGTTCGAGTCTAATGTTTTTCTTCCCGTCCCCTCTTCTTCTAGTTTAACGCCCTCCTGATGAGTGTAGCGAGTCTTCTGGCTAATGTGTGTTTCCCAGGTTTGTTGAGGTGTAGTCCGTCTCTGGCGAGGAGTCCATCATACCAGTAATTCACACCGTGGTCCAGGAATCCAAATCCTTGTTGTCTGCACCATCGTCTTAGCCAGTTGTTTGCATCAAGGATCCTGTTCCATCTTCTGGTGCCATGCCCGTCTACTGGAAGGATAGAAGAAAAAACTACCTGTGCATCCAGTTCCTTTACTTTCTTCCCCAACTCTTCAAAGTCCTTGCAGATTGTCGGTAGGTCCTTCCTTGCCGTGTCATTGGTGCCAACATGTATCAGAAGAAATGGGTGGATGTCCTTGGAGCTGAAGAGCTTTGGTATCCTATCGGTCACATCCTTGATCATCGCACCTGGAAGGCAGCATACTTCTCTTGCAGTTATGTCCGGTCTGCAGATGGCTGCTTCGGTGCCTCTCAGTAGTGAGTCTCCCACCACCACCACTCTTCGTTGCTTCTTGGCTGTACTTTTTGCTGTCACTTGTTGCTGTGTGCCCTTTTCTTTTTTGCTTGCTGGTATTGCTTCATTCTTAGGTGTGCCATCTTCATCCTCTACAAAGATTTGATATCGGTTCTTCAGTTGTGTGGTTGGTGATTTCTCCATGGTCTTCTTGCTTCTTTTGGTCACATGCTTCCACTCATCTGCTTTTGGAGGTTCTCTGACACTTTTTGCACCTTCTGTGACCAGTAGAGATGCTTCTGTTCTGTCTAGAAAGTCTTCATTCTCTTTGATGAGTTTCAAAGTTGCTATTCTTTCTTCCAGACCCCGCACCTTTTCTTCTAAAAGGGCCACTAGTCTACACTTCTGACAGGTGAAATTGGATTCTTCTTCTGGTCGATCTGTGAACATGTAGCACATGCTGCAGCTCACCATGTAGGTTGTCACATCTGCCATGTTGCTCCTAGATCCTGCTGACTTGCTGTGTGTTTTCCTTCTTGTATAATCTACTCAGCCAAACTCTCTTGCAATAATGTCCTACAGGCAAAAATTAGCCTCCTGAAGCTTGAATCCCTGGTTTGGTGATGCTTTCGAAGCAGCTGGTCCCGGCTGTACCCAACGATCTTCTAGCTTAGGGAGACTTCGCTTCTCCCAGAAGGCACCTGGAATATGCAAATTAGCCTCCTGAAGCTTGAATCCCTGAAGCTTGAAGCAGACAATCAACTTTAAGAGACAGCCAGATTCTCCACAAAGAAGGCGGGGTGTTGTGAATTCTGTGGTCAAGCTCCCTCCTGTGGTCATGAGTGGTACTTCGGCTGGTTCCGTCCATGAGCTTCATCTGGTGGATGTGAGTGGGGCTGCGGCTTCTGAGTTTCCTTCCTCAGGTGACGAGGTTAGGTCGTTAGGTGCTGCTCTATTTAACTCCACCTAGTTCTTTGTTCCTTGCCTCCAGTCAATGTTCCAGTATTGGTCTTGCTCTCTCCTGGATCGTCTTGTGGCCTGTCTGCTCTGCATAAGCTAAGTTCTGCTTGTGTTACTTTTGTTTGCTATTTTTTCTGTCCAGCTTGCTATATTGGTTTTTCTTGCTTGCTGGAAGCTCTGAGACGCAGAGGAAGCACCTCCGTGCCGTTAGTCGGTACGGAGGGTCTTTTTGCGCCCTCTGCGTGGTTGTTTGTAGGTTTTTGTGCTCTTTACTATCCTCGGTCTATTCAGTAAGTCGGGCCTCACTTTGCTAATACCTATTTCATCTCTATGTTTGTATTTTCATCTTTACTCACAGTCATTATATGTGGGGGGCTGCCTTTTCCTTTGGGGAATTTCTCTGAGGCAAGGTAGGCTTATTTTTCTATCTTCAGGGCTAGCTAGTTTCTCAGGCTGTGCCCGAGGCGCCTAGGTCTGGTCAGGAGCGCTCCACGGCTACCTCTAGTGTGGTGTGATAGGATTAGGGATTGCGGTCAGCAGAGTTCCCACGTCTCAGAGCTCGTCCTATGTTGTTAGTAACTATCAGGTCACTTTGTGTGCTCTTAATCACCAGGTCCATTGTGTTTCTGAATCACCAGTTCATAACAGTACTGGAGGCCCAAAGTACTAATGCTTCTCAATAGAGGGAAAAGAGAAGTTCTGAGACCATTTTTTTTTCTCTGCACTGTGTTTTGCCTTTCTTTTCCCCTAGACATTTGGGTGGTTCAGTACACAGGTGTAGTGATGGACATTAAAGGCCTGTCTTCTTGTGTGGATCATCTCACTGCAAGAGTACAAAATATTCAAGACTTTGTGGTTCAGAATTCTATGTTAGAACCTAGAATTCCTATTCCTGATTTGTTTTCTGGAAATAGAGCTAAGTTTCTGAGTTTTAAAAATAATTGTAAACTATTTCTGGCTTTGAAACCCCGCTCCTCTAGTGACCCAGTTCAACAAGTTAAGATCATTATTTCTTTATTACGTGGCGACCCGCAAGACTGGGCATTTTCCCTTGCGCCAGGAGATCCTGCATTATGTAATATTGATGCGTTTTTTCTGGCGCTCGGATTGCTTTATGATGAACCTAATTCAGTGGATCAGGCAGAGAAAAATTTGCTGGCTCTGTGTCAGGGTCAGGATGAGGTAGAGATATATTGTCAGAAGTTTAGGAAGTGGTCTGTGCTCACTCAATGGAATGAATGTGCGCTGGCAGCAATTTTCAGAAAGGGTCTCTCTGAAGCCCTTAAGGATGTTATGGTGGGATTTCCTATGCCTGCTGGTCTGAATGAGTCTATGTCTTTGGCCATTCAGATCGATCGACGCTTACGTGAGCGTCAAACTGTGCACCATTTGGCGGTATTATCTGAACATAAACCTGAGCCTATGAAGTGATAGGACTTTGACCAGAGCTGAACGGCAAGAACACAGACGTCGGAATGGGCTGTGTTTTTACTGTGGTGATTCCACTCATGCTATTTCCGATTGTCCTAAGCGCACTAAGCGGTTCGCTAGGTCTGCCACCATTGGTACGGTACAGTAGAAATTTCTTTTGTCCGTTACTTTGATCTGCTCGTTGTCGTCCTATTCTGTCATAGCATTTGTGGATTCAGGTGCTGCCCTGAATTTGATGGACTTGGAGTTTGCTAGGCGCTGTGGGTTTTTCTTGGAGCCCTTGCAGTATCCTATTCCACTGAGAGGAATTGATGCTACGCCTTTGGCCAAGAATAAGCCTCAGTACTGGACCCATCTGACCATGTGCATGGCTCCTGCGCACCAGGAGGATATTCGCTTTTTGGTGTTGCATAATCTGCATGATGTGGTCGTGTTGGGGTTGCCTTGGCTACAAGTCCATAACCCAGTATTGGATTGGAAATCTATGTCTGTGTCCAGCTGGGGTTGTCAGGGGGTGCATGGTGATGTTCCATTTCTGTCTGTTTCGTCATCCACCCCTTCTGAGGTCCCAGAGTTCTTGTCAGATTACCGGGATGTATTTGATGAGCCCAAGTCCAGTGCCCTACCTCCGCATAGGGATTGCGATTGTGCTATCAATTTGATTCCTGGTAGTAAGTTTCCTAAAGGTCGACTGTTTAATTTGTCTGTGCCTGAGCACGCCACTATGCGGAGTTACGTAAAGGAATCCTTGGAGAAGGGTCATATTCGCCCGTCGTCGTCACCATTGGGAGCAGGGTTCTTTTTTGTGGCCAAGAAGGATGGTTCGCTGAGACCTTGTATTGATTATCGCCTTCTAAATAAAATCACAGTCAAATTTCAGTACCCCTTGCCGCTTCTGTCTGATTTGTTTGCTTGGATTAAGGGGGCTAGTTGGTTCACCAAGATAGATCTTCGTGGTGCGTATAATCTTGTGCGTATTAAACAGGGCGATGAATGGAAAACAGCATTTAATACGCCCGAGGGCCATTTTGAGTACCTGGTTATGCCATTCGGGCTTTCCAATGCTCCATCAGTATTTCAGTCCTTTATGCATGACATCTTCCGAGAGTACCTGGATAAATTCCTGATTGTATACTTGGATGATATTTTGGTCTTCTCGGATGATTGGGAGTCTCACGTGAAGCAGGTTAGAATGGTGTTCCAGGTCCTGCGTGCTAATTCTTTGTTTGTGAAGGGGTCAAAGTGTCTCTTTGGTGTTCAGAAGGTTTCATTTTTGGGTTTCATTTTTTCCCCTTCTACTATCGAGATGGACCCTGTTAAAGTTCAGGCCATTTATGAGTGGACTCAGCCAACATCTCTGAAGAGTCTGCAAAAGTTCCTGGGCTTTGCTAATTTTTATCGTCGCTTCATCAATAATTTTTCTAGTATTGCTAAACTGTTGACTGATTTAACCAAGAAGGGTGCTGATGTGGTCAATTGGTCTTCTGCTGCTGTGGAAGCTTTTCAGGAGTTAAAGCGTCGTTTTTCTTCTGCCCCTGTGTTGTGCCAGCCAGATGTTTCGCTCCCGTTCCAGGTCGAGGTTGATGCTTCTGAGATTGGAGCAGGGGCTGTTTTGTCGCAAAGAAGTTCGGATGGCTCGGTGATGAAACCATGTGCCTTCTTTTCCAGGAAGTTTTCGCCTGCTGAGCGTAATTATGATGTTGGCAATCGAGAGTTGCTGGCCATGAAGTGGGCATTCAAGGAGTGGCGTCATTGGCTTGAAGGAGCTAAGCATCGCGTGGTGGTCTTGACTGATCACAAGAACTTGACTTATCTCGAGTCTGCCAAACGGTTGAATCCTAGACAGGCTCGTTGGTCGCTGTTTTTCTCCCATTTTGACTTTGTGGTTTCGTACCTTCCGGGCTCTAAGAATGTCAAGGCGGATGCCCTTTCTAGGAGTTTTGTGCCCTACTCTCCGGGTTTGCCTGAGCCGGCGGGTATTCTCAAAGAGGGGGTAATTTTGTCTGCCATCTCCCCTGATTTGCGGCGGGTGCTGCAAAAATTTCAGGCTAATAGACCTGACCGTTGCCCAGCGGAGAAACTGTTTGTCCCTGATATATGAACGAGTAGAGTTATCTCTGAGGTTCATTGTTCGGTGTTGGCTGGTCATCCTGGAATCTTTGGTACCAGAGATTTGGTGGCTAGATCCTTTTGGTGGCCGTCTCTGTCGCGGGATGTGCGTTCGTTTGTGCAGTCCTGTGGGATTTTTGCTCGGGCTAAGCCCTGCTGTTCTCGTGCCAGTGGGTTGCTTTTGCCCTTGCCGGTCCCGAAGAGGCCCTGGACACATATCTCTATGGATTTTATTTCGGATCTTCCCGTCTCTCAAAAGATGTCGGTCATTTGGGTGGTTTGTGATCGCTTCTCTAAGATGGTCCATTTGGTACCCTTGTCTAAATTGCCTTCCTCCTCTGATTTGGTGCCATTGTTTTTCCAACATGTGGTTCATTTACATGGCATTCCGGAGAACATCGTTTCTGACAGAGGTTCCCAGTTTGTTTCGAGGTTTTGGCGAGCCTTTTGTGCTAGGATGGGCATTGATTTGTCTTTTTCCTCGGCTTTCCATCCTCAGACAAATGGTCAAACTGAACGAACCAATCAGACCTTGGAAACATATCTGAGATGTTTTGTTTCTGCTGATCAGGATGATTGGTTGTCCTTTTTGCCTTTGGCTGAGTTCGCCCTTAATATTCGGGCCAGCTCGGCTACTTTGGTTTCGCCGTTTTTCTGCAATTCTGGTTTCCATCCTCGTTTCTCTTCAGGGCAGGTTGAGTCTTCGGACTGTCCTGGTGTGGATACCGTGGTGGATAGGTTGCAGCAGATTTGGACTCATGTAGTGGACAATTTGACATTGTCCCAGGAGAAGGCTCAACGTTTCGCTAACCGCAGGCGCTGTGTGGGTCCCCGACTTCGTGTTGGGGATTTGGTTTGGTTGTCGTCTCGTTATATTCCTATGAAAGTTTCCTCTCCTAAGTTTAAGCCTCGTTTCATTGGTCCGTATAGGATTTCTGAGGTTCTTAATCCTGTGTCTTTTCGTTTGACCCTTCCAGCTTCTTTTTCCATCCATAATGTATTCCATAGGTAATTGTTGCGGAGATACGGGCCACCTGTGGTTCCATCCGTTGTTCCTCCTCCGGTTTTGGTTGAGGGGGAGTTGGAGTATATAGTGGAGAAGATTTTGGATTCTCGTATTTCGAGACGGAAACTCCAGTACCTGGTTAAGTGGAAGGGTTATGGTCAGGAAGATAATTCCTGGGTCTTTGCCTCTGATGTTCATGCTGCCGATCTGGTTCGTGCCTTTCATTTGGCTCATCCTGGTCGGCCAGGGGGCTCTGGTGAGGGTTCGGTGACCCCTCCTCAAGGGGGGGTACTGTTGTGAATTCTGTGGTCAAGCTCCCTCCTGTGGTCATGAGTGGTACTTCAGCTGGTTCCGTCCATGAGCTTCATCTGGTAGATGTGAGTGGGGCTGCAGCTTCTGAGTTTCCTTCTTCAGGTGACGAGGTTAGGTCGTTAGGTGCTGCTCTATTTAACTCCACCTAGTTCTTTGTTCCTTGCCTCCAGTCAATGTTCCAGTATTGGTCTTGCTCTCTCCTGGATCGTCTTGTGGCCTGTCTGCTCTGCATAAGCTAAGTTCTGCTTGTGTTACTTTTGTTTGCTATTTTTTCTGTCCAGCTTGCTATATTGGTTTTTCTTGCTTGTTGGAAGCTCTGGGACGCAGAGGAAGCACCTCCGTGCCGTTAGTCGGTACGGAGGGTCTTTTTGCGCCCTCTGCGTGGTTGTTTGTAGGATTTTGTGCTGACCGCAAAGCTATCTTTACTATCCTCGGTCTATTCAGTAAGTCGGGCCTCACTTTGCTAATACCTATTTCATCTCTATGTTTGTATTTTCATCTTTACTCACAGTCATTATATGTGGGGGGCTGCCTTTTCCTTTGGGGAATTTCTCTGAGGCAAGGTAGGCTTATTTTTCTATCTTCAGGGCTAGCTAGTTTCTCAGGGTGTGCCCGAGGTGCCTAGGTCTGGTCAGGAGCGCTCCACGGCTACCTCTAGTGTGGTGTGATAGGATTAGGGATTGCGGTCAGCAGAGTTCCCACGTCTCAGAGCTCGTCCTATGTTGCTAGTAACTATCAGGTCACTTTGTGTGCTCTTAATCACCAGGTCCATTGTGTTTCTGAATCACCAGTTCATAACAGCGGAGAACCATAATATGCCAGCCAGAGCAGGAGCAGAGGATATCATATATATACCGTATTTTCTGGCGTATAAGATGACTGGGCGTATAAGACGACCCCCAACTTTTCCATATAAAATATGGAATTTGGGATATGCCCGCCGTATAAGACGGGGGTCATCTTATACGCCCAGTCATCTTATACGGCGTGTGCAGTGCGTATGGTTCCCAGGATCTGGAGGAGAGGAGACTTTCCTTCAGGCCCTGGGATCCATATTCATGTAAAAAATAAAGAATAAAAATAAAAAACATGGATATACTCACCCTCGGACAGGCCCTTGCTCACAGCGCTCCTAGCATCTCCCTCCGTTCCTTTTTTGGGGTCAAAAAGTTGTCTTATACGCCGGAAAATACGGTATATATATATGGCTGTACTAGCTCAAAAGGGTGTTTCTACTCAATACTGAGCAAAGGGTCTGAATACTTATGACTATGTGATATTTCAGTTTTTCATTTTATTAAATTTACAAAAATTACTACATTTCTGTTTTTTTCAGTCAAGTTGGCGTGCAGAGTGTACATTCATGAGAAAAAAAAGTGAACTTTTTTGAATTTACCAAATGGCTGCAATGAAACAAAGAGTGAACAATTTAAAGGGGTCTGATTACCTCCCACACCCACTGTTTATATATATATATATATATATATATATATATATATATATATACTAGATTGTGGCCCGATTCTAACGCATCGGGTATTCTAGAATATGCATGTCCCCCGTAGTATATGGACAATGATGATTCCAGAATTCGCGGCAGACTGTGCCCGTCGCTGATTGGTCGAGGCAACCTTTATGACATCATTGTCGTCATGGCAACCATTATGACAGCTACGTCGATACTGTGCCCGTCGCTGAATCAGAAACGTGGGATTTCTACGTCCTTTATGACATCATCGTCGCTGTGCCCGTTGCTGATTGGTCGAGGCCTGGCGGCCTCGACCAATCAGAGACGCGGGATGTCTACGTCCTTTATGACATCATCGTCGCTGTGCCGGTCACTGATTGGTCGAGGCCTGGCGGGATTTCCAGGACAGACAGACAGACAGAAAGACAGACAGACAGACAAAAAGACAGACAGACGGAAAAACCCTTAGACAATTATATATATAGATGATACTGTACAATACATAAGGATTAATGCCTATTTTAAACGTGTTTAGGCACTAAGCTAGAAATGGAAACAATAGTAGTGGAAGATCGGGTATTCTAGAATATGCATGTCCCCGTAGTATATGGACAATGATGATTCCAGAATTCGCGGCAGACTGTGCCCGTCGCTGATTGGTCGAGGCAACCTTTGACATCATCGTCGCCATGGCAACCATTATGACATTTAGGTCGATACTGTGCCCGTTGCTGATTGGTCGAGGCCGCCAGACGCGGGATGTCTACGTCCTTTATGACATCATCGTCGCTGTGCTCGTCGCTGATTGGTCGAGGCCTGGCGGCCTCGACCAATCAGAGACGCGGGATTTCTACGTCGATGCTGTGCCCATCGCTGATTGGTCGAGGCCGCCAGGCCTCGACCAATCAGAGAGGCGGGATTTCCAGGACAGACAGACAGACAGAAAGACAGTCAGACAGAAAGACAGACAGACGGAAAAAGCCTTAGACAATTATATATATAGATATATATATACACAGTTGTGGCCAAAAGTATTGACACCCCTGCAATTCTGTCAGATAATACTCAGTTTCTTCCTTAAAATGATTGCAATCACAAATTCTTTGGTATTATTATCTTCATTTAATTTGTCTTAAATGAAAAAACACAAAAGAGAATGAAGCAAAATGCAAAACATTGATCATTTCACACAAAACTCCACAAATGGGCCAGACAAAAGTTACATAGTTACATAGTTATTAAGGTTGAAGGAAGACTATAAGTCCAGCTAGTTCAACCCATAGCCTAACCTAACATGCCCTAACATGTTGATCCAGAGGAAGGCAAAAAAAACCCATAAGGCAAGAGTAAGCTCCACATTGGGGAAAAAAATTGTTTCCCGACTCCACATACGGCAAACAGACTAGTTCCCTGGATCAACGCCCTATCAAGGAATCTAGTGTATATACCCTGTAACATTATACTTTTCAAGAAAGGTATCCAGTCCCCTCTTAAATTTAAGTAATGAATCACTCATTACAACATCATACGGCAGAGAGTTCCATAGTCTCACTGCTCTTACAGTAAAGAATCCACATCTGTTATTATGCTTAAACCTTTTTTCCTCCAAACGCAGAGGATGCCCCCTTGTCCTGGTTTCAGGTCTATGATTAAAAAGATCATCAGAAAGGTCTTTGTACTGTCCCCTCATATATTTATACATTACCATAAGATCACCCCTTAGTCTTCGTTTTTCCAAACTAAATAGCCCCAAGTGTAATAACCTATCTTGGTATTGCAGACCCCCCAGTCCTCTAATAACCTTGGTCGCTCTTCTCTGCAAAAAGTATTGGCACCCTTCAGCCTAATACTTGGTTGCACAACATTTAGCCAAAATGACAGCGACCAACCACTTCCGGTAACCATCAATGAGTTTCTTACAATGCTCTGCTGGAATTTTAGACCATTCTTCTTTGGCAAACTGCTACAGATACCTGATATTTGAAAGGTGCCTTCTCCAAACTGCCATTTTTAGATCTCTCCACAGGTGTTCTATGGGATTCAGGTCTGGACTCATTGCTGGCCACCTTAGAAGTCTCCAGTGCTTTCTCTCAAACCATTTTCTAGTGCTTTTTGAAGTGTGTTTTGGGTCATTGTCCTGCTGGAAGACCCATGACCTCTGAAGGAAACCCCACATTATGCTGCAAAATTTGTTGGCAGTCTTCAGACTTCATAATGCCATGCACACGGTCAAGCAGTCCAGTGCCAGAGGCAGCAAAGCAACCCCAAAACATCAGGGAACCTCCTCCATGTTTGACTGTAGGGACCGTGTTCTTTTCTTTGAATGCCTATTTTTTTCTTCTGCAACCTCTATGTTGATGTCCTTGACCAAAAAGCTCTACTTTTGTCTCATCTGACCAGAGAACATTCCTCCAAAACGTTTTAGGCTTTTTCAGATAAGTTTTGGCAAACTCCAGCCTGGCTTTTTTATGTCTCGGGGTAAGAAGTGGGGTCTTCCTGGGTCTCCTACCATACAGTCCCTTTTCATTCAGACGCCGACTGATAGTACAGGTTGACACTGATGTACCCTCGGACTGTAGGGCAGCTTGAACTTGTTTGGATGTTAGTCGAGGTTCTTTATCCAACATCCGCAAAATCTTGCGTTGAAATCTCTTGTCAATTTTTCTTTTCCGTCCACATCTAAGGAAGTTAGCCATAGTGCCATGGGCTTTAAACTTCTTGATGAGACGGTAGACACAGGAGCATTCAGGTCTTTGGAGATGGACTTGTAGCCTTGAGATTGCTCATGCTTCCTCACAATTTGGTTTCTCAGACAGTTCTTTGGTCTTCTTTCTTTTCTCCATGCTCAATGTGGTACACACAAGGACACAGGACAGAGGTTGAGTCAACTTTAATCTATGTCAACTGGCTGCAAGTGTGATTTAGTTATTGCCAACACCTGTTAGGTGCCACAGGTAAGTTACAGGTGCTGTTAATTACACAAATTAGAGAAGCATCACATGATTTTTCGAACAGTGCCAATACTTTTGTCCACCCCCTTTTTTATGCTTGGTGTGGAATTATATCCAATTTGGCTTTAGGACAATTCTTTTTGTGTTTTTTCATTTAAGACAAATTAAATGAAGATGATAATAACAAAGAATTTGTGTTTGCAATCATTTTCAGGAAGAAACTGAGTATTATCTGACAGAATTGAAGGGGAGTCAATACTTTTGGCCACAACTGTATATATATATATATATATATATATATATATATATATATATACACACACTGTTCAAAAAATAAAGGGAACACTTAAATGGCAGAATATACCTCCAAGTAAATCAAACTTCTGTGAAATCAAACTATCCACTTAGGAAGCAACACTGCTTGACAATGAATTTCACATGCTGTTGTGCAAATGGAATAGACAACAGATGGAAATTATTGTCAATTATCAAGACATGCCCAATAAACAAGTGGTTCTGCATGTGAGGACCACAGACCACATCTCAGTACCAATGCTTTCTGGCTGATGTTTTGGTCACTTTTGAATGTTGGTTGTGCTTTCACACTTGTGGTTGCATGAGACGGACTCTACAATCCACACAAGTGGCTCAGGTAGTGCAGCTCATCCAGGACGGCACAGCAATGTGAGCTGTGGCAAGAAGGTTTGCTGTGTCTGTCAGCGTAGTGTCCAGAGGCTGGAAGTGCTACCAGGAGACAGGCCAGTACACCAGGAGACATGGAGGGGGCCGTAGTAGGGCAACAACCCAGCAGCAGGACCGCTACCTCAGCCTTTGTGCAAGGAGGAACAGGAGGAGCGCTGCCAGAGCCCTGAAAAATGACCTCCAGCAGGCCTCAAATGTGCATGTGTCTGCACAAATGGTTAGAAACTGACTGCATGAGGATGGTCTGAGTGCACGACGTCCACAGATGGGGGTTGTGCTCACAGCCCAACAACATGCAGGATGCTTGGCATTTGCCACAGAACACCAGGATTGGCAAATTCGCCACTGGAGCCCTGTGCTCTTCACAGATGAAAGCAGGTTCACACTGAGCACATGTGACAGACGTGACAGAGTCTGGAGACACCATGGAGAGTGATCTGCTGCCTTCAACATCCTTCAGCATGACCGGTTTGGCAGTGGGTCAGTAATGGTGATGGGTGGCATTTCTTTGGAGGGCCGCACAGCCCTCCATGTGCTTGCCAGAAGTAGCGTGACTGCCATTTGGTACTGAGACGAGATCCTTAGACCCTTTGTGAGACCATATGCTGGTGCGGTTGGCCCTGGGTTCCTCCTAATGCAGGACAATGCCAGAGCTCATGTGGCTGGAGTGTGTCAGCATATGCATTTTAAAAAGTACAGTATTTTAGTGGTACTTTGTGATCAACATTTAACCCTTTTCTGCCATTAGACGTACTATTCCGTCCATGTGGGGTGGGCCTTACTTCCCAAGGACGGAATAGTACGTCATAGGCGATCGGCCGCGCTCACGGGGGGAGCGCGGCCGATCGCGGCCGGGTGTCAGCTGCTTATCGCAGCTGACATCCGGCACTATGTGCCAGGAGCGGTCACGGACCGCCCCCGGCACATTAGCCCCCGGCACACCGCGATCAAACATGATCGCGATGTGCCGACGGTGCAGGGAAGCATCGCGCAGGGAGGGGGCTCCCTGCGTGCTTCGCTGAGCCCCCCGCAGCAACGCGATTTGATCGCGTTGCTCCGGGGGTCTCCTACCTTCCCCCTGCAGCAAGTCCTGGATCCAAGATGGCCGCGGATCCGGGTCCTGCAGGAAGGGAGGTGGCTTACCATGTGCCTGCACAGAGCAGGCACTTGGTAACGCTGTCAGAGTGCTGTGCAAACTGGCAGATCACCGATCTGTATTGTCCCCCCCTGGGACAAAGTAAAAAAGTTAAAAAATGTTTTTACAAGTGTGTAAAAAAAAAAAAAAAAAATCCTAAATAATGAAAAAAAAATATATATTATTCCCATAAATACATTTCTTAATCTAAATTAAAAAAAAAACAATAAAAGTACACATATTTAGTATCGCCGTGTCCGTAACGACCCGACCTATAAAACTGTCCCACTAGTTAACCCCTTCATTAAACACCGTAAGAAAAAAAAAAAACGAGACAAAAAACAACGCTTTATTATCATACCGCCGAACAAAAAGTGGAATAACACGCGATGAAATAGACGTATATAAATAACCATGGTACCGCTGAAAGCGTCATCTTGTCCCGCAAAAACGAGCTGCCATACAGCAACATCAGAAAAAAATAAAAAAGTTATAGTCCTCAGAATAAAGTGATGCAAAAATAATTATTTTTTCTATAAAATAGTTTTTATCGTATAAAAGCGCCAAAACATAAAAAAATGATATAAATGAGGTGTCGCTGTAATCGTACTGACCCGAAGAATAAAACTGCTTTATCAATTTTACCAAACGTGGAACGGTATAAACGCCTCCCCCAAAAGAAATTCTTGAATAGCTGGTTTTTGGTAATTCTGCCTCACAAAAATCGGAATAAAAAGCGATCAAAAAATGTCACGTGCCCCGAAAATGTTACCAATAAAAACGTCAACTCGTCCCGCAAAAAACAAGACCTCACATGACTCTGTGGACTCAAATATGGAAAAATTATAGCTCTCAAAATGTGGTAACGCAAAAAATATTTTTTGCAATAAAAAGCGTCTTTCAGTGTGTGACGGCTGCCAATCATAAAAATCCGCTAAAAAACCCGCTATAAAAGTAAATCAAACCCCCCTTCATCACCCCCTTAGTTAGGGAAAAATAAAAAAATTAAAAAAATGTATTTATTTCCATTTTCCCATTAGGGTTAGGGCTAGGGTTAGGGCTAGGGCTAGGGTTAGGGCTAGGGTTAGGGTTAGGGCTAGGGCTAGGGTTAGGGTTATGGCTAGGGTTAGGGCTAGGGTTAGGGCTAGAGTTATGGTTAGGGCTAGGGTTAGGGTTAGGGATAGGGTTAGGGCTAGGGTTAGGGCTAGGGTTAGGGCTAGGGTTATGGTTAGGGCTAGGGTTAGGGCTAGGGTTAAGGCTACAGTTAGGGTTAAGGCTACAGTTAGGGTTGGGGCTAAAGTTAGGGTTAGGGTTTGGATTAGATTTGCGGTTGGGAATAGGGTTGGGATTAGGGGTGTGTCTGGGTTAGAGGTGTGGTTAGGGTTACCGTTGGAATTAGGGTTAGGGGTGTGTTTGGATTAGGGTTTCAGTTATAATTGGGGGGATTCCACTGTTTAGACACATCAGGGGCTCTCCAAACGCGACATGGCGTCCGATCTAAATTCCAGCCAATTCTGCGTTGAAAAAGTAAAACAGTGCTCCTTCCCTTCCGAACTCTCCCGTGTGCCCAAACAGAAGTTTAGCCCAACATATGGCGTATCAGCGTACTCAGGACAAATTGGACAACAACTTTTGCGGTCCAATTTCTCCTGTTACCCTTGGGAAAATACAAAACTGGGGGCTAAAAAATGATTTTTGTGGGAAAAAAAAAGATTTTTTATTTTCATGGCTCTGCGTTATAAACTGTAGTGAAACATTTGGGGGCTCAAAGTTCTCACAACACATCTAGATAAGTTCGTGGGGGGGTATAGTTTCCAATATGGGGTCACTTGTGGGGGGTTTCTACTGTTTAGGTACATTAGGGGCTCTGCAAACGCAATGTGACGCCTGCAGACCATTCCATGTAAGTCTGCATTCCAAATGGTGCTCCTTCCCTTCCGAGCCCTCCCATGCGCCCAAACGGTGGTTCCCCCCCACATATGGGGCATCATCGCACTGAGGACACATTGGACAACAACTTTTGGGGTCCAATTTCTCCTGTTACCCTCGAGAAAATACAAAACTGGGGGCCAAAAAATAATTTTGGGGGGAATTTTTTTTTTTTAATTTTCACGGCTCTGCGTTAGAAACTGTAGTGAAACACTTGGGGGCTCAAAGTTCTCACAACACATTTAGATAAGTTCCTTGGGGGGTCTAGTTTCCAATATGTGGTCACTTGTGGGGGGTTTCTACTGATTAGGTACATTAGGGGCTCTGCAAACGCAATGTGACGCCTGCAGACCATTCCATCTAAGTCTGTATTCCAAATGGCGCTCCTTCTCTTCCGAGCCCTCCCATGCGCCCAAACGGTGGTTCCCCCCCCCACATATGGGGTATCAGCACACTCAGGACAAATTGCACAACAACTTTTGGGGTCCAATTTTTCCTGTTACCCTCGGGAAAATACAAAACTTGGGGCTAAAAAATAATTTTTGTGGGAAAAAATTTTGGTTTTATTTTTACGGCTCTGCATTATAAACTTCTGTGAAGCTCTTGGTGGGTCAAAGTTCCTTAGGGGGTCTACTTTCCAAAATGGTGTCACTTGTGGGGGGTTTCAATGTTTAGGCACATCAGTGGCTCTCCAAACGCAACATGGCGTCTCATCTCAATTCCTGTGAATTTTGCATTGAAAAGTCAAACTGCGTTCTTTCCCTTCCGAGCTCTCCCATGCGCCCAAACAGTGGTTTACCCCCACATATGGGGTATCAGCGTACTCAGGACAAATTGTACAACAATTTTTTGGTTCCAATTTCTTCTCTTACCATTGGGAAAATAAAAAATTGGGGGCGAAAAGATAATTTTTGTGAAAAAAAAATATTTTTTATTTTTACGGTTCTGCATTATAAACTTCTGTGAAGCACTTGGTGGGTCAAAGTGCTCACCACACCTCTAGATAAGTTCCTTAGGGGGTCTACTTTCCAAAATGGTGTCACTTGTGGGGGGTTTCAATGTTTAGGCACATCAGTGGCTCTTCAAACGCAACATGGCGTCCCATCTCAATTCCAGTCAATTTTGCATTGAAAAGTCAAATGGCGCTCCTTCGCTTCCAAGCTCTCCCATGCGCCCAAACACTGGTTTACCTCCACTTATGGGGTATCGGCGTACTCAGGACAAATTGTACAACAAGGTTTGGGGTCCATTTTCTCCTGTAACCCTTGGTAAAATAAAACAAATTGGAGCTGAAGTAAATTTTTTGTGAAAAAAAGTTAAATGGTAATTTTTATTTAAACATTCCAAAAATTCCTGTGAAACACCTGAAGGGTTAATAAACTTCTTGAATGTGGTTTTGAGAACCTTGAGGGGTGCAGTTTTTAGAATGTTGTCACACTTTGGTATTTTCTATCATATAGACCCCTCAAAATGACTTCAAATGAGATGTGGTCCCTAAAATAAAATGGTGTTGTAAAAATGAGAAATTGCTGGTCAACTTTTAACCCTTATAACTCCCTAACAAAATAAAATTTTGGTTCCAAAATGTGCTGATGTAAAGTAGACATGTGGGAAATGTTACTTATTAAGTATTTTGTGTGACATATCTCTGTGATTTAATTGCATAAAAATTCAAAGTTGGAAAATTGCGAAATTTTCAAAATTTTCGCCATATTTCCGTTTTTTTCACAAATAAACGCAGGTAATATCAAAGAAATTTTACCACTATCATGAAGTACAATATGTCACGAGAAAACAGTGTCAGAATCACCGGGATCCATTGAAGCGTTCCATAGTTATAACCTCATAAAGGGACAGTGGTCAGAATTGTAAAAATTGGCCCGGCCCATAACGTGCAAACCACCCTTGGGGGTAAAGGGGTTCAAAGAAAAAAATTTAAAATCACACGTCAGATTTTTTTCTTTATATAGACCCAATGTATCAATAAAAAAGAGGCAAACATTATTTGAATATCCGAATGAGAAAAATGGGCTAGATCAGAAGAGTTTAATTTACAGACGTGTTATATTATTTAATAAGGCTATTCAGGGGATAGGTTTTTAACACAGACCTCAATGCAACCCCTTTAACTTGTGTTGTGCTGTGATTTAGCAGCGACACCTATGTGTTGCTGCCAAAGTCACTGTGTAGCCCCAGCTCTACTGTCCTTTGAAGCCCTTTTGTAACAAGGACTAATTTGGGTGCTTTACCTTTGAAGATACTCTAATTGTATTTGGTCATTGAATGATAAGTGTACTATTCATGTGTTATTTCATGCATGCATACACTCATTTACAATAAAGATTTGGCTAGACTAATAATTTTCCTGTTGCGTTAGATTATCAGCATACACACTTGGCAGGATTAACTAGATGGTGCCAATTACATATTAGCAATGGATTCATAATGTTATAATTAACAGGTTTACTGCTTCTTAATCATGTTAATGGCAATAGTTTTTAAACACATGTCAAATATATAATTTAATACACAATATACTAGAAATTTACATTTTTCTTAGGTTCACTATTTGTAAGTATGAATTTAACAGCTGTGCACTTAGCTATGAAAATTTGTTCTATAGCATTTTAGATTTTTAATAAACTGTACATCTGGCAAAAAACAAACTTTTTTACATCTTTCCATACTACCAATTCCTTTTTTTTGTTACATGGACAACACATGCCTTAAAAAATGAAGCAGTTGTGTAACAGCAACTATTGTGGCATATCTCTTGTGATTTTTTTTAATGCTTCATTCAAACACGATTTTTCATGTACGCAAAAAAGTCCGATTTCCATCAGAGTGTCAGTTTTAACCATTAGCGTTTCATCAATAATGACACTCAAATGCCATTCATATGCTGTCCGTTTTATGTTCTGTGTTTTTTCAGCTTGAACTATTCCTCCACTTACTTTCTCCCTCCGCATTAGGGTTTTCCTATCCGAGATTGCAGTGTTCACGAGATTCGTTATGTTCCCCTCACACGGTTCCACTTCCAACTCCCACATTATGGGAGGGTTGTCAGTGCTCTCCATAGCCATTGACTTGAACCCAAGGCTCTGGACATTCAAGGAAGGTCTGCAAGGAATTTCCAAAGATCCCATACTGCCAGAACAATAGATACTTCTTGTGCTTCCAGGCCACTGCCATTGAACTTCAGCTACTGTCTATCAATATCTGATGTAAATGAGGAAATACATCCCCTTTCAGTCAGACCCTACCCCCTCACATGATGGGCTAGACCCAAATGTATTAACTGTATCCTAACCTGTACACTATACTATATTACTCATAGGCCCACCGTGGCATATCTTCTTTCCTATCCTAACCTCTAAGACCTATGCTAAACCTTACGACTCGTATGTCCTAAATCTAGCTATATTTTCCCTATGCATTACTCACATTGTACATTGTTTACATTACAAGAACCACATAAAGTGGTGCCCATAAGATTCTATGTCCACTCTACATTTTACACCACTCATAAGAATACAATAAAACCACATGTCAGAATACACATTTTACTATTGTTACCTTCAGGAGGAAAGGCATATGACAAACCATGACCAGATCAAGTAATACTATCACATAGTGACTGAAAAATACCAACATACTGATTAATAAATATCACTGTGTAACACTAATATTTCCCCCATACAACCACTTATTAGTGGAAGATGTCAGTAAACACAGCAAGAGTATCTCCATATACTCATCAGTGACCTCCTGAAGTTATTAATTTTCACTATTCTTCTACACCCCGCGTACACCAATATGCTTTTACTGCCAGGTCTTGCCTCTGCAAAATGTAACACACAGACATCTATGGCTGATCACTTTAAGATAAACCCTTCCTCTTTTCTACTAATTCTACAGAAACACTGCCTCCAAATTTGTGAGGAAAATGGCGGTGCATTTCATAGTCCAAATGTAGCTTACCATGGGTGGTGGCAGTGAAGCAGGGTCAACTTTGTTGGATGTCCGCGGCAGGAGTGGGGCAATACTGGGGGGCCATGTGCTAGGAGGAGGGAATGTCCCAGTGATGAGAGGTAGAAGCGGAATCCCTTCTGAGCACATTGACCTCACGGTGGGCTTCAGGAAAATGACGCTGGTTGTCGACGCATACGCAGATTTAGATCTCAGCTCAATGACGAACCAAGACCTTAATCTGCGCATGTGCTGATAACTGGAGCCATTTTCTTGAAGCCAACTGAAAGTTCAATGTGCGCAGCAGGACTCTGCTCCTGCCTCACACTGCCAGGACAACACCTCCTAGCCCAAGGACCGCAGTATTGCATTACTTCTGCTATCAAATGACGTAAATGGGACTGCAGCCAAACTCCTCGTAAGCTCCATTACTGACCCCTGACATGCCTGATCCTGATGAGAGGTTGAACATTTTTTTCCTATTGTCCTCCTCTAAATTTGGGGAGTGTCTTCTGGTCCAGTGCATCCTATAGCCCAAAAAATAAGGTAGCAGACAATATTAATTCTATACAGGTACAATATGGATACTTTATGTATTTACTCTATAGATAAGTCCAGTGACTCATAGGTGAGCTGTCCTCTGATTGGAATTAAGGTACCGTCACACTAGACGATATCGCTAGCGATCCGTGACATTGCAGCATCCTCGCTAGCGATATCGTCCAGTGTGACAGGCAGCAGCAATCAGGCCCCTGCTGTGCTGTCGCTGGTCGGGGAAGAAAGTCCAGAACTTTATTTGGTCGCTGGACTCCCCGCAGACATCGCTGAATCGGCGTGTGTGACACCGATTCAGCGATGTCTTCACTGGTAACCAGGGTAAACATCGGGTAACTAAGCGCAGGGCCGCGCTTAGTAACCCGATGTTTACCCTGGTTACCATCCTAAAAGTAAAAAAAAACAAACAGTACATACTTACCTACCGCTGTCTGTCCTCCAGCGCTTTGCTCTGCACTCCTCCTGTACTGGCTGTGAGCACAGGAATAGTCTTTTGGAATATGGCAGTTACCATCCTAGGAGGATGTTTGACTCGCTCCCATGGAGCCAATTATTACGGGTACGCCGCATTGTCTCTGATGATGATATATGTGATGCTAGGTTGGACGCTATGTGCAATAAGTTTATCTGCAGAGGTTATCCTAAAGAGAAAGTTATGTGTCTCAAAAATCAGGTGGTTACTCTTACTGATGGGGAGTTACAATCCCATAGAAACAGGAATAGGGAGAAACGTGTGCCTTTTGTCTCTACTTATTGTCCAGCGAGTGGCAGAATTGCGAGCATTTTAAATCGACATTGGGGCCTTTTGAACAGAGGGTTACCTCAGATTCAAAATTTTCATTCACGGCCTATTTTGTCCTATAGACGTGGGCGAAACTTGAAAGATAGACTGGTGAAATCAGATGTGGGTACTAAGAAGGTTGCCATTCAGCGGACTTTGTGTCCACCTAGGATGTGTAATTTTCCTTGCCTCAGCTGTGCGTGCTGTAGCAATATGCTTAAGGGGGACAGTTTTCATCACCCCCGGACGGGGAAGAAATTTTTGATTAAAGAACGTTATACATGTTCCTCCAGTTTTGTCATCTATTTGTTGGTCTGTCCTTGCGGACTTATGTATGTAGGGGAGACTACAATGGAGATTAGAGCTCGCATAAGCAAACATAAGAGCACGATTCGAACTAGATTGCTTGAATTGCCAGTCCCTAAACATTTTGATGAATGTCGCCACTCTGTCAATCAGCTTCGATTCAGGGTGATCGATGGGGTCCCTATACTGAGAAGGGGAGGGAATAGGGTACAATTACTTAAACAAAAAGAATTAAGATGGATTTCTTTATTAGATACATTACAACCGAAAGGGTTAAATATTGAGTATAATTTACAGATATGTAATGTTTAATCCCTCTTTCTTCTCAGATATTGTCTGTATTCTGTATACTTGTTTTTAATGTTGCTATTTCTGTTTTTTGTTTCTTTTTAGTACACTGGTGATTTGACATCCAGGGAGATTTGGGAGTCATGGAGCTGTTTTTCCTGTGTCTTTTATGTATTTATGTTTGTAATTTTGGTGTTGCTCACTGATTTCTTCCTTGTCCCCTTGTGTGTCAAATCGCTATTTAGATGCTTAGGTTTACATGCGCTGGTTACCATGGAAGTGGATCTCACCTCACTGACGGTGATTCACTGTGTCCTGTGCTGGTCAGGTGATGTGTGTGGGCGGTCTGCCTACGCTCCTCCCTGGCTCTGACGTGGCCGCGGTTGTTTCCCTGTGGTGTGTTAGGTCTCGAGTTCCAACTTCTGCACAGGGGGAATCTCGGGCCGTCTCCGCTGCGGTCTCCCATTCCTATCCAGCCGCAGTGGAGTCTGCTCAGCAAGGACGTCGGTCCCAGCGTCTTGCTCGGTCTCGCTCTGTACAGAGAGTTACTGCTGCTTCTTCAGCTCCTGCCATTAAAGTCAGTGCTGGTCAGCAGCGAGCGGACTTCTCTGGGACTAAGTCCTTATTTGCGCACACTGAGCATGCCCAGGGCAAGATCTCCCGTTGGAGATCGAGGGTCATGTGCTCAGGATCTGCAGCACATTCCATTGGTCCTCTTGGCAGGTCTTGGAAGGGCAAAGTTTCTGTGGCCACTTCCTGTCCTGCAACTATATAAACTGTGCATGACCGCACGGCCATGCGCTAGTGTACAATTATTATGTGTGTGTGTAGATGGATGTATGTCGATGGATGAAAGCTCCTAAATATCCCTCCCTAGAGTTGTTGATTGCTCGCGGATGATGGTAGCTCTCTAGCGCCCGACTATCCATCTGTATGTTACACACATCACAGCGTCCTTTAGCTGTGCCTGCCAGTACGGCGCCGTGCGCTTGCCTTGCGCTTTCCATACCCAAGCCTGGGTGGTTAGTGGCGTCCGTCAGTGCGGCATCGCACGCACTCTGGTGCTCTTATATTACTGTTAAGGTTCTTTTCACACCCTGTTGCGGTGTTGTGCCAGCAAGGGTCTAATCGGACTTCAATCCCTTTTGGGGTTAAGTTCGCTGACTACTTGCTCGCGCTCTATGTGCGGTACCGCGGTCCTGTGACTTAACAGGATCGCTTTCTTCACGTTGGGTGAGGTTTAACCCGCGTGTTTATACTTTTAAAAACCGCCATATAGTCTGTCATTTACTAGCAGCGGGTTTCGCCTGCACGGTGGACCCCGGACTGCGAACGCATCTATATCATCTTTCTTGGTGCGTTCCGCCAGTCCTAACATTACACTAGCGCCAGGGTCTGGCTAGTGATGACAGACAAACAGCAATCCCTCCGGTATATCCAACAGCTGGAGGGTAGGTTGGCGGCTCTCGAGAGCGCAACCTCAGCTGTGGATGTTACCGCAGTTGCTGTACAGGCTGCCAGCGTGGCTGCAGCAACTTTGTCCATTGCCACCCCTGTTCCAACATTTTCTCGCCTCCCGCTGCCAGAAAAATTTTCTGGTGATAGCAAATTTTGTAGGGGATTTGTGAGTCAGTGCTCTATTCATCTTGAGCTCCTGGCTACATGCTTCCCCACAGAGCGGGCTAAGGTGGGATTTATTGTATCTCTATTGTCGGACAGGGCGTTGGAATGGGCTGTGGGAGCGTGGCGATCATGTGGTGCAGAGTGCTCCGCTGTTTTTAAGCACTCTGAAACAGGTCTTTTTAGGACCTCAAGTCACCCATGATACTGCGCTTCAACTGCTGGCATTAACTCAGGGTGAGTCCTTGGTCAGTCATTTTGCCGTCCAATTCCGCACTTTAGCATCTGAGCTGGAATGGTCGGATAAAGCTCTTATCCCCATATTTTGGAGGGGCTTGGCTGATCACGTAAAGGACGCTCTGGCCACTAGGGAGATTCCTGCCACACTGGAGGAGTTAATAACAGTCTCTACTCTAATTGATCTCCGTTTTAACGAGCGGAGGTTAGAGCGAGCCCAGTGTAGGCAGAGGTTTCGGCTGGCTCCTACTTTCGCCAAACCTCTGGAATCTCCGGTCCTGGTTCCTGAGTCACATGAGGCCAGAGAAGTGTCACAAGCGGGATCTAAGTCCCGGACCGCTTGTGCACTCAGGGTCTGTCATGTTTCCCAGCAGTCAGGACATCTAGCCACCAGATGTCCTCAGCGGTCGAGGAAACGTCAGCGTCTAGTGGTCGTAGGTGGAGGTACACTAGACACGGCGACGTTTGCCTCTAAATTGTCCTTTAAGGGGACAATTACTATAGGCTCATTCTCCCACTCGGTAGAGCTCTGCGTGGATTCTGGGGCGGAGGGCAATTTTATGTCTTCTGCCTTCGCCCAACGTCACGCAATACCCCTGGTTATGCTAGCTCAACCTGTAACGGTACGAGTGGTGAAAGGGTCGACACTGCCCTCACAGATAACACACCAGACCATCCCTTTTACTCTGTCCATGTCGCCATCTCATCAGGAGATTATTTCTCTGCTCGTCATTCCAGAAGGAATTGATGAGGTCCTGTTGGGAATACCTTGGCTACGGTACCACTCTCCTCATATCGAGTGGTCCTCAGGCAGAATTCTGGGATGGGGTGAATCTTGTGGGGGTAGGTGTCAGAGGGAGTGCGTTCAGGTTGCTTCAACAGAGGTACCCGCAGATCTATCCTCTCTCCCCAAGCAGTATTGGTCTTATGCAGACATGTTCTCCAAAAAGGCGGCGGAGACCCTTCCGCCCCATCGCCCCTATGATTGTCCTATTGACCTCTTGCCTGGTGCTGAGCCTCCCCGGGGTAGAGTCTATCCGCTATCTCTCCCGGAGACGGAGGCAATGTCACAGTACATCCAGGAAAATCTGGCAAGAGGGTTCATCAGGAAGTCAGTGTCACCTGCTGGGGCAGGATTCTTCTTCGTGCAGAAGAAGAACGGGGAATTGCGTCCATGCATAGACTACAGGGGTCTTAACGCCATCACCGTTAAGAATAAATACCCTTTGCCTTTAATATCCGAGCTATTCGATAGGCTTCGGGGAGCAAGGGTATTTACTAAATTAGATCTGCGGGGTGCTTACAACCTGATTCGCATCCGTGAGGGGGACGAATGGAAGACGGCGTTTAACACCAGGGATGGGCACTATGAATATCTGGTGATGCCCTTCGGGCTCTGTAATGCCCCAGCCGTTTTCCAAGACTTTGTGAACGACATCTTCCGGGATATGCTTTCCACCTCGGTCGTAGTCTATCTGGATGATATTCTCATCTACTCTCCAGATATTGACTCCCACCGGAGAGATGTTAGCAAAGTCTTCGACCTCCTACGGGCAAACTCCCTCTATGCCAAGTTGGAGAAGTGTATGTTTGAGCAGGAGTCCTTACCTTTCCTGGGCTACATCATCTCTGCCCAGGGATTGGCTATGGATCCTGCCAAACTACAGGCTGTGATGGACTGGCAGGAACCCCATTCTCTTAAAGCGGTGCAGCGCTTTATGGGGTTCATTAATTATTATCGCCAGTTCATTCCGCACTTCTCAACTTTGGTAGCTCCCTTGGTTGCCCTCACCAAGAAGGGGGCGAATCCCAAATTGTGGTCTGAGAAGGTCTCCAAGGCCTTTATCTCTATAAAGTCACACTTCGCTAGCGCTCCCATTCTACATCGCCCCGATGTTGATAAGCCATTTATCATGGAGGTGAATGCCTCTTCTGTTGGTGCTGGAGCAGTCCTCTTCCAAAAGGATGCTCAAGGTCGGAAGCATCCTTGCTTCTTTTTCTCCAAGACCTTCGCACCAGCAGAGAGGAATTATTCCATCGGGGACAGGGAGTTGCTAGCCATGAAGTTGGCTTTCTCGGAGTGGAGACATCTCTTGGAGGGAGCACGTTTTCCCTTCCAAGTCTTCACAGACCATAAAAATTTGGTGTACCTGCAGACAGCTCAGCGGTTGAATTGTCGCCAGGCCAGATGGTCCTTGTTCTTCTCCCGGTTTCATTTCACCCTCCATTTCCTTTCTGGGGAGAAGAACATTCGGGCCGACGCTCTCTCTCGCTCCGTTGTGTCATCTGCGGAGGAGGAGGAGCCTCGGCTTATTGTCCCCACCGAGAGCTTGAGAACTGTGGCTCTGGTTTTGCTGGAGTCTGTGCCCCCGGGCAATACTTTTGTTCCATCCAGTTTGCGACCGGAGGTTCTTTCTTGGGCGCACTCGTCCAGGGTGGGTGGACATTTTGGTACTAAAAGGACATCTGAGTTACTGGCGAGGACATACTGGTGGCTGCATATGGCCCGTGATGTCGCGGAGTATGTTCGGGCGTGTGTCTCTTGCGCCAGGTACAAGACTCCTCGGCAACGGTCAGCTGGTTTGCTTTATCCTCTGGCCATGGCGGACAGGTCATGGGAGATGGTCGGGATGGACTTTGTGGTGGGCTTGCCCAAGTCTCGTAACTGCACCATTATCTGGGTGATCACCGACCATTTTTCCAAAATGGTACATTTGGTGCCTCTTCCACGGCTACCATCTGCACGGGCGTTGGCTGTCTTGTTTATCAAGCATATCTTTCGCCTACACGGTATGCCAGACAAAATTGTTAGTGACCGGGGTCCTCAGTTTGCGTCTCGATTCTGGAGAGAGCTTTGTCGTCTACTCAGTATTGAGTTAAATCTCTCTTCGGCATATCATCCAGAGACGAATGGGTTGGTTGAAAGGGCCAACCAGACCTTGGTCACATATCTGCGACATTTTGTTTCTGCCAGACAGGATGACTGGGCATCCTTGCTACCGTGGGCAGAGTTTGCACTTAACAATGCCGTAGCCGACTCCACCGGTCAGACTCCATTCCTCTTAAATTACGTCCAGCATTCGCGTGTTCCTGTGCCCATGCCTGTGTCTTCCGCTGACTCCAGGGTGGCAGACTGGGCTGTGGAGGCACGGGACATTTGGGACCGCACTCAGGATGCCATTCGGGCCTCCAAGGAGAGAATGAGGTCCTCCGGCGATGTTCATCGGCGCCCCGCTCCGACCTTTGCCCCTGGCGACTTGGTGTGGCTCTCCGCCCGTAACATCAGGCTGCGAGTTGAGTCCACTAAGTTTGCTCCTCGCTACTTGGGTCCCTTCAAGGTTCTCGAACAGGTTAATCCCGTGGTCTACCGTCTGGCTCTTCCTCCACGCTTGGGTATCACCGACACCTTTCACGTGTCCCTCTTGAAACCCGTATACATGTCCCGGTTTTCCAAGTCATCTGCCGGGACATCGGGGTCATCTACGGACGATTATGAGGTGAACGCTATTTTGGGGTGCAAGGTGGTACGCGGCAAAAAGTTCTATTTGGTGGATTGGAAGGGTTATGGCCCAGAGGACAGGTCATGGGAACCTGCTGAAAACATTCGGGCCCCACAGCTCATTGCTGCCTTCGAGTGTAGCGAGGCCCAAGGAGGGGGGGGCCCTAGGAGGGGGGTAATGTTAGGTCTCGAGTTCCCACTTCTGCACAGGGGGAATCTCGGGCCGTCTCCGCTGCGGTCTCCCATTCCTATCCAGCCGCAGTGGAGTCTGCTCAGCAGGGACGTCGGTCCCAGCGTCTTGCTCGGTCTCGCTCTGTACAGAGAGTTACTGCTGCTTCTTCAGCTCCTGCCATTAAAGTCAGTTCTGGTCAGCAGCGAGCGGACTTCTCTGGGACTAAGTCCTTATTTGCGCACACTGAGCATGCCCAGGGCAAGATCTCCCGTTGGAGATCGAGGGTCATGTGCTCAGGATCTGCAGCGCATTCCATTGGTCCTCTTGGCAGGTCTTGGAAGGGCAAAGTTTCTGTGGCCACTTCCTGTCCTGCAACTATATAAACTGTGCATGACCGCACGGCCATGCGCTAGTGTACAATTATTATGTGTGTGTGTAGATGGATGTATGTCGATGGATGAAAGCTCCTAAATATCCCTCCCTAGAGTTGTTGATTGCTCGCGGATGATGGTAGCTCTCTAGCGCCCAACTATCCATCTGTATGTTACACACATCACAGCGTCCTTTAGCTGTGCCTGCCAGTACGGCGCCGTGCGCTTGCCTTGCGCTTTCCATACCCAAGCCTGGGTGGTTAGTGGCGTCCGTCAGTGCGGCATCGCACGCACTCTGGTGCTCTTATATTACTGTTAAGGTTCTTTTCACACCCTGTTGCGGTGTTGTGCCAGCAAGGGTCTAATCGGACTTCAATCCCTTTTGGGGTTAAGTTCGCTGACTACTTGCTCGCGCTCTATGTGCGGTACCGCAGTCCTGTGACTTAACAGGATCGCTTTCTTCACGTTGGGTGAGGTTTAACCCGCGTGTTTATACTTTTAAATACCGCCATATAGTCTGTCATTTACTAGCAGCGGGTTTCGCCTGCACGGTGGACCCCGGACTGCGAACGCATCTATATCATCTTTCTTGGTGTGTTCCGCCAGTCCTAACATGGTGTGTGTGAGTATTGTCCGACTCGATGCCGCTGGCGCGTGCGCTGTGGGTTGGGTAGCGGCTGCGGTCATGTGACCGCGCGCCTGTGACGCACCTGCACGCTCGCCTGGCTGCCTCTTGTCGGCGGATATGGCGTTTTGTCTGTAGCTTTTTAGGAATAAGGCGATTGGCTGGTGGGTATAACAGCTCAGGAAGATCCTCTGGGATTGGAGAATACCTGCGGCTTGGGAGGCATATGGATTCATTGGTTGACCGTCGCCATGGCAGTGAGCATAACATAAACAAGACTGGATTACGGCTTCTGTTTGGAACGATCCCTGTCGCCTTTTTAATGATTGTATATTTTTTGTATTTATGGGATGTCATTACTATGTGGGTATTTGCATGTTCTATGGGTAATAGCGTGATTTATGTATTTATTGGATTATTGTTAAATAAAGGCCGCCCTCTGTCAGTGATTGGTGTCTGATTTTGGCTCCACACTATTTAAGGTGGCCAGGTGTGCTGTATTTTGTACTTGACAAAGGCCATGCCAGGCCAAAACGTTGTATGATGGTGGTGGAATAAAGACTTTATATATCTTTCACCTGGAATGGATGCTGCTCCTTTTTCTATATTGGGAGTCTTGAGAACACGGATTCTGTTAGTAATGTAGCAGACAAGGCAGCCCATGACCAGACAAGCCCTTTATGCATTTGCCAGAATTGCCAGATGGTCAGTCCGGCCCTGGTATATACAGTGTGTGTGTGTTGTGCATACAGCATATACAGTGTGTGTTTGTGTGTGTGTGGTATGTACGGCATATACTGTGTGTGTATGTATGTGTGATGCAAAGGTGGTCCGCTGGTGGTTCTGTGCAAGAGGCTGGTATCACCAGCAGTTTTCACTCTCTGCAATTCTCAGGAACGGAGGCGGACGCTCGCAGTGGTGACAGCCAGGGTTCTTCGGAGGGGTGAGTATAGCCATATTTTTTATTTTTATTCTTTATTTTTTACATTAATATGGATCCCAGGGCCTGAAGGAGAGTTTCCTCTCCTTCAGACCCTGGGAACCATCCAGGATACATTCCGATATTTGTGTCCCATTGACTTGTATTGGTATCGGGTATCGGTATCGTCGAGATCCGATATTTTGCCAGTATCGGCCGATACCATCCGATACTGAAACTTTCAAATATCGGAAGGTATTGCTCAACACTACTCATAAGTCACTGCAAAAGTCCCTGGCAGAGGGAGGAGTGGATAAGTTGGGTCAAGAGTTGAAGAGGGGGATGATAAATGCAGTGCCTGGCTTCCTGTTTGTACATAGAGCAGAGCAAAGAAGAATTTGTTGGTTAGAAAGGCAAAATTAGCAATTGTCAGTACGTAGTGCTATATAATATGATGATTGCAACATATTAAGAGGATTTCTTAAATTAAAAAAATGTCAGTTGAATTTATGAAAGAAGCAAGAACTGACAAAAATGAGGGACGCTGAGGGACTCAGATACATGCTGTATTAGACATAAAAGAGGGCCTCATACACATTCTGTTCAAATTGTCATGTATTTGTACTACTAGACTCATACATTTTTTACCACGTTTTTTGAGGCTTTTATAGCAATAGTAGATGGTGGCCCGATTCTAATGCATCGGGTATTCTAGAATATGCATGTCCACGTAGTATATTGCACAGCCCACGTAGCATATTGCTCAGCCACGTAGTATATTGCCCAGCCACGTAGTATATTGCCCAGTCACGTAGTATATTGCCCAGCCACGTAGTATATCACTCAGTGACGTAGTATATTGCCCAGCCATGTAGTATATTGCCCAGTTACGTAGTATATTGCACAGTGACGTATACAGCACAGAGCCACGTGGTATATTGCACAGCAACGTAGTATACAGCACAGAGCCACGTAGTATATTGCCCAGCCACGTAGTATATTGGGCAGTCACGTAGTATATTGCCCAGCTACGTAGTATATTGCCCAGCCACATATGTCACAGGTTAAAAAATAAAAAATATTCATATACTCACCTTCCGAGGGCCCCTGACCGTGACGTCATGGCAGGTCCTTCTCGTGCAGGCGCACAGGACCTGTGATGACGTCGTGGTCACATGACCATGACGTCATGGCAGGTCGTTCTCGCGCAGGCGCGCAGGACCTGTGATGACGTCGCGGTCACATGACCGTGACATCATGGCAGGTCCTTCCCGCGCAGGCGCGCAGGGCCTGTGATGTCGTCGCGGTCACATGACCGTGACGTCATGGCAGGTCCTTCTCCTATACCATCCTTGCAACCGGAACCTGCCGCTTGCATGGAGTGGTCACCGGAGCATAGCCAGGAGTGGGAAAGGCGGCAGAAGGTGAGTATATTATTATTTTTTATTTTTTAAATTATTTTTAACATTAGATGTTTTTAATATTGATGCTGCATAGGCAGCATCAATAGTAAAAACTTGGTCACACAGGGTTAATAGCGGCGGTAATGGAATGAGTTACCCACGGCATAACGTGATCCGTTACCGCTGGCATTAACCCTGTGTGAGCGGTGACTGCTGGGAGTATGGAGCGGGTGCCGGGCACTGACTGCAGGGGAGTAGGGAGGGACTAATCGGACTGTGGCCGTCGCTGATTGGTCGCGGCAGCCATGACAGGCAGCTGGCGAGACCAATCAGCGACTTGGATTCCATGACAGACAGAGGTCGCGACTATCCGTGACAGAAAGAAGGAAAGACAGAAGGACAGAAAGAAAGACGGAAGTGACCCCTGGACAATTATATAGTAGATAATACAGATACATTTTGAACAAGTTTTTTGAGGCTTTTATAGCAACTAAATGTGCCCAAGAAGATGTAATACCCTATGGGTGAACAATATGATACCAATACATTTGGAACAAGTTTTTGGAATCTTATATAGCTACTAAATAAAGTCAAAAAGTTGCAATGCACTATGAATGACCAATATGATACCGATTCCCTCGTCTAAGCTTAGGCTAAATGTGCGCTGGGCCGCAGCAGGATGCTTGTGTGTGGGGTTTGTATACTTATTATCACTTGGTGTCTCTATATAGTTGTATTAGTATCCATGCAACAGCACTTTATAACTATGTCATTTTCTCGTAGTGTTGTCATTCTCAGTCCTTTCTCATAGTGTGTCCACTCTCAGTATCTATTTTGTGTCTATATAGACTCTATCGGTCTATGGACTGATGGTGGATATTTATGCGCTGATGGTAGCTTTAGGTGCGTATTATTTATTATTTATTTATTCATACTGCACAGTCACCTTATTGGATATTATAGCCATACTATTTACCGTAACTTATATATGAATTCTGAATGGTATAAATATCTGGACACACATACACAATTTCTTCTATTCAATTGGATTTTTTACATCCATCAAATGATTGTTCACATTATACCAGGGCCTTTTCATGATGTATTAATGAACCATCTATTTACACGTATTTTACTGGTATTGGTTTATTATTATTATTATTCATTCCTTGTTATATTTAGATCTGTTAGCACTGTTATGGTATGTCATATTATCATTGTATGATTGGTTCTTACTATGTTAAAAACAAACAATTTGCTTATATATTTTCATCCCCACACCCCCCTGTCATGATTTTTTTCCGCTTGGGGAAAATTCCCTTTTTAATGTTATTATTATTGAAATAAAATTTAAAATATTTTTGACAAATCTTATGGTTGTGTATCATGTTTTAGGTTTTATGAAATGTACTCTATACCACAGAGTAGTCTACAGGTGAGTATTATAACACCGATACATTTTTACCACGTTTTTTGAGGCTTTTACAGCAACAAAATGTACCAAAGACGATGTAGTACCCTATGGGTGAGCAATATAATACCGATACATTTTGATCAAGTTTTTTGAGGTTTTTATGGTAACGAACTGTACCATAGAAGATATAATACCCTATGGGTGAGCAATATGATACCAATAAATTTAGAACCAGTTTTTTTGGAGGCTTATACAGCAACATAAATGTACCCAAAAGTATGTAATACCCTACAGATGAGCAATATAATAAAGATACATTTTTGAACAGGTTTCCTGATGGTTATATACCAATGAAATGTACTTCAGACTATGGAATAGTCTATAAGTGAGTAGAGATGGACGAACCCAAACAGTAAAGTTCGACGTCCATACTGAACACCTACTGTTCGGGCACAGACACCGAACACAGACTTCATCAGAAAGTCCGTGTTACTGTTCAGGTTCGGCCCCAGTGGCAAATATGGCTTCTGACTGGTGGTAAAATAATTACAGCTGGTCAGTCAGGCATGTCATATGACAGTGTGAGCCCGCAGCTGTGATCGGAGGTAAAAAGTTTACCTTCAGTCACTGGCGTCAGCTGATGGAACAACTATTCCCATCAGCCTACGCCTGTTACAGCTAAAAACGAGATTGCCGGTGGCAACTGATGGGAGTATTCATCAGCTGGTGCTTGTGCTCTAAATAAACAATTAAAAAAGGGCAGCACAACCCTTCCAACGCATAGAGGGACAGCTCATACCAGGTGTCCAGCTTTGATACCCAATAGTTGAAAGTTGCTATGGATTTAGAGAGTACGCTGGTTTAGTTGGCTAGGTATTGCTTAACCATCTTTAAAAACTTTTCCTTCCTTGTCAAAAATACCCGGTCATCAGACCCTGAACGCTGGGCTGGTGTCATGAAATTGACCCATGCCGTTGACAGTGTACCCCTACCTCTGCTGTGTGTCTCCCTGGCCTCTCCTCCATGGTTTGGCAAGGAAGCTTGCCCCCGCAACTAGCGTTGTCTGATGGGAATGTTTTCAACATATTTTCCACAATGGACTTCTGGTATAGCACCGTTTAGCATGGTGAATAACCAGAACTCTATTTTGGCCAAGATGAATGTAACTTGAAGGTCATGGGAAAGGCAATGGTACATAAAGTTCCCCATATGTGCCAGGCTCCATACAGCCAACACTTACATTTCTCCGCCATGATGACAACTTTCCATCTCCTCCTCCTCCCTCTCTTCCTCCTCATTCCCATCCTCAGCCCATCCACGCAGGAGAGATAGGATGAAGATTGTATGGCTACTAGCCTCTGTTGAGCTAGCCACCAGCTCCTGTTCCTCCTCCTCAGCGTCCACCTCCTCATTGTTACCCAATCTGCGCTAACCAGAGGAGATGATGCTGAGCTGGCTACAATCTCTCTGTGTTATGTCGTTCTCCATCCCTACCTATTCTGAATGCAAAGCTTCATGTTTAATTGTGAGCAGAAACTGTTTATGTAGGCACAGAAGCAAGACAGTTATGCTGATTATAGTGTTGTCACCGCTAACCATCTTTGTGGAGCCTTCAAAATCTTAGCGAACCAAACAAAATATCAGACATCCATGCCCGCTCTTCAGTTCTTATGTGAGGAGGCTGACAAGAATGCCGAAGGGCGTGTTGGAGCAGGTACTCAACCACTGGCATCTTCTGCTCACAAAGCCTTGCAACCATGTGCAGTGTGGATTTCCAGAGCATGGTGATATCGCACACTAGTTGGTGAGCTGGCACTTGCATGCTCTACTGCAGCACTGCGGTAGTAGCTGTAGCCAACTTGAGGAAATGGGCACTGACATGGCATACATTGACTAGAAACTCTGGCAAATTTTGGTATGTTTTCAGAAACCACTGAACTACCAAGTTGAGCATATGTGCCAAGCATGGAACTTGTGTGAGCTTGCCAAGCTTGACAGCCGCCACCCGGTTACACTTATTATCACACATAACCATGCCTGGTTGGAGGTTCAGCGGCAAAAATCACAGACCTGTCTGGTTCGTTATTCCTTTAAGTAACTCTGCCGCGGTGTGCAGTTTGTCTCATAGATAAATTAGCTTCAGCAGAACCTGTTGCCGCTTTTTTGAGGCAATGCTGCAGAGCTTCCAGCTTTCGGTTGATGTGGAAGATGTGCTCTGAGATAGCACATTGGAAATGGAGGATGAGGAGGAGCATGAGTGGGAGTAGGAACTTCTGTAGGAGGTAGAGGAAGCCCTGATAGAAGTAGGGCCAGCAATCATCGGTGTTGGGAATACATATGCCGTGCCAGGGTGTGACTCGGCCCCACTCTCCACAATGTTCACCCATTATAGAACCAAAAACACATGGCTACTTGCACATTGAACAAGTCTGTAGGAACCTGTTCACACCACAAAAAACATTAAGACCTGGATAGGACCTGTGCACAGTATATACCGTATGGGAATAAACATACTAGGAATAGGAGGAAACCAATATGGCTAAATAGAGCTGTAAGGGGCACAATAAGTGACATAAAGAAAGCATTTAGAGAATTAAAGAAAGTAGGTAGTGAGGAGGCATTAAATAAATACAAAAAATTAAATAAATTCTGTAAAAAGCAAATCAAGGCAGCAAAGATTGAGACAGAAAGACTCATTGCCAGAGAGAGTAAAAATAATCCCAAAATATTCTTTAACTACATAAATAGTAAGAAACTAAAAAATGATAGTGTTGGCCCCCTTAAAAATAGTCTGGGTGAAATGGTGGATGATGAGGAAAAAGCCAATATGCTAAATGACTTTTTTTCATCAGTATTTACACAAGAAAATCCCATGGCAGACAAAATGACTAGTGATAAAAATTCCCCATTAAATGTCACCTGCTTAACCCAGCAGGAAGTGCGGCGGCGTCTAAAAATCACTAAAATTGACAAATCTCCGGGCCCGGATGGGATACACCCCCGAGTACTGCAGGAATTAAGTACAGTCATTGATAGACCATTATTTTTAAAGACTCCATAATAACAGGGTCTGTACCACAGGACTGGCGTATAGCAAATGTGGTGCCAATATTCAAAAAGGGGACAAAAACTTATCTAGGAAATTATAGGCCAGTAAGCTTAACCTCTACTGTGGGTAAAATCCTGGAGGGCATTCTAAGGGATGCTATACTGGAGTATCTGAAGAGGAATAACCTCATGACCCAGTATCAGCACGGGTTTACTAGGGACCGTTCATGTCAGACTAATTTGATCAGTTTCTATGAAGATGTAAGTTCCGGACTGGACCAAAGGAACCCAGTAGATGTAGTGTATATGGACTTTTCAAAAGCTTTTGATATGGTGCCACACAAAAGGTTGATACATAAAATGAGAATAATGGGGATAGGGGAAAATATGTGTAAGTGGGTTGAGAGCTGGCTCAGGGATAGGAAACAAAGCGTGGTTATTAATGGAACACACTCGGACTGGGTAGTGGTTAGCAGTGGGGTACACAGGGGTCAGTATTGGGCCCTCTTCTTTTTAACATATTTACTAATGACCTTGTAGGGGGCATTCAGAGTAGAATTTCAATATTTGCAGATGACACTAAACTCTGCAGGGTAATCAATACAGAGGAGGACAATTTTATATTACAGGATGAATTATGTAAACTAGAAGCTTGGGCTGATAAATGGCAAATGAGCTTTAATGGGGATAAATGTAGGGTCATGCACTTGGGTAGAAGTACAGTAATAAGGTGTATAATTATGTGCTTAATTCTAAAACTCTGGGCAAAACCGTCAATGAAAAAGACCTGGGTGTATGGGTGGATGACAAACTCATATTCAGTGGCCAGTGTCAGGCAGCTGCTACAAAGGCAAATAAAATAATGGGATGCATTAAAAGAGACATAGATGCTCATGAGAAGAACATAATTTTACCTCTATACAAGTCACTAGTTCGACCACACTTAGAATACTGTGCACAGTTCTGGTCTCCGGTGTATAAGAAAGACATAGCTGAACTGGAGCGGGTGCAGAGAAGAGTGACCAAGGTTATTAGAGGACTGGGGGGGTCTGCAATACCAAGATAGGTTATTACACTTGGGGCTATTTAGTTTGGAAAAACGAAGACTAAGGGGTGATCTTATGTTAATGTATAAATATATGAGGGGACAGTACAAAGACCTTTCTGATGATCTTTTTAATCATAGACCTGAAACAGGGAAGAGGGGGCATCCTCTACGTTTGGAGGAAAAAAGGTTTAAGCATAATAACAGACGCGGATTCTTTACTGTAAGAGCAGTGAGGCTATGGAACTCTCTGCTGTATGATGTTGTAATGAGTGATTCATTACTTAAATTTAAGAGGGGACTGGATACATTTCTGGAAAAGTATAATGTTACAGGGTATATACACTAGATTCCTTGATAGGGCTGTTATGACCTGGTGGTAAGGACAATAATGGACCTGGTGGTTAAGAGCACACGGAATGGCCTGATAGTTACAAATAATATTGGACGATCTCTGAGACGTGGGAACTCTGCTGACCGCAATCCCCAATCCTATCACACACACTAGAAATAGCCGTGGATTGCTCCTAACGCTCCCTATGCAACTCGACACAGCCTAAGGAACTAGCTAGCCCTGAAGATAGAAAAATAAAGCCTACCTTGCCTCAGAGAAATTCCCCAAAGGAAAAGGCAGCCCCCCACATATAATGACTGTGAGTAAAGATGAAAATACAAACACAGAGATGAAACAGATTTAGCAAAGTGAGGCCCGACTTACTGAACAGACTGAGGATAGGAAAGGTAACTTTGCGGTCAGCACAAAAAACTACAAAAAGACCACGCAGAGGGCGCAAAAGACCCTCCGCACCGACTCACGGTGCGGAGGCGCTCCCTCTGCGTCCCAGAGCTTCCAGCAAGCAAGACAAAAATCAAAATAGCAAGCTGGACAGAAAAATAGCAAACTAAAGAAAAACAAGCAGGAACTTAGCTTCTGCTGGGAAGACAGGTCACAAGAACGATCCAGGAGTGAACAGACCAATACTGGAACATTGACAGGTGGCATGGAGCAATGATCTAGGTGGAGTTAAATAGAGCAGCCAGCTAACGAATTAACCTTGTCACCTGTGGAAGGAACCTCAGAAGACGCAGCCCCACTCACAACTACCAGAGGAAGCCCATGGACAGATCCAGCCGAAGTACCATTCATGACCACAGGAGGGAGCTTGACAACAGAATTCACAACAGTACCCCCCTTGAGGAGGGGTCACCGAACCCTCACCAGAGCCCCCAGGCCGACCAGGACGAGCCAAATGAAAGGCACGAACCAGATCGGCAGCATGAACATAGGAGGCAAAGACCCAGGAATTATCTTCCTGACCATAACCCTTCCATTTGACCAGGTACTGGAGTTTCCGTCTCGAAATACGAGAATCCAAAATCTTCTCCACCACATACTCCAACTCCCCCTCAACCAACACCGGGGCAGGAGGATCAACGGATGGAACCACAGGCGCCACGTATCTCCGCAACAATGACCTATGGAATACATTATGGATGGCAAAAGAAGCTGGAAGGGTCAAACGAAACGACACAGGATTGAGAACCTCAGAAATCTTATATGGACCAATGAAACGAGGCTTAAACTTAGGAGAGGAAACCTTCATAGGAACATAACGAGACGACAACCAAACCAAATCCCCAACACGAAGTCAGGGACCCACACAGCGCCGGCGGTTAGCGAAACGTTGAGCCTTCTCCTGGGACAATGTCAAATTGTCCACCACATGAGTCCAAATCTGCTGCAACCTATCCACCACAGTATCTACACCAGGACAGTCCGAAGACTCAACCTGCCCTGAAGAGAAACGAGGATGGAAACCAGAATTGCAGAAAAACGGCAAAACCAAAGTAGCCGAGCTGGCCCGATTATTAAGGGCGAACTCAGCCAAAGGCAAAAAGGACACCCAATCATCCTGATCAGCAGAAACAAAGCATCTCAGATATGTTTCCAACGTCTGATTAGTTCGTTCGGCTTGGCCATTTGTCTGAGGATGGAAAGCCGAGGAAAAAGACAAATCAATGCCCATCCTAGCACAAAAGGCTCGCCAAAACCTCGAAACAAACTGGGAACCTCTGTCCGAAACGATGTTCTCCGGAATGCCATGTAAACGAACCACATGCTGGAAAAACAATGGCACCAAATCAGAGGAGGAAGGCAATTTAGACAAGGGTACCAAATGGACCATCTTAGAGAAGCGATCACAAACCACCCAAATGACCGACATCTTTTGAGAGACAGGGAGATCCGAAATAAAATCCATAGAGATATGCGTCCAGGGCCTCTTTGGGATCGGCAAGGGCAAAAGCAACCCACTGGCACGAGAACAGCAGGGCTTAGCCCGAGCACAAGTCCCACAGGACTGCACAAAAGAACGCACATCCCGCGACAAAGACGGCCACCAAAAGGATCTAGCCGCCAAATCTCTGGTACCAAAGATTCCCGGATGACCAGCCAACACCGAACAATGAACCTCAGAGATAACTCTACTAGTCCATTTATCAGGGACAAACAGTTTCTCTGCTGGGCAACGGTCAGGTCTATCAGCCTGAAATTTTTGCAGCACCCGCCGCAAATCAGGGGAGATGGCAGACAAAATTACCCCCTCTTTGAGAATACCCGCCGGCTCAGGAACACCCGGAGAGTCGGGCACAAAACTCCTTGACAGGGCATCAGCCTTCACATTCTTAGAGCCTGGAAGGTACGAAACCACAAAATCAAAACGGGAGAAAAACAGCGACCAACGAGCCTGTCTAGGATTCAACCGTTTGGCAGACTCGAGATAAGTCAAATTCTTGTGATCCGTCAAGACCACCACGCGATGCTTGGCTCCTTCAAGCCAATGACACCACTCCTCGAATGCCCACTTCATGGCCAACAACTCTCGATTGCCAACATCATAATTGCGCTCAGCAGGCGAAAACTTTCTAGAAAAGAAAGCACATGGTTTCATCACCGAGCCATCAGAACTTCTTTGCGACAAAACAGCCCCTGCTCCAATCTCAGAAGCATCAACCTCGACCTGAAACAGAAGCGAAACATCTGGCTGGCACAACACAGGGGCAGAAGAAAAACGACGCTTCAACTCCTGAAAAGCTTCCACAGCCGCAGAAGACCAATTGACCACATCAGCACCCTTCTTTGTCAAATCAGTCAACGGTTTAGCAACATTAGAAAAATTACTGATGAAGCGACGATAAAAATGATCAAAGCCCAGGAACTTTTGTAGACTCTTCACAGATGTCGGCTGAGTCCAATCATAAATGGCCTGGACTTTAACAGGGTCCATCTCGATAGTAGAAGGGGAAAAAATGAAACCCAAAAATGAAACCTTCTGAACTCCAAAGAGACACTTTGACCCCTTTACAAACAAAGAATTCGCACGAAGGACCTGGAACACCATTCTGACCTGCTTCACGTGAGACTCCCAATCATCCGAGAAGACCAAAATATCATCCAAATATACAATCAGGAATTTATCCAGGTACTCTCGGAAGATGTCATGCATAAAGGACTGAAATACTGATGGAGCATTGGAAAGCCCGAATGGCATAACCAGGTACTCAAAATGGCCCTCGGGCGTATTAAATGCTGTTTTCCATTCATCGCCCTGTTTAATACGCACAAGATTATACGCACCACGAAGATCTATCTTGGTGAACCAACCAGCCCCCTTAATCCGAGCAAATAAATCAGACAGCAGCGGCAAAGGGTACTGAAATTTGACTGTGATCTTATTAAGAAGGCGGTAATCAATACAAGGTCTCAAAGAACCATCCTTCTTGGCCACAAAAAAGAACCCTGCTCCCAATGGTGACGACGACGGGCGAATATGACCCTTCTCCAAGGATTCCTTTACGTAACTCCGGATAGCGGCGTGCTCTGGCACAGATAAATTGAACAGTCGGCCCTTAGGAAACTTACTACCAGGAATCAAATTGATAGCACAATCGCAATCCCTATGAGGAGGTAGGGCACTGGATTTGGGCTCATCAAATACATCCCGGTAATCCGACAAAAACTCTGGGACTTCAGAAGGGGTGGATGACAAAATAGACAAAAATGAAACATCACCATGTACCCCCTGACAACCCCAGCCGGACAAAGAAATAGATTTCCAATCCAATACTGGATTATGGACCTGTAGCCATGGCAACCCCAAAACGACCACATCATGCAGATTATGCAACACCAAAAAGCGAATATCCTCCTGATGTGCAGGAGCCATGCACATGGTCAATTGGGTCCAGTACTGAGGTTTATTCTTGACCAAAGGCGTAGCATCAATTCCCCTCAATGGAATAGGATACTGCAAGGGCTCCAAGAAAAAACCACAGCGCCTAGCAAACTCCAAGTCCATCAAATTCAGGGCAGCGCCTGAATCCACAAATGCCATAACAGAATAGGATGACAAAGAGCAGATCAGAGTAACGGACAAAAGAAATTTCGACTGTACCGTACCAATGGTGGCAGACCTAGCGAAACGCTTAGTGCGCTTGGGACAATCGGAGATAGCATGAGTGGAATCACCACAGTAAAAACACAGCCCATTCCGACGTCTGTGTTCTTGCCGTTCAGCTCTGGTCAAAGTCCTATCACATTGCATATTCTCTGGTCTATGCTCAGATAATACCGCCAAATGGTGCACAGCTTTACACTCACGTAAGCTTCGATCGATCTGAATGGCCAAATACATAGACTCATTCAGACCAGCAGGCATGGGAAATCCCACCATGACATCCTTAAGGGCTTCAGAGAGACCCTTTCTGAAAATTGCTGCCAGGGCACATTCATTCCACTGAGTGAGTACAGACCACTTCCTAAACTTCTGACAATATATCTCTACCTCATCCTGACCCTGACACAGAGCCAGCAAGATTTTCTCTGCCTGATCCACTGAATTAGGTTCATCATAAAGCAATCCAAGTGCCAGAAAAAACGCATCAACATCACGCAATGCCGGATCTCCTGGCGAAAGGGAAAATGCCCAGTCTTGAGGGTCGCCACGTAACAAAGAAATAATGATTTTCACTTGTTGAACAGGGTCACCTGAGGAGCGAGGTTTCAAAGCAAGAAACAATTTACAATTATTTTTGAAATTCAGAAACTTAGATCTATCCCCAAAAAACAAATCAGGAATTGGAATCCTAGGCTCTAACATTGGGTTCTGAACCACAAAATCTTGAATGTTTTGTACCCTTGCAGTGAGATTATCCATACAAGAGGACAGACCTTGAATGTCCATATCTACACCTGTATCCTGAACCACCCAGAGGTAAAGGGGAAAAGAGAGACAAAACACACTGCAAAGAAAAAAAAATGGTCTCAGAACTTCTCTAATCCCTCTATTGAGATGCATTAGTACTTTGGGCCACCTGTACTGTTATGACCTGGTGGTAAGGACAATAATGGACCTGGTGGTTAAGAGCACACGGAATGACCTGATAGTTACAAATAATATTGGACGAGCTCTGAGACGTGGAAACTCTGCTGACCGCAATCCCTAATCCTATCACACACACTAGAAATAGCCGTGGATTGCTCCTAACGCTCCCTATGCAACTCGACACAGCCTAAGGAACTAGCTAGCCCTGAAGATAGAAAAATAAAGCCTACCTTGCCTCAGAGAAATTCCCCAAAGGAAAAGGCAGCCCCCCACATATAATGACTGTGAGTAAAGATGAAAATACAAACACAGAGATGAAATAGATTTAGCAAAGTGAGGCCCGACTTACTGAACAGACTGAGGATAGGAAAGGTAACTTTGCGGTCAGCACAAAAAACTACAAAAAGACCACGCAGAGGGCGCAAAAGACCCTCCACACCGTCTCACGGTGCGGAGGCGCTCCCTCTGCGTCCCAGAGCTTCCAGCAAGCAAGACAAAAATCAAAATAGCAAGCTGGACAGAAAAATAGCAAACTAAAGAAAAACAAGCAGGAACTTAGCTTCTGCTGGGAAGACAGGTCACAAGAACGATCCAGGAGTGAACAGATCAATACTGGAACATTGACAGGTGGCATGGAGCAATGATCTAGGTGGAGTTAAATAGAGCAGCCAGCTAACGAATTAACCTCATCACCTGTGGAAGGAACCTCAGAAGCCGCAGCCCCACTCACAACTACCAGAGGAAGCCCATGGATAAAACAATCTGAAGTACCATTCATGACCACAGGAGGGAGCTTGACAACAGAATTCACAACATAGGGCGTTGATCCAGGGAACTAGTCTGATTGCCGTATGTGGAGTCGGGAAGGAATTTTTTTCCCCAAGGTGGAGCTTACTCTTTGCCACATGGGGTTTTTTTGCCTTCCTCTGGATCAACATTTTAGGGCAAGATAGGTTAGGCTATGGGCTGAACTAGATGGACTTAAAGTCTTCCTTCAACTTTAATAACTGTGTAAGACACAAAACAGCACAGTGAGGTCAAAAATACTCTGTTGTAAAAAAAAATCACAGTAATAAGCAAGTGCTTGTCAAAAGATGGAAAAAAAACAGGGTATTTAGTTTATTTTATTCAAAGTACTTTTTTTTCTAAGTACTCGGCAGTTATAACATGGCAGTTAGACAGGGCAGGAGACAGGTAAGACAATCTAAATCTATTCCCTATTCACTTGAAATAGCACAAATACTCACCATATTTATTTGTATAATCTATATCCTGGCTGCTGCATTCACTCACATTCACCGCCCTTGCATTAACTCTCTATACTCCATCCATATCGGCCCCTCTGTCCTTACCTCTCCTATGTATAGCACTCATGCTCTGTTCACATTGCTCAACAGCACAGAACCATTCAGTCCCACCATCCAACGCAAGAGACGCTCTCACAAATCACTTAACCATCTGCTCACTCTTTCGATCCTCCTTCTCCTAGTCGCTGGAGACATCTCTCCAAACCCCGGCCCCCCATGTTATAGCCAGTCAAACCTCCCAACTGCTACACTCAGAAACCCCTCTAACCTTATTAATATTCCCTGCATGTCTTCTGTCTCTTTGAATTGTGCCCTTTGGAATTCTCGCTCTGTGTGTAATAAACTCTCCTTCATTCATGACTTCTTCCTTTCTAATTCTCTTAATCTCCTGGCTCTTACTGAAACCTGGATCCAGCAGTCAGACACCACCGCTGCTGCTCAATCATATGGTGGACTACACTTTTCTCATACCCCAAGATCAGACAACAGAGCAGGTGGAGGCGTTGGTCTGCTCCTTTCACCCAAATGTACTTTCCAAGTTATCCCCCAAGTACCCTCGAACAAAGACGACCCAGGAAAACATACTCTGAAGGGAGGTAAGAACATTTCTAAAACAATCCACAGTGAGGAGATTGGAACAAAACAAAATCCTCTAAACTGCATGCTCGCAAACGCCAGAAGCCTGACAAACAAGATGGAAGAACTAGAAGCAGAAATATCTACAGGTAACTTTGCCATAGTGGGAATAACCGAGACATGGTTAGATGAAAGCTATGACTGGGCAGTCAACTTACAGGGTTACAGTCTGTTTAGAAAGGATCATAAAAATCGGAGAGGAGGAGGGGTTTGTCTCTATGTAAAGTCTTGTCTAAAGTCCACTTTAAGGGAGGATATTAGCGAAGGGAATGAGGATGTCGAGTCCATATGGGTTGAAATTCATGGAGGGAAAAATGGTAACAAAATTCTCATTGGGGTCTGTTACAAACCCCCAAATATAACAGAAAGCATGGAAAGTCTACTTCTAAAGCAGATAGATGAAGCTGCAACCCATAATGAGGTCCTGGTTATGGGGGACTTTAACTACCCGGATATTAACTGGGAAACAGAAACCTGTGAAACCCATAAAGGCAACAGGTTTCTGCTAATAACCAAGAAAAAAAATTATCTTTCACAATTGGTGCAGAATCCAACTAGAGGAGCAGCACTTTTAGACCTAATACTATCTAATAGACCTGACAGAATAACAAATCTGCAGGTGGTCGGGCATTTAGGAAATAGCGACCACAATATTGTGCAGTTTCACCTGTCTTTCACTAGGGGGACTTGTCAGGGAGTCACAAAAACATTGAACTTTAGGAAGGCAAAGTTTGAACAGCTTAGAGATGCCCTTAATCTGGTAGACTGGGACAATATTCTCAGAAATAAGAATACAGATAATAAATGGGAAATGTTTAAGAACATCCTAAATAGGCAGTGTAAGCGGTTTATACCTTGTGGGAATAAAAGGACTAGAAATAGGAAAAACCCAATGTGGCTAAACAAAGAAGTAAGACAGGCAATTAACAGTAAAAAGAAAGCATTTGCACTACTAAAGCAGGATGGCACCATTGAAGCTCTAAAAAACTATAGGGAGAAAAATACTTTATCTAAAAAACTAATTAAAGCTGCCAAAAAGGAAACAGAGAAGCACATTGCTAAGGAGAGTAAAACTAATCCCAAACTGTTCTTCAACTATATCAATAGTAAAAGAATAAAAACTGAAAATGTAGGCCCCTTAAAAAATAGTGAGGAAAGAATGGTTGTAGATGACGAGGAAAAAGCTAACATATTAAACACCTTCTTCTCCACGGTATTCACGGTGGAAAATGAAATGCTAGGTGAAATCCCAAGAAACAATGAAAACCCTATATTAAGGGTCACCAATCTAACCCAAGAAGAGGTGCGAAACCGGCTAAATAAGATTAAAATAGATAAATCTCCGGGTCCGGATGGCATACACCCACGAGTACTAAGAGAACTAAGTAATGTAATAGATAAACCATTATTTCTTATTTTTAGTGACTCTATAGCGACAGGGTCTGTTCCGCAGGACTGGCGCATAGCAAATGTGGTGCCAATATTCAAAAAGGGCTCTAAAAGTGAACCTGGAAATTATAGGCCAGTAAGTCTAACCTCTATTGTTAGTAAAATATTTGAAGGGTTTCTGAGGGATGTTATTCTGGATTATCTCAATGAGAATAACTGTTTAACTCCATATCAGCATGGGTTTATGAGAAATCGCTCCTGTCAAACCAATCTAATCAGTTTTTATGAAGAGGTAAGCTATAGGCTGGACCACGGTGAGTCATTGGACGTGGTATATCTCGATTTTTCCAAAGCGTTTGATACCGTGCCGCACAAGAGGTTGGTACACAAAATGAGAATGCTTGGTCTGGGGGAAAATGTGTGTAAATGGGTTAGTAACTGGCTTAGTGATAGAAAGCAGAGGGTGGTTATAAATGGTATAGTCTCTAACTGGGTCGCTGTGACCAGTGGGGTACCGCAGGGGTCAGTATTGGGACCTGTTCTCTTCAACATATTCATTAATGATCTGGTAGAAGGTTTACACAGTAAAATATCGATATTTGCAGATGATACAAAACTATGTAAAGCAGTTAATACAAGAGAAGATAGTATTCTGCTACAGATGGATCTGGATAAGTTGGAAACTTGGGCTGAAAGGTGGCAGATGAGGTTTAACAATGATAAATGTAAGGTTATACACATGGGAAGAGGGAATCAATATCACCATTACACACTGAACGGGAAACCACTGGGTAAATCTGACAGGGAGAAGGACTTGGGGATCCTAGTTAATGATAAACTTACCTGGAGCAGCCAGTGCCAGGCAGCAGCTGCCAAGGCAAACAGGATCATGGGGTGCATTAAAAGAGGTCTGGATACACATGATGAGAGCATTATACTGCCTCTGTACAAATCCCTAGTTAGACCGCACATGGAGTACTGTGTCCAGTTTTGGGCACCGGTGCTCAGGAAGGATATAATGGAACTAGAGAGAGTACAAAGGAGGGCAACAAAATTAATAAAGGGGATGGGAGAACTACAATACCCAGATAGATTAGCGAAATTAGGATTATTTAGTCTAGAAAAAAGACGACTGAGGGGCGATCTAATAACCATGTATAAGTATATAAGGGGACAATACAAATATCTCGCTGAGGATCTGTTTATACCAAGGAAGGTGACGGGCACAAGGGGGCATTCTTTGCGTCTGGAGGAGAGAAGGTTTTTCCACCAACATAGAAGAGGATTCTTTACTGTTAGGGCAGTGAGAATCTGGAATTGCTTGCCTGAGGAGGTGGTGATGGCGAACTCAGTCGAGGGGTTCAAGAGAGGCCTGGATGTCTTCCTGGAGCAGAACAATATTGTATCATACAATTATTAGGTTCTGTAGAAGGACGTAGATCTGGGGATTTATTATGATGGAATATAGGCTGAACTGGATGGACAAATGTCTTTTTTCGGCCTTACTAACTATGTTACTATGTTACTATGTTACTATAACGAAGGGATTGCCCACACCTGTCCATGAAATAGCCTTGGAGGCAATTGTCCAATTACTTTTGGTCCCTTTAAAAGCAGGGTGGCACATGTTAAGGAGCTGAAACTCCTAAACCCTTCATCCAATTTTAATGAGGATACCCTCAAATGAAAGCTGAAAGTCTGAACTTCAACTGCATCTGAATTGTTTTGTTTAAAATTCATGGAGGATGCCATGCAACTTTTCTGCGTATTACGGACGTAAATTACGGACCATATTTTTATACGCTGAGTGTGAGGCCGGCCTAATATAGTGGTGCAGCCATGATGTCCGATTGCCTATTCCAAATCGTTTGTGCTAAAACTGTATTTCAGTGGCAACTCACAAGACCAAATTTCCACTTAAAAATTGTTTGGACTAGTGATGAGCGAATAGTGAAATATTTGGATTTGGGAAAATCGGCACAAATAATTTCTAATATCCGTGTATTCGGACCAAATAAAGAATCCAATGCAAGTCATGGGAAAGGCCAATATTTTCCTGCTGGACCCAACAAACAGGTCTGAGGGGCCTGAGAAAAAAGCTGAAATGGATGGGAAACTGATAAAACTAAATGGGAACAGCATGGAGAAGATGCCTGCATGCCTTTCTGACTCACATATGGTATCTGGGAATAATGTTGTCAGACTATTGCGCCAGTTTTATAGATTTATAAGAAGATCTACCAAACCAAACCTAAATTTTTTTAAAAGGGAAAAATGCTAAGAAACATTTTTTCCTTCATAATAACATGTATAAGGCAAAAGAAAAAAAAAAAAAAATGATTCCTCTCCTTTACCAAATGTTCACGCGAAGCGTTTTGGCTTTAGTTTTCCTTTTAGATTTGTGAGGTTTCTTACTCCTACATTATTATTATTATTTATTATTATTATAGTGCCATTTATTCCTTGGTGCTTTATATGTGAGGAGGGGTATACATAATAAAAACAGGTACAATAATCTTGAACAATACAAGTCACAACTGATACAGGAGGAGAGAGGACCCTGCCCGCGAAGGCTCACAATCTACATGGGATGGGTGAGGATACAGTAGGCGAGGGTAGAGCTGGTCATTCAGTGGTTTGGTCGATCGGTGGTTACTGCAGGTTGTAGGCTTGTCGGAAGAGGTGGGTCTTCAGGTTCATTTTGAAGGTTTCGATGGTAGGTGAGAGTCTGATATGTTGTGGTAGAGAGTTCCAGAATAGGGGTGAAGCGCGAGAGAAATCTTGTGTGCGATTGTGGGAAGAGGAGATAAGAGGGGAGTAGAGAAGGAGATCTTGTGAAGATCAGAGGTTGCGTGCAGGAGGGTACCGGGAGACGAGGTCACAGATGTATGGAGGAGACAGGTTGTGGATGGCTTTGTATGTCATGGTTAGTCTTTTGTACTGGAGTCTCTGGGTAATGGGGAGCCAGTGAAGGCATTGACAGAGGGGAGAGGCCGGGAAATAGCGGAGGGACAGGTGGATTAGTTGGGCAGCTGAGTTTAGAATAGATTGGAGGGGTGCGAGAGTGTTCGAGGGGAGGCTACAGAGCAGGAGGTTACAGTAGTCAAGGCGGGAGATGATGAGGACATTTGTGAGGTCCTTCCCTCATTCTAAATTATTAGCTAGATAGTGGAATACATATTCCCCAGCACTTCACAATGCCAGTTAAAACATGGCCATTTGAATTTTGGGTTTCGCCTGCCACCACCACCACGCCTGCCATGTAATTATGCAGCCTTTGCTTGACATTTTCAGAAGGTCAGCATGTTCCATAAAACTTAAGTTTGGGAAGGGCCCTCAGGTGGCCCTGTATCATACATTTGGGAGAGCTCTCACTCCTACATTTGGGAGGTCCCTCCCTCATTCAAAATTGTTAGCTAGATAGAGGAATACATATTCCTCAATACTTTACAATGCCAGCTAAAACATGCCCATTTGAATTTTGGACTTCGCCCGCCACCACCACCACGTTCACTGCCATGTCATTATGCGGCCCTCGCTTCACATTTTCAGAGGGCCAGCAGGTGCCCTCAGATCTGACCTCCACACTGCCAGACCAGCAACCATGGTTGAAGGGTGAAACAGGCCCGGACTCAGATGCATTAATGACAAAATGAACTTTTTTGAATTTACCAAATGGCTGCAAAGAAACAAAGAGTGAACAATTTAAAGGGGTCTGAATACATTCTGTACCACTGTTACACAGGGATGGCACACCAGGAAAAATAATGGCAGCTGGGAATCGAGTACCATGGGGCTGCTACTGCCAAGAGGTAATGGAAAGACTCAGTACTCACAATTTGCAGGGCTAGCAATATGGCAATATGGGTGCTTAGCGTTTGGGTCTCTGGGTTGATATATCTGCTTCCTGTGAAATATCTGGGGCAGAGTCAACCGATCGCTGCTCTGGGACAACGAATTGGACGTGATTGCTGACTTGCGTCTGTGTAACCGCAGGTTGTGGGCAGGAGGCATCAGCATCTATTTCTTGGACAGTAGATTGGGTAGGCCGTAAAATACGGGAAGGGGCAGTGGTTTTCCCCTCAGACACAAATTTTGTACCCAGTCGTTCCAAGCAATTACTGGGGTGCTTGGCTGCCATGTGCTTCGGCATGCTGGTGGTTCTCAGGTTGGCAGTGTTCTCGCCTCTTCTCTGCTTGTTATGGCAGATGCTGCAAATTACAGTTGTTTTGTTCGAAGGACTTTTAGCAAAAAACTACCATGCAGGGGAACAATGCACCATTGGCCTGTTATCTAGCCAAGTGTGGGGCTCTGTAGAACAGTTCACCGAGTTCTCCCTCTGGTAAAACCACTACTTTTTCTTTCCTGTTTTTGTGCTTTGCATCCATCCGTCTCTTCATTGCTGTGCTCGTTATGTGTACCACTGTGCCAGGTTGGATCATTGGCCTCATCAGTGACCTCGTCATCTTCCAATTCATCAATCTGATCCTTCATCTGAGTTGCAATTTTAGGCTGACCTGATGGTAACTGTGTCTCATGATTATCCTCCATCTCTTCAGACATGAATTTACCTTCCCCAACATGGCTTTCTCCTGGCCGTTGGTGCTCAAAGTTTTGTGCATCACTGCACTCCACCTCCTAGTAATCCTCTTTAATGGTTCACATTGAGATGCCTGAATACTTACCAGGGGATATAAACAGTTCCTTGAAGTGGCCAGCTTTGGGGTCATAACTTTCCTGGGACTCTTGATGGGGAGGAAGGAGGACCAGGTTGAGGATTCTGAGGCCCAGCTTCTTGGCTACTGAGATTGGACCATTTGGAAGACTTGGTGGTGCTGCTTATCAACACACTGGAGCCTTTTTCTGCCATCCAACCCACAACATCCTAGCACTTGTCTGGGTTCAACAGTGGTGTAGCGCACTTATCAAATTTTGACATGAAGCTAGAACAAGATACAGTCACCTTCTGATCTGTCAAACGACCTTGGTGGGCACCATCCCATCCACATCCCCATTCCATAACATCACCCTTTCCCATATTGAATGCGTTATAAGAAAAAGAAAATCTGGCTTTATGTTTCACAAGTACCCTCACAGAGTTGTTATTTACAAATGCCCTATATCTACCAATGTGTGGGTATTTTTTTCCAGATATCAGCTTTATTACAGACAGCAATAGCAGACTCAGGAAAATTATAGGTAAATAGTCAGGTTTGCGTATCTCAGCAGGCTTTGTGCTAGTCGCACAACTGCTAGATAAACATACGTTATTTATTTAACCAATAGCAAAGTAATTTTTTGTTATCTCGCCTTTATGACATGCGGCAACAGCAGACTCAGGGAAATTATTGACGCTAGTAAATAGTGATGTTTGCGTATCTCTGCAGGCTTTGTGAAAGTCGCACAACTGCTAGATAAACATACGCTATTTATTTAACCAATAGCAAAGTAATTTTTTGTTATATCGCCTTTATGACATGCGCCAACAGCAGACTCAGGGAAATTATTGATGCTAGTAAATAGTGATGTTTGCGTGTCTCTGCAGGCTTTGTGCCAGTCGCACAACTGCTGGATAAATATACGCTATTTATTTAATTAATAGATTTTTTTATTTTTTTATATCACCTTTATAACACACGCCAAAAGCAGACACAGGGAAATTAGAGGTAAATAGTGATGTTTGCATTTCTCTGCAGGCTTTGCGCCAGTCGCACAACTGCTAGATAAATATACACTATTTATTTGACTGATAGCAGAGTAAAAACATTTTTATATTGCATTTATGGCACACGCCAACAGCAGACTAAGGGAAATTACTGGTAAATAGTGACGTTTGCGCATCTAAGCAGGCGTGGCGCCAGTCGCATTACTGCTAGATAATGTTACGCTATTTATTTAACCAATATCAGAGATATTTTTTTAAATCGCCTTTATGACACATATATTCACATGCAGGCATCTGCTACAGATGCAGTCTGCTGCAGTCATCTTTTAACTTCCATCTTTTAAATTACATCTTTTAATTATGAATTTGAATTAGACTGAATTCTAGAATGCATTTGGCTACTTATCACTACTACAATATTATCATCATCTGCACCATCTAATCAAGCTGTTCTCCTCTTCCCATAGGTATGCACTGACTTTACCCAGCTCTCCCTGGCTCCTGAAAGTCTCTGTATATTGCATTGACTTTCCATGGTATGCACTGACTTTCCCCAGCTCTCCCTGGCTCCTGAATGTCTCTGTATATTGCATTGATTTTCCATGGTATGCACTGACATTTCCCAGCTCTCCCTGGCTCCTGAATGTCTCTGTATATTGCATTGATTTTCCATGGTATGCACTGACTTTCCCCAGCTCTCCCTGGCTCCTGAATGTCTCTGTATATTGCATTGATTTTCCATGGTATGCACTGACTTTCCCCAGCTCTCCCTGGCTCCTGAATGTCTCTGTATATTGCATTGATTTTCCATGGTATGCACTGACTTTCCCCAGCTCTCCCTGGCTCCTGAATGACTCTGTATATTTCATTGATTTTCCATGGTATGCACTGACATTCCCCAGCTCTCCCTGGCTCGTGAATGTCTCTGTATATTGCATTGATTTTCCATGGTATGCACTGACTCTCCCCAGCTCTCCCTGGCTCCTGAATGTCTCTGTATATTGCATTGATTTTCCATGGTATGCACTGACTTTCCCCAGCTCTCCCTGGCTCCTGAATGTCTCTGTATATTGCATTGATTTTTCTATGCTTCCCCTGGATCTGAGTGTCTTGGTGCAGCACATATAATCCTTTTTTAGTATGCTTTCTTACCTATCAGCTTGTTTCCATGACCTGTTTTCATGTCTCTCATTGTGTTATCCTGGCATCTCTTTGAGTGGTCAGTTCAACCCCTCCCTCTCTTTATGACCTCTGCCTAACTCTATGCATCTGGTCTCCCATACCCAGCCACCTCATCATTCACACCTGATTGCCCTTAACTGGGGATATATTCACATGCAGGCATCTGATACAGATGCAGTCTGCTGCATTCATCTTTTAACTTCCATCTTTTAAATTACATCTTTTTAATTATGAATTTCAATTAGACTGAATTGGACTGGAATTGACTGGAAGGTAACAGAATACCAACCAGTACAATGTTTCGGTTTCTTTTCTCTTTCACCCCCATACTACTTTCCTTCTTACAATCTCCTGCAATCCCTTCATCTAGTAAGGAACTATTCATTTCTCCCTCCATCCTCCCCGGCCATCTCAGCTTCTCCTCAGAATTGTTCATCCACATACACTCCTTTTTCTCCAGACACACACCGCAGCACAATGTCTGTTATGATACGGTGGTCTAGGAGCAACATGGAACGAGCTCTGAAGGAAGTGGTAACTGTACTGACCGCAGTCCCTAAGCTCAACACAACACTAGAAGTAGCCGTGGGATGCTCCTAACTCTCCCTAGGCACCTCGAACACAGCCTAAGAGCTAACTACCCCTAAAGATAGAAGCAGGAAAGCTATCTTGCCTCAGAGAAAATCCCCAAAGGATAGATTAGCCCCCCACAAATAATGATTGTGAGTGGAGAGGGAAAAGACATACACAGAATGAAACCAGGATGAGCACAGGAGGCCAGTCTAGCTAAATAGATAGGACAGGATGGAATACTGTGCGGTCAGTATAAAACACTACAAAAAATCCACGCAGAGTTTACAAAAAATCTCCACACCTGACTAAAGGTGTGGAGGGTAAATCTGCTTCCCAGAGCTTCCAGCAAGACAGAATTAATTCATACTGATAAGCTGGACAAACAAAGAAAGCACAGAACGGATAAGTCCACAATCTATGGACAGAAAAGAGCAAGCTAAAACTTAGCTTTGCTGAACTGGTCAGGATAACAGGGAAATCCAAAGAGATGTGAATCCAACCAGGAACCATATACAAGTGGCACTGGCTGAAGAAAGAGCCAGGCATAAATAGCCGAGCAGAAAAGACGATGAGTGGAAGCAGCTGAAGACAGCTAAATCCAAGGAGCAGCCATACCACTAGAAACCACAAGAGGGAGCCCAAGAGCAAAACTCACAAAAGTGCCACTTACAACCACCGGGGGGGAGCCCAAGAGCGGAATTCACAACACATGTCCTATCCTGCTCCCACCTTCTAATGCTCTGTCTGCAACTCCTCATTGCTGGTGACATATCCCCAAATCTCGGCCCTCCCAACACATCCCCACACTCATTTCTTACCCCCTGCCACGATCCTCCACACGTTTTCCCAACCATGACAACCTCATACCCATTCATCCAGCCCCCATTCCCCCGGTCCACTTACCTGGAACACTATGGAACGCACGCTCCGTCTGCAACAAACAGCCATTTATCCATGACCTCTTCATCACCAACAAACTCTCCTTCCTCGGCCTCACTGAAACCTGGCTCACCCCCTTTGACTTGGCCTCTCCAGCTGCCCTCTCCTATGGCGGATTCCACCTCTATCACACCCCTCGCTCCAGCAACAAACATGGTGGAGGAGTTGCTTTGCTCCTGTCCGACACCTCCTCCTTCACTCCAGTCCCGCTACTATCCTCCGCTACTCTTCCCTCATTTGAGGTGCACTCTGTCCGCATCTATTCCCCCTCCAACCTCCAGCTGGCTGTCATCTACCGCCCCCCAGAACTAGCCATCTCCACCTTTCTCGACCACTTCACCACCTGGCTACTTCATTTCCTTTATGTTGACATCCCCACTATCATCATGGGTGATTTCAATATCCCCATTGACACTTCCACCTCAGCTGCCTCTAAACTTTTATCACTGACTGCCTCCTTTGGCCTCACTCAATGGTCCTCTGAGGCCACACACAAAGATGGCCACACACTGGACCTCATCTAAACCCGCATCTGCTCCCTTACTAATCTCATTAACACACCCCTTCCCCTGTCTGACCACAATCTACTGACATTCTCTTCCCTCTCCTCTCCTAGTGTGCAACCCCCACTCCACAAACTCCCTCGCAGAAATCTCAAACATCTCAACTTACAATCACTCTCGGAGTCCCTCCTCCCTCTTACAGACATAGCCTCCCTTCATGACACAGATGCTGCGCCACTTTTTATAACACCACAATAACAGCAACACTCAATTCGGCCGCCCCGCTCATGCATAGCAAAACTCGTACACTCAACAGGCAGCCCTGGCTGACCAGCCTGACCAAAGAATTGAGACGGGCTTCCAGGATCGCTGAGATGGAAGCAACCCCGCTCTGCCGACCACTTCACTGCATACAAGCAGTCCCTGGCCAGCTTCAAGTCCGCGCTCACTGACGCAAAACAAACTTACGTCTCATCTCTCATATCCTCCTTGTCTCACAACCCTAAACAGCTTTTCAACACTTTCAATTCTCTACTCCGTCCCCCAGCACCTCCTCACTCCCCTCTCATTTCTGCTGAAGACTTCGCCTCTTTCTTTAAACAGAAGATCAATATGATCAGAAAAAGCTTTGGCCCACAGCACCCACTGCCCCTCTTAGCTGCTCAACCCTGCTCCTCCAAAACCAGCTTCTCCACCATGACAGAAGATCAGCTCTCTACCCTCCTGTCAAGATCACACCTCACCACCAGCACGCTCGACCCGCTCCCATCCCACCTCATCCCTAACCTTTCCACGGTCTTCATCCCAACCCTAATGCACCTCTTCAACCTCTCACTCACAACTGGTGTCTTCCCCTCATCCTTCAAGCATGCCAAGATCACACCCATCCTCAAAAAGCCCTCGCTCGACCATTCCTCTGTGTCTAGCTATCGCCTGATATCTCTTCTCCCTTATGCCTCCAAATTGCTGGAGCAACATGTCCATGTTGAACTGTCCTCCCATCTCTCCTCCTGCTCCCTCTTTGATCGGTTACAATCTGGCTTCCGTTCCCATCTCTCAACTGAAACTGCCCTAACTAAAGTCACCAATGACCTAGTAACTGCCAGGAACAAGCGACACTACTCTGTCTTCCTTCTCCTGGACCTGTCTTCTGCCTTCGACACTGTGGACCACTCCCTTCTGCTACAAATCCTCTCATCTCTTGGCATCACAGACTTGGCTCTTTCCTGGATCTTGTCATATCTGACAGACCGAACATTCAATGTCTCCCTCCCCCACACCACCTCCTCAGTGTCTCCCTCCCCTTGTCAGTCGGTGTTCCTCAAGGCTCTGTTCTAGGACCCCTACTCTTCTCCATCTACATTTTCGGCCTGGGACAGCTCATAGAATCCCACGGTATGCAGTACCATCTCTATGCTGATGACAAGCAGATCTACCTATCCGGACCTGACCTCACCTCCTTACTTACCAAAGTCCCGCACTGTCTGTCTGCTATTTCAGCCTTCTTTTCTGCTCGCTTTCTACAACTGAACATGGACAAAACAGAATTCATCATCTTTCCCCTATGTCAATCTACCCCTCCACCAGACCTATTGTCATGCTGTGACTGTCCTGGTGTGACACGACCTGGTGGGTGGTCGGTCACAAAACGGCGAAACACACAAGGGTACACCGGGGACACTTTAACAACGGTGGGCCCTGTCGGTAGGGAACGGGCAGGGCCGTATTTAGAGTTTCTGCTGCCCTAGGCACTTTTCGTGCTGCCTCCCCCATTGGTGAGTGACTAATGCAGACACTATCGGCAGTGACTTAGGCTACTTTCACATCAGCGATTTTTGACATTTGCGGCAGATCCGGCAGTTTTTCCGCATCCGTAACGGATCACTTATGGCAACACTGTGTTTGGCCTCATTCATTCCCTATGGGACTTGCGGCACTTGAGGTTTTGCTGCGACCCGGCAAATGCGGTACTTGCAGCAACAAGAAAAAAATGCTGCTAGCAGTATTTTTTTTGTCTCACCTCAAGTGCTGCACATGTCCGCAAGTCCCATAGGGAATGAATGAGGCCGAACGCAAAGTTGCCGGCCTGTAAGTGATATGTTACACGACAGAGGCGGAAAAACTGCAGTATCTGCCGCGAACGGAGAAAATCGCTGATGTGAAAGCAGCCTTAGCAAACCTTTCCATTAGTTGTCATGTGAGAATCTGGTGGATCTCATACACAGTATATGGTCAGTGGATTCTGCCAAGGTTGCAAGGTTTGGCTGACAGGTTTTTAAGGGGAACCTGTCAGTCGATTCATACTACCAAAACTACAGGCAGCATCACTCAGACTGCAAACAGGGAAGTTTATCTCTGCAATGCTGGGACGTTTCAGAGAGAATAGTTTGAAGAGCTGGATGGGTAATTTAGTGAGAGAACGGACTAATCTGTTGCTATCGTATGTGGGCTCCTCACTCCATGTGTCTAGATCAGGGGTGGGCAATTTATTTTCCCGAGGGGCCAGATGAAAGACCATGACTGTTGTGGAGGCCGAACCAATAGCATGAAAATAATTCTACTCACTATTAATTAATATTAATTGTATCACTTAATATTGAGCAGAATTAAGTATGCTGACACCCCCTATATATCTTTAAACCCCCCACAGCCCCTTAAATACAGCATGAGCCCCACACAGCCTCCCCATATACAGCATGAGACCAGCCTCTCCTCTCCTTTCCAGCCTCTCCTTTCCAGCCTCTCCTCTCCTTTCCAGCCTCTCCTCTCCAGCCTCTCCTCTCCTTTCCAGCCTCTCCTCTCCTTTCCAGCCTCTCCTCTCCTTTCCAGCCTCTCATCTCCTTTCCAGCCTCTCATCTCCTTTCCAGCCTCTCCTCTCCAGCCTCTCCTCTCCAGCCTCTCCTCTCCTTTCCAGCCTCTCCTCTCCTTTCCAGCCTCTCATCTCCTTTCCAGCCTCTCATCTCCTTTCCAACCTCTCATCTCCTTTCCAGCCTCTCATCTCCTTTCCAGCCTCTCATCTCCTCTCCAGCCTCTCCTCTCCAGCCTCTCCTCTCCAGCCTCTCCTCTCCAGCCTCTCCTCTCCTTTACAGCCTCTCCTCTCCAGCCTCTCCTCTCCTTTACAGCCTCTCCTCTCCTTTGCAGCCTCTCATCTCCTTTACAGCCTCTCATCTCCTTTACAGCCTCTCATCTCCTGCCTCTCAGCTCCTTACCAGCCTCTCATCTCCTTACCAGCCTCTCCTTACCAGCCTCTCCTTTCCAGCCTCTCCTTTCCAGCCTCTCCTCTCCTGCCTCTCAGCTCCTTACCAGCCTCTCATCTCCTTACCAGCCTCTCCTTTCCAGCCTCTCCTCTCCTGCCTCTCACCTCCTTACCAGCCTCTCATCTCCTTACCAGCCTCTCCTTTCCAGCATCTCCTTTCCAGCCTCTCAGCTCCTTACCAGCCTCTCCTTTCCAGCCTCTTCTCTCCTGCCTCTCAGCTCCTTACCAGCCTCTCATCTCCTTACCAGCCTCTCCTTTCCAGCCTCTCCTTTCCAGCCTCTCCTTTCCAGCCTCTCAGCTCCTTACCAGCCTCTCCTTTCCAGCCTCTCCTCTCCTGCCTCTCAGCTCCTTACCAGCCTCTCATCTCCTTACCAGCCTCTCCTTTCCAGCCTCTCCTCTCCTGCCTCTCAGCTCCTTACCAGCCTCTCATCCCCTCTCCTCACTCACTCACATCAGCAGACTTCCGTCTCCTCTCTCACCTCACTCCTCTCTGCAGCTTCCTCTGAGTCCTCACACACTGCCCGCCTCCTCCTCTCCCTGCTCACCGCCGACTTCAGTATCTTCTCCCACAAACATTGCCTGCTTCTCTGCAGTCTGCTCCAGTGCTCTTAAGGTACCGTCACACTTAGCGACGCTGCAGCGATACCGACAACGATCCGGATCGCTGCAGCGTCGCTGTTTGGTCGCTGGAGAGCTGTCACACAGACCGCTCTCCAGCGACCAACGATGCCGGTAACCAGGGTAAACATCGGGTAACTAAGCGCAGGGCCGCGCTTAGTAACCCGATGTTTACCCTGGTTACCATTGTAAAAGTAAAAAACAGTACAGGAGGAGTGCAGAGCACAGCGCCGGGGACAGACAGCGTTAGGTAAGTATGTAGTGTTTGTTTTTTTTTACTTTTAGGATGGTAACCAGGGTAAACATCAGGTTACTAAGCGCGGCCCTGCGCTTAGTTACCCGATGTTTACCCTGGTTACCAGTGAAGACATCGCTGAATCGGTGTCACACACGCCGATTCAGCGATGTCTGCGGGGAGTCCAGCGACCAAATAAAGTTCTGGACTTTCTTCCCCGACCAGCGACAGCACAGCAGGGGCCTGATCGCTGCTGCCTGTCACACTGGACGATATCGCTAGCGAGGACGCTGCAACGTCACGGATCGCTAGCGATATCGTCTAGTGTGACGGTACCTTAACAGTAAGAAGAGCGCGCAGCGTGTGACATGACCGGCGTCAGGAGGACCATGATGCACTTGGGCTGCTGCTGCTTAAAAATACAGCACCCATTTCTGCCCCATACAGTAGTCAGGGCAGCAATGCCCTGATGGTGGCCTTGCGCTTGAGACCCCCTCCCCCCGCAGCAGCTGGGACTGAGGTGGGTGGGCGGGGGGACCCCCAGACTTAAAAAAAAAATAATTTTTTTTTTAAACTTGCTCAGGTGCCGCCCCCCTGCATTGTCCCCGCCCTAGGCACGAGCCCTCAAGTGCCTAGTGGCAAATACGGCCCTGGGAACGGGGAATGGGCACCTCCTGCACTCACCTGAGGCTGTGCCCTGATCTTGCTACCGTCCTTATATGGGTTCTTTCAACCCGTCGCCGACCAGGATACCTAAACCCTCAATTGCCCTGCTCTAAGCCCTATGTAGGGAACTGGCAGGTGAGAGCACTGGTCCCACCACTGCACTAATACAACACTGGGAGAGTTACAAACTACAAAGGGACAAAGAAACAATAACACCACACTTAACTTTCTCTGCTGCAATGCACCGCACAGCAGAGTAAGGCACCAGGAATAAGTATTCAGCTGTAGAACAACAGCACTCAGCAAGCTCCTATTCCAGCAAGGTTGGTATCCAAAGGACCTGCATAACCAACAGTCAGCTGATGCACCAGGTGACCTTTTAAAGGAAGGTGGGAGTGGTCACCACCCACATCAGCAGAACAAGCTGCAATGCAATTGCACCAGCGGCCACCGGGGAAAAACTGCATTAACCCCCGATGACCTGAAAGGAAAAGGTTTTAATCTGAAGGAAACCAGATCTGCCACAGATCCAAACATGGATTGTGACAGTACCCCCCTTTCAATGAGGGGCCTCTGGACCCTCAACACCGGACCTCACCACATAACAACCTATGGTGAGGATGCCTCGATCCACCAACGTTCACCTCGGCAGTCACCTCACTCTCTGGTTTACGGCAACCGTGGCCTGATGAAAATGCCACCAACGAAGGCTCCGTAGGTGCCACAAACCTCCAGAGGGCCGACCTGAGGAATGAGTTGTGTACATGCATAACTGGGGGTAACTCAAACTGATAAGTCCCCAGGCTGAGAATGGCGACATCCGATATGGCCCAATCACCCTGGAACTCCAGGACCAAGTTGCACACTGCCACCTGGCGTTCTTGGTGGAAACCCATACATACTCATTCACAGCCAGGTCCGGACCTGAACGTTTATTTCCATGCATGCGTCTGCCACAAGATGGTGAATTCTTAGAGGAATTGACAACAGAGGCGTCCCCCTGTGTCACCAAACTCACACCCCCATTATGCTCAGAGGGAACCACCACCCTCCTCTGACCCCCTCCTCCTAAAAGGTCTCTGACACACCGGGTTAGCATGTAGTAAGGGTAAAGTCTTGCCCCTACTCTCTGACAGCATCTCTGCTGCCCCCACTGGAGAGGAAGGGGTAGGTTGTAGAAGGACAGCAGAGACAGTTGCCCCTGGGCAGCAGCCCTCACACCACACGACTGATCCCAGCTGACCACTTCCATTAACCGCCAATCTATGACCGGGTTGTGTTTTTTCAACCATAGGAGTCCTAAAACGATGGATGTTGGTATTCCCCCTAAGATGTAGCATGACAGGTACTCCTCATGATGAGTCCCTACCTATACGCAGGTGTATATCATCCACGACTTGGGTCACCCACCCTTGGCTGAGTGGTACGGAGTCAATGGGCTGGAAGCTTAGGGGTTTAGTTAGTGTTCTACACCTCAGGCCATGGGTCTGGACAAAATGAGCATCCACCAGATTGACACCTGCTCCACTGTCTACAAGCACTGGTATACACTCAGTTACCCCGCCAACCACTACTTCAGCTGACAGGTTACACTGAGGAGAAGATATGGAGGAAATATACACTCCCTGGCCGCCTCCCTCCACACGACCAGGGGAATGCGGCTTCTTAGGTGGTACAGGTATTTTGGCACGAGCCGGGCAGACACCGATAAAATGACCAGTCTGCCCACAGTAAAAACATGCACCCACACTACGGTGAACCGCAGGCAACCCCGTTTGGGAAACAACTGCTCCCACCTGCAAGGGTTCATCCACTTGCTCAGGTGTGTCCCCCTCCCTAGCAAGGACTACCGGGACACATTAGGCATATGTCTCTCCCTCAAGTGTCTATCTACCCGGATGGCAAGGGGCATGGCGGCCTCCAATGACCTGGGGGCGGCCTACTGCACAAGAGCATCCTGCAACCTTGGAGACAGACCCTGCCTAAAATGGCTCCTAAGGGCAGGGTCATTCCACTGTGTGTCAGTGGCCCATCTCCTAAACTCCGAGCAGTAATCCTCAGCCGGCGGAGCCCCCTGCTTGATTTTACGCAGTCGGGATTCTGCCAGAGAGACGCCATCAGGGTCCCCATACACGAGCGCCAAGGCCACAAAAAACTCGTCCACCGACCATAAAGATGGAGAACCGGCCGGCAGGGAGAAAGCTCAGGATTGAAGATCACCCTTAAGAAGGGAGGTTATAATCTCCACACGCTGTTCCTCACTCCCTGATGAACGAGGGCGGAGCCTAAAGTATAGCTTACAGGCTTCCTGAAAAAACAAAAATGTATCTCTTCCTCCAGATAACCTGTCAGGAAGAAATATCTTGGGCTCTGGTTGAGCATGTACCTGGGCCTAAACCCAAAACCCCATCAACTGCTGCAGCTGCTGCACCACCTCACCACGAAGCACCTTAAACTCATCGGTGAGGGTCTGAAGCAGTTGGGCAAAGGCCTGCATTTGAGCCATAGCTCACTAGAAAAAAAAATGGGATGGTTGGTTGTAATGTCATGCTGTGACTGTCCTGGTGTGACACGACCTGCCGGGTGGTCGGTCACAAAACGGCGAAACACACAAGGGTACACCGGGGACACTTTAACAATGGTGGGCCCTGTCGGTAGGGAATGGGGAATGGGCACCTCCTACACTCACCTGAGGCTTTGCCCTGATTTTGATACTGTCCCTATATGGCTTCTTTCAACCCGTCGCCGACGAGGATACCTAGTCCCTCACTTGCCCTGCTCTAATCCCTATGTAGGGAACTGGCAGGTGAGAGCACTGGTCCCACCGCTGCACTAATATAACACTGGGAAAGTTACAAACAACAAAGGGACAAAGAAACAATAACACCACACTTAGCTTTCTCTGCTGCAATGCACTGCACAGCAGAGTAAGGCACCAGGAATAAGTATTCAGCTGTAGAACAACTGCACTCAGCAAGCTCCTACTTCATCAAGGTTGGTATCCAAAGGACCTGCATAACCAACAGTCAGCTGATGCACTAGGTGACCTTTTAAAGGAAGGTGGGAGAGGTCACCACCCACATCAGCAGAACAAGCTGCACCAGGGACAAACTGCATTAACCCCTGATGACCTGAAAGGAAAAGGTTTTAATCTGAAGGAAACCAGAGCTGCCACAGATCCAAACATGGATCGTGACACCTATCCATCAATGTTAATGGCTGCTCATTTTCCCCAGTCCCACACGCCCAGTGCCTCGTGGTGATCATCGACTCTGCCCTCTCTTTCAAGCCACATATCCAAGCCCTTGCCTCCTCCTGCCGTCTCAAACTCAAAAATATTTCCCAGATCCGCGCATTCCTTGACCGCGACACCGCAAAAACGCTAGTGCATGCACTTATCATCTCCCGCCTCGACTACTGCAACCTCCTACTCTCTGGTCTCCCCTCTAGCACTCTGTCACCACTCCAATCCATCCTACACTCTGCTGCCCGACTAATCTATCTGTCTCCCCACTATTCCCCAGCCTCTCCCCTATGTCAAGCCCTTCACTGGCTTCCTATCGCCCAGAGACTCCAGTTCCAAACCCTCACAATGACATACAAAGCCATCCACAACCTGTCTCCTCCATACATCTGTGACATGGTCTCCCGGTACCTACCTACATGCAACCTCTGATCTTCTCAAGACCTCCTTCTCTACTCCCCTCTCATCTCTTCTTCCCACAACCGCATCCAAGACTTCTCCCACGCTTCCCCCATAATCTAGAACTCTCTACCCCAACACATCAGACTCTCGCCTACCATAGAAACCTTCAAAAAGAACCTGAAGACTCACCTCTTCCGACAAGCTTAAAGCCTGCAGTGATCCTGAACTTACTGAACCACTGCACAACCTGCTTTACCTTCTCCTAGTCTTTTATCACCCATCCCCTGCAGACTGTGAGCCCTCGCGGGCAGGGTCCTCCCTCCTTATGTACCCATGTGCCTTGTTTTTTGCCCAAGTTTAATGTATTTGTCTACATTTGCCCCGTATTTACATGTAAAGCGCCATGGAATAAATGGCGCTATAAAAATGTGTAATAATAATAATAATAATAAATGAAACACACCAAGAGCAGACTCTGGAAAATTATTGGCACTGGTAAATAGTGACAGTTGTATATCTCTGAAGGCTTTGCACCACTTGCACAACTGCTAGATAAATATATGCTATTTATTTAACCAATAGATTTTTTTTATATCATCTTTAATTTATATCGCCTTTATAAAACATGGCAACAGAAAACTCAGGGAAATTACTGGTAAATAGTGATGCTGCGGATCTCAACAGGTTTTATGCCAGTTACACAACATCTAGATAAAGATATGCTATTTATTTAACCAATAGCAGAGTATTTTTTTTTTATATTGCCTTTAAGACTCACGCCAACAGCAAAAATTATTGGCACTGGTAAAATGTGACATTTGTGTATCTCTGCAGGCTTTGCATCAGTCGCACAACTGCTAGATAAATATACTCTATTTATTTAACAAATAGCAGAGTATTTGTTTTTCATATAGCTTTTATGACACACTCCAAAAGCAGAACCAGGAAAATTATTGGAAAATAGTGATGTTTGCGTATCTCTGCAGGCTTTGCCCCAGTTGCACAACTGCTAGATAAATATACATTATTTGTTTAACCAATAGCAGAGTATTTGCCAAGAGAAGAACCAGGAAAATTCTTAGGTAAAAAGTGACATTTGCTTATCTCTGCATGCTTTGCGCCAGTCGTACATCTGCTGCATAAATATTATTATTTATTTATATAGCACCATTAATTCCATGGTGCTGTACATGAGAAAGGGGTTACATACAGGGTTATGGATATCATTTACAAATTTACGATGACAGACTGGTACAGAGAGGAGAGGACCATGTCCTTGTGGATTTACATTCTACGTGATACTGGGGAAGAGACAGAAGGTCAGAGATGTGGCAGCTTGGGTGGTTAGTGAGGCGGCAGTTCGGGTGGTTGGTGAGGCGGCAGTTCGGGTGGTTGGTGAGGTGGCAGTATTATAGTAGTTATATTCTTGTAATAAGGGGCAGTATTATAGTAGTTATATTCTTGTACATAGGGGCAGTATTATAGTAGTTATATTCTTGTACATGGGGGCAATATTATAGTAGATATATTCTTGTCCATAGGGGCAGTATTATAGTAGATATATTCTAGTACATAGGTCCATAGGGAGCAGTATTATAGTAGTTATATTCTTGTACTTGAGGGGCAATATTATAGTAGTTATATGCTATTTATTTAACCAATAGATTTTTCATTTTTTTTAATATCGCCTTTATGACACACACCAACAGCAGACTCAGGGAAATTACTGGTACATAGTAACACTTGCATATCTCAGCAGGTTTTGCGCCATTCACACAACTGCTAGACAAATATTGGCTATTTCAGCATGGTATTTAGCAATTAGCTTTTAAAAAAGATGTTTAGTGTATGCTGGCACTGATGAATATTATTTAGCTTTAAATAAAAGTGGTTTAGTATAAGCTGGTATACAGGAATATTATGTAGCTCCCCAACAATTTAATATGGTCCAAAATATGAAACCCTGCCTCTCTCCCTAAGCCCACAGTCTGTTCCTACAGTATACATAATGCAAACTAGCAGAGATCTGCAGCATGTACTTGCAATGATAACACCATGCCTGCCTTTCTCTCTCCCTTGTATAAAATCTCTCCCAACACTATCGCAACCTAACAGACAACTAAGTTTCACTCTCAGTAGAACTTAAAAAAGCTTTTTGGAATCAGAAGCTCTCCCTATATGCTGCTTTCACTCTCCCTATGCTAACACTACGCTCTGACTACACTGTTTCCGAATGTAATGTGTGCAAGATGGCGCAGGCACGGATTTAATATCCCCTATGATGCTGTAATGCCAGCCATTCACAGTAATGCCATGTGAAAGATGGCGCCAGCATTACTTTGATTGGCAAGCAAGCCCAGCATGTTCATTGGCTGCAAATAAAGAGCCAAACATACTGGCCGAGTCGCTCAACTATACTGAGGCGAATAGCAAATTACTCACCGAGTAATGAATAGCCCGAATAGCGTAATAATCATGCGAGTAACAAATAGTGCCGAATGTATTCACTCATCACTAGTTGGGACAAATATTGGGTTGCAGTTTGGAGGGCCAATTAACTACTCCAAATAGTTTGTGCTAAAACTGTGGTCCAGTGGCAAATCAGAAGGCTGGATTTCCACGTAAAATTTTTTAGTTATAACAGTGTTGTTCAGGCACGCTATCTAAGCAAACATGGGCAGGGGCGTTACATCTCACTGATTGTGCACTAGATGACTATAGTAGTGTAAGAAGGTGGTGGTGACCCTCAGCTTCCCCCTCTTTCCGTATATGCCAGACATGTGTTCCCCCTGCGTGCTCTAATAGTTGGCTATGTATCAATGTGTCTATATGTCTACTATGGTACTGTAACATAAGGAAGCGGAGGCACAGGTGGAGAAGTTCACATTCGTTTTTTATTAATATTTTTGTGGAACCTCGAGACCACGGTCCGGGGGACTCTGAAGGGGGAGTGACTACGTAAGCCCCAGGCAGGGTCGGAATGGAATGCGCTGGGGGACATGGGTGCTACCTCCAGTTAGTCCCTGGACACATGGCAGCTGTCCCAGCGGGACAGATGGACAAGAAGGGTTTACAGATGTCTCGCAGCTGACACAGGTGATACTGGCGTTATCCACAGGTACGGATGACTGCATGGCGGGATGTGACGGAACTGGCATAGACAGAATCGTCGTCATCCAGGATAGCTGGATATTAGGTCGCTGATAGTCTGGAGAGACAAACAGTGTAAGCTGAGAACTGGTAGAACACTTCAGAAGCTAAAGCACACACTAGCCGAAACCGGAAACTAGCAACAGAGGATACTTGTTCCTCCAGAACCCTCCCTATGGCAGAGGGACTAGAAATAGTAATTACTAACACCCCATTGAGCAGAATTACTTTTTGAAAAATGTGCGCTGTCTCTTTAAGAGACCGGGAGCACGTATGCATACGACCTAAGCACTCCACCCGAGAACTTGCTGGCCGCATGCCAGGATGCAAGGGGAAGAGAGGAAGCAGAGGCTGCAGCAGGACAGCGTGGAGACGGCACAGAGTGGGAGTCCCGATGGGTATAGGACTGGGACCAGGTGTAACAGGTACTACTGTTTACTGTGTTATGGCTATATGTGTACTGTGTGAAGTTCCCTTTAATTCTTTGTCTTTGTAGTGTACTGCAATATGCTATCTGTTGCCTACGTGCAGATTAGGGACAGAAGTGGTTAGCCAAAAGGGACTGGGTTAGCAGCCTGGAAGAAGCAGCAATTTCCTGCTTCTGCAGCAGAGCCCTGGCATGTTTGCCCATGGCAAGATGTGCTTCTTTTTTGGGAGCATGACATACCCCCAGATGGGAGAAAGTGCTGCCAAAAGACTGCTGGGCAGCTGGAACAGGCACTGGGACTGAGGAGGTGGCCACCAAGGGACTGTTAGCTCTTAGGAGCTGAATGGGATTTGCAGATGCTGCTGCTGATGTGATAGACTTTGCTAGGAAAATCACAGGAAGTCATATCTTCTTCATTCTATCTTTAATAAACAAGTTTTCTACTGTTGGAGCCGGAGCGTGCTGTGTGATTCATATGGAGAACACCGTTCCTGTGTGGAGAGCAACTGAGTGCTGAAGGTAATTTGACTCTGTTTATGTACAAGGGGCCGGTGTGCTCACTGACTGTTGCTTGGTGGACTCACCCATGACTACCACCCCATTGCACCTTGTTACATTTGGCGTAGTCGGCAGGATTGAACACAGCAGCTCTGAAACCCTAAGACTGTCAGAAAAGGATACGGAGTCTACGACCGGGGTGGGAGCAGCTGAGATGGCATTCCCGCCACCTTTCCCCATTGGAATCAGACAAGAGGCTGACAGCGACTTTGAGAAGACTCCCAAGCTTTGTGAAGTGTTGACCACCGTGAAGGAATTGAAGATGGTGGCTGACAATGACTTTAAGATGGTGCCAAACACTGACCAGGAGACAGAGGTCAGTGGCACGAAAGCTGAGGATGGTGCCACCTTTTGTGGGCGTCAAACAAGAAATTTGGTGCCGAAATGGAGAAGGCTGCATCCCCCTGTGAAGTATGCCCTCTTATGTGCGGGCGAAGAAGCTGCTGCCCTTCCAGTCTGATCTGAAGAAATAGGTGGAACAGCTGGAAGCGACTCCGACCACGAACGGGTGGAACTCAGAAGAGCAAGATGGTGTGACTGAAAGAGAGACGCCATTGCCGAGTGAGTTACCTGTTCGTGTGCACCAGCCGCTGAGGAAGATCACTGGGAGCCAGAGCGCCACGGATGCAGAGGACCTTGAGGCAGAAGGAGCAGTCGAGAAAGCGGAAGAGATGGAAAGAAGTGTTAGGTGTCGAGTTCCTGCCTCTGCACAGGGGGAATCTCAAACCATCTTAGCTGCGGTCTCCCATTCTTCTCCAGCCACAGTGGAGTCTGCTCAGCGGAGACGTCGGTCCCAGCGTCTTGCACAGTCTCACTCTGTGCATAGGGTTACTGCTGACGAAGGTGTTCCGAAACGCGCGTTGGGGCGGGCGCCGGGACCCTCACTGGCCAGCACTCGCTCATACCATACGGTGATGTATTCTGTCTGTTTTTTTGCCATCTCTACTTCTTTATATGTGTAGCTCCACTGCGAGCCGGGAAAAGTACTAAGTGGATATACTTTCCCCCTTTTTCTTGTACCTATGTATGTGGAGTAGTATGTGGTCAGGACATCCCTTTTTCTCTTTTTACATACATATGTATATCTGTGAATTTATTATTGTGGCCAATGTGGGTACCTAGCGCCTGGTGTTTGTTATATTGGTGGTTCTCCGCTGCTGCCACCACTTCTATGTGTTTCCAAATAAAGTATTTTTTTGCACTTTCTAGACCCGATTGTTGAGTGGAAGTTTTTCTTCCCCCCCCCCCCCTCTTTGTGTATTTAAATAATCAACAACTGGTCGACTATATATCCATGGCAGGCTTGGTCCTCGTTACTTTAAATATATTAGGACTGATTTATCTATATATGTTGTGACCATGCACTGGTACTGTCTGCCGCCAGTCACCGTTCTCCGTCTTTACTGCTGCTTTTCCAGCTTCTGCCATTAAAGCCAGTGCTGGGCAGTGGCGAGCAGACGCTTTTGGGACTAAGTCCTGCTTTTCCCCTTCTGAGCATGCCCAGGGCAAGATCTCCCGTTGGAGATCGAGGGTCACATCCTCAGATACTGCAGCAGATCCCATTGGTCCTCCAGGAAGGTCCTGAAGGTGCTCTACTTCTGTGGCAGCCTCCCATTGGTCCTTCTTGGAAGGTCCTGTACATGCTGCAGCTATATAAGGTTCGCATGACCGCACGGCCATGTGCTAGTGTACATTTTTATACGTGTGTGTGTTGTGAGTGAAAGTCGTTCTTTAGAATCCCCTCCCTATTGTATGACTGCTCGCGTAAGGTGGATGATTGCTTTCTAGCGCCATCAGCACGTAACGCACTATACAGCTTCTAATTGCTGTGACCGCCAGTGCGGTGCCGTGCGCTTTCACAGTGCTTTTCTGACCCAAGCCTGGGTGGTTAGTGGCGTCCACCAGTGCGGCAACGCATGCACTCTCGTGCATTTTTATTATTATTATTTCTGTCTCTCTGACACCCCAGTTGCGGTGTCGAGCGCAAGAGGTCTATTTGAACTCAAATCCTGTGTCTTGGGATTGAGTTCTGAGACTCCTTGCTTGTGCTCTTCGCACAGTACCGCGGCCCTGTGAAGCAACAGGGTTCGCTTTCTTTACACAGGGTGAAGTTAACCCGTGTGTATTCACATTGTACCGCCATATAGTCCGTCATTACTTGGCAGTAGATTCCATCTCTGCACGATGGACTCCGGGCTGCGAACGCACCTTATTCTATCTTTCTTATTATTCGGTGCGTTCCGCTAGCCCTAACAACAAGGACCGCCGCATCCATGATCCTGAGTTTGTGCAGCCGCAGTGGAGGACCGTCGCAGCCGAAAGCAGTCACAGCGAGTGTGATGCTTACTCTCACCCCTGTCCCCACACCTGTTTTGCCCCAAGGACCAGATGCTGTGGCAGCCACTGTGGTCTTTGACATTGAGGAGAGCCAGGCGCAGGAGGCGCAATGTGTCCAGCAATGGCTTGCAACGACCACAGTTCCTGCAGTGAGACAGAATGCCGTTCCTGTATGGATAGCAACCGAATGCTGATAATTTGACTGTGCTACAGGGCTGGGGCTGCATCTGTCTGTTCATGTACAAGAGGCCGGGGTGCTCACTGACTGTTGCTTGGTGGACTCGCTCATGACTACCACCCTGTTCCACCTTGTTACAGTAGCTGTGGGGGTAGGCAGTCAATGGGCCGCTCCACAAGTCTTGGAATCCCCAAGGATTGTGGGACACTTCCTCCACTGCTTCTGTCTCCTTCACCTCTTCTTGGGCATCCACCTGTGCCGTCAATTTCTCCCTAAATAAGACAAGCATTCCAATAGTGAAGATAGAATCTCCCCCACCTCCATACTGCACAGCCACTACTCACTAAATTAATATGCCTTGGAGATCGCAGTCACACAGCTTAAGAGCTGTGGACAGGTATCCAGGCTGAGTTAAAGTAATGACTGTCTGCACTAATCCTGGAGCCAGAAAAGGCCATGTGCAAACCTGGTGGCAGCCCTACACCTTTGCAACCTCATACATGTGCCTTGCATGGCTCATGCCCTCAACCTGGTGACGAACCCTGCAGTATGTCCTTTTGCATAGCCAGGGCCAACGCATTCCGGACGTGGTGCAAATCACATTTGCGGAGTGAGCACAGGTGAAGGACTTCTGCACCCTTCTGCACAGTTTTGAAATGGCTACTAAGATGGTTAGCTCTGACGATGCCTTCATCAGCATCACTATTCCGGTCATCTACATGCTGGAGCACACTTTGAATAGTCTGCATGAGGAGGTGACGGTCCCAGAGGAAGAGTTGGAAGCAGAGGAAGATGCAGAAGGGATAACAATATCTCACATTTCCGGACAGTCATCGCACAGGTGGGTGCCATGGGAGGGTGGCTTACAGCTATCAAGGGGGGTTCATGGTACCAGACAAACTGTTAGTGAAGATGTAGGAACCAAGGAACAAATAGAGGAGGATGAGATGAGGGACGCGCAACAGTCAGGAGATGAAGAGGATAATGATTCACTCTCTGTTGTTCATAGTTGGAGAGAAGGAATTTAGGAAGGTACGAAGCAATCTTGAGTGTTACCCTGTCACCAACACACCATGGACCTGGACTTCATGGAAGCGCTCGACACATGAGCGCATTTTTGTCTCAACAAAATGCCCATATTGTTAGGGTTAGACTTAGTGCCGACTACTGGGTTGCCAGATCTTTCCCCTTTGGAAAGGGATGCACGCATTTTTTAGTATTGAAACACACTTGTAGACAATCTTAAGAGTTGATTTCCCCTAGACAGCATTAAGGCACACAGTGTGCTTTCCAGTTCTAGACATCCAACCCCGCGGAATATCAATGCGTCATCACCAAAATATTAGCAGCAGCTGCACTATCAGTGGCATAAGCAATTTGTAGACCAGCCAGAGCACCAGCAGAACAGAGTACAAGTCTGACATGTTGCGAAAGACTGGAGAGCATGGTGCATGAGTTTCTCGAGCTCAATATTAATGCCATCCAGAAGGGTTTGGATTCTTTTACATTTTGGTGTTCAAAAATAGAAGAGTGGCCTGAGCTCAACTGGTATGCCTTGGAGGTTTTGTCATGCCTAGCACCCAGCATTCTCTCAGAACGTGTCTTCAACGTTGCTGGTAATGTCTTGATGGATAAGCATATTTGGCTGACCCCTGAAAGTGTAGCCCACCTTAACTTTTATCAAAATCAACAAGTCATAGATCACCGATGACTTTTGCATCCCAGTCGCAGATTGGGCAGTCTAGGCAATAGTGTAGTTTTTAGTGTCTTGTATTGATCTCACGTTACTGCTGTCTGTGCCATCTTTGTGGTGTCTTCTGTGCCTGCTGTTGCTACTGCTGCTGATGTTATTAACATTTTTTAAAATGTGGAGACTCTAAAGGTACCGTCACACTTAGCGACGCTGCAGCGATACCGACAACGATCCGGATCGCTGCAGCGTCACTGTTTGGTCGCTGGAGAGCTGTCACACAGACCGCTCTCCAGCGACCAACGATGCCGGTAACCAGGGTAAACATCGGGTAACTAAGCGCAGGGCCGCGCTTAGTAACCCGATGTTTACCCTGGTTACCATCCTAAAAGTCAAAAAAAACAAACACTACATACTTACCTACAGCCGTCTGTCCTCCAGCGCTGTTCTCTGCACTCCTCCTGTACTGGCTGTGTGAGCACAGCGGCCGGAAAGCAGAGCGGTGACGTCACCGCTCTGCTTTCCGGCTGACCGACGCTCACAGCCAGTACAGGAGGAGTGCAGAGCACAGCGCTGGAGGACAGACGGCTGTAGGTAAGTATGTAGTGTTTGTTTTTTTTACTTTTAGGATGGTAACCAGGATAAACATCGGGTTACTAAGCGCGGCCCTGCGCTTAGTTACCCGATGTTTACCCTGGTTACCAGAGAAGACATCGCTGAATCGGTGTCACACACGCCGATTCAGCGATGTCTGCGGGGAGTCCAGCGACCAAATAAAGTTCTGGACTTTCTTCCCCGACCAGCGATATCACAGCAGGGGCCTGATCGCTGCTGCCTGTCACACTGGACGATATCGCTAGCGAGGACGCTGCAACGTCACGGATCGCTAGCGATATCGTCTAGTGTGTCGGTACCTTAAGTTGGGTCTCCAGCTGGTGGGTTTCCTGTAGTAGAAGGTGTGTCAGAGGCCTATTATACTGTTTCTACTTTGTGGAAATTGATGCCACCTTAGTGATGTGTGAGAATTATTTTTTTTTTTAATGTGGAGACTCCAAGTTGGGTCTTCATTTGGTGGGGGCTTCGTGTAAGTTGAACTCACAGACAGGCAGACTACCTGTGTTGCTTTCCTTACATTTTTCTACCAATATTATTGTATAAATTTGATGTTTGTGCCATCTGAGTATGGTGCTAGGGTTGGCAGAATGCACCCAGTATATATATATATATATATATATATATATATATACTCGGTGCATTCTGCCAACCCTAGCACCATACTCAGATGGCACAAACATCAAATTCATACATGTAATAATAGGTGAGTTCGCAACCCGGGGTCCACCGTGCAGGAAAGTAACCTGCTGCTAGAATTGGTGGTGGTATAAGCGAACTCTGTTACTTCACAGAATCGCATAGATAGGAAAACGCTGTGCCCTGTTAACCTCACAGAGGATCACAGCTACCTAACTGAGCAGAGAGCCAACCAGTGGTCACGTAGTCAGCAAAGCACACAAAACTCCTCACCAGAGGTGCCGGTATTCTAGGGGCTTATTTCAGCCAAGCCCTGAATTCAAAGACACAAAACTCCTCACCCGAGGTGCCGGTATTCTAGGGGCTTATTTCAGCCAACCCTGACCTCATGCAGACATGGCCACTAAAGCAGCAGAGCTCATGACATAGGTTGATACTAGCGCATGGCCGTGCGGCCATGCGAACCTTTTATAGCTGCAGCAGACAAGGACCTTCCTAGTGGTCCAATAGGAACCGCAACAGGACCTAAGCATGTGACCCCGACCTCCAATTGGAGGTTGTCCCGTGGGCATGCTCAGTATGGGAAAAGCAGGACTCGGTCCCAGAAAAACCTGCTTGCTGCTGAACATTGCTGGCTACAAAGGCAGAGCCTGGATGGGCAGCAGCAACCAGTCGTCCAGTATCAGCCTGAGCCAGATGCTGGGACCAACGTCTCTGCTGAGCAGGCTCCACTGCGGCTGAAGGAGAATGGGAGACCACAGCAGACATGGTTCAAGATTCCCCCTTGCAGTGGCGGGAACTCGACACCTAACATATGGTTGGAAAAAAATAAAAAATTGGAGGTGTTGTGTGAGGTATAAGGAGGTCTTCCATATAAAAAGATTTACACTGCTCAGTTAGCCACAACGTCTTAATTGAAACTTCAATTCAAAGCTCTAAATGCTGTCCCAGACCTCGATATCTCATTCATTGATCATGGCTGTACCAATATCAAATTTCTACTATAGGTAAATTGATTCCCTGTTGTCTGCCCCTAATTTTGGGAAATATTTGTACTCCAAGTTGGGTCTCCTTCATCTGTGGTGCCTGTTGCAGTATTGTTCCTAAACTGGTTTCAGGCCTCTGTGCACAGCTGGCTTACACTGGTCCCTCACCCACCTCATCTTAATTTATATTTAAATTCAAAGCTCTAAATGCTGGCTCAGACCCTGATACCACATGCATGGTCTATTGCTGACTGCTGCTGTGCCATTATAAAATGTTCTACTGTGGGTCAACTGATCAGTCACCTACCTGTGTTACTATACTTACATTTTTCTACCAATAGTAGTCTATGAAACTGATGTTTGTGCCACCTGAGTGTGGCTTGGAAGCTAAAAAAAACTGAGCTGTTGCGTGAGGTATGTGGGCTCCCAGCTTAATAGGCTTACACTGCTACCTTAACCACCAGGTCCTCATTAAAACTTGAATTCCAAGCTGTAAATGCTAGGCCAGACTCTTATACCTCATGCATGGCCCATGGCTGAGTGCTGCTGTGCCGTTTGCAAATTTCTACTGTGGGTGACTTGATGCCATTTTTCATGCTGTCTACCTCTAATTTTAGCTGTTTGGTAAGCTTTTTTTGTTATCCCTTTAGTAGAGATGAGCAAATATTCAATGTTCAGTCCGGATTACGATCATCAAATTTGCAATATTCGCTGATTTATTTGTCAAAAATTCATCGAACACAGCCGAACGCCATTACAGCAATAGGAGGCAAAAACAAACGCATGCACAACAACTTCTAATGGCCCCAATAGCTGCCAAAACACACCAAATGAGGGACAGACACCAGGAAAGTGGCCTCATTTCACTCACAGTACAAACGTTAACATGGCACTGCAGCAATCAGCCATGCATGAGGTATCGTGGTCTGGGCCAGCATTTAAAGCTTTCATTTGAACGTCAAAGTAAGTTGAAGTGGGTGAGGGATCGGTGTAAGCCTGCTGTGCTGGGAGCCCTGATACCACATACAACAGATCAACCTGCTTTTATGCTGAGCCACACTCACGTGGCACAAATATCAGTTTTGTAGACTACCATTGTCAGAAAACTCTAAGGATAGTAGTAAGTATCACGGGTAATTGACTCCAATGAAGTGGAGGCTTGACGGTCTCAGAGGTCTACTGCTACAGGCAACACACATGAATGAGACTCAACTAGGAGTCTGCACATTTACAAAAATTTGTGTCAGACACTAACAAAGCGGCATCAATTTCACCACACTAGAAGCAGTATAATTTCTACACTACTTCCACTACACCCAACTCAGCAGATGGACACCCAACCAGGAGTGTTCACATTTCCAAAAATTATTGGCAGATACCACCAAAGTGGCATCAATTTCACCACAGTATAAGGCTGCCGTCACACTAGCAGTATTTGGTCAGTATTTTACATCAGTATTTGTAAGCCAAAGCCAGGAGTGGGTGATAAATACAGAAGTGGTGAATATGTTTCTATTATACTTTTCCTCTATTTGTTCCACTCCTGGTTTTGGCTTACAGATACTGATGTAAAATACTGACCAAATACTGCTAGTGTGACGGCAGCCTAAATAGTATAATAGGGATTGACAGGTCTCCCACTACACCCTACCCAGCAGATAGACACCCAACCAGTAGTTTTCAAATTTCAAAAAATGAAGGCCTGACACCACTGTAGGGTTGAGCGAAACGGGTCGTTCATTTTCAAAAGTCGCCGACTTTTGGCAAAGTCGGGTATCATGAAACCCGATCCGACCCCTGTGCGGGGTCGGCCATGCGGTACGCGACTTTCACGCCAAAGTCGCGTTTCAATGACGCGAAAAGCGCCATTTCTCAGCCAATGAAGGTAAACGCAGAGTGTGGGCAGCGTGATGACATAGGTCCTGGTCCCCACCATCTTAGAGAAGGGCATTGCAGTGATTGGCTTGCTGTCTGCGGCGTCACAGGGGGTATAAAGGGGCGTTCCCGCCGACCGCCATGTTACTGCTGCTGATCTGAGCTTAGGGAGAGGTTGCTGCCGCTTCATCAGAAGCAGGGATAGCGTTAGGCAGGGTCCATTAACCACCAAACCGCTTGTGCTGTAGCGATTTGCACTGTCCAACACCACCTTCGGTGTGCAGGGACAGTGGAAGCTAAATTTTTTCTCTTTTTCCTCAGCGCTGTAGCTCATTGGGCTGCCCTAGAAGGCTCCCTGATAGCTGCATTGCTGTGTGTACGCCGCTGTGCAAACCAACTGCTTTTTTCAAAGCACAAATCCTCTTGTTCCTTCCTTTCTGCACAGCTATCTTGTTTGTTTGTCCACACTTTTTATTTAATTTGTGCATCAGTCCACTCCTTATTGCTGCCTGCCATACCTGGCTGAGATTACTGCAGGGAGATAGTAATTGAAGGACAGTTCCTTTTTTTTTTTTTTTTTTTTTGTGGGAGATTAAGATTGGCATTTCTGCTAGAGTTCCATCCCTGTCTGTGCCATCTCTCACTCAGTGGGCCATAGAAAGCCTATTTATTTTTTTGCTTGATTTGGGTTCTAAAATCTACCTGAAAAAATCACTACATCAATCAGTGGGAGAAAAATATTGGCCTCAGGGCTTGTGTGCCACTCCTGACTCCTGTGTGTGCCATCTCTCAGTCAGTGGGCCATAGAAAGCCTATTTATTTTTTTGCTTGATTTGGGTTCCAAAATCTACCTGAAAAAATCACTACATCAATCAGTGGGAGAAAAATATTGGCCTCTGGGCTTGTGTGCCACTCCTGACTCCTGTGTGTGGCATCTCTCACTCAGTGGGGCATAGAAAGCCTTTTTTTTTTTTATTTGGTTTCTAAATTGTCATTGGAAAAATCATTTTATGTTATTTGGTTTCTAAATTCTTCCTGAAAAAATCATTTTATTTTATTTTGTTTCTAAAGTCTCCCTGAAAAAAAATAAAAAAATAAAAAAAACAGTGGGAGATTAATATTTACATTTGTGCTTCAGTGACAGTCCTGCGTGTGTGGCATCTCTCTCATTTGGTGCCACCAAAAACAGAGTGTGTAACATTGTGCCTGATTTTCGTTGTGGTCTCACCCACCTGTAAAGGGGTAGCTAAATCATACTGAAGTTATAGCTCACCGTGTAAGTTGTGTGACAGCAACAAATACCGTTAGTTTGGTTATGTTTTTAAAACAATGAGGAAGTCTGGTGGAAGAGGTCGTGGCCGGGGGCGTTCATTGTCAGCTGGTAATGAGGGTAGTGGTAGTGGTGGAGCATCAGGTGGTCGTGGGAAAAAAAATATTGCACCTAAGTCTGGAGCTGTGGAGCCAGGTTCGTCGTCTGGCTACACAAGGCCTCGAACGCTCCCATTTCTGGGAGTAGGAAAACCGCTTTTAAAGCCGGAGCAGCAAGAGCAAGTTTTGGCTTATCTTGCTGACTCAGCCTCTAGCTCTTTTGCCTCCTCTCGTGAAACTGGTAAATGTAAAAGCAGCGCGTCGTTAGTGGATGTTCACGGTCAGGGACAAGTCGCTTCCTTGTCCTCTTCAGCAAAAACAACAACAGAGAAGAATGCAGCAGGCGACACAACGGGTTACTCCATGGAGCTCTTTACACATACCGTCCCTGGCTTAGAAAGTTAAGCAGTTAACAGTCCATGCCCATTACAAGTTGAATCTGACATGGAGTGCACTGATGCACAGCCACAGCCAGACTACTATGCTGGTCCTTTGACTCAGACCACAACATTGCCCTCGCAGGGTAATGACCAAGAATCAGACCCTGATGAGACTATGTTGCCCCATCACGAACGCTATACCACCGACCGACACGGTGACACAGACGAAGTTGCACACGAGCTACAAGAAGAGGTAATAGATGACCCAGTTCTTGACCCCGATTGGCAGCCATTGGGGGAACAGGGTGCAGGCGGCAGCAGTTCTGAAGCGGAGGAGGAGGGGCCGCAGCAGGCATCAACATCGCAACAGGTTCCATCTGCCGGGCCCGTATCTTGCCCAAAACGCATGGCAAAGCCAAAACCTGTTGGAGGACAGCGTGGCCATCCGGTTAAAGCTCAGTCTGCAATGCCTGAAAAGGTATCCAATGCTAGAAAAAGTGCAGTCTGGCATTTTTTTAAACAACATCCAATTGATCAGCGCAAAGTCATCTGTCAAAAATGTTCAACTACCTTAAGCAGAGGGCAGAATCTTAAAAGTCTCAATACAAGTTGCATGCATAGACATTTAACCACCATGCATTTGCAAGCTTGGACTAACTACCAAACGTCCCTTAAGGTTGCAGCACCCTCGGCCAATGAAGCTAGTCATCAACGCAACATCCCTTCCGGCAGTGTAGGGCCACCATTTTCCGCACCACCTGCAGTATCTGTGCAGGTTTCTTTGCCAGGCCAAAGCAGTCAGGGAATCACCAGTTTCGTAGTAGGAAACACTGCATGTAGGGCACCGGCGGCAACAATACCATCTCCCACCGTCTCTCAGTCTGCCATGTCCACCGGCACCCCCGCTAGTTCCACGATCTCCAGCTCTCCAGTCCAGCTCACCCTACATGAGACTATGGTTAGAAAAAGGAAGTACTTAGCCTCGCATCCGCGTACACAGGGTTTGAACACCCACATAGCTAGACTAATCTCGTTAGATATGATGCCCTACCGGTTAGTTGAAAGCGAAGCTTTCAAAGCCCTTATGGACTACGCTGTACCACGCTACGAGCTACCCAGTCGACACTTTTTGTTCCAGAAAAGCCATCCCAGCCCTCCACCAGCATGTTAAAGAGCGCATCGTCCATGCACTCAGGTTCCATCTGCCGGGCCCGTATCTTGCCCAAAACGCATGGCAAAGCCAAAACCTGTTGGAGGACAGCGTGGCCATCCGGTTAAAGCTCAGTCTGCAATGCCTGAAAAGGTATCCAATGCTAGAAAAAGTGCAGTCTGGCATTTTTTTAAACAACATCCAATTGATCAGCGCAAAGTCATCTGTCAAAAATGTTCAACTACCTTAAGCAGAGGGCAGAATCTTAAAAGTCTCAATACAAGTTGCATGCATAGACATTTAACCACCATGCATTTGCAAGCTTGGACTAACTACCAAACGTCCCTTAAGGTTGCAGCACCCTCGGCCAATGAAGCTAGTCATCAACGCAACATCCCTTCCAGCAGTGTAGGGCCACCATTTTCCGCACCACCTGCAGTATCTGTGCAGGTTTCTTTGCCAGGCCAAAGCAGTCAGGGAATCACCAGTTTCGTAGTAGGAAACACTGCATGTAGGGCACCGGCGGCAACAATACCATCTCCCACCGTCTCTCAGTCTGCCATGTCCACCGGCACCCCCGCTAGTTCCACGATCTCCAGCTCTCCAGTCCAGCTCACCCTACATGAGACTATGGTTAGAAAAAGGAAGTACTTAGCCTCGCATCCGCGTACACAGGGTTTGAACACCCACATAGCTAGACTAATCTCGTTAGATATGATGCCCTACCGGTTAGTTGAAAGCGAAGCTTTCAAAGCCCTTATGGACTACGCTGTACCACGCTACGAGCTACCCAGTCGACACTTTTTGTTCCAGAAAAGCCATCCCAGCCCTCCACCAGCATGTTAAAGAGCGCATCGTCCATGCACTCAGGCAATCTGTGAGCACAAAGGTGCACCTGACAACAGATGCATGGACCAGTAGGCATGGCCAGGGACGTTACGTGTCCATCACGGCACACTGGGTGAATGTTGTGGATGCAAGGTCCACAGGGGACAGCAAGTTTGGGACAGTTCTGCCTAGCCCACGGTCTAGGAAACAGTTGGCTGTAGCCGTTCGCACCCCCTCCTCCTCCTCCTCATCCTCCTGCAGAAGCGAGAGCTCGTCCACAGACCGCAGTCGCACAACCACTCCATCCGCAGCTGCCACTGTTGCACACCAGGTCTCCCATTATGGGGCAGCTACTGGCAAACGTCAGCAGGCTGTATTGGCTATGAAGTGTTTGGGCGACAACAGACACACCGCGGAAGTTCTGTCCGAGTTCTTGCAGAAAGAAACGCAGTCGTGGCTGGGCACTGTAGATCTTGAGGCAGGCAAGGTAGTGAGTGATAACGGAAGGAATTTCATGGCTGCCATCTCCCTTTCCCAACTGAAACACATTCCTTGCCTGGCTCACACCTTAAACCTGGTGGTGCAGTGCTTCCTGAAAAGTTATCCGGGGTTATCCGACCTGCTCCTCAAAGTGCGTGGACTTTGCTCACATATCCGCCGTTCGCCCGTACACTCCAGCCGTATGCAGACCTATCAGCGTTCTTTGAACCTTCCCCAGCATCGCCTAATCATAGACGTTGCAACAAGGTGGAACTCAACACTGCACATGCTTCAGAGACTGTGCGAACAGAGGCGGGCTGTTATGTTTTTGTGGGAGGATACACATACACGGGCAGGCAGTAGGATGGCAGACATGGAGTTGTCAGGTGTGCAGTGGTCGAAGATTCAAGACATGTGTCAAGTCCTTCAGTGTTTTGAGGAATGCACACGGCTGGTTAGTGCAGACAACGCCATAATAAGCATGAGCATCCCCCTAATGCGTCTGCTGATGCAAAGTTTGACGCACATAAAGGATCAGGCGTCTGCAGCTGAGGAAGAGGAAAGCCTTGATGACAGTCAGCCATTGTCTGGCCAGGGCAGTGTACAGGACGAGGTAGCGGGCGAAGAGGAGGAGGACGAGGAGGATGATGGGATGATTATATTTTTAATGAGGAAGCTTTTCCGGGGCCACTGGAAATTGTTGGCGCGGCAAGGCCGGGTTCTGGTTTTTGGAGGGACACAAGTGACGTGGATTTGCCTGAAACTGCCCCTCAACTAAGCACAACCGCAGATTTGAGAACTGGAACTTTGGCCCACATGGCGGATTATGCCTTACGTATCCTCAAAAGGGACACACGCATTACTAAAATGATGAACGATGACGATTACTGGTTGGCCTGCCTACTTGATCCTCGCTATAAAGGCAAATTGCAAAATATAATGCCACATGACAACTTGGAAATAATATTAGCAACCAAACAATCAACTCTTGTTGACCGTTTGCTTCTGGCATTCCCTGCACACAGTGCCCGTGATCGTTCTCACACGAGCTGCAGGGGCCAGCAGACCAGAGGTGTTAGAGGGGCAGAAATCAGAAGTGGCGTTGGCCAGAGGGGTTTTCTGACCATGTTTTGGAGTGATTTTGCTATGACCGCAGACAGGCAGGTACTGCAGCATCAATTCAAAGTGACAGGAGACAACATTTGTCCAGTATGGTTACAAACTATTTTTCATCCCTTATCGACGTTCTCCCTCAACCGTCATTCCCATTTGATTACTGGGCTTCCAAATTAGACACCTGGCCAGAATTGGCAGAATATTCATTGCAGGAGCTTGCTTGCCTGGCAGCTAGTGTCCTATCAGAAAGAGTATTCAGTGCTGCAGGTTCAATACTAACAGAAAAAAGGACTCGTCTGGCTACCCAAAATGTAGATGATCTAACCTTCATTAAAATGAACCACAACTGGATTTCGAAATCTTTTGCCCCACCTTGCCCGGCTGACACCTAGCTTTCCTATGAAAAGGTCTTGCCTGTGGACTATTCTGAATGACTTTTCCAATCTCGTAATTTTCTGCACCTGATTGTCCAGCATACGACATGTTTACACCTCACTAAATGGCCAAACTCCCCACACGGGGCCGTGGTATCGCCACTTGGCGCCAGCACCCATGAGAGTGCTGTTTGTCTGAAGAGGTGGGTGTGCCCGCTTTTGGTCGACGGCACTGCCACTGGGTCCCTCATAGTACAATAAAGTGTCTCTGGCGGTGGTGGTGCGCACCCTACGTCAGACACACCGTTGTAATATGAGGGGCCCTGGGCCTGTACCGCCGGCCACAGGACAGTTCCCCCCCCCAGCTCAAACAGTGCTCTACCACTTGCAAAATTATCTCTCACAGCTCCACCAATGTTTAGTCTATGCGCTGACATCCTTCAATGCCTGGCACTGACAATACCATTGTATTGACATTTTTGTTATGTTAGGCCTTCGAAGCCTGTCTGCGGTCCCTCCTTCGACTAGGCCTCCACTGACCATTGTACTGCTGCCCGTGTACCCCTGGAACCAATTTTTAATTGCCAACAGCCCTATTTTTTTATGTTAGGCCTTCGAAGCCTGTCTGCGGTCCCTCCTTCCACTAGGCCTCCACTGACCATTGTACTGCTGCCCTTGTACCACTGGAACCAATTTTAATTTGCCAACAGCCCTATTTTTTTATGTTAGGCCTTCGAAGCCTGTCTGCGGTCCCTCCTTCCACTAGGCCTCCACCAACAGCCCTATTTTGTTATGTTAGGCCTTCGAAGCCTGTCTGCGGTCCCTCCTTCCACTAAGCCTCCACTGACCACACCACTGCTGCCCGTGTACCCCTGGAACCAATTTAAAATTGCCTACAGCCATCTGTTATTATGTTAGGCCTTCGATGCCTGTCTGCGGTCACTCCTTCCACTAGGCCTCCACTGACCACACCACTGCTGCCCGTGTACCCCTGGAACCAATTTAAAATTGCCTACAGCTAGCCCAATTTTTTTATTTTAGGCCTTCGATGCCTGTCTGCGGTCCGTTCTTTCTACTACTACTACACTGACCAGGCCACTGCTGCCCGTGTTCCCCTGGAACCAATTTAAAATTGCCTACAGCCATGTGTTATTATGTTAGGCCTTCGATGCCTGTTTGCGGTCACTCCTTCCACTAGGCCTCCACTGACCACACCACTGCTGCCCGTGTACCCACGGAACCAATTTAAAATTGCCTACAGCCATGTGTTCTTATGTTAGGCCTTCGATGCCTGTCTGCGGTCACTCCTTCCACTAGGCCTCCACTGACCACACCACTGCTGCCCGTGTACCCCTGGAACCAATTTAAAATTGCCTACAGCCAGCCCAATTTTTTTATTTTAGGCCTTCGATGCCTGTTTGCGGTCACTCCTTCCACTAGGCCTCCACTGACCACACCACTGCTGCCCGTGTACCCACGGAACCAATTTAAAATTGCCTACAGCCATCTGGTATTATGTTAGGCCTTCGATGCCTGTCTGCGGTCACTCCTTCCACTAGGCCTCCACTGACCACACCACTGCTGCCCGTGTTCCCCTGGAACCAATTTAAAATTGCCTACAGCCAGCCCAATTTTTTTATTTTAGGCCTTCGATGCCTGTCTGCGGTCCGTTCTTTCTACTACTACTACACTGACCAGGCCACTGCTGCCCGTGTTCCCCTGGAACCAATTTAAAATTGCCTACAGCCATGTGTTATTATGTTAGGCCTTCGATGCCTGTCTGCGGTCACTCCTTCCACTAGGCCTCCACTGACCACACCACTGCTGCCCGTGTACTCATGGAACCAATTTAAAATTGCCTACAGCCATCTGTTATTATGTTAGGCCTTCGAAGCCTGTCTGCGGTCCTTCCTTCCAATAGTTCTCCACTGACCAGACCAATGCTGGCCGTGTACCCCTGGAACCCAGCTGAAAGTGCATGTAGCCTCCTTTTTTTCTTTGTTTTATATTTAGAAAGCCCAGATGAACTACGCTGCGCAACGGTTCAAGCTACCCAGTCGACATTTCTTTTGCGAGAAAAGCCATTCCAGCCCTCCACCGGCATGAAAAAGTCTGCATTGGCATAGCACTCAGGCAATCAAACCTTTGAAAAAAGCTGAGCATTAATAGTCTTGTTTTCAGCCTCTAGGAATTTTAAAACTGCATTGGGGGTACAACTTTGGTAGGGCCTACTAACGGTGTCTGCCTCCCCAAGGTGTGCCCCAGGTTTCCTCGCCATTGCTTCGATCTTAATGCTCTTGTTTAGTAGTTGTTGGAAACTACACTGCATTAGGCCTACAAATTGGGTATGGGGTGTAGAGAGATGGTGTGTTCCACTCCAAGGTGTTCCCCAGGTTTCCTCTCCATTGCTTCGATCTTCATGCTCTCGTTTAGTAGTTGTTGGAAACTACGCTGCATTAGGCCTACAAATTGGCTATGGGGTGTAGAGAGATGGTGTGTTCCACTCCAAGGTGTTCCCCAGGTTTCCTCTCCATTGCTTCGGTCTTCCGACTCTCGTTTAGTAGTTGTAGAAAACTACACTGCATTAGGCCTACAAATTGGGTATGGGGTGTAGAGAGATGGTGTGTTCCACTCCAAGGTGTTCCCCAGGTTTCCTCTCCATTGCTTCGATCTTCATGCTCTCGTTTAGTAGTTGTTGGAAACTACACTGCATTAGGCCTACAAATTGGGTATGGGGTGTAGAGAGATGGTGTGTTCCACTCCAAGGTGTTCCCCTGGTTTCCTCTCCATTGCTTCAATCTTCATGTTCTCGTTTAGTAGTTGTTGGAAACTACACTGCATTAGGCCTACAAATTGGGTATGGGGTGTAGAGAGATGGTGTGTTCCACTCCAAGGTGTTCTCCAGGTTGCCTTTCCTGAGCTTCGATCTTCCGGCTCTCGTTTAGTAGTTGTTGGAAACTACACTGCATTAGGCCTACAAATTGGGTATGGGGTGTAGAGAGATGGGGTGTTCTACTCCAAGGTGTTCTCCAGGTTGCCTTTCCTGAGCTTCGATTTTCCGGCTCTCGTTTAGTAGTTGTTGGAAACTACACTGCATTAGGCCTACAAATTGGGTATGGGGTGTAGAGAGATGGTGTGTTCCACTCCAAGGTGTTCCCCAGGTTTCCTCGCCAATGCTTCGATCTTCATGCTCTCGTTTAGTAGTTGTTGGAAACTACACTGCATTAGGCCTACAAATTGGGTATGGGGTGTAGAGAGATGGTGTGTTCCACTCCAAGGTGTTCCCCAGGTTTCCTCTCCATTGCTTCGATCTTCATGCTCTCGTTTAGTAGTTGTTGGAAACTACACTGCATTAGGCCTACAACATGGGTATGGGGTGTAGAGAGATGGTGTGTTCCACTCCAAGGTGTTCTCCAGGTTGCCTTTCCTGAGCTTCGATCTTCCGGCTCTCGTTTAGTAGTTGTTGGAAACTACACTGCATTAGGCCTACAAATTGGGTATGGGGTGTAGAGAGATGGTGTGTTCCACTCCAAGGTGTTCCCCAGGTTTCCTCGCCAATGCTTCGATCTTCATGCTCTCGTTTAGTAGTTGTTGGAAACTACACTGCATTAGGCCTACAAATTGGGTATGGGGTGTAGAGAGATGGTGTGTTCCACTCCAAGGTGTTCCCCAGGTTTCCTCTCCATTGCTTCGATCTTCATGCTCTCGTTTAGTAGTTGTTGGAAACTACACTGCATTAGGCCTACAAATTGGGTATGGGGTGTAGAGAGACGGTGTGTTCCACTCCAAGGTGTTCTCCAGGTTGCCTTTCCTGAGCTTCGATCTTCCGGCTCTCGTTTAGTAGTTGTTGGAAACTACGCTGCATTAGGCCTACAAATTGGGTATGTGGTGTAGAGAGATGGTGTGTTCCACTCCAAGGTGTTCCCCTGGTTTCTTCTCCGTTGCTTCGATCTTCATGCTCTCGTTTAGTACTTGTTGGAAACTACACTGCATTAGGCCTACAAATTGGGTATGGGGTGTAGAGAGATGGTGTGTTCCACTCCAAGGTGTTCTCCAGGTTGCCTTTCCTGAGCTTCGATCTTCCGGCTCTCGTTTAGTAGTTGTTGGAAACTACACTGCATTAGGCCTACAAATTGGGTATGGGGTGTAGAGAGATGGTGTGTTCCACTCCAAGGTGTTCCCCAGGTTTCCTCGCCAATGCTTTGATCTTCATGCTCTCGTTTAGTAGTTGTTGGAAACTACACTGCATTAGGCCTACAAATTGGGTATGGGGTGTAGAGAGATGGTGTGTTCCACTCCAAGGTGTTCCCCAGGTTTCCTCTCCATTGCTTCGATCTTCATGCTCTCGTTTAGTAGTTGTTGGAAACTACACTGCATTAGGCCTACAACTTGGGTATGGGGTGTAGAGAGATGGTGTGTTCCACTCCAAGGTGTTCTCCAGGTTGCCTTTCCTGAGCTTCGATCTTCCGGCTCTCGTTTAGTAGTTGTTGGAAACTACACTGCATTAGGCCTACAAATTGGGTATGGGGTGTAGAGAGATGGTGTGTTCCAATCCAAGGTGTTCTCCAGGTTGCCTTTCCTGAGCTTCGATCTTCCGGCTCTTGTTTAGTAGTTGTTGGAAACTACACTGCATTAGGCCTACAAATTGGGTATGGGGTGTAGAGAGATGGTGTGTTCCACTCCAAAGTGTTCCCCAGGTTTCCTCGCCAATGCTTCGATCTTCGTGCTCTCGTTTAGTAGTTGTTGGAAACTACACTGCATTAGGCCTACAAATTGGGTATGGGGTGTAGAGAGATGGTGTGTTCCACTCCAAGGTGTTCCCCAGGTTTCCTCTCCATTGCTTCGATCTTCATGCTCTCGTTTAGTAGTTGTTGGAAACTACACTGCATTAGGCCTACAAATTGGGTATGGGGTGTAGAGAGATGGTGTGTTCCACTCCAAGGTGTTCCCCAGGTTTCCTCTCCATTGCTTCGATCTTCATGCTCTCGATTAGTAGTTGTTGGAAACTACACTGCATTAGGCCTACAACTTGGGTATGGGGTGTAGAGAGATGGTGTGTTCCACTCCAAGGTGTTCTCCAGGTTGCCTTTCCTGAGCTTCGATCTTCCGGCTCTCTTTTAGTAGTTGTTGGAAACTACACTGCATTAGGCCTACAAATTGGGTATGGGGTGTAGAGAGATGGTGTGTTCCAATCCAAGGTGTTCTCCAGATTGCCTTTCCTGAGCTTCGATCTTCCGGCTCTTGTTTAGTAGTTGTTGGAAACTACACTGCATTAGGCCTACAAATTGGGTATGGGGTGTAGAGAGATGGTGTGTTCCACTCCAAGGTGTTCCCCAGGTTTCCTCGCCAATGCTTCGATCTTCGTGCTCTCGTTTAGTAGTTGTTGGAAACTACACTGCATTAGGCCTACAAATTGGGTATGGGGTGTAGAGAGATGGTGTGTTCCACTCCAAGGTGTTCCCCAGGTTTCCTCTCCATTGCTTCGATCTTCATGCTCTCGTTTAGTAGTTGTTGGAAACTACACTGCATTAGGCCTACAAATTGGTTATGGGGTGTAGAGAGATGGTGTGTTCCACTCCAAGGTGTTTTCCAGGTTGCCTTTCCTGAGCTTCGATCTTCATGCTCTCGTTTAGTAGTTGTTGGAAACTACACTGCATTAGGCCTACAAATTGGGTATGGGGTGTAGAGAGATGGTGTGTTCCACTCCAAGGTGTTCCCCAGGTTTCCTCTCCATTGCTTCGATCTTAATGCTCTCGTTTAGTAGTTGTTGGAAACTACACTGCATTAGGCCTACAAATTGGGTATGGGGTGTAGAGAGATGGTGTGTTCCACTCCAAGGTGTTCTCCAGGTTGCCTTTCCTGAGCTTCGATCTTCCGGCTCTCGTTTAGTAGTTGTTGGAAACTACGCTGCATTAGGCCTACAAATTGGGTATGGGGTGTAGAGAGATGGTATGTTCCACTCCAAGGTGTTCCCCAGGTTTCCTCTCCATTGCTTCGATCTTCATGCTCTCGTTTAGTAGTTGTTGGAAACTACACTGCATTAGGCCTACAAATTGGGTATGGGGTGTAGAGAGATGGTGTGTTCCACTCCAAGGTGTTCTCCAGGTTGCATTTCCTGAGCTTCGATCTTCCGGCTCTCGTTTAGTAGTTGTTGGAAACTACACTGCATTAGGCCAACAAATTGGGTATGGGGTGTAGAGAGATGGTGTGTTCCACTCCAAGGTGTTCCCCAGGTTTCCTCGCCAATGCTTCGATCTTCATGCTCTCGTTTAGTAGATGTTGGAAACTACACTGCATTAGGCCTACAAATTGGGTATGGGGTGTATAGAGAGATGGTGTGTTCCACTCCAAGGTGTTCCCCAGGATTCCTCTCCATTGTTTCGATCTTCATGCTCTCGTTTAGTAGTTGTTGGAAACTACACTGCATTAGGCCTACAACTTGGGTATGGGGTGTAGAGAGATGGTGTGTTCCACTCCAAGGTGTTCTCCAGGTTGCCTTTCCTGAGCTTCGATCTTCCGGCTCTCGTTTAGTAGTTGTTGGAAACTACACTGCATTAGGCCTACAAATTGGGTGTGGGGTGTAGAGAGATGGTGTGTTCCACTCCAAGGTGTTCCCCAGGTTTCCTCTCCATTGCTTCGATCTTCATGCTCTCGTTTAGTAGTTGTTGGAAACTACACTGCATTAGGCCTACAAATTGGGTATGGGGTGTAGAGAGATGGTGTGTTCCACTCCAAGGTGTTCCCCAGGTTTCCTCTCCATTGCTTCGATCTTCATGCTCTCGTTTAGTAGTTGTTGGAAACTACACTGCATTAGGTCTACAAATTGGGTATGGGGTGTAGAGAGATGGTGTGTTCCACTCCAAGGTGTTCTCCAGGTTGCATTTCCTGAGCTTCGATCTTCCGGCTCTCGTTTAGTAGTTGTTGGAAACTACACTGCATTAGGCCAACAAATTGGGTATGGGGTGTAGAGAGATGGTGTGTTCCACTCCAAGGTGTTCCCCAGGTTTCCTCGCCAATGCTTCGATCTTCGTGCTCTCGTTTAGTAGTTGTTGGAAACTACACTGCATTAGGCCTACAAATTGGGTATGGGGTGTAGAGAGATGGTGTGTTCCACTCCAAGGTGTTCCCCAGGTTTCCTCTCCATTGCTTCGATCTTCATGCTCTCGTTTAGTAGTTGTTGGAAACTACACTGCATTAGGCCTACAAATTGGGTATGGGGTGTAGAGAGATGGTGTGTTCCACTCCAAGGTGTTCCCCAGGTTTCTTCTCCATTGCTTCGATCTTCATGCTCTCGTTTAGTAGTTGTTGGAAACTACACTGCATTAGGCCTACAACTTGGGTATGGGGTGTAGAGAGATGGTGTGTTCCACTCCAAGGTGTTCTCCAGGTTGCCTTTCCTGAGCTTCGATCTTCCGGCTCTCGTTTAGTAGTTGTTGGAAACTACACTGCATTAGGCCTACAAATTGGGTATGGGGTGTAGAGAGATGGTGTGTTCCAATCCAAGGTGTTCTCCAGGTTGCCTTTCCTGAGCTTCGATCTTCCGGCTCTTGTTTAGTAGTTGTTGGAAACTACACTGCATTAGGCCTACAAATTGGGTATGGGGTGTAGAGAGATGGTGTGTTCCACTCCAAGGTGTTCCCCAGGTTTCCTCGCCAATGCTTCGATCTTCGTGCTCTCGTTTAGTAGTTGTTGGAAACTACACTGCATTAGGCCTACAAATTGGGTATGGGGTGTAGAGAGATGGTGTGTTCCACTCCAAGGTGTTCCCCAGGTTTCCTCTCCATTGCTTCGATCTTCATGCTCTCGTTTAGTAGTTGTTGGAAACTACACTGCATTAGGCCTACAAATTGGGTATGGGGTGTAGAGAGATGGTGTGTTCCACTCCAAGGTGTTCTCCAGGTTGCCTTTCCTGAGCTTCGATCTTCATGCTCTCGTTTAGTAGTTGTTGGAAACTACACTGCATTAGGCCTACAAATTGGGTATGGGGTGTAGAGAGATGGTGTGTTCCACTCCAAGGTGTTCCCCAGGTTTCCTCTCCATTGCTTCGATCTTAATGCTCTCGTTTAGTAGTTGTTGGAAACTACACTGCATTAGGCCTACAAATTGGGTATGGGGTGTAGAGAGATGGTGTGTTCCACTCCAAGGTGTTCTCCAGGTTGCCTTTCCTGAGCTTCGATCTTCCGGCTCTCGTTTAGTAGTTGTTGGAAACTACGCTGCATTAGGCCTACAAATTGGGTATGGGGTGCAGAGAGATGGTGTGTTCCACTTCAAGGTGTTCCCCAGGTTTCCTCTCCATTGCTTCGATCTTCATGCTCTCGTTTAGTAGTTGTTGGAAACTACACTGCATTAGGCCTACAAATTGGGTATGGGGTGTAGAGAGATGGTGTGTTCCACTCCAAGGTGTTCTCCAGGTTGCATTTCCTGAGCTTCGATCTTCCGGCTCTCGTTTAGTAGTTGTTGGAAACTACACTGCATTAGGCCAACAAATTGGGTATGGGGTGTAGAGAGATGGTGTGTTCCACTCCAAGGTGTTCTCCAGGTTGCCTTTCCTGAGCTTCGATCTTCATGCTCTCGTTTAGTAGTTGTTGGAAACTACACTGCATTAGGCCTACAAATTGGGTATGGGGTGTAGAGAGATGGTGTGTTCCACTCCAAGGTGTTCCCCAGGTTTCCTCTCCATTGCTTCGATCTTCATGCTCTCGTTTAGTAGTTGTTGGAAACTACACTGCATTAGGCCTACAAATTGGGTATGGGGTGTAGAGAGATGGTGTGTTCCACTCCAAGGTGTTCTCCAGGTTGCATTTCCTGAGCTTCGATCTTCCGGCTATCGTTTAGTAGTTGTTGGAAACTACACTGCATTAGGCCAACAAATTGGGTATGGGGTGTAGAGAGATGGTGTGTTCCACTCCAAGGTGTTCCCCAGGTTTCCTCGCCAATGCTTCGATCTTCATGCTCTCGTTTAGTAGATGTTGGAAACTACACTGCATTAGGCCTACAAATTGGGTATGGGGTGTATAGAGAGATGGTGTGTTCCACTCCAAGGTGTTCCCCAGGATTCCTCTCCATTGTTTCGATCTTCATGCTCTCGTTTAGTAGTTGTTGGAAACTACACTGCATTAGGCCTACAACTTGGGTATGGGGTGTAGAGAGATGGTGTGTTCCACTCCAAGGTGTTCTCCAGGTTGCCTTTCCTGAGCTTCGATCTTCCGGCTCTCGTTTAGTAGTTGTTGGAAACTACACTGCATTAGGCCTACAAATTGGGTGTGGGGTGTAGAGAGATGGTGTGTTCCACTCCAAGGTGTTCCCCAGGTTTCTTCTCCATTGCTTCGATCTTCATGCTCTCGTTTAGTAGTTGTTGGAAACTACACTGCATTAGACCTACAAATCGGGTATGGGGTGTAGAGAGATGGTGTGTTCCACTCCAAGGTGTTCTCCAGGTTGCCTTTCCTGAGCTTCGATCTTCATGCTCTCGTTTAGTAGTTGTTGGAAACTACACTGCATTAGGCCTACAAATTGGGTATGGGGTGTAGAGAGATGGTGTGTTCCACTCCAAGGTGTTCCCCAGGTTTCCTCTCCATTGCTTCGATCTTCATGCTCTCGTTTAGTAGTTGTTGGAAACTACACTGCATTAGGTCTACAAATTGGGTATGGGGTGTAGAGAGATGGTGTGTTCCACTCCAAGGTGTTCTCCAGGTTGCATTTCCTGAGCTTCGATCTTCCGGCTCTCGTTTAGTAGTTGTTGGAAACTACACTGCATTAGGCCAACAAATTGGGTATGGGGTGTAGAGAGATGGTGTGTTCCACTCCAAGGTGTTCCCCAGGTTTCCTCGCCAATGCTTCGATCTTCATGCTCTCGTTTAGTAGTTGTTGGAAACTACACTGCATTAGGCCTACAAATTGGGTATGGGGTGTAGAGAGATGGTGTGTTCCACTCCAAGGTGTTCCCCAGGATTCCTCTCCATTGCTTCGATCTTCATGCTCTCGTTTAGTAGTTGTTGGAAACTACACTGCATTAGGCCTACAACTTGGGTATGGGGTGTAGAGAGATGGTGTGTTCCACTCCAAGGTGTTCTCCAGGTTGCCTTTCCTGAGCTTCGATCTTCCGGCTCTCGTTTAGTAGTTGTTGGAAACTACACTGCATTAGGCCTACAAATTGGGTGTGGGGTGTAGAGAGATGGTGTGTTCCACTCCAAGGTGTTCCCCAGGTTTCCTCTCCATTGCTTCGATCTTCATGCTCTCGTTTAGTAGTTGTTGGAAACTACACTGCATTAGGCCTACAAATTGGGTATGGGGTGTAGAGAGATGGTGTGTTCCACTCCAAGGTGTTCTCCAGGTTGCCTTTCCTGAGTTTCGATCTTCCGGCTCTCGTTTAGTAGTTGTTGGAAACTACACTGCATTAGGCCTACAAATTGGGTATGGAGTGTAGAGAGATGGTGTGTTCCACTCCAAGGTGTTCCCCTGGTTTCCTCTCCATTGCTTCGATCTTCATGCTCTCGTTTAGTAGTTGTTGGAAACTACACTGCATTAGGCCTACAAATTGGGTATGGGGTGTAGAGAGATGGTGTGTTCCACTCCAAGGTGTTCTCCAGGTTGCCTTTCCTGAGCTTCGATCTTCCGGCTCTCGTTTAGTAGTTGTTGGAAACTACACTGCATTAGGCCTACAAATTGGGTATGGGGTGTAGAGAGATGGTGTGTTCCACTCCAAGGTGTTCCCCAGGTTTCCTCGCCAATGCTTCGATCTTCGTGCTCTCGTTTAGTAGTTGTTGGAAACTACACTGCATTAGGCCTACAAATTCGGTATGGGGTGTAGAGAGATGGTGTGTTCCACTCCAAGGTGTTCCCCAGGTTTCCTCTCCATTGCTTCGATCTTCATGCTCTCGTTTAGTAGTTGTTGGAAACTACACTGCATTAGGCCTACAACTTGGGTATGGGGTGTAGAGAGATGGTGTGTTCCACTCCAAGGTGTTCTCCAGGTTGCCTTTCCTGAGCTTCGATCTTCCGGCTCTCGTTTAGTAGTTGTTGGAAACTACACTGCATTAGGCCTACAAATTGGGTATGGGGTGTAGAGAGATGGTGTGTTCCACTCCAAGGTGTTCTCCAGGTTGCCTTTCCTGAGCTTCGATCTTCCGGCTCTCGTTTAGTAGTTGTTGGAAACTACACTGCATTAGGCCTACAAATTGGGTATGGGGTGTAGAGAGATGGTGTGTTCCACTCCAAGGTGTTCCCCAGGATTCCTCTCCATTGCTTCGATCTTCATGCTCTCGTTTAGTAGTTGTTGGAAACTACACTGCATTAGGCCTACAAATTGGGTATGGGGTGTAGAGAGATGGTGTGTTCCACTCCAAGGTGTTCCCCAGGTTTCGTCCACATTGCTTCGGTCTTCCGACTCTCGTCTAGTAGTTGTAGAAAACTACTCTGCATTAGGCCTACAAATTGGCTATGGGGTGTAGAGAGATGGTGTGTTCCACTCCAAGGTGTTCCCCAGGTTTCCTCTCCATTGCTTCGATCTTCATGCTCTCGTTTAGTAGTTGTTGGAAACTACGCTGCATTAGGCCTACAAATTGGGTATGGGGTGTAGAGAGATGGTGTGTTCCACTCCAAGGTGTTCTCCAGGTTGCCTTTCCTGAGCTTCGATCTTCCGGCTCTCGTTTAGTAGTTGTTGGAAACTACACTGCATTAGGCCTACAAATTGGGTATGGGGTGTAGAGAGATGGTGTGTTCCACTCCAAGGTGTTCCCCAGGTTTCCTCGCCATTGCTGCGATCTTCATGCTCTCGTTTAGTAGTTGTTGGAAACTACACTGCATTAGGCCTACAAATTGGGTATGGGGTGTAGAGAGATGGTGTGTTACACTCCAAGGTGTTCTCCAGGTTGCCTTTCCTGAGCTTCTATCTTCAGGCTCTCATTAAATTGTGGTTAAATGGAACAACTGCATTTGGCGTACTAGTTGGTTTGGGGCCTACTATCGGTGTCTGCCACTCCTTGCTGTTCTCCTGGTTTCCTGTCCTGAAATTCCATTTTCAGGCTCTCGTTAAGTAGTTGTTAATGTTAGACTACATTTGGCCTACTAGTTGGGTTGGGGCCTACTATCGGTGTCTGCCACTCCTTGCTGTTCTCCTCCACTGAACAAAGCTGTGCCGCCTGTTTACTACGGTTGCCAATTTTGAACTACATTTCGACTACTTACTGATTTGGGCCTACTCTCTGTGTCAGCCTCTCATTCCAGTTGTCCTCCACTGCAATGCCCCCTGGTTAGTCCTGTGTTACCAATTTTGAACTGCATTTAGCCAACTTTATTCTTTGGGCCTATATCTGTGTTTCCTCCTCATCCTGCCCATTGCCCAGCCAGTGATAGATGAGTCTGCTGGTACATTGACCCATAACGCAAAATTCCCCGTGCACGCTACACAGCAAGATTGTGACCCTGCTGAAAGTCAGGTTCCTCTTCCCGCATACCATACCACCTTACACGGGGACAAAGAGGAAGGTGCAGATGAAAGTGCAGGTTCCTTCATCAGGTGGGGGGAGGAATACTATTTGGCGACGTCAGTGGCACAGGGCCTCTCATAGTACGCAAAAGTGTTGCTGCCGGTGGGAGGCGCCCCCGCCGTGCAAACACACCGCTGTACTTTGAGGGGCCCTGTGCCAGTGCCAATGCCAACAAGTGGGCCCCCCCTGCTTGCTCAGGATCACAGCACTTGCAAAGTTGAAATACTTACCTCTCCCTGCTCCACTGCCGTGACGTGGTCCAGATTTACTGGGCCCACTAATTACTTGAACCAGCCCTACCCCCCACAACTTTAGCCAAATGACCCCCAATTTCAAATGCCTTCCAATTATTATAAGCTAAATTACGATTGACAAGCTTCTGTAACAAGAATGGATGTTTTTGCCATTAAAATGGGCAGTGTAGGTGTTTTCCTGGCCTCCACTCACTGCCGACTATGCTCCCCCATTGACTTGCATTGGGTTTCGTGTTTCGGGCGATACCCGACTTTTCGCCATAATCGGCCGATTCCACTCAACTCGACTTCTAAGATAGTCGGGTTTCGCGAAACACGACTCGACTCTAAAAAGGTCAAGGTCGCTCAATCCTACACCACTGAAGTGGCTTAAATTTCACAAGAATAGAAATAGTATACTAGGGATCGACAGGTCTTCCACTACACCCAACCCGAGTAGAATGATAGGAAACAAAAAAGCGCAAATAGGGTCTTATCCCACGCATTATCCCAATCAATGTTAGAGAACTGCTCACCTTATCGTGCAGAGCAAAAGCATGTAAATGTCAGCTGCCGCAGATCCACAGGTCGGCAAAACGACCTCTCAGAGACATTATAAAAAATGTGTGTGGATGATATCCGTGCTGCTGTGACAAAACAAATCCAGATATAGTAGTAATACACTCCGGTGGTTTATTCAACGTGTTTCAAAGCCTATGGCTTCTTCTTCAGATCATTACCACAGAGACATGTGAAGACAGTGCTGTTACATCGCTTAAATACATTCAAAATTTTCAAAACCGGTAAAGAACCCGAGGTTCTGCAGATGGAGACCTGCTACTCAATAGTTGGCATGGTAACAGAGGAGGAAGAAGAAGCAGCAGATGCGATTGATGGGGCAGCTGATGGTTGCTGAATTTTGCTGGTCCGCATTTCAGTGCAGTGGGATTCCCAGAGTAATGCATGATGTTTGTGCGCATGTGAAGGTTCATACATGTAGTAGTCAATTTATTGCACTTTTTACTTCTACTCAGTATTTTTTGCAAAGTTGGCAGATTGTATGAGTTGGCTCATCCTTTGCAGTGTCAAAAAAGGCCCAGGTTAGGCATCCCTTGCCACCCTTGTGAGCTGCAGACCCACAGGTGAGCTGGTCACAGCCACAGTTGTGCTGAGGATGCATTGCTCATCATGGCTGCATCACTACGTGTCTGCAATGTACGGCACAATGTAACCTCTTTGTCTTCCTCCTCAGATGACCTACTTAGCTGTGTGCCTCTGTGTTCACTCTAACTGGAATCTACCAGCTCATCATCATCATCCTCTGTGTTATCACATTCTTTGCCCTTGGAGTCGCCCTCCTCCTCTTCCTTCCCTGACAGCACAGTACAGTCCATGTGAGCCTCAGATATCAGAGTCTCATCAAAATCACTTCCCCTCGGGGCTTAAAGTCTGGTAACGAGGATCAGGATGCTGCCCGGACACTACATCGTCCTTCCCCTGATCCAAACTTAAAAAATTTTGCTAATCGGTGCAGATTTCCTCCTCTTGACTCTGTGAAGCTTTTCAGTATTAAGTACAAAAAAAGAAAAAAGCCAGCTCACCGATATGTGCAAGGAGCACGGAACTTCGTCCTGACTCGACGTAGTGCAGATCCAAGTAAAAGAGAAAAATGTTCCAGCTTCTTGATAAAATGTAAAACTTTAATCCATCATATAAAATAGTAGAAGACAGCTGTGACAAAGACCGTATGGTCGAAACGCGTAGCTTTCTTCACTTGTGATATGGCATTGTCCCAGGAGTGTGTCTTCTACTATTTTATATGATGGATTAAAGTTTTACATTTCATCAAGAAGCTGGAACATTTTTCTCTTTTACTTGAAGCTTATCAGTACACTTCTGATGACCATGGCATAGAATGTGGGAACAACTCTTCAGACTCACCGATCTGTGATTCCGTGGTTCCGTACAGTCAGTTGTATGGTTGGAGAGTTGGGACACGGGGGGAAGCGACGGTAATTTGTTTGCCACCTCTGTGGACTGTACTGGGTGTGATGTTGAGGTGGAGGAAGAGGAGGGGAGGCCACTTGAATCTGTGCCTGCCATCCACTCGAGCAGATGCTATTTCTGGGCCTCATCAACAAGGCGTACAGCTGTGCATCTGCCAAAGAATGATAGTGGTGTAGCCCATCCAGTAAGAGAAATTTTCAGTTGTCTTTGCACAGGATGTTACTTTGTTGGCTCACTAGTGCTTTCACAAACAGTACCACCTACCCCACGTACACCTTGAATGCCAAGCCTAAACCCCCTTCCACCACAGCCTTGCTTTTTCCCAGTTATGTAGTTCAGAGACTGTGGTAGGAGCACAGTATTAGCAACAAAAATTTAGATTTTAAACTCTGCACCAGCTCTGCAAATAGCTGCAGTAAATGACAAGGTGAAATATGGTGTGCTGAATTGTTTTAGTCACAGAATGGAGAATTATTTGATTGTAGATGAGGCCTGTATGACAAAGAAGATATGCTCCAAACAGTTTTAAAATGAGATCTTCCCTACTGTATGACTTTAGTAACAGAAGAATTTTTTTTAAGCCTGTGGATTAGGTCTCTATTAAAGACTAAAGGTACCGTCACACATAGCGACGCTGCAGCGATACCGACAACGATCCGGATCGCTGCAGCGTCGCTGTTTGGTCGCTGGAGAGCTGTCACACAGACAGCTCTCCAGCGACCAACGATGCCGGTAACCAGGGTAAACATCGGGTAACTAAGCGCAGGGCCGCGCTTAGTAACCCGATGTTTACCCTGGTTACCATCCTAAAAAGTAAAAAAACAAACGCTACATACTTACCTTCTGCTGTCTGTCCTCGGCGCTCTGCTTCTCTGGTCTGGCTGTGAGCGCCGGGCAGCCAGAAAGCAGAGCGGTGACGTCACCGCTCTGCTTTCCGGCTGACCGACGCTCACAGCCAGAGCAGGAGGAGAGCAGAGCACAGCGCTGGAGGACAGACGGCTGTAGGTAAGTATGTAGTGTTTGTTTTTTTACTTTTAGGATGGTAACCAGGGTAAACATCGGGTTACTAAGCGCGGCCCTGCGCTTAGTTACCCGATGTTTACCCTGGTTACCAGCAAAGACATCGCTGAATCGGTGTCACACACGCCGATTCAGCGATGTCTACGGGGAGTCCAGCGACGAAATAAAGTTGTGGACTTTCTTCCCCGACCAGCGATCTCCCAGCAGGGGCCTGATCGCTGCTGCCTGTCACACTGGACGATATCGCTAGCGAGGACGCTGCAACGTCACGGATCGCTAGCGATATCGTCTAGTGTGACAGTACCTTAAATGCTACAAACAAATTTAAAGTGAGATGCCCCCTGCTATATGACGTTAGTAACAGAAGACGCTTTTTTTGAGGCCTGTGGATTAGGCCTCTATAACAGACTAGATGCTACAAACAATTTAAAAGCAAGATGTTCTTTACTGTGCGACGTTAGTAACAGAATCATTTTTTTAATGTAGGTGACACCTGTATAACCTAGACACTATGCTACAATCAATTTCAAATTCAGATTTTGCCTGCTGTATCATGTTTGTAAAATTTGTAAAACCTCCCAAAAATGTTTTCAATGTTCAACAGCTCTGCATATACAACAATTTCACCGCCGCAAAGTTACAATGTGGGATACGGCGGGCTGTATCACATTTAGCAACAGAAACAATTTTTTTGTTATGTGCGTGAGGTCTACAGACAGCTTAATTTCCACCCAACAAAATGACAACGTGGGATACGGCTGGCTGTATCACGTATTGCAATAGAAAAAATTATAAATCTTTAATATGTGTTAGGTCTGCAGACAAATTCGTGTCACCAGTACAAAATGATAGCATGGGCTAAAGCAGGCTGTATCACATTCAGCAACAGAAAAAATTGTAATTTTTTTAAAAATGTACGATAGGTCTGCAGACAGCTTCATATCATCACCGCAAAATGACAGCATAGGATATGGCGGGATTTATCACATTTAGCAAGAGAAAAAAAAATATTTTTTTATGTGCCTGAGCTATGCACACCGTGGAATTTCACCACCACTAAATACCAAGGTGAGATATGTCATGGTGAATCACGCTAGGAACTACCCTCAAAAAATAATTCTTCATGCACAACAGCTCAAATCACAGAACATTGTCACCACAACACTAAATGACAAAGTGGGATATGGCATGCTGTTACTCATTTAGCTAGTGAAAAAATAAGATTTAGAACACTATATTCATTCATGGAGCACAACAGAAGCAGTGAACAACATACTTGTATGAAATATGCTCTGCTGTCTTTGGACCTCAGTAATGACAAAAAAAAAAAATTCTGGAAGGTCACAGGACACTACTGAGCTAAACTATCTGAGTAAAAAGCAACCGCCCAGCTATCAAGCTGAAATCTAGCTGCTAACACTACAAGCATCAGGAGCAGCCTCTCTGCGCCTTTATAGTGTCAAAATGGCGATAAAACAAGATGTGCACTGTTTATATGGAGAGGGACATGTCATTTCAGCAGCCATTGTGTCAGGACATTGTGGATGCTTCCTGCACTCTGATAGGGTAGCCGCAATGTGCACACATAAAGTTAGGAAACAAAACTACTGTTTACAAGCACGCCGCGCCTCTGAGCTCTGCAAACCCCTTCCCCTCTTCAAACTTGTTCCAAATGCTCATGATACACCACCATTATTGTTGCTAAAATGTTGAAAATACTTTTGTGGCAACGCAAATATTTTCCCACACTTTTTACCTAATGTTTATGATTTTTCCCGATTTGATAAAATTTTGTTTGTTTTCTGAATAATTTCGCTCATCACTAGCCGTGAGTTGTGTATAAGTTGGGTTTGGCCTCCCATTGAATCTAATGGAGATCGGGTACATTCATTGAACAAGTTCGGCGATCGTCTAATTGTTCAGCGTACCGAACCGAGCCTTGAGGGTACGTGCACACGCTGCGGATTTTGCTGCGGATCTGCAGCTGCGGGTCCGCAGCGGTTTCCCATGCGTTAACAGTATAATGTAAACCTATGGGAAATGAAATCCACAGTGCACATGCTGCGGAAAAAAACGCGCAGAAACGCAGCGGTTTACATTCCGCAGCATGTCAATTCTTTGTGCGGATTCCGCAGCAGTTTTACACATGCTCCAATAGAAAACTGCAGGTGTAAACCCGCAGCGGAATCCGCAATAGAAACCGCGATAAATCCGCAGTAAAAACCGCAGCGGTTTTGCACTGCGGATTTATCAAATCCACTGCGGAAAAATCCACAGCCCTCACAGATACTTGTGCACATACCCTGAAAGGTTAGTTCATCTCTAGTTATTAGTAAGGAAGGGTGAACCTGAACATAGTGTTCGGCCACACGGTCCCAAACACGATTTTCCATAGGAAACCCTTGTTACACTTCGGGTCCACTTCGTGCTGTTAAAAAAAGTAGAAAAATCCGGAAAAAGCTGAACACTGACGAGTGTAGTGAATACTGCCGGCAGTAATGAGCGGCCTCGGAAGCAGATGTGGCCGGGAGACAGCGGGATGAGAGGACGCGTCTCTGGACAGGTAAGTATAATTATAATGTTTATTATTAATTTTCTGATTTTTTTACATCTCCCCCCACCTCATTCCATATATGTAAAGTCCAAAACTGGGGCAAGCCCACTGATCCCGAACATCGGGGGGGTTCGCCCATCACTAGTTATAAGCAGTGTTACATTTATTATTATTATGCCAGCATGTAAGAATTAACTAGTTATTTGGCATGCTGCATATAGATTACTGGCTGAATCACTGAATACAACAAAGGTATGCAGTAGTTGTCCCATAAGTGAATAAATCAGGTGATATGCCTCATAAATCTCAAGGTATTTATTACAATGCTTGGTTATCTAGCAGATGATGAATGATATCACAGTATAACTGTTGTGGTGGTGTGAGTAAGCTGACATGACAGCAAGTGTGCCACATGGAAATAAGAACGTGATTGTACGTGACTAGAGCTGCACAGGGAGTGGTGATCATTGTACCTGCACTGAGTAGCATGCGAAGGTACTTTATATCTATCCCTTTGTATCACTGTCAAACTATTCTGTCTGCCACGACATAGCTCAATCCATGTTTTGTCGAACTTCCAACTTCTTCTAAGGGGCCTTTTTTTACTAAATGTATAACTTATATTAATGATGAACACATCATGATTTATACTGACAGTTTCTGGAAAATAAACATTCTTCTTCTGAACTTCTTGGTTGGAAATGTATAACATGGACCATGAAAATGATTTTTTTTTCCACAAAATTGTTGCTTTAAAGGGAACCTGTCACCCCCCCTTCCCCCTCCCCCAGGCGTTTGTAACTAAAAGAGCCACCTTGTGCAGCACTACTGCTGCATTCTGACAAGGTGGCTCTTATAGTTCTGGGTGCTGTAACAGCAAAAATAATCTTTTTTGAAATGTGTCCCTCATGCCTTGAAATAGTCCTGGTGGCAGGCCTTCCCCCCCTAATCCAGACGCACCACAGCCATCACTCATGGCCTCTTGGCGCCGGGCGCTGCCTCCTCAGCATTATTCAATTGTCCCGACGCCTGCGCTATCATCTTATGCCTTGGGCATGCGCAGTCAGTGCTGCCCGTCCACTGACATCACTTGATGTCTAGCTGACTGCGCCTGTGAGGACGCGCGTCATGAGATCCCGCCCCGCAGTCTCTTCTGATTTATTCACACTGCGGGGCTGGGATTCTTGGGCATGCGCAGTATTTATCTTCAGCTCTCCCTCATCTCCCTCTGCCTTCCTCATACTGTGCAGAGTCAGAGGAATCGTCAGATATCTTCAGATATTTTACAAGCTAAATATTACATGTATTGAAAAAAAATCGCATTCAGTAGGCAGGCGGTAGCATGATCGCATATATAAGATGCATTTAATTATTTTATTTTCTGATATAAATTTATTCAGAAACAAATCCTGAAAATAAAGATTAAACAACAACCACAAGATGCATTTCATCAACCAAGGTATCATTGTATCATCAGTATAACAGCACCAACCGGACACTTAGGGCCAAATTTAGAGTTTCTGCTGCCCTAGGCACTTTTAGTGCTGCCTCCCCCTTTGGTGAGTATGACACTATAGGCAGTGACTTTGGCAAAAATTGCTGATGTGAAAGTAGCCTTTTGCAGCAGATCCGGCAGTTTTTCCGCATCTGCCGCGTAACAGATCACTTACGGCAACACTGTGTTTGGCCTCATTCATTCCCTATGGGACATGCGCACATGTGCGGCACTTGCGGTTTTGCGCAATCCGGCAAATGCAATAGTTACAGCAATAGCTCATTTCTAACCATCCCTCTCTGACCTAAAACTACAGTATAAAGCTTTGAAAAAAACCATATATTAACTGACATATTCCTATGATAATGAGGCTCCAGGCTATGGTGTAGACTGGGACAGGCAGTCTCCGTGTCTCCATTCTCTCTCAGTGCACACCCTCAGTCCCTGCCTCACTGCCTGTGCACAGACCTCCCTCCACCGGACCCGTTAATCACTGCTTGCAGTAGCATACCGGCAGAGGTGTATCTAGGGTTTCTGGCACCCAGGGCAAAAATTCATTTTGGCGCCTCCCTCATACAGTACATATGCAATTTGCACACTTAGTCATGTACCCACAAACTCCTCTCCCTAATGCTCTCAATGTTCAGTGAAAAACTGAGAGAAGCAGGAAGAGAAGCTCGTTGTCACAGGACCATAAGTATGAAAATCACATATGAGTGAAGTGTCCATGTGACGACTACTGGAACCTGCAGAGCTGAATCCTGGCATTGCAGGCTTCTGAATTCTCACAACTAATGCACTGCACACTTATAAGCCTAGGGTGGGAAATTCAGCAGCTACTGGTAAATTTCAACAATAAAAATAGATACCAATAAAAGTAAAATTAATTGAGACATCAGTAGGTGAAATGTTTTTGAATATCCATATTGAATCAGGAGCCCCATAAGATGCTCCATACAAAATACACCCCATATAATGCTCCATAAAGTTCAAGATGGGCCCCATAAGATACTCCATACAAAATTCGCCCTATATAAAGCTCCATAAAGTTCATGATGGGCCCCATAACATGCTCCATACAAAAATATGCTCCATATAATGCTGCACAAAGGTTAATGATGGCCCCATTAGATGTGCCATAGAATAATATCCCCATATTCTGCTCCATAAAGGTTGATGGCCCCATAAGATGCTCCATAGAGTAATATGCCCCATATGCTGCTCCATATAGGTTGATGGCCCAATAAGATGCTCCATAGAATAATATGCCCTGTATGCTGCTTCTGCTGCGATTAAAAAAAAAATGACATGAGCATGAGCAGGCGGGGACACCGGCACGTTATGTGGGCCAGATGCCGGAGTCGACCGCTGGCTGCCAACCCTGGACTTGCTCAGGTTCTGCCCCCGCATCCTGGCCTGGCACCCTAGGCACATGCCCTCAAGTGCCTAGTGGCAAATATGGCCCTGCTGACGCTTTCTGTAGGTTACTGAGCACAATCCTGCTGACAGGATCCCTTTAAAGAATTATTTAAAATCAGTAAAATGTTATATTGGTGGGGAGGGGGAGAAGATACATGGGCAGACTGATGCCAAACTTAAGCACAATCACGGTAACCAGTGAATAGTGATTTGATTAAAGAGACTCCAAGAACAGTAAAATTCCTAGTATCTAAATTCCCATGGTATGATAAAGCCATCTAGTGGACAAATAAAGTAATGGCAAAAAGTATCCAGAGGAGTTTGATGCAGTGAGTATGTAGTATGCATAAGATAGTCAATGATCAAGAACAAAACCACAAGATGGGGAGTAATGCAAAATACTACCCAAAATCACAAGTGCAGATATAAATTAAAAAAGTGGGGGAGCAAAGACATGCTACACAAACATAGCACATACTCTGGCACAAACATATTAAATATATAGCCAAAATGCAAGTTGAATGTAAAGATAAATATGCGAGGTAGCAAGCAATAAAGAGCAGATGCAGCAGATGTGGAAAAAGGGATATACAGTACAGATGACAAATGGTAAAGTGCAGTTGCAACAAAAGTGTAAATCAAAACCACAGTGTAAGATAACAATGGATAAAGTGGATATGGAAATCAGATGCACAATGTGGTTAGTAGAGAAGAGAAAGATGCAGGCAGAGGGCTGGACCACTGAGACATACATGTAAATAGTATAAGGGAGATACCTGTGTGTGCTAGGGCAAGGCCAAGAGCCCTGACACACAGTTCACAGTCACTTTATTCACTTACGCCCCCCCAGGAAGAAGTGCCCTAGCGCACACAGTGTCTTACAGGTATCTCTTTTATACTATTTACATTAATGTCTCATGTAAAAAACCGACCAAAAAAATACTCCTGGGAAAAAGTGAACATGGATGAAAATCAGTTTTGTGCGTCACTGATAAGCGATCGTCGGGAGAAGTTGTGAGAAGGTGGTGCTAAGTAACATTAAAAAATGACTCCAGGAATTAAAAGTCCTGTGACAAATATTGAGCACACATGCAATCAGTGCGTTACATCACTAATCACTAATGCTCGGCAGCAAGAGAGGGTTAAGGTACCGTCACATTTAGTGACGCTGCAGCGATCTAGACAACGATGCCGATCGCTGCAGCATCGCTGTGTGGTCGCTGGAGAGCTGTCGCACAGACAGCTCTCCAGCGACCAACGATGCCGAAGTCCCCGGGTAACCAGGGTAAACATTGGGTTACTAAGTGCAGGGCCGCACTTAGTAACCCGATGTTTACCCTGGTTACCAGTGTAAATGTAAAAAAAAAAAAAACACTACATACTTACATTCCGGTGTCTGTCCCCCGGCGTTCTGCTTCCCTGCATTCTGCTTCCCTGCACTGTGTAAGCGCCAGCCGTAAAGCAGAGCGGTGACGTCACCGCTGTGCTTTACGGCCAGCCGGCGCTCAGTCAGTGAAGGGAAGCAGAACGCCGGGGGACAAACACCGGAATGTAAGTATGTAGTGTTTTTTTTTTTTACTTTTACACTGGTAACCAGGGTAAACATCGGGTTACTAAGCGCCGCCCTGCGCTTATTAACCCGATGTTTACCCTGGTTACCAGTGAAGACATCGCTGAATCGGCGTCACACACGCAGCTTCAGCGATGTCTGCGGGAGATCCAGCGACGAAATAAAGTTCTGGCCTTTCTGCTCTGACCAACGATGTCACAGCAGGATCCAGATCGCTGCTGCGTGTCAAACACAACGATATCGCTATCCAGGACGTTGCGGATTGCTAGCGATATCGTTGTTAAGTTGTTCAGTGTGAAGGTACCTTTAGAGTGGGAAGGTAGATTAGGATAAGGAAAGGGACACAAGGCAAACAGAGTCAGGAATAGTGTTGAGCCACCTCCCTAGTGTACGGGTTCGGTTCGTCGAACAGGGACGTGTTCGACGAACTGTTCGTCAAACGTTCGACGAACACCGTCGAACCCCATTGAAACCAATGGCAGGCAAACACAAACACATACAAACACACGGAAAACACATAGAAAGCACCTTAAAAGGTGTCCAAAAGCTGACAAACTGCTCAGAAGACACAACAAACACATGGAAAATTCACAACTTTATATAGTCATGCGAAAAGAAAAGAGGTGGAGGAGTAAAAGGAGGAGGAGACACAGATATAGGCATGTCATGCCCTTCTAAAATCAAGAAAGGCTGGAGTAAAAATCTAAACTCACTCTACCAACACCCAGACGTCTTGACAAGAAAAATAAAAAAAGAAATATCTTTAGGTAGAATGGCGGCGGGTCCATTCAGAACACTTTCCTTAGAAGACGGCACAAACATATTAAATATATAGCCAAAATGCAAGTTGAATGTAAACATAAATATGCGAGGTAGCAAGCAATAAAGAGCAGATGCAGCAGATGTGGAAAAAGGGATATACAGTACAGATGACAAATGGTAAAGTGCAGTTGCAACAAAAGTGTAAATCAAAACCACAGTGTAAGATAACAATGGATAAAGTGCAAATGCAGTGGATATGGAAATCAGATGCACAATGTGGTTAGTATAGAAGAGAAAGATGCAGGCAGAGGGCTGGACCACTGAGACATACATGTAAATAGTATTAGGGAGATACCTATGTGTGCTAGGGCAAGGCCAAGAGCCCTGACATGCAGTTCGCAGTCACTTTATTCACTTACGCCCCCCCAGGAAAAAGTGCCCTAGCGCACACAGTGTCTTACAGGTATCTCTTTTATACTATTTTCATTATTGTCTCATGTAAAAAAAACTGACCAAAAAAATACTCCTGGGAAAAAGTGAACATGGATGAAAATCAGTTTTGTGCGTCACTGATAAGCGATTGTCGGGAGAAGTTGTGAGAAGGTGGTGCTAAGTAACATTAAAAAATGACTCCAGGAATTAAAAGTCCTGTGACAAATATTGAGCACACATGCAATCAGTGCGTTACATCACTAATCACTAATGCTCGGCAGCAAGAGAGGGTTAAGGTACCGTCACATTTAGCGACGCTGCAGCGATCTAGACAACGATGCCGATCGCTGCAGTGTCGCTGTGTGGTCGCTGGAGAGCTGTCACACAGACAGCTCTCCAGAGACCAACGATGCCGAAGTCTGGATTCACAGAAGCTCTGGAGCAGACATCTGATTCCCAGGCTATAGTATGCGTAAACAGCTCTACAGACTCAACCATGTGTGTTACCCCATGCTCAGACGGGCAGCTGGAGACTTGGGAGGTGTGAGGAGGCAAGTGCGATTGGGGTGACAACTCTGAGGACTGGAGTAGTTGTGATGTTGAAGTTGACATGGAGGAGAGCCCTCTTAAACGAGCACTTGATATCCATTCAAGCACCTGCTGCTTTTGTGCCTTATCTGAAATTTTTGGCGATGCTTGTAGCGATGGTCGTAAGAAAGGGATCATATCGGATTGTCCACGAAAAGAAGTAGACATCTTACTTTGGCTGGGAGATGGTCCATCTTCTGCAGATGTTACTGTTGCTTTACCACCTACCCCACAGACACAACCTTTTTTTCCCTTTCCAACACGCCTATTCCCTTTTCCACTAGCAGCAGGCCTTTTGCCACTCATTTTAGTGCTTAACTAATTGGCAACTCTGTATCTGTAGTTGTTGGCACAACAACCAATGGATGAAAACTGAGCAGAACTGAGTGGCCAAACTGTGGTACTAGGCCCAAAACTATTAACTGGATTAGATGCAGTGAAAATTGAGACACACAGGCGGTATAGTTTGTTTCACAGGCGGGCTACTCTGCTTCCGTGCAGACACTGCTCCTACACCCAAAACTATTAACTGGATTAGATGCAGTGAAAATAGAGATACACAGGCGGTGTAGTTAGTTTCACAGGCGGGCTACTCTGCTGACGTGCAGACACTGCTCCTAGGCCCAAAACTATCAACTGGATTAGATGCAGTGAAAATTGAGATACACAGGCGGTATAGTTTGTTTCACAGGCAGGCTACACTGCTGATGTGCAGACACTGCTCCTAGGCCCAAAACTATTAACTGGATTAGATGCAGTGAAAATAGAGATACTGTACACAGGCGGTGTAGTTAGTTTCACAGGCGGGCTACTCTGCTGACTTGCAGACACTTCTCCTAGGCCCAAAACTAATAACTGGATTAGATGCAGTGAAAATTGAGATACACAGGCGGTATAGTTTGTTTCACAGGCGGGCTACTCTGCTGACGTGCAGACACTTCTCCTAGGCCCAAAACTAGTAACTGGATTAGATGCAGTGAAAATTGAGATACACAGGCGGTATAGTTTGTTACTCTGCTGACGTGCAGACACTGCTCCTATGCCCTAAACTATTAACTGGATTAGATGCAGTGAAAATTGAGATACACAGGCGGTGTAGTTAGTTTCACAGGCGGGCTACTCTGCTGATGTGCAGACACTGCTCCTAGGCCCAAAACTATCAACTGGATTAGATGCAATAAACATAAGGATGAATGACCTCGGGGAGATCAAAACATCCAACACCGTGGAGACACCATCATGTGAATCATGTGTTTCTCATGTGATCCAGAACACTGCTCCTATCCCTTATGGGAAATATGCAAATGCATGTAGAAAAGCCGCGGAGACACCATCAAGTGTTTCTCAACACAAGCAATAAATAGCCAGGTCTTTCACCAGGAAGGAACAACCACGGGAAGGGCAGCATCCAAACAGGAAAACCACCTATGCCAAAACATGGTATCCATCCACAGACAGCTGTTTCGGGGTATTTGCCCCTCATCAGTGTGGAGTAGGAAACTGGCTATTAGGAGCAGTGCCTAGTAAAAGGACTATAAACATAAGGATGAATGACCTCGGGGAGATCAAAACATCCAACATCGCGGAGATACCATCACGTGTTGTTTTTGTCCTGATTTCAAAAATGTATATAGTTTTACTTTATTTTCATCCAATCCAGATAGCAAGTGGCAAAGTACCATCATGTGGAACTGACCTAATCGCAGATTCAAGTTCAGGCTAATTATTCTTATGTTTGTTCTTTGTAGAAAAGCCCTGCAGTTTGACAAAACAACAGTAGCAGTCATCACTATGATTTTTGGGTTTTCTCCAAATCATGGGAACAGCAAATAGCATAGCCATTTTCCTCATATTCACGAAGACCATTTGAACAACTTGAGCATATCACATGATGGGCCCAGGTTTTGTCTTGATCACCAAGTGGACACTTAAAGTACATCTGGTACATATTTTTTATATCATGAGTAGTGTTGAGCATTCTGATACCGCAAGTATCGGGTATCGGCCGATATTTGTGGTATCGGAATTCCGATACCGAGTTCCGATATTTTTGCGATATCGGGAATCGGTATCGGGATGAAGATTGATGTGTGAAATAAAGAATAAAAAAAAAAAATATTGATATACTTACCCTTGGACGTGCCCTGGTTGTAACCGCTGCAACCGCCATGCTTCTGTTCCTAAGAATGAGCTTGTGATTGGTCGCGTGAGCGGTCACGTGAGCGGTTACAACCGGGGCGCGTCCGAGTTTTAAGTATATCAATATTTTTTATTTTTATTCTTTATTTTACACATGAATATGGATCCCAGGGCCTGAAGGAGAGTTTCCTCTCCTTCAGACCCTAGGAACTATAGAGGATACCTTCCGATATTTGTGTCCCATTGACTTGTATTGGTATCGGATATCGGTATCGGCGATATCCGATATTTTTCGGATATCGGCCGATACCATCCGATACCGATACTTTCAAATATCGGACGGTATCGCTCAACACTAATCATGAGTGATTGAACATACTTGGCCTTTTGGTGTAAAAGAACCACCCACATAGCAGAATCTGCTCAGATGATTGATACACTGTCGGGGCATTTTTCTCCTTTAAATCAGATCAAACAGTAGAGTAAGTTCAGTTCAATGGTGGTGTCAAACTAAAAAATAAAGGAATGAGCCAACAGGACTATATGTAAATATTTCCCCAGAGATGGCAGTGGCAGCTTGTATTTAGAACTAATTTTACTGAAGGTAATCTGGTAAATAACTATATACAGTTGTGAGGTAAACGGGTCAGCCTATTCTTTACAGATGAACATTTGCAGACAGGCAGTTTCTCAGTGTGATATTGGCTGCTTTCAGGTTCTCTCTCTGTGGAGACACTCAGTTACACCTCAGTGGCTGAGCTGTTTTCTTCCCTCTGAGGCGACTTGCTCTCCCAGAAATGCAGTGAAAATCCTCTCACAATGGCGGCTGTCCGCTGCCTTCCCTTCTGTCTCCCTGTGGCAGGGCTCAAATCCCTGTAGAGGCCTGTCTCCTGTCAGAGTCTCACATACCAGTCCTTGCTGCCATCAACATCCTTTTCTGACTGACTCAAATCTGTCAATTCTCCTTCCCATAAAACTCACTAAAACCTTTACTGATGTTGTCCCTGTAAGAAAATTCACAAATAAGTAAGACAAGCAAAGAAATGAGAATAACATAAGAAAAACCACATACATTGAAAATGCAGAATTAACATAATAACAAACATACTTCTGTGTCAGAAACTTTACGTGATAGAGCAAAACTAAGCATATTTTTTGAATCAGCACATCAAATTCTATAAAACAGACATATTACCTTTGCTGATGATTTTTTTGTGTTGACCAGTGTTATAGGGGCCCTACTTCATATTTTTTTGGGGTCCTCCATTTTAATAACCAGCAAAAGCTAAGTTTACAAATCTGAGCTGATAGTAATAACCTGGGAAGCTCCATGTTTATTACCCCCTTCCCAGGCAATAAACATCTGCCCCCAGCTGTCTGCTTTCCCTCAGCTAGTTATTAAAATGTCGAGGGACCCCTCACCATTTTCCTCTTTAAACTATTAATTATCTAAATGCATGAACATTAAACTACACATGCAATGCACTAATTATATGTCACTTACATCTATCTATCTATCTATCTATCTATCTATCTATCTATCTATCTATCTATCTATCTATCTATCTATCTATCTATCTATCTATCTATCTATCGATCTATCTATTCAATGTATATACTGTGGGGGAAATAAGTATTTGATCCCTTGCTGATTTTGTGAGTTTGCCCACTTACAAAGACATGAATAGTTTATAATTTTAAAGGTAGGTTAATGGGAGAATGCATGGAGCCATGTACCGTAAAATCCTGAGTGATAGCCTCCTTCCCTCCTCCAGGACATTGAAAAAGGGTCGTGGCTGGTTCTTCCAGAAAGACAATGAGCCAAAACATACTGCCAAGGCAACAAAGGAGTTGCTCAAAAAGATGTACATTAAGGTTATGTAGTGGCCTAGCCAGTCTCCACACCTTAATCCCATAGAAAACGTATGGAGGGAATTGAAGCTCTGAGCTGCCAAGCAACAGCCTCAAAATCTTAAAGGAACTCTGTCACCTGAATTTGGAGGGAACAATCTTCAGCCATGGAGGCGGGGTTTTGGGGTTTTTGATTCACCCTTTCCTTACCCGCTGGCTGCATGCTGGCTGCAATATTGGATTGAAGTTCATTCTCTGTCCTCCAAAGTACACGCCTGCACAAGGCAATCTTAACTGTACTTGGCTGATAAAAAAATTTCCGGTTCATGGCCTGTGTGCCCACTGACTTGCATTGGCGAGTCTCGACCGGTATACATGACCAATCGCAGAATATAGCGATTTTTTTCTCAGTCCGATCTGAGCTGAGAAAATATTCGCAGATGAGCAATGAGTCATAGAATATTTTTATCGGATTGCACTCATCCGTTTTTCATGCAGATGAGTATGAGCCTTAGAGTTACAACATTTTTGTCAAGGGGTGGGGAAAATTAGAAAAAATCTAAACATACAAAAAAATATTAAATTTTGCATAACTCTTTTACTAAACACAGCAACAATATCAGTGTTTAAATAAATCACTGGAAGAATAAAGATCTAATGTCCAAAATTAGGTAAATAAATCGCTGTATTGACAAATTAATAAACATACATAATAGTAAATAATTAAGAAGGTGCCTTCACAGAGAGGAACATGAGTAAGGTCAGAAGATTAGAAAGATAATGTATTTTGGAGTGCACAGGATATACACTACCGTGCAAATGTTTAGGGTCACTTAGAAATTTCCTTGTTTTTGAAAGAAAAGCACAATTTTTTCCAATGAGGCTAACATTAAATGATTCAGAAATACACTCTATACATTGTTAATGTGGCAAATGACTATTCTAGCTGCCACCGTCTGGTTTGTAATGCAATATCTTCATAGGTGTATAGAGGCCCATTCCCAACAACCATCACTCCAGTGTTCTTATGGTACTTTGTGTTTGCTAACTGTGTTAGAAGGCTAATGCGTGGTTAGAATACCCTTGAAAACCCTTGTTCAAGTATATTAGCACAGCTGAAAACAATTTCGCTGATTAGAGAAGCTATAAACCTGACCTTCCTTTGAGCTAGTTGAGAATCTGGAGCATTACGTTTGTTGGGTCCATTAACCTCTCAAAATGGCCAGAAAAAAAGAACTTTCACGTGAAACTCAACAGCTTACTCTTGTTCTTAGAAATGAAGGCTATTCCATGCGAGAAATTGACAAGAAACTGAAGATTTCCTACAACGTTGTATACTATTCCCTTCAGAGGAGAGAACAAACAAGTTCTAACCAGAGTAAAAAGAGAAGTGGGAGGCCCCACTGTACAACTGAGCAACAAGACAAGTACATTAGAGTCTGCTGTTTGAGAAATCGATGCCTCACAGGTAGAGTTGAGCGACTTTTACTTTTTAGGATCGAGTCGGGTTTCGCGAAACCCAACTTTGTCAAAAGTCGGGTCGGGTGAAATCGGCCGATTATTGCAAAAAGTCGGGGGCTGACCGAAACACGAAACCCAATGCAAGTCAATGGGGAATCAAAGTCGGCAGTGAGTGGAGGACAGGAAAACACCTACAGTGCCCATTTTAATGCCAAAAACATCAATTCTTATTTCTTAAGCTTGTCAATCTTAATTTCCTTTATAATTGGCACTGGCACAGGGCCCCTCATAGTACGGCGGTGTTTTTGACGGTGGGTGGCGCCTCCCACTGCCAGAGACACTTTTTGCATACTATGAGGGGCCCTGTGCCAGTGACGTCGCCAACGAGTATGCCCCCCTCACCTGATAAAGGAACCTGCACTTTCATCTGCACCTTCCTCTTTGTCCCCGTGTAAGGGGGTACAGTATGTGGGAAGGGGAACCTGACTTTCAGCAGGGTCAGATTCAGGCTGTGTAGAGTACAAGGGGAATGTAGTGGTCTGGGTCAATGTACCAGCAGACTCACCTAGCAGTGGCTTGGCAATGGGCAAGATGAGGAGGAAACACAGATATAGGCCCAAAATAATAAAGTAGGCTAAATGCAGTTCAAAATTGGTAACAGTACTAAACAGGCGGCATAGCTTTGTTCAGTGGAGGACAACTGTAATGAGTGGTGCAGACACAGTTAGTAGGCCCAAAATAAAAAAGTAGGCTAAAAGCAGTTCAAAATTGGTAACAGGACTAAACAGGGGGCATTGCTTTGTTCAGTGGAGGACAACTGTAATGAGTGGCGCAGACACAGTTTGTAGGCCCACAATAAAAAGTAGGCTAAATGCAGTTCAAAATTGGTAACAGGACTAAACAGGCGGCATTGCTTTCATCAGTGGAGGACAACTGTAATGAGTGGCGCAGACACAGTTTGTAGGCCTACAATAAAAAAGTAGGCTAAATGCAGTTCAAAATTGGTAACAGGACTAAACAGGCGGCATTGCTTTGTTCAGTGGAGGACAACTGTAATGAGTGGCGCAGACACGGTTAGTAGGCCTAAATAAAAAAGTAGGCTAAACGCAGTTCAAAATTGGTAACAGGACTAAACAGGCGGCATAGCTAGGTACTGGGGTGGGCTCCTCTGCTGAGTAGCAGACAGTGGTAGTATATTTTAACTATCATCTATCAGTTCAACAAATTTGCATTGGCAGGGCCATTGAAGGATTTAACAGCACAGACTACACAGTGGTGGAGCAGGGAGAGGTAAGTATTGCAAGTGGTAGAGCACTGTTCGAGCTGAGGGAACACTCTCTCGTGGGCGGCGGTACTGGGACAGGGCCCCTCATATCATGACGGTGTGTCTGACGTTGGTTGTGCACCACCACCGTCAGAGACACTTCATTGTACTATGAGGCAACCTGTGATAGTGCCATCGCCCAAGAGTGGGCGCACCCACCTGTCCAGGCAAATGGCACTCGCAGGGGTGCTTGCGCCAGGTGGTGACCATGACCCTGTGGGGGGAGTTAGCCCTTTTAGGGAGGTATAAAAATGGCATATGGTGGACATTCAGCAGCTGCAAATTTTGGAATTGGAGAAGTCAGTAAGAGGAGGCTAAAAGCAAGATATTTTTTTTAGGCAAGCTACGTGTCAGCAGGAGAAGGTGGGGCAAAATAATTTGAAATCCATGATTGGTTCATTTTAATGAAGGTTAGATCATCAACATTCTGGGTAGCCAGACGTGTCCTTTTTTCGGTCAGTATTGAACCAGCAGCACTGAAGACTCTTTCTGTTAGCACACTAACAGCAGGGCAAGCGAGCTCCTGTAATGCAACACAAAGTAAGTGGCAGAAAGTGGCTGGCTGATATGCGACAAACTAAGGTAGCGTTCAATTTTGCGTTGTTGGGCGCAGCGTCGTTGACGCATACCGACGCATGCGTCATGCGCCCCTATCTTTAACATGGGGGGCGCATTGACATGCGCCGTATGCGTTGTATTGCGTTTTACGACGCATGCGTCAATTTGACGCACCATACAGAGCGCGGAGAACGCTACTTGTAGCGTTTTCCCTGTGCCAAAATTCATGACCATTACTATTTTATGTCAACGCATGCGTCAAAAAAAGCAGCGTTGTGTATTGCGTTGTTGGTTGCGTCGACGACGCTGCACCCAACAACGCAAATGTGAACATAGCCTAACAGGACAGAAGTATATCCACTTTGTGAGAATTTGAATCTCCCTCTTTTTTTTGGGAGACTGAACCATAACTTAGGCCCAGTGTATATAACAACGCAATCTAAGTGGCAGAAAGTGGCTGGCTGATATACGACAAACTAACAGGACAGAAGTATATCCATTTTGTGAGAATTTGAATCTCCCTCTTTTTTTGGGGGAGACTGAACCACTACTTAGGCCCAGTGTATACAACAACGCTATCTAAATGGCAAAAAGTGGCTGGAAAATATATGAAAAAATACAAGGACTGTAGTACAATTTCAATCTCCCTACAATGATCTCAGGAAAAGTATGGCAGCAATAAAAAGGACTGCTGCACACAAAAGTGTGGACAAATAAACAAGATACAGTAACTGTGCAGAAAGGAGCAACAGGATTTTTGCTTTTAAAAAAGCAGTTAGTTTGCACAGCGGCGTGCAAACAGCAATGCAGCTGTCAGGGAGCCTATAAGGCAGCCTAATAAGCTACAGAGCTGATGCATAAAAATATAGCCTCCACTGTCCCTGCAAACAAATGGTGGTGTTGGACAGTGGAAATGGCTACAGCACAAGCAGTTTCGGGGCTTAATCTTCCCTCCCTAACTATATCCCTTCTTCTGATGAAGCTGCGGCAACCTCTCCCTATGCTACGATCGGCAAAAGTAAGATGGCGGTCGGCGTGCATGCCCCTTTATAGCCCCTGTGATGCCGCAGAAAGCAAGCTAATCACTGTCATGCCCTTCTCTAAGATGGTGGGGACCGAGACCTGTGTCATCACGCTGCCTACACTCTGCGTCCTCCTTCATTGGCTGTAAAATGGCGCTGAAAGCATCATACGAAACGCGACTTTGGCATGAAGATCGCCAACCTCATGGCCAATCCCACACTAGGATCGGGTCGGGTTTCATGAAACCCGACTTTGCCGAAAGTCGGCGATTTTTTAATTTGTCTGATCCGTTTCGCTCAACCCTACTCACAGGTCCTCAACTGGCAGCTTCATTAAATAGTACAAGCAAATCACCAGTGTCAACATCTACAGTGAAGAGGCGACTCCGGGATGCTGGCCTTCAGGGCAGAGTGGCAAAGAAAAAGCCATATCTGAGACTGGGTAATAAAAAGAAAAGATTAATATGGGCAAAAGAACACAGACATTGGACAGAGGAAGATTGGAAAAACTGTTATGGACAGACGAATCCAAGTTTGAGGTGTTTGGATCACAAAGAAGAACAATTGTGAGATGTAGAACAACTGAAAAGATGCTGGAAGAGTGCCTGACGCCATCTGTCAAACATGGTGTAGGTAATGCGATGGTCTGGGGTTGCTTTGGTGCTGGTAAAGTGGGAGATTTGTACAATGTTAAAGGGATTTTGAATAAGGAAGGCTATCACTCCATTTTGCAACGCCATGCCGTACCCTGTGGACAGCGCTTGATTGGAGCCATTTTCATCCTACAACAGGACAATGACTCAAAGGACACCTCCAGATTATGCAAGAACTCTTTAGGGAAGAAGCAGACAGCTGGTACTCTATCTGTAATGGAGTGGCCAGCGCAGTCACCAGATCTCAACCCCATTGAGCTGTTGTGGGAGCAGCTTGACCGTATGGTGTGCAAAAAGTACCCTTCAAGCCAAAACAACTTGTGGGAGGGGCTTCTGGAAGCATAGTTACATAGTTACATAGTTATTAAGGTTGAAGGAAGACTTTAAGTCCATCTAGTTCAACCCATAGCCTAACCTAACTTGCCCTAACATGTTGATCCAGAGGAAGGCAAAAAAAAACCCATGTGGCAAAGAGTAAGCTCCACATTGGGGAAAAAAATTCCTTCCCGACTCCACATACGGCAATCAGACTAGTTCCCTGGATCAACGCCCTAACAAGGAATCTAGTGTATATACCCTGTAACATTATACTTTAATGAGGTGAAATTTCTCCAGATTACCTCAGCAAATTAACTGATAGAATGCTGAAGGTCTGCAATGATGTAATTGCTGCAAAGTGAGCTTTCTTTGACGAAAGCAAAGTTTGAAGGAGAAAATTATTATTTCAAATAAAATCTTTTTTTCAAACCTTGTCATTGTCTGGACTAGATTTTAAATTCATTTGGCAACTCATTTATTTAAAAAAAGTATGAGTTTTCATGGAAAACACAAAATTGTCTATGGCTTCCCCAAAATTTTGCACGATAGTGCATATAAAGCAAAAAAAATGTATTCAAGAAGAGGCAACAAATTTAAACTTGATTAGTTTTATTAAGGTATATTCAATCAGATGAAAACAACATGAGACAAGGACATGGTGAAAAAATAAAAAACTACATGAGAAGGGGTGGTCCCAATATAAAAGAAAATAGAAATACAGATGTACGCACCATCAAGTAAAATAGATAGGGTAAATATATGCATTTTATATTAAACAATGAATGATTAATATAAATGTCCATAAGTAATGTGGCACAGCCTAGAGACAATATTAAAAGGAATTAATTTAAATGATATATCAGGCTGCTGCCACAGAGGAGATGGCCATCACCATGACCCCTTTGGTGCTGTTGCTGTGGCTTAGTTACATAAAGTGCCTTTCTAGTAAACTTTCCTGTAAACTTTCTTTTGTACCAAGGTGTTCCACCCACCATATACTGGGGTCAGCAGGATATGGCGTATGCTAATAGAGGTATTATGTCAAATTTCCCTTTATAAAGGGATGTGTGAGTAAGATTTTCAAACAAGCAGAATATATGTAGAGCATGTTTCATTATTGATATTATTCTGTGTAAGGCTGAAAACTGAATTGTGTGGAGCATATTAATGCATTGATGTTCCACAATGTCCAAATGCAGACCCAAAAATCAACATCAGACACCCAGATACACACTTAAAGAGACCATAAGAAGGGAAACACAATAAAAATAAATTGCAATAATAAAATATATAGTGATTGAGAGCAGAAATTTGACCATTGCGCAATGTACAAAGGTTTCCAAAAATTACCCAAGGGTTGTCCGTCATACACGCTGAAAGAGGCCATGATGGGCACGTCAAAATACATTTCGCAGTTATAATTGCTAGAGATAGGGAGTACAAGTTTCACCATTGCACAATGTACAAAGTTTTCCAAAAATTACCCAAGAGGTCTGTATCATACACGCTGATACAGACTGTGATGGGAACCTTACAATACATTTTGCAGTTGTTATAATTGCTATAGATAGGGAATACAAGTTTCACCATTGCACAATGTACAAAGTTATCCAAAAATTACCCAAGGGATCTGTATCAGACACGCTGACAGAGACTGTGTTGGGGACGTCACAATACATTTTGCAGTTATAATTGCTAGTGGTAGGGAGTACAAGTTTCACCATTGCACAATGCACAAAGTTTTCCAAAAATTACCCAAGAGGTCTGTATCATACACGCTGATACAGACTGTGATGGGAACCTTACAATACAATTTGCAGTTGTTATAATTGCTAGAGATAGGGAATACAAGTTTCACCATTGCACAACATTGTACAAAGCTTTCCAAAAATTACCCAAGGAGTCTGTATCAGACACGCTGACAGAGACTGTGTTGGGGACGTCACAATACATTTTGCAGTTACTAGAATAGTTAGATAGGGCATACAAGTTTCACCATTGCACAGTGTACAAAGGTTTCCAAAAATGTAAAAACATTATCCATGTGGGGTATACATTTATGACCACTAAGTATTTGTTGCAGAAACAGGAGGAGTAGGACGTGATTTCCAAAGAAAAATGGGTTTGGATGGTAAAGCATGTATGTTAAAAAAAAGTATCCAAAAAAGAACATTTGGGCTGCATTTGCATTGGGTTGCTATCATCCGTAGGACTTACAAAGTTAGGGGAAATCTAGCCCAATTCAATTTTAGTCAGCCTGTCTGCATTTTTCATTGACAGGCGTGTGCGCCTATCCGTTACAATTGCACCGGCCGATCTAAAAACCCACTCAGACAACACCCTTGCGGTAGGGCATGGCAGTACCTCTAAGGCACTACCCAGGTTAATAAGATTAATCCTCAATTCTCAGTTTTAAGCGTGCCCTAAAAACGCATTTGTTCAGACTGGACTATCGCCTCAACGCATTAACCTAACTATCCCTGTGTGGCCCATTCAAAAAAAATAAAATAAAAAACCTTAAACCATAATCAGGTTCCTCACATCATGTTCTCATATATATATATATCATGCAGTTAATAGCCCTCTGTGTCTGTACTGTTACATACTTAGGCTGTTAACTGGTTCATGCAGCTTTACATGAACGCCTGAGCCTTACACTATGGCTGGTCCGAACAACGAAAGCAATTGTTACCATCCACCTCCCGTGTCTCTCCTTTTTCCTATAGATTGTAAACTTGCGAGCAGGGCCCTCATTCCTCTTGGTATTTATTTTGAACTGCGATTTTTGTTATGCTGTAATGTCTATTGTCTGTACAAATCCCCTCTATAATTTGTAAAGCGCTGCGGAATATGTTGGCGCTATTTAAATAAAATTATTATTATTATTATTATTATCATTAAGGCGTACAAGGAGAGGTCGGACCAAGTGTGCAGTTTGGACAATCAATAGTTAAAAGGCACTTAAGAATCAGGAAGGATGCTGGTATGGTCACTTAAGTACTCCTTCTCCAGCTTGGTCAACTTCTCACTACCCATCATAGTTACGCTCACAGATTGCCCTTGCTGATGTGACAGTTTCATGAAAATGGCCCATTTGGTGGACATTCCCCCTGAGTTGCACCTGGTGTGTGTGTGTCCCTCCCCTGTAATAATTGTGGGTGAAAAGAGGCGGTACTCTGCCAGCAATGTTGTCTTAGGTTAATCTTTTCAGCAAGTCTTCAACAACAGCCCTCTGGAATGCGTGCACTGAAAATGGCACGTCTGCCTCCAACATGAGAGGAGGAAATTTCTCCTTGTACCGTGGGTCAGGAAAGGTGCACTGCCCAGCCAATATGTTATGGTGGACAAAATGTATTTCATGCGAGGGTCTTGGGAAAGGCATCTGGACATGAACAGTGCCATGTGTGGCAGGCTACAAAGATTCAAACGTTAAGTGCCCCCACCAGGACGAATGCTAATCATCCTTTCCTCCTCATGACACATCGCCTCCTCCTCTTCACTCAATCCATGCTGGACAGGAATGAATCTGGGATTGGAAGTCCCCTCTGTACCACAGACAAAAAACTCCTGCTCCTCCTCATCCTCCTCCTGTTCCTCACCATCACCCAATGTGGCCTGAGAATATTGTGTGATACTGGCCTGTGTGTTATCAGCCACAATAAAATCTTGCTCCATAGCCACCTGCTCGGCATTCAAAGCTTCCTCTTTGAGATTATGCAGTTACCGTTTTAATAGGCAGAGCAGCAGGATGGTTATGCTGATAATAGCATCATCAGCACTCACCATCTTGGTGCAGTACTCAAAGTTGACCTTCCCCAACGTGGCTTTCTTCTGGCTGTGGGTGCTTAAATGTTTGTGCATCACTGCACTCCAAATCCTCATGATCCTCTTTAATGGTGCACAGTGTGAAACCAGAATAATTACAAGGGAACGTAACAGTTCCTTGGAATGGCCAGTGTTGGGGTCATGTGTCTCTTGGGATGATTTAAAAAGAGAAAACAAAATAGTTTGACAATAAATGGCTTCACTCAACCTCTGACAATGAGTGGAGAAAAAGCTTTGGTGTTATCATTCATATTCTCAGAAAAAAGGCCAAGAAAGCAAAAATTCAGCCAGGGGTATGTAAACTTTTTAGGACAATTGCATCAATGTGTGGGTAATATTTTTTAGCTAACAGCTTTATTACACAAGGCAACAGCTGACTCAGAAAAATTACAGGTCAATAGTGACGTTTGTGATATAGAAGGTGTTAGGGCTAGCGGAACGCACCAAATAATAAGACAGATAGAGTATGGTGCGTTCGCAGCCCGGGGTCCACCGTGCAGAGATGGAACCTGCTGCCAAGTAATGACGGACTATATGGCGGTACAAAGTGAATACACACATGGGCTAACCTCACCATGTGAAGGAAGCGAACCCTGTTACGTCACAGGGCCGTGGTACCACACCAAGAGCGCAAGCAACGAGTCTCAGAACTCAATCACAAGACAAAGGATTTGAGTACATAGACCTCATGCGCTCGACACTGCTACTGAGGTGTCAGAGTGACAGCAATAGAAGCACGAGAGTGCATGCAGTGCCGCACTGGCGAACGCCACTAACCACCCAGGCTTGGGTCAGGAAAGCGCAGTGAAAGCACAAGGCGCTGCACTGGTGGTCACAGCAATAAGACACTGTATTGTGTGTTTACGTGCTGATGGCTAAGTCGGGCGCTAGATAGCAAACATACACCTTCCGCGAACAGTCATCCAATAGGGAGGGTTATTTAAAGAGCGACTTTCACTCACAACACACACACATTTACAAATGTACACTAGCGCATGGCCGTGCGGTCATGCGCAGCTTATATAGTTGCAGCACGTTCAGGACCTTCCAATAAAGGACCAATGGGAAGCTGCTACCAAAGTTTTGCCCTTTCAGGACCTTCCTGGAGGACCAATGGGATGTGCTGCAGTACCTGAGCATGTGACCCTCGATCTCCAATGGGAGATCTTGCCCTGGGCATGCTCAGAAAGAGAAAAGCAGGACTTAGCCCCAAAAGCATCTGCTCGCCCCTGCCCAACACTGACTTCAATGGCAGAAGCAGGAAAAGCAGCAGTAACTCTTTGTACAGAGTGAGACTGAGCAAGACGCTGGGACCGACGTCTCTGCTGAGCAGACTCCACTGCGGCTGGATAAGGAGATGGCTAGAGATTCCCCTTGTGCAGAAGCGGGAACTCGACACCTAACATTACCCCCCCTCCTAGGACCCCCCCCCTCCTTGGGCCTCGCTACGCTCGAAGGCAGCAATGAGCTGTGGGGCCCGAATGTTTTCAGCAGGCTCCCAGGATCTGTCCTCTGGGCCATAACCCTTCCAATCCACCAGATAGAACTTTTTGCCACGTACCACCTTGCACCCCAAAATAGCGTTCACCTCGTAATCGTCCGTAGACGAACCCGATGTCCCGGCAGATGACTCGGAAAACCGGGACATTTATACGGGTTTCAAGAGGGACACATGAAAGGTGTCGGTGATACCCAAGCGTGGAGGAAGGGCCAGACGGTAGCCCACAGGGTTAACCTGTTCAAGGACCTTGAAGGGACCCAAGTAGCGAGGTGCAAACTTAGTGGACTCAACACGCAGCCTGATGTTACGGGCGGAGAGCCACACTAAGTCGCCAGGAGCAAAGGTCGGAGCGGGACGCCTCCACAGCCCAGTCTGCCACCCTGGAGTCAGCAGAAGACACAGGCATGGGCACAGGGACACGCGGATGCTGGCTGTAATTTAGGAGGAATGGAGTCTGACCGGTGGAGTCGGCTACGGCATTGTTAAGCGCAAACTCTGCCCACGGTAGCAAGGATCCCCAGTCATCCTGCCTGGCAGAAACAAAATGTCGTAAATATGTGACCAAGGTCTGGTTGGCCCTCTCTACCAACCCATTCGTCTCGGGATGATATGCCGAAGAGAGATTCAACTCAATACTGAGTAGACGACAAAGCTCTCTCCAGAATCGAGACGCAAACTGGGGACCCCGGTCATTAACAATTTTGTCTGGCATACCGTGTAGGCGAAAGATATGTTTGATGAACAAGACAGCCAACGCCCATGCAGAAGGTAGCCGTGGAAGAGGCACCAAGTGCACCATTTTGGAAAAATGGTCGGTGATCACCCAGATAATGGTGCAGTTACGAGACTTGGGTAAGCCCACCACAAAGTCCATCCCGACCATCTCCCAGGGCCTGTCCGCCACCGGCAGAGGGTAAAGCAAACCTGCTGGCCGTTGCCGAGGGGACTTGTTCTTGGCGCAAGAGACACACGCCCGAACATATTCTGCGACATCACGAGCCATATGCGGCCACCAGTATGTCCTCGCCAGTAACTCAGATGTCCTTTTGCAACCAAAATGTCCACCCACCCTGGACGAGTGTGCCCAAGAGAGAACCTCCGGTCGCAAACTGGATGGTACAAAAGTCTTGCCCGGAGGCACAGACTCTAGCGAAACCGGGGCCACAGTTCTCAAGCTCTCGGTGTGGACAATAAGCCGAGGCTCCTCTTCCTCCTCCGCAGATGACACAACGGAGCGAGAGAGAGCGTCGGCCCGAATGTTCTTCTCCGCAGAAAGAAAATGGAGGGTGAAATGAAACCGGGAGAAGAATAAGGACCATCTGGCCTGGTGAGAATTCAACCGCTGGGCTGTCTGCAGGTACACCAAATTTTTATGGTCTGTGAAGACTTGGAAGGGAAAATGTGCTCCCTCCAAGAGATGTCTCCACTCCGAGAAAGCCAACTTCATGGCTAGCAACTCCCTGTCCCCGATGGAATAATTCCTCTCTGCTGGTGAGAAGGTCTTAGAAAAGAAGAAGCAAGGATGCTTCCGACCTAGAGCCTCCTTTTGGAAGAGGACTGCTCCAGCACCAACAGAAGAGGCATCGACCTCCATGATAAATGGCTTATCAACATCGGGGCGATGTAGGATGGGAGCGCTAGCGAAGTGTGACTTTATGGAGTTAAAGGCCTTGGAGACCTCCTCAGACCACAATTTGGGATTTGCCCCTTTCTTGGTGAGGGCAACCAAGGGAGCTACCAAAGTTGAGAAGTGCGGAATGAACTGGCGATAATAATTAATGAACCCCATAAAGCGCTGCACCGCTTTAAGAGAATGGGGTTCCTGCCAGTCCATCACAGCCTGTAGTTTGGCAGGATCCATAGCCAATCCCTGGGCAGAGATGATGTAGCCTAGGAAAGGTAAGGACTCCTGCTCGAACATACACTTCTCCAACTTGGCATAGAGGGAGTTTGCCCGTAGGAGGTCGAAGACTTTGCAAACATCTCTCCGGTGGGAGTCAATATCTGGAGAGTAGATGAGAATATCATCCAGATAGACTACGACCGAGGTGGAAAGCATATCCCGGAAGATGTCGTTCACAAAGTCTTGGAAAACGGCTGGGGCATTACAGAGCCCGAAGGGCATCACCAGATATTCATAGTGCCCATCCCTGGTGTTAAAAGCCGTCTTCCATTCGTCCCCCTCACGGATGCGAATCAGGTTGTAAGCACCCCGCAGATCTAATTTAGTAAATAGCCTTGCTCCCCGAAGCCTATCGAAGAGCTCAGATATCAAGGGCAAAGGATACTTATTCTTAACGGTGATGGCGTTAAGACCCCTGTAGTCTATGCATGGAGGCAATTCCCCATTCTTCTTCTGCACGAAGAAGAACCCTGCCCCAGCAGGTGACACTGACTTCCTAATGAATCCTCTTGCCAGATTTTCCTGGATGTACTGTGACATTGCCTCCGTCTCCGGGAGAGATAACGGATAGACTCGAACCCGGGGAGGCTCAGCACCAGGCGAGATCAATAGGACAGTCATAGGGGCGATGGGGCGGAAGGATCTCCGCCGCCTTTTTGGAGAACACGTCTGCATAAGACCAATACTGCTTGGGGAGAGAGGATAGATCTGCGGGTACCTCTGTAGTAGCAACCTGAACGCACTCCCTCTGACACCTACCCCCACAAGATTCGCCCCATCCCAGAATTCTGCCTGAGGACCACTCGATATGAGGAGAGTGGTACCGTAGCCAAGGTATTCCCAACAGGACCTCATCAATTCCCTAAGGAATGACGAGCAGAGATATAATCTCCTGATGAGATGGTGACATGGACAGAGTAAAAGGGATGGTCTGGTGTGTTATCTGTGAGGGCAGTGTCGACCCATTCACCACTCGTACCGTTACTGGTTGAGCTAGCATAACCAGGGGTATTGCGTGACGTTGGGCGAAGGCAGAAGACATAAAATTGCCCTCCGCCCCAGAATCCACGCAGAGCTCTACCGAGTGGGAGAATGATCCTATAATAATTGTCCCCTTAAAGGATAATTTAGAGGCAAATGTCGCCGTGTCTAGTGTACCTCCACCTACTACCACTAGACGCTGACGTTTCCTCGACCGCTGAGGACATCTGGTGGCTAGATGTCCTGACTGCTGGCAAACATGACAAACCTTGAGTGCACAAGCGGTCCGGGACTTAGATCCCGCTTGTGACACTTCCATGGCCTCATGTGACTCAGGAACCAGGACCGGAGATTCCAGAGGTTTGGCGAAGGTAGGAGCCAGCCGAAACCTCTGCCTACACTGGGCTCGCTCTAACCTCTTTTACGAGACACAAAACTGTATATAACAGTATATGTACCTGCGCTTGACCTTATAGAGAAACTATAGTACATAAACACGATAGGTAGTTACCTTCAAGGTGGGAAAACAGTAATGGATCCGTTTAGGGTGCATAAAGTAAGACTGGAGTAGCTGGTATGCAGGGACTGACTGAAATAATCGGTGTGCCGGGACTAGAATGGGGAAAAACAATGGCAATGTTGCAATAAATATGTAAATAAAATCATACGAGTAATAACTAAAAACCCCGAGCAGTAAACAGCCTCATATAAATAGTGCGTATATATATGTGGTCTTACAGGCGGTACCTCCAATATAGTAGAGATCAAGTACCTGTCTTATGGTAAGCCCCGGGGAGGAAGTTAGAAAAAATAACACTAAAAGAAATCCGCAACTTGTAGGTAATAGTCGCACTGTAGAAACGTTGCACTTAGCTCAATTGAGCGTAACAGTGTAGAAGTTAGGAGCGTTGTACTTAGCTCAATGAAGCGATGTGGTTGAAGTGTCCTCAGGCGGCTAATGCAGGCGCCGTCCCGGCCGGTGACGGGCGCTCGCGCGGCCTGTGTTAAGTCCTGTACGATGCTGTGCAGGACCTGCGGTGACGTTCGGGTCACGTGCTAAGGAGTCACGTGGTGCCCTGGATGATGCTACGGAGCGCTGTGGGAGCCAAACCAACGCGTTTCGGAAAAAACTTCGGTTTCCTTCATCAGGGTAGGCTCCCCCTGCGCGTGCTGGCTATTTATAGCGATGGTCTCCTCTCCCATTGGTTCAATTAAAAGCAAAGAGTTCCACCTCATTATTCAGACCCCTTGGTTTTAATGTATCAAGTTCAAATATATATCTAGTTTCCTCCCGAGACATTTGCTTAATAAAGTCCCCATTACGCCAATCCTGTTGAACCACTTTTATTCCCATGACTTTAATGCCCTGTACGGATCCTTCATGGTACATAAGAAAGTGTTTAGATAGGGGATGTGCATCGTATCTATTACGTATATTCCTGAGGTGCTCATTGATCCGTATGTATAGGGGACGTTTAGTGCGCCCCACGTATTGTTTCCCACAGGGGCATTCCAGAACGTAAATAACCCCTTGTGTTTTACAGGTTATAAAATCTGTAATGCGGATCTCTTTACCCGCTTTTGATATAACTCTTTTTTGCTTAATTGGTTTAATTGATTTACACATGCTGCATTTTTTGCAAGGAAAAAAACCCTGAATTATTTGTTTAAAAGGGCCCTTATTATTACCTGCGGGTTTGGGGTTACGTACCGTGGGGGCAACAATGGCACCTAAATTACGTGCTTTCCTGAAAACAAAGCGAGGATATTTTGACAAAGAATCTCCTATTATTTTGTCCTCTTGTAAGAGGCCCCAGTGCTTATTAACAATTTTCTTCAGTATACAGACATTTGAATTGTATTGGGTAATGATTGGTATTGCAATTTGGTGATCAGGAAAAAGACTTTCATTATTTATTCTACTCTTATGGTTATTATGTTCCTCCAGGAGTGTTATTCTAGGAATTTTTTGCACGTCCCTTTTGGTCGTAAGTAGGGATTCCTGCTCATATCCTTTACTTGAAAATTTTTTAATCAGTGCATCCGCTTCCTTCTCATAATCCGCAGTATATGTGCAATTGCGGTTAGCGCGTATAAATTGGCTCCGGGGAATATTAAGTAACCACCTTGGGAGGTGACAGCTGTCCATGGAGATATAACTGTTAGAATCAGTGGGTTTCACATATGTACATGTTTGCAGTTGTCCCTCGTTAATTGTGATGTTAAGATCTAAAAACTGTACCCTGTCTTTGCTAATGTTGGCAGTAAATACTAAATAAAATTCATTTTTATTCAAATCCATTAAAAATTGTTTCAAATCCTCATCCTTCCCTTCCCAGATAAAGAAAATGTCGTCTATAAAGCGCAGCCATAGGGCCAGACCCGCGCGCAGCACACCTCCCGGGCAGATATGTAATTCCTCCCATCTACCAACGTAGAGGTTTGCATAGCTGGGCGCGAATCTGGTCCCCATGGCTGTGCCCCATTGCTGGGTGTAGTAGTCCGCCTCGTTTTTAAAAAAATTGTGAGTAAGAATAAAAGTGGCACATTCCTTAATAAAATTCACTTTATTTTGTGATAAAAACTGTGACTGATTTAAAAAGTGTCCCATTGCCTCTGTTCCCTTTTCGTGTTGTATCACCGTATATAGTGATGCGATATCTAGAGTCCCAAGGGTGTAATGATTTTGCCATTGAAAATTGCTTAATTTCTGTAAGATGTGTTTCGTGTCCTTCAAATGAGAAGGTAGAGAAGGAACTATATCCTGTAGGAAGCAGTCCACATAATGCGACAGATTAGAAGTCAGGTTACCTATGCCCGAGATGATCGGGCGGCCTGGTGGATTGTTAATATCCTTATGGATCTTAGGAAGATAGTAGAAAACGGACATCCTTGGGTGCGGTGTGTATATATACTCAAATTCCTGCTTGTTAATATGCCCATCTGACAGACCCTTATTTAATAAGTTTTTTAGATCCTCTGTGAATTTACAGGATATAGTTCCTTCTCTACCTTCTCATTTGAAGGACACGAAACACATCTTACAGAAATTAAGCAATTTTCAATGGCAAAATCATTACACCCTTGGGACTCTAGATATCGCATCACTATATACGGTGATACAACACGAAAAGGGAACAGAGGCAATGGGACACTTTTTAAATCAGTCACAGTTTTTATCACAAAATAAAGTGAATTTTATTAAGGAATGTGCCACTTTTATTCTTACTCACAATTTTTTTAAAAACGAGGCGGAATACTACACCCAGCAATGGGGCACAGCCATGGGGACCAGATTCGCGCCCAGCTATGCAAACCTCTACGTTGGTAGATGGGAGGAATTACATATCTGCCCGGGAGGTGTGCTGCGCGCGGGTCTGGCCCTATGGCTGCGCTTTATAGACGACATTTTCTTTATCTGGGAAGGGAAGGATGAGGATTTGAAACAATTTTTAATGGATTTGAATAAAAATGAATTTTATTTAGTATTTACTGCCAACATTAGCAAAGACAGGGTACAGTTTTTAGATCTTAACATCACAATTAACGAGGGACAACTGCAAACATGTACATATGTGAAACCCACTGATTCTAACAGTTATATCTCCATGGACAGCTGTCACCTCCCAAGGTGGTTACTTAATATTCCCCGGAGCCAATTTATACGCGCTAACCGCAATTGCACATATACTGCGGATTATGAGAAGGAAGCGGATGCACTGATTAAAAAATTTTCAAGTAAAGGATATGACCAGGAATCCCTACTTACGACCAAAAGGGACGTGCAAAAAATTCCTAGAATAACACTCCTGGAGGAACATAATAACCATAAGAGTAGAATAAATAATGAAAGTCTTTTTCCTGATCACCAAATTGCAATACCAATCATTACCCAATACAATTCAAATGTCTGTATACTGAAGAAAATTGTTAATAAGCACTGGGGCCTCTTACAAGAGGACAAAATAATAGGAGATTCTTTGTCAAAATATCCTCGCTTTGTTTTCAGGAAAGCACGTAATTTAGGTGCCATTGTTGCCCCCACGGTACGTAACCCCAAACCCGCAGGTAATAATAAGGGCCCTTTTAAACAAATAATTCAGGGTTTTTTTCCTTGCAAAAAATGCAGCATGTGTAAATCAATTAAACCAATTAAGCAAAAAAGAGTTATATCAAAAGCGGGTAAAGAGATCCGCATTACAGATTTTATAACCTGTAAAACACAAGGGGTTATTTACGTTCTGGAATGCCCCTGTGGGAAACAATACGTGGGGCGCACTAAACGTCCCCTATACATACGGATCAATGAGCACCTCAGGAATATACGTAATAGATACGATGCACATCCCCTATCTAAACACTTTCTTATGTACCATGAAGGATCCGTACAGGGCATTAAAGTCATGGGAATAAAAGTGGTTCAACAGGATTGGCGTAATGGGGACTTTATTAAGCAAATGTCTCGGGAGGAAACTAGATATATATTTGAACTTGATACATTAAAACCAAGGGGTCTGAATAATGAGGTGGAACTCTTTGCTTTTAATTGAACCAATGGGAGAGGAGACCATCGCTATAAATAGCCAGCACGCGCAGGGGGAGCCTACCCTGATGAAGGAAACCGAAGTTTTTTCCGAAACGCGTTGGTTTGGCTCCCACAGCGCTCCGTAGCATCATCCAGGGCACCACGTGACTCCTTAGCACGTGACCCGAACGTCACCGCAGGTCCTGCACAGCATCGTACAGGACTTAACACAGGCCGCGCGAGCGCCCGTCACCGGCCGGGACGGCGCCTGCATTAGCCGCCTGAGGACACTTCAACCACATCGCTTCATTGAGCTAAGTACAACACTCCTAACTTCTACACTGTTACGCTCAATTGAGCTAAGTGCAACGTTTCTACAGTGCGACTATTACCTACAAGTTGCGGATTTCTTTTAGTGTTATTTTTTCTAACTTCCTCCCCGGGGCTTACCATAAGACAGGTACTTGATCTCTACTATATTGGAGGTACCGCCTGTAAGACCACATATATATACGCACTATTTATATGAGGCTGTTTACTGCTCGGGGTTTTTAGTTATTACTCGTATGATTTTATTTACATATTTATTGCAACATTGCCATTGTTTTTCCCCATTCTAGTCCCGGCACACCGATTATTTCAGTCAGTCCCTGCATACCAGCTACTCCAGTCTTACTTTATGCACCCTAAACGGATCCATTACTGTTTTCCCACCTTGAAGGTAACTACCTATCGTGTTTATGTACTATAGTTTCTCTATAAGGTCAAGCGCAGGTACATATACTGTTATATACAGTTTTGTGTCTCGTAAATTTTTTCCCCCTTCTCCTCGGTGTGGTGAGGAGCAGTACCTGCAGCTACCTCTATCCATCTCACAAGCGCCGCTAGTGTATACATTACTGTACCTCTAGTTCGCTCTAACCTCTGCTCGTTAAATTGGAGGTCAATTCGAGTGGAGACAGTTATTAACTCCTCCAGTGTGGCAGGAATCTCCCTAGTGGCCAGAGCGTCCTTAACGTGATCAGCCAGGCCCCTCCAAAATATGGGGATAAGGGCTTTATCCGACCAGTCCAGCTCAGAAGCTAAAGTGCGGAATTGGACGGCAAAATGACTGACCAAGGACTCACCCTGAGTTAATGCCAGCAGTTGGAGCGCAGTATCATGGGTGACTTGAGGTCCTAAAAAGACCTGTTTCAGAGTGCTCAGGAACAGCGGAGCACTCTGCACCACATGATCGCCACGCTCCCACAGCGGCGTAGCCCATTCCAACGCCCTGTCCGACAAGAGAGACACTATAAATCCCACCTTAGCCCGCTCTGTGGGAAAACGTGCAGCCAGGAGCTTGAGGTGAATAGAGCACTGACCCACGAATCCCCTACAAAATTTGCTATCACCAGAAAATTTTTCTGGCAGCGGGAGGCGAGATAATGTCGGAACAGGGGTGGCAATGGACAAGGTTGCTGCAGCCACGCTAGCAGCCTGTACAGCAACTGCGGTAACATCCACAGCTGAGGTTGAGCTCTCGAGAGCCGCCAACCTACCCTCCAGCTGCTGGATATACCGCAAGGATTGCTGTTTGTCCGTCAATACTAGCCAGACCCTGGTGCTAGTGTAATGTTAGGGCTAGCGGAACGCACCAAATAATAAGACAGATAGAGTATGGTGCGTTCGCAGCCCGGGGTCCACCGTGCAGAGATGGAACCTGCTGCCAAGTAATGACGGACTATATGGTGGTACAAAGTGAATACACACATGGGCTAACCTCACCCTGTGTGAAGGAAGCGAACCCTGTTACGTCACAGGGCCGTGGTACCACACCAAGAGCGCAAGCAACGAGTCTCAGAACTCAATCACAAGACACAGGATTTGAGTACATAGACCTCATGCGCTCGACACCGCTACTGAGGTGTCAGAGTGACAGCAATAGAAGCACGAGAGTGCATGCAGTGCCGCACTGGCGAATGCCACTAACCACCCAGGCTTGGGTCAGGAAAGCGCAGTGAAAGCACAAGGCGCCGCACTGGCGGTCACAGCAATAAGACACTGTATTGTGTGTTTACGTGCTGATGGCTAAGTCGGGCGCTAGATAGCAAACATACACCTTCCGCGAACAGTCATCCAATAGGGAGGGTTATTTAAAGAGCGACTTTCACTCACAACACACACACATTTACAAATGTACACTAGCGCATGGCCGTGCGGTCATGCGCAGCTTATATAGTTGCAGCACGTTCAGGACCTTCCAATAAAGGACCAATGGGAAGCTGCTACCAAAGTTTTGCCCTTTCAGGACCTTCCTGGAGGACCAATGGGATGTGCTGCAGTACCTGAGCATGTGACCCTCTATCTCCAATGGGAGATCTTGCCCTGGGCATGCTCAGAAAGAGAAAAGCAGGACTTAGCCCCAAAAGCATCTGCTCGCCGCTGCCCAACACTGACTTCAATGGCAGAAGCAGGAAAAGCAGCAGTAACTCTTTGTACAGAGTGAGACTGAGCAAGACGCTGGGACCGACGTCTCTGCTGAGCAGACTCCACTGCGGCTGGATAAGAATGGGAGACCGCAGCGGAGATGGCTAGAGATTCCCCTTGTGCAGAAGCGGGAACTCGACACCTAACAGAAGGGTTAATAGTTTGCCTTTAATTGTTAGAGTTACTAGAATCTGTTGATGCAGTAGTCTGATGGTCTCCACTTCAAGAAGACTACCCTTCTTATCATGTATGTTCTCAATAGTCAGTCAACACATGTTATTTGGTACGTGAGAGAATAAAGGTCAGTATGACCCTGGATGATGGTGGGGGCTACATGAATTGCATTGAGAGTAACATTTGTTGTAAATGGTATAAAATATTGCTTCTTGCTCTATTACTTCAGATAAAAGTGACTTGCTCACAGAATGTGTGAGGTGTCTTTTTGTCTCCAAGCGCACTTGTAAAATGACGGGCGTAATTCCACAATTTGGTCTCACTGGTGATCTGTCAGCTGACATTGGGTCAGAACGAAAACAGCTAAGACAGTTTTGGCGCCCAACGTGGGGCCATGTAACCAGCACTATTCGGAATCCGTATGTGGGAGCTTCTTGGGAGATTGGACATGCAAAACACTAGCTGCAGCAAGGTGAGAAATTTTATTCTTACAATCTGTTTTGCACTTGCAATCTCTCATCTGGATCTCTCCATACCTCTGGGTAAAAGGCTGCGAGCACGGTTCAAAGAATGCACATCACCAGTGAGTTTTGTGTTTTGTCTGTTTATGCCCGCATGAGAATTGAATAATAGAGTAATAATGGTGATAATTGTTATCTGTATTATTTGTCAATATCCTAATTGGTTATGTATTTGTGTAGTTTGTGTAATACAGAGCTGGGATAGGCTCTGTGCAGTGTTGTTGTTATTTTGGTCATTTTGGATTGGCAGTACATTATATGAAGCTGTATTTTGTATAAGGCTGTGGTTTTTGTTGTTTGGCCCTAAAGTGCTTTCAGAGTGTCAGTAGACACTGCTGCAGTTTTTTTTATATAGAGTTGTGTTAATTCCGAAGTGCAAAATAGGCAGGCTGTGCGAACCTTGTATGTATGTATGTCTATGAGAACCTCTGAATGAGATGAGAGGTGAGTAAATGAGTATAAGGAATAAATAAGTAAATCCCTGATTGATGAGGGGTTCCGTTAGGTGTGGTCCTCTGTATGTGACAGAAGACATTATTCAACTCAGTTTGAGCTGAATTAGGTGGAGTGATTGAGATAAGGGATTTTCTTCTTGCAAAATCAACTGAAAAGTGAAAGGAAAGGAAAACAACAATCCCTTATCTCAATCACTCCACCTAATTCAGCTCAAACTGAGTTGAATAATGTCTTCTGTCACATACAGAGGACCACACCTAACGGAACCCCTCATCAATCAGGGATTTACTTATTTATCCCTTATACTCATTTCCATTGTTTGTGTATGCTGTGTTGTCCGCTGGATTTACCCATCCTGAGCGTGACATATACACTATTTACTTAGCCAATAGCAGAGTTATTTTTTGTTATATGACCTTTATGATACAGGACAACAGCAGACTCAGGAGAATTAGTGGCACTGGTAAATAATAATGTTTGCGTATCTCAGCAGGCGTTTTGCCAGAGGCACAACTGCTAGATAAATATATGCTATTTATTTAACAAAAAGCAGAGTTAGGAAAATTAGTAGCACTGGTAAAAAATAATGACTTTGCCCCAGTCGCACAAATGCTAGATAATTATATGCTATTTATTTAACCAATAGCACAGTTATATTTTTTTTATCGCCTTTATGACACACACCAACAGCAGACTCAGGAAAATTACTGGTAAATATTGATGTTTGCATATCTCAGCAGGCTTTGCGCCAGTCGCACAACTGCTAGATAAATATACGTTATTTATTTAACCAATAGCAGAGCTTTTTGTTATATCACCTTTATTATTATTATTATTATACATTTTTATAGCGCCATTTATTCCATGGCGCTTTACATGTGAATACGGGGCAAATATAGACAAGTACATTAAACATGAGCAAATAAGGCACACGGGTACATAAGGAGGGAGGACCCTGCCCGCGAGGGCTCACAGTCTGCAGGAGATGGGTGATGAAACACTAGGAGAGGGTAGGGCAGGTTGTGCGGCGGTTCAGTATCTTCAGGATAACTGCAGGCTGTAGGCTTGTCGGAAGAGGTGAGTCTTCAGGTTCTTTTTGAAGGTTTCTATGGTAGGCGAGAGTCTGATGTGTTGGGGTAGAGAGTTCCAGAGTATGGGGGAAGCACGGGAGAAGTCTTGGATGCGGTTGTGGGAAGAAGAGATGAGAGGGGAGTAGAGAAGGTGGTCTTGAGAGGATCGGAGGTTGCGTGTAGGTAGGTACCGGGAGACCATGTCACAGATGTATGGAGGAGACAGGTTGTGGATGGCTTTGTATGTCATTGTGAGGGTTTTGAACTGGAGTCTCTGGGCGATAGGAAGCCAGTGAAGGGCTTGACATAGGGGAGAGGCTGGGGAATAGCGGGGAGACAAGTAAATTAGTCGGGCAGCAGAGTGTAGGATGGATTGGAGTGGTGCCAGAGTGCTAGAGGGGAGTCCAGAGAGTAGGAGGTTGCAGTAGTCGAGGCGGGAGATGATAAGGGCATGCACTAGTGTTTTAGCGGTGTCGCGGTCAAGGAAAGCACGGATCCGGGAAATATTTTTGAGTTTGAGATGGCAGGAGGAGGCAAGGGCTTGGATATGTGGCTTGAAAGAGAGGGCAGAGTCGAGGATCACCCCGAGGCACCGGGCGTGTGGGACTGGGGAAAGTGAGCAGCCATTGACATTGATGGATAGGTCTGGTGGAGGGGTAGAGTGAGATGGTGGAAAGATGGTGAATTCTGTTTTGTCCATGTTCAGTTGTAGAAAGCGAGCAGAAAAGAAGACTGAAATAGCAGACAGACAGTGCAGGATTTTGGTAAGTAAGGAGGTGAGGTCAGGTCCGGATAGGTAAATCTGCGTGTCGTCAGCGTAGAGATGGTACTGCATACCGTGGGAATCTATGAGCTGTCCCAGGCCGAAAATGTAGATGGAGAAGAGTAGGGGTCCTAGAACAGAGCCTTGAGGAACATCGACTGACAAGGGACGAAGTGAGGAGGTGGTGTGGGGGAGGGAGACACTGAATGTTCGGTCTGTCAGATATGACGAGATCCAGGAAAGGGCCAGGTCTGTGACGCCAAGAGATGAGAGGATTTGTAGCAAAAGGGAGTGGTCCACAGTGTCAAAGGCAGAAGACAGGTCCAGGAGAAGGAGGACAGAGTAGTGTCGCTTGCTCCTGGCAGTTAGTAGGTCATTGATGACTTTAGTTAGGGCAGTTTCAGTTGAGTGATGGGAACGGAAGCCTGATTGTAACCGATCAAAGAGGGAGCAGGAGGAGAGGTGGGAGGACAGTTCAAGATGGACGTGTTGCTCCAGCAATTTGGAGGCATAAGGGAGAAGAGATATCGGGCAATAGCTATACACAGAGGATGGGTCGAGGGAGGGCTTTTTGAGGATGGGTGTGATCTTGGCATGCTTGAAGGACGAGGGGAAGACACCTGTTGTGAGTGAGAGGTTGAAGAGGTGCGTTAGGGTTGGGATGAAGACCGTGGAAAGGTTAGGGATGAGGTGGGACGGGAGCGGGTCAAGCGTGCAGGTGGTGAGGTGTGATCTTGACAGGAGGGTGGAGAGCTGATCTTCTGTCATGGTGGAGAAGCTGGTTTTGGAGGAGCAGGGTTGAGCAGCTAAGAGGGGCAGTGGGTGCTGTGGGCCAAAACTTTCTCTGATCGTATCGATCTTCTGTTTAAAGAAAGAGGCGAAGTATTCAGCAGAAATGAGGGGGGAGGGGGGAGGTGCTGGGGGACGGAGTAGAGAATTGAAAGTGTTGAAAAGCTGTTTAGGGTTGTAAGACAGGGAGGATATGATAGATGAGAAGTAAGTTTGTTTTGCGGCAGTGAGGGCAGACTTGAAGCTGGCGAGGGACTGCTTGTATGCAGTGAAGTGGTCAGCAGAGCGGGATTGCTTCCATCTCCGCTCGGCAATCCTGGAAGCCCATCTCAATTCTTTGGTCAGGCTGGTCAGCCAGGGCTGCCTTTTGATTGTACGAGTTTTACTATGCATGAGTGGAGCAGCTGAATTGAGTGTTGCTGTTATTGTGGTGTTATAAAAAGTGGCAGCAGCATCTGTGTCATGAGGGGAAGCTATGTCTGTGAGAGGGAGAAGGGACTCCTAGAGTGATTGTAAGTTGAGATGTTTGAGATTTCTGTGAGGGAGTTTGTGGAGTGGGGGTTGCACATTAGGAGAGGAGAGGGATGAGAATGTCAGTAGGTTGTGGTCAGACAGGGGGAGGTGTGTGTTAATGAGATTAGTAAGGGAGCAGAAGCGGGTGAAGATGAGGTCCAGCTTGTGGCCATCTTTGTGAGTGGCCTCAGAGGACCATTGGGTGAGGCCGAAGGAGGCAGTCAGTGATATAAGTTTAGAGACAGCTGAGGTGGAAGTGTCAATGGGGATATTGAAATCACCCATGATGATAGTGGGGATGTCGACAGAGAGGAAATGAAGTAGCCAGGTGGTGAAGTGGTCGAGAAAGGTGGAGATGGCTAGGTCTGGGGGGCAGTAGATGACAGCCAGCTGGAGGTTGGAGGGGGATTAGATGCGGACAGAGTGCACCTCAAATAAGGGAAGAGTAGCGGAGGCTGGTAGCGGGATTGTAGTGAAGGAGCAGGTGTCGGACAGGAGCAAGCCAACTCCTCCACCACGTTTGTTGCTGGGGCGAGGGGTGTGAGAGAGGTGGAATCCGCCATAGGAGAGCGCAGCAGGAGAGGCCGAGTCAGAGGGGGCGAGCCAGGTTTCAGTGAGGCCGAGGAAGGAGAGTTTGTTGGTGATGAAGAGGTCATGGATAAATGTCAGTTTGTTGCAGATGGAGCGTGCGTTCCATAGTGCTCCAGGTAGGGGGAGAGGGGGAGTGGGGGCTGGTTGAATGGGTATGAGGTTGTCATGGTTTATGACAAACGCTAACAGTAGACTCAGGAAAATTACTGGTAAAGAGCCACATTTGCATATCTCAGCAGGCTTTGCACCAGTTACACATCTGCTAGATAAATATACACTATTTAGTTAACCAATAGCACAGTAATGTTTTCTATATCGCCTTTATGACACACACCAACAGCAAACTCAGGAAAATTACTAGTAAATAGTAACATTTGCATATCTAAGCAGGCTTTGTGCAAGTCACACAACTGCTCGATAAATATATGCTATTTCAGCAATATACTAGGAATATTATTTAGCAATTAGCTAAAAAAATGAGGTTTAGTATATGTTGGCACTGAGGAATATTAGTTATCTCTAAAAAAAAGTGTTTAGTGTATGTTTGTATTCAGGAAAATTATTTAGCTAAAAAAAATTGGTTTAGTATATGCTAGTACTGAGTAATATTATTTTGCTCTAAAAAGAGCTGTTTTATATATATAATGGTACTCGATATGAAACCCTGCCTCTCTCTCTCTACTCCCACAATCTGTTCCTACAGTATACACAATGCAACCTAGCAGAGATTTTCAGCATGTACTTGCAATGATAACACCATGCCTGCCTTTCCCTCTACCTCGTATTAAATCTCTCTCTACGCTATCTCAACCTAACAGAGAACTAATCTTCACTCTCTGTCACTCTTAACAGAGGTTTTTGGAATCAGAAACTCTCCCTATATATGCTGCTTTTGGAGTGGCCCCAAGGGCTAGGGGAACTCGGTACCGGGCCCTTCGGTTCTCAAGGGGGATGTCACGGTGGCTGACCCGGTCCGTGGCCCTCGGGAGGTCCATAGATAAAAGGGAAAGGTCTTTAAAGGGATAATGTTCGTTACGCCACCTGTGGTATTCAGTCAGGGTGACCGACGCTGCTTAGGGGTCCGCTGGGGTGATGTTATGGCAGCTAGATGGTATACTGTCGCACAGGTGAAGTGTGTCCCCAGGGCTTCCCAGAGTGTAGATGGTGGATGGTGTGAGGCGCAGTGAAGAACGAGAGCACAAGATTGCAGTCTCTTTACCTTTTTACTGAAGGCTTCAGCATCCACAGTCCAGAGCACCAGATCACAGGACAGGCAGAGTTCAGCCAGTTTGGAGGCAAATCCAGAGTCCCCTATCCAGGTGGAAATCAGTAGCCTTCCTCTATCGCCTGGGTATTGTAGTACCTTACTGCTGAGCCTTTCATAAGGTCCTCACAACTGTTGTAGATGTTCTAGATGTTGTCTTTCTCTCTGTCCCCTGATAGATACAACAAACCCATATGACTGGTGGCTTGAAGCTTTTTACAGGGACTCTAGCATGCCCTGGCCCCCAAGGGGTGCGACCGTGTCTCCTGGGTGACGGGCGCATCAGTAGCTTGCAATTAGCTGTCCTGCCAGTCTCTGGAGCAAGGCATAAAGAACTGTTGCTCCCTCGGTGTTCTTGCTACCGGATCCTGCGCCTCAGAAGGAGGCAGCCTGTGTAGGACGGAACTCCTTCTGGTTTCCTCTCCTTTTGCTATGACATCTTCTCACTCTCTACAATACAGTTCGCTGTTCGTGTCTCTTTCTTAGGATGCTGCCGCACGTGGGGCAGGCGCAGCTCGGTGACCTTCTGTCTAGGCCTCTGACAGGATCCCACCCCTGTCAGGGGCCAACTCCATTGTTGCAGATGGAGCGTGCGTTCCATAGTGCTCCAGGTAGGGGGAGAGGGGGAGTGGGGGCTGGTTGAATGGGTATGAGGTTGTCATGGTTTATGACAAACGCTAACAGTAAACTCAGGAAAATTACTGGTAAAGAGCCACATTTGCATATCTCAGCAGGCTTTGCACCAGTTACACATCTGCTAGATAAATATACACTATTTAGTTAACCAATAGCACAGTAATGTTTTCTATATCGCCTTTATGACACACACCAACAGCAAACTCAGGAAAATTACTAGTAAATAGTAACATTTGCATATCTAAGCAGGCTTTGTGCAAGTCACACAACTGCTCGATAAATATATGCTATTTCAGCAATATACTAGGAATATTATTTAGCAATTAGCTAAAAAAATGAGGTTTAGTATATGTTGGCACTGAGGAATATTAGTTATCTCTAAAAAAAAGTGTTTAGTGTATGTTTGTATTCAGGAAAATTATTTAGCTAAAAAAAATTGGTTTAGTATATGCTAGTACTGAGTAATATTATTTTGCTCTAAAAAGAGCTGTTTTATATATATAATGGTACTCGATATGAAACCCTGCCTCTCTCTCTCTACTCCCACAATCTGTTCCTACAGTATACACAATGCAACCTAGCAGAGATTTTCAGCATGTACTTGCAATGATAACACAATGCCTGCCTTTCCCTCTACCTCGTATTAAATCTCTCTCTACGCTATCTCAACCTAACAGAGAACTAATCTTCACTCTCTGTCACTCTTAACAGAGGTTTTTGGAATCAGAAACTCTCCCTATAAATGCTGCTTTTGGAGTGGCCCCAAGGGCTAGGGGAACTCGGTACCGGGCCCTTCGGTTCTCAAGGGGGATGTCACGGTGGCTGACCCGGTCCGTGGCCCTCGGGAGGTCCATAGATAAAAGGGAAAGGTCTTTAAAGGGATAATGTTCGTTACGCCACCTGTGGTATTCAGTCAGGGTGACCGACGCTGCTTAGGGGTCCGCTGGGGTGATGTTATGGCAGCTAGATGGTATACTGTCGCACAGGTGAAGTGTGTCCCCAGGGCTTCCCAGAGTGTAGATGGTGGATGGTGTGAGGCGCAGTGAAGAACGAGAGCACAAGATTGCAGTCTCTTTACCTTTTTACTGAAGGCTTCAGCATCCACAGTCCAGAGCACCAGATCACAGGACAGGCAGAGTTCAGCCAGTTTGGAGGCAAATCCAGAGTCCCCTATCCAGGTGGAAATTAGTAGCCTTCCTCTATCGCCTGGGTATTGTAGTACCTTACTGCTGAGCCTTTCATAAGGTCCTCACAACTGTTGTAGATGTTCTAGATGTTGTCTTTCTCTCTGTCCCCTGATAGATACAACAAACCCATATGACTGGTGGCTTGAAGCTTTTTACAGGGACTCTATCATGCCCTGGCCCCCAAGGGGTGCGACCGTGTCTCCTGGGTGACGGGCGCATCAGTAGCTTGCAATTAGCTGTCCTGCCAGTCTCTGGAGCAAGGCATAAAGAACTGTTGCTCCCTCGGTGTTCTTGCTACCGGATCCTGCGCCTCAGAAGGAGGCAGCCTGTGTAGGACGGAACTCCTTCTGGTTTCCTCTCCTTTTGCTATGACATCTTCTCACTCTCTACAATACAGTTCGCTGTTCGTGTCTCTTTCTTAGGATGCTGCCGCACGTGGGGCAGGCGCAGCTCGGTGACCTTCTGTCTAGGCCTCTGACAGGATCCCACCCCTGTCAGGGGCCAACTCCCTGAGCGGAGCTGAGGCAGCAGCTAACTGGGAGAAGCCCAGCCAGCATCTGTCTAACTTCCTTTGCAGACCACCAGTTTTACCTAATTGTGAGAAGTGCCCTAATAAATAGGAGCATAGCTCCCCCTGGTGGACTGGAGTATGAAGTGTGTTGTGTGTTGGTGTTACCTGGCAGTGAGATCTCCTTTATTGCCTCCAAACGTAACATCACTCCCCCCTAGAGGGAAATGACATTACTGCAATGACCAGGACCCTGGGGCACTGCACTTTCACTCTCACATGCTCACACTATGCTCTCACTGCGCTGTTTCCGCATGTAATGTGAACAAGAAGGTGCCAGCAGGGCTTAAATATTCCCATTGATGCTGTAAGGCCAGCCAATCACAGTAATGTCACACCAAAGATGGCGACGGATTATTGTGATTGACAAGCAAGTCCAGCATGTTCATTGGTTGCAAATAAAACACCAAACATGCTGGGCGGGTCACTCGAATATAGCGAGGTGAACAGCTAATTATTCACCGAGTAACGAATAGCCAGAATAGCTTACTGTTCATGCAAGTAACGAATAGTGCTGAATGTATTCGCTCATCACTAATTATAAAATGCTCCCCAAATTTTGGGGAGAAAAATAAGAAAAAATACCTTTTTAGTAAAGTGGTGGTGCTTATAAACCATGCATCTTATTTCTTACTGGGGGTAGCAGCTGCAGTGGAGCAGGGTCCCAGGGTCGCTGCTGGTGGAGGCAATAATGGGGCGATGCTGCGGACTCCAGGTTGGAAGGAAGAGGTATTCATAACGTAGGCCATTTTCCCGGAGTCCATCGCAATGTGAACCGTGGAAGAGTGGGGACTCTGGACTTTCACAAAATGACAGCGGAGCACACTGAACACCCGCAGAGTTGCACCCTCCGAACATCCCCTAATCCCAGCCAGTGGCCCGCAGAATTGCTCCACTCTTGCCTCCTCCCGCAGTGACCCTCGTTTCACTGCAGCTGGAAAGATATATTCGAATTATAAGACGCACTCCCATTTTCTTCAAACATTTTTTGCTCATGGTCAAGATAATCTGCAGAGGGCAAGCAGTGGTCAGCTAGATAAGGCATTGCACAGGTGGGTAATGTCACAAAGAAGCCTTCGCAAGGCAATGTCACACTATGCCTAGGTGTGTGAGTGCGCGTATATCTGCCCATGGTACTCATACTGGATACTAAATAAATTGAGATGTTTTGTGAATTTTGTTTTCATCTTTCATCGTTTGCATGTCAGTATCATGGTTATTGATATAGTAATTCCTTCAATTGCACAAGTTTTACTTCATGGTGTTGCAATTTCAGTGTTGAGGAATGTAGTATTTAAGAAGGGGTTGTCTGAGTTGTGGTAAACCCCTTACACAACATTTTTATAAAGTTAATGTATACCCATTTGTATGTATTTGAAAGTATATACTTAAGATGTCCTACTGATATGGCAATTTTAACTTAATTTTCATTTTGATTAATTTGGTTTGCATTTTTTTTAAATTCCACATTTCCAACAATTTATGAGCTTGTATAGTCCAAGTAAGAAAATAATAGGATTAACTTTAGTGTGTGGCTGAATGATTGACTTTCCTTTATTACCCATAAACTAGTTTAAGACTGAGTACTATGTGTATGTATGTTGTTTCCACTTCATAATAACTTTATTGAAATGGAATGAGTAATGCAAACACATGTGTTGTACATGCTGCCATTATAAAGTAGAGGGAGACATCTAGTGATAAATTCCTGCATATATGTCTGAGTAGGTTTCTGTTTTGCAAATCCTAAAATGCTCTCTTCCAGCTTTCTAGGTGACTTTATAAAGGGTTGTAGAGTTCCATAATAAAAATATTGTCTGATTAACACCTACTTTTAAATTCTCTTATAGGGAGAGCTATATTATGAGAATGCTTGGAGAAGGGTGGATGTGCTTTCATTCAGATGCTTGATCAGGTAAAGCCAAAAGGAACTACAAACGTGTGCTCCTCAGAAGGACTTGGCACTTTCTTGAATTACATTGAAAGCTCATTAAATTTAATGGAACCGCAAAAAAATTTTTTATCCTGTGGTTGTGCTTAGGGCACTTTTGGCAAAAGTGTTGCCTCCGGGCCCCATCCAGCCCTTAACGTGTTACTGTCAAACCTGGGGACCAGGCCAGCCAAAAGTTCTCTTTAAATTTATCACAGTATTCAATCTTTATGTGTACTAGTCTATCAGCATGACACATCTAGAATTGTTAGTCTTTGCTCACGCTTCCTTGCAGTAGCGCTCTAAATCTGTCAGATTTCAAAGGCATCACCTATATACAGCGTCCTCTTCAGGTCACCCGCAGATTTTCAGTTGGATTCAGGTTTGGGCTCTGTCTGAGCCATTCCAAAACTTTGATTTTCTTACAAAGTCATTCTTGCTGATTTGTTTGATGCTTAGGGCTCAGCTGAAAGGTGATATACCTTTTCATTTTTAATTGTTTTAGCAGAGGTTTGAAGGTTTTTGTTGTGAAATTAACTAATATTTAGAACTGTTCATTATTCCCACCACCTTGAATACAGCCCCAGTTTCAGATCCAGATAAACATCCCCAAAGCATAATGCTACCGCCACCATGCTTCACTGTGGGCATGGTGTTCTTTTGATAATGTGTAGCACTTAATTTGCACCAAACATACCTTTTAGAATTATGGCCCAAAATTTCATTCTTGGTCTCATCAGACACATAACACATTTTCACACATTCTTTTGGCAGACTTAATGTAGGATTTCACAAAACATAGCCGGGCTTAGATGTTTTTCTTTGTAAGAAAAGGCTTCTGTCTTGCCACCTTCCCCAAAGGTCAGACATATAAAGAATATGGGAGATTGTCATCACATGCAGTATACAAGTAGTACCTGATAGAAATTCCTGCTGCTCCTTTAATGTAGCTTTCGGCCCTTTCTTAGGATCCCAAACCAATTTTCTTCCTGCCTTTTCATAATTTTTTGAGGGATCTCCAGTTAATGTCAATGCTGTGCCAAATTTACTTTCAACAATGAAATCTCTTTGCTGTGTTGAAAGCTGGTTATAGACCATGGCTTTTGCTATACAATGCAACTTAGAAAATGTCAGGAAAATCCTACAAAATCATCTCAATTTTAAAAGGGGTTAATCAAAATTGGCTGTATGTTTACTACTATTTAACATAAGTGCAATTATAAGAAGCTGATGAAACTTATGCAACCATATTATTTTAGTTTTGTTCTTTTTTTTTCCCTCCCTCAAATTGACTTGACTTTGTTTTACAGTTGATTTGTAGAGATTATAGATGACATTAAAGCTGGAAAGAAATCTGAAATTATTCCAATTGGAATGATTTTCTAACATGACAAATAATTGCCATTTTAACAGGAGTGTAAAAACTTTTTATATCTACTGTATTATAACAATAAATTAATCTTTATTAACAAATTAACTACTTGATAAAGCTGATTAAAAGAAGGACTGAAAGGTGAGTTCTTAAGATGGTTGTCCTGTCTAAAACTACAAGTCTGTAGTTACTCTATGTATCTACAGACTTGTGGATCATCACATCATGTTCTTAGCGCGCTGTGAGGATTCTCCAGCGCTGGGAATGACAGCCAAGTAACTGTAGGGTATGCAGTATACATACTCCCGGCCATATTACTACTAGATAGGCACAGCCTTGCTCAATGGAATTGTATTGAGTGAGGTTATAAACAGACTAGCTGGAATGTGGCCGGGAGTATGCTTTGCTCATACTTGCGGTCATATGACCGCCACTCACAGTACCGGCACTGAAGAATCCTCACAGCTCGCAGTATGCAAGATTACTATTATTATTTATTACTATTATAACGCCATTTATTCCATGGTGCTTTACATTTGAGGAGGGGTATACATAATAAAAAAACAAGTACAGTAATCTTAAATAATAATAGTCACGACTGGTACAGAAGGAGAGAGGACCGTGCACGTGAGATTCACAGTCTACAAGGGATGGGTGAGGATACAGTAGGTGAGGGTAGAGCTGGTCGTACAGTGGTTTAGTGGATCAGTGGTTACTGCAAAATAATGACTGCCCTCAGTCACTGGCTTTACCACTCTGGCAGAGAATATTGCGCGGGAACCCACACCAATTTTTTCCGCAATTTAACCCTTAAATTTAATAGCTACAGCACCAAAATTTTGCACATACACACTACTAACATTAGTAGTGTGTAATATGCAAAAAAAATGGGAATATGACATGGTTTACTGTATGTAAACCATGTCTCATATCATGTCGGGTTTAGGAAGGAGAAATGAAAAGCCGGCAATTGAATTACCAGCTTTTCTGCTATATCGCGTTGAAGTAAATATAAATATATATATATATATACAGTGGGGCAAAAAAGTATTTAGTCAGTCAGCAATAGTGCAAGTTCCACCACTTAAAAAGATGAGAGGTGTCTGTAATTTACATCATAGGTAGACCTCAACTATGGGAGACAAACTGAGAAAAAAATATCCAGAAAATCACATTGTCTGTTTTTTTAACATTTTATTTGCATATTATGGTGGAAAATAAGTATTTGGTCAGAAACAAAATTTCATCTCAATACTTTGTAATATATGCTTTGTTGGCAATGACAGAGGTCAAACGTTTTCTGTAAGTCTTCACAAGGTTGCCACACACTGTTGTTGGTATGTTGGCCCATTCCTCCATGCAGATCTCCTCTAGAGCAGTGATGTTTTTGGCTTTTCGCTTGGCAACACGGACTTTCAACTCCCTCCAAAGGTTTTCTATAGGGTTGAGATCTGGAGACTGGCTAGGCCACTCCAGGACCTTGAAATGCTTCTTACAAAGCCACTCCTTCGTTGCCCTGGCGGTGTGCTTTGGATCATTGTCATGTTGAAAGACCCAGCCCCGTTTCATCTTCAATGCCCTTGCTGATGGAAGGAGGTTTGCACTCAAAATCTCACGATACATGGCCCCATTCATTCTTTCATGTACCCGGATCAGTCGTCCTGGCCCCTTTGCAGAGAAACAGCCCCAAAGCATGATGTTTCCACCACCATGCTTTACAGTAGGTATGGTGTTTGATGGATGCAACTCAGTATTCTTTTTCCTCCAAACATGACAAGTTGTGTTTCTACCAAACAGTTCCAGTTTGGTTTCATCAGACCATAGGACATTCTCCCAAAACTCCTCTGGATCATCTAAATGCTCTCTAGCAAACTTCAGACGGGCCCGGACATGTACTGGCTTAAGCAGTGGGACACGTCTGGCACTGCAGGATCTGAGTCCATGGTGGCGTAGTGTGTTACTTATGGTAGGCCTTGTTACATTGGTCCCAGCTCTCTGCAGTTCATTCACTAGGTCCCCCCGCGTGGTTCTGGGATTTTTGCTCACCGTTCTTGTGATCATTCTGACCCCACGGGGTGGGATTTTGCGTGGAGCCCCAGATCGAGGGAGATTATCAGTGGTCTTGTATGTCTTCCATTTTCTAATTATTGCTCCCACTGTTGATTTCTTCACTCCAAGCTGGTTGGCTATTGCAGATTCAGTCTTCCCAGCCTGGTGCAGGGCTACAATTTTGTTTCTGGTGTCCTTTGACAGCTCTTTGGTCTTCACCATAGTGGAGTTTGGAGTCAGACTGTTTGAGGGTGTGCACATGTGTCTTTTTATACTGATAACAAGTTTAAACAGGTTCCATTACTACAGGTAATGAGTGGAGGAAAGAGGAGACTCTTAAAGAAGAAGTTACAGGTCTGTGAGAGCCAGAAATCTTGATTGTTTGTTTCTGACCAAATACTTATTTTCCACCATAATATGCAAAAAAAATGATAAAAAAACAGACAATGTGATTTTCCGGATATTTTTTTCTCAGTTTGTCTCCCATAGTTGAGGTCTACCTATGATGTAAATTACAGACGCCTCTCATCTTTTTAAGTGGTGGAACTTGCACTATTGCTGACTGACTAAATACTTTTTTGCCCCACTGTATATATATATATGTGTGTGTCTCAATGATATATATATATATAAAAATGGCGCTGAACGCGTCATACGAATCCCGACTTTGGTGCGAAGATCGCCGACCGCATGGCCGATCCCACACTAGGATCGGGTCGGGTTTCATGAAACCCGACTTTGCCAAAAGTCGGCGACTTTTGAAATTGTCTGATCCGTTTCGCTCAACCCTACTTTCCACCAGTCTTTCACACTGCTTTTGGCGCAAAAATTTAGGCAGCTATTCTTTGTTTAATGGCTTATGATTATCCATCATCCTCTTGATTACATTCCAGAGGTTTTCAATGTGGTTCAGGTCTGGAGATTGGGCTGCCCATGACAGGGTTTTGATGTGGTGGTCTCTTAATTTGTGCCAGAGCTGCATAGTGGCCCGATATTTTCCTCCATACAGTAACATGCCGACCATATGTTACTTCATAGAGTGTAGTGGGTCCAATACATTGCTCCATACAGTAATATGGGCCCAATATAACGATCCTTACAGAATAATTTGACCCATATAATACGCCATACAGTATGTTGGACCCATATAATGCTCCAGACATAATTATGGGCCTCATATATTGCTCCATACAGTATAATGGCACCATATAATGCTTTATAGAATATTAAATGGCCTCATATATTGCTCCATGCAGTATATAATGCCCCTGCAGATTGCTCTATACAATATAACAGGGCTCCATATATTGCTCCATATTGGATATAATGGCCCCATAAATTGCTCCATGCAGTATAATGACCACTATATATAGCTGCATACAGTATAATGTCAACCATATATTGTTCCAAACTGTGTAATGGGTTCCATAAATTGCTCCATATGTATTATGGGCCCCATACATTACTCCATACAGTATAGGTTCCATATAGTGCCCCATACAGTGTATAATGACTCCATATATTGTTCTATACAGTATAATGTGCCCCATATTTTGCTCCATACAGTATAATGGGCCCCATGTAATACTCCATTCAGTATAATGGTCCCATATAATGCTTCATAAAGTATAAAATGGCCCCATATATTGCTCCTGTGTTTTGGTGCATGGAATCCAACCCCTGTGTGTTGTTGTGTGGCCTACAGCCCTTGTGTGTTGGTATGCGACCCCAATGCCTGTGTTTTGGTGTGTGGCCTCCAGACCCTGTCTGTTTGTGTGTTGCTTCCAGCCTCTGTGTGTTGGTATGTGGCCACCAGCCTCTGTGTGTTGGTGTGTGACCTCCAAACCCTGTGTGTTAGTGTGTGAATTACAGCCCTTGTGTGTTAGTGTGTGAATTACAGCCACTATGTGTTAGTGTGTGGCCTCATTCCCTGTGTGTATTCATGTAGGCACCAGTACCTGTTTGTTGGTGTGTGGCTTCCAGCCCATGTGTGCTGGTCTGTAGCCTCCAGCACTTAAGCCGTTAGTGAGTGGCCTCCAGCCCTTGGGTGCTGGTGTGCGACCTCCAGAACTTGTGTGTTGGGGTGGGCCCGCCAGATCCTGTATGTTGGTGAAGCGCAAGGGGGTACTCGGTACTGGGTCCGGTCGGCTCAAAGGTGGCTGACAGGGTCCGTGGAACTGGGTCATCCGTATAAAAGGGAAAGGTCTTTAAAGAGATAAAGTTTATGTTCATGACGCCACCTGTGGTATTCGGTCAGGGTGACCGACGCTGCTTTAAGGGGTCTGCTGGGGTGATGTTATGGCAGCTAGATGGTATACCTTTCCACAGGTGAAGTATATCCCCAGGGCTTCCAAGTGTGTAGATGGTAGAATGGTGAGAGGTGCAGTAAAGAACGAGGACACAGGATTGCAGTCTCTTTACCTTGTTTACTGTTGGTTTCAGCAGCCACAGTCCAGGGCACCGGATCACAGGGCAGGTAGAGTCCAGCCGGTTTGGAGGCAAGTCCAGAGTCCCCTTGTCCAGGTGGAAATCAATAGCCTTCCCTTGCGCTGTAGTGGTGTAGTCCCTTACTGCATAAGCTTCAAATAAGTTCCTCACAGATGTTTAGTCTCTCTCTCTGTTCCCCATAGTCGGATAGGACAAAACCCGCATGACTGGTGGCTTGAGGCGGTTTATAGGGACTCTAGCATGCCCCAGCCTCTGAGGGGTGCCACCGTGCCTACTGGGTATGGGTGCGGACAGGTAACGTGCAATTTGCTGTCCTGCTGGTCTCTGAAGTAAGGCGTAGTGGTCCTTACTACCTTGGGTTTTCCGGCTACCGACGTTCTGCGCCTCAGAAGGAGGCAGCCTGCTCGGGGCTGGTTCCCTTCTGGTATCCTCTCCTGTGCTTTGCTTTCCTTCACGCTCACTGTAATTTATTCTTTCTGAAATGTCTCCTTCCAGGAGCTGTAGCACTTCAGGCTACATGGCTCCTCTGCTTCCTTTCCCTCTGTCTCTCTGACAGGAACTCAACTGAACTCTTTCCCTCCAGATCAGGATGTTCTTATGGGGGAGTTCACCTTAAACAGTCTTAGAGCTCCCCCTTCTGGTCTGGAGTGTGAACATGTTGCATGCATTGTGTTACCTGACAAAGAGTTCTCCTTCATTGCCTCCAAACGTAACATCACTCTCCCCGAGAGGAAAGCAACATTACTGTGATTACCAGGACCCTGGGGCACCACACTGGTGCGTGACTCCCATCCAAACCTTTGCGTGTTGCTGTAGGGCTCCCATCCTAGAGTCTGAGTGTTAGTGTGTGGCCTCTAGCATCTTTCTTTTGAAGCGTAGCATCCATCCCAGCTCCTCTGTGTTGCAGTGTGGCCTCCAGCCCATCCCCTGTGTTTTTGTGTGACCTACAGTACCTGTGTGTTTCTGTGTGGCTGATGGCTCCTATGTGTTGATATGTGATTTTCAGCCCCGGTTTGTTGGCATGTGGCATTTAGCCCCGTGTGTTGGTCTGTGGCCTCCAACCCCTGTGTTTTGGTGTGTGGCTTCCAACACCTGTAGTTTGGTGCATGGAATCCAACCCCTTTGTGTTGCTGTGTGGTCTACAGCCCTTGTGTGTTGGTATGTGGCCCCCAGCACCTGTGGTTTGGTGAGTGGCTTTCAAACCCTGTATGTTGGTGTGTGCACTCCAGCCCTTGTGTGTTTGTGTGTCGCTTCCAGCCTCTGTGTGTTAGTGTGTGGCCTCCATCACTTATGTGTATATATGTGGCCACCAGCACAAGTTTGTTGATGTGTGGCCTCCAGCCCTTGTACAATTAGTGTATGTTAAGGCACACGAGATGCATGTGTTTTTGCCTTAGTTGTTTGCCACCAAATTGTATATTGGAAGTTTACGGCCGGAGAAATCACAGGATATGGACAGCAAGTCATGTCTCAAATGAATTCTGTTTTATTAGTTGAACTATCCAATAATTTATATGAACAATAAGGGGCTTTACCACACATTACCTCATTGCCTTATTTCATAATTCTTGCTAGTCATTGCTGATGTCTGTTGCCCATGTCATTATCTACAGTGTGGGCCATTTATATGGATACATCTAAATACCCATAACGTGGTGTTGCACCATCTTGGTTGTCAGGTCCGAGCATTCCTACATGCACAGTTTCCTGGAAAGTGGATTGGTTGTTGTGGGCAAGATAAATGGCCACCAAGGTCTCTGACCCCCTTGGACTTTTATCTTTGGGGTCATCTGAAGGCAATTGTCTATGCTGTGAAGATACGAGATGAGCAGCATCTGAAACAACGGATACTGGAAGCCTGTGTTAGCATTTCTTCTGCGGTGTTGCTATCAGTGTGTCAAGAGTGGGAGAAGAGGGTTACATTGACAATTCAACACAGTGGGAGGCACTTTGAACACATTTTATAAGTGCCATAAACTTGTAAATAACTCGTGAAAGAAGTTACGTTAAAACCAAGCACACCATTGCTTTTCTTGTGAAATTCTCAATAAGTTTGTTGTATCACATGACCCTCTTCCCATTGAAAAAAATAAAGTTGGTTCCAAAATGGCCGACTTCAAAATGACCGCCATGGTCACCACCCATCCTGTAAAGTTTTCCCCCTCCCATATGCTAAGGTGCCACAAACAAGAAGCTGATATCACCAACCATTCCCATTTTATTTAGGTATATCCATATAAATGGCCCACCCTGTATTTTACTCTAATGGTTAATTAATTAGGTCAAGCTGACATGTTGTCTTGCATGTAGCATGTTGATCTTTGACCAACATGAGGGGAGGGGCGACTTGTACACCTTGATACGGGCATATTCAGTATTATTTATTCTTGATTAGCTCAGTGGACACATCATAAGAGAGTCCACTTGAGTGTTGTATAACATGTTGACAGGTATGACTTAGAGCACATACACACTTTAAAGGGACACTGTCACCTGAATTTGGAGGGAACAATCTTCAGCCATGGAGGCGGGGTTTTGGGGTTTTTGATTCACCCTTTCCTTACCCGCTGGCTGCATGCTGGCTGCAATATTGGATTGAAGTTCATTCTCTGTCCTCCATAGTACACGCCTGCGCAAGGCAATCTTGCCTTGTGCAGGCATGTACTACGGAGGGCAGAGAATGAACTTCAATCCAATATTGCAGCCAGCATGCAGCCAGCGGGTAAGGAAAGGGTGAATCAAAAACCCCCAAACCCCTCCTCCATGGCTGAAGATTGTTCGCTCCAAATTCAGGTGACAGTGTCCCTTTAATTAATATCTGTGATTTTTATACATGTTCAGTAAAGCATTAATTCTGTTTGCGTCTTTTTTGGCATATCTTCACTATCAAATATATATATTTCAAATATATATCCTTAACAGAGCCCCTTTGGAGATATGCAGAATCAAAATCCTACTCTTGTAGAGCCTATTTATCTGTCCTAGTGCACTGAAGGCGGTTTTCACCGCTTACGAGACAACCTATCTCTAGTAGAGACAACCTATCCCTAGTAGATGGACCCCCTCTTAACGGACTTGTGCAAAAGGAAGTCATAGCCTACTCTCTCCCTATTTGGCATGTGTCAGGCAGATATACTGTATTCCGAGGGAGGTGGATATGGCATTCCTCTCATGGTTTCACAGCAGCATCTTTTATCTAGGGGATCATCGAAGGCGGCGTGCATGGCATTGGTCATCACTGTGGTTTTCATCATCATTTTCTTAAGGTATGGAGCTATGCAGCATAGAATTAAGGCTTATACAATTAAAACACATTGAATAACTTTTGCAAATTTAATGGGTCAATAAGTGCCTTTATGGCATCCCAAGTGTATTTTGAAAACCGCTATTGATTCTATAATGGTAGTTTATCCATTTTACATTCTTGTTTATCCCAATCATGGGGATGATGGATTCAAATCCAACTGCTATCTTGATTCTGGATTTGAGCTAGTTAGGTACTCCCTGTAGGAGCCCAATGATGTCTATGTACCTTAACCCCTTTCTGATATATTACATACTATCCCGTCGAGGTGGGGTGGGCCTGTATGACCACTGACGGGATAGTACGTCATACGCGATCGGCCGCGCTCACGGGGGGAGTGCGGCCGATCGCGGCCGGTGTCAGCTGACTATCGCAGCTGACATCCCGCACTATGTCTCAGGAGCGGTCACGAACACATTAACACCCAGCACACTGTGATCAAACATGATCGCAGTGTGCCGGCGGTATAGGGAAGCATCGCGCAGGGAGGGTGCTCCCTGCGGGCTTCCCTGAGACCCCCGGAGCAATGCGATCTGATCGCGTTGCTCCGAGGGTCTATTACCTCCTCCTCCGTGCAGCAGACCCGGATCCAAGATGGCCACGGCATCTGGGTCCTGCAGGGAGGTGGCGTTGCACAGCAAAGTGTCAGATCAGCGATCTTACACTATAACATGATGCCCCCCCCTGGGGCAATGTTGTAGTGTAAAAAAAAAAATATTCACATTTGTAAAACAAATTTAAAAAAAATTCCCCAAAAGAAAAAATATATATATTCTTCCTATAAATACATTTCTTTATCTAAATAAAAAAAAACAATAAAAGTACACATATTTAGTATCACCGCGTTCGTAATGACCCCACCTATAAAACTATATCACTAGTTAACCCCTTCAGTGAACACCGTAAAAAAAAAGAGGCAAAAAACAACGCTTTATTCTCATACCGCCAAACCAAAAGTGGAATAACACGCGATCAACAAGACTGATATAAATAACCATGGTACCGCTGAAAACATCATCTTGTCCCGCAAAAAGCGAGCCACCATACAGCATCATCAGCAAAAAAATAAAAAAGTTATAGTCCTCAGAATAAAGCGATGCAAAAATAATTATTTTTTCAATAAAATAGTTTTTATCATATAAAAGTGCCAAAACATAAAAAATTATATAAATGAGGTATCGCTGTAATCGTACTGACCAGAAGAATAAAACTGCTTTATCAATTTTACCAAACGTGGAACGGTATAAACGCCTCCCCCAAAAGAAATTCATGAATAGCTGGTTTTTGGTCATTCTGTCTCACAAAAATCGAAAAAAAAAAAGCGATCAAAAAATGTCACGTCACGTGCCCGAAAATGTTACCAATAAAAAGGTCAACTCGTCCCGCAAAAACAAGACCTCACATGACTCTGTGGACCCAAATATGGAAATATTATAGCTCTCAAAATGTGGTAAAGCAAAAATATTTTTTGCAATAAAAAGCGTCTTTCAGTGTGTGACCGCTGCCAATCATAAAAATCCGCTAAAAAACCCGCTATAAAAGTAAATCAAACCCCCCTTCATCACCCCATTAGTTAGGGAAAAATTAAAAAATTTAAAAAAATGTATTTATTTCCATTTTCCCATTAGGGTTAGGTCTAGTGTTAGGGTTAGGGCTAGGGTTAGGGCTAGAGATAGGGTTAGGGCTAGGGTTAGGGCTACGGTTAGGGTTAGGGCTAAAGTTAGGGCTAGGGTTCGGGTTAGGGCTAATGTTAGGGTTTTGGCTAGTGCTAGGGTTAGGGCTAGGGTTAGGGCTAGGGTTAGGGTTGGGGCTAGGGTTAAGGCTACAGATAGGGTTGGGGCTAAATTTAGGGTTGGGGCTAAAGTTAGGGTTGGGGTTACATTTACGGTTGGGAATAGGGTTGGGATTAGGGTTAGGGGTGTGTCAGGGTTAGGGGTGTGGTTAGGGTTACTGTTGAGATTAGGGTTAGGGGTGTGTTTGGATTAGGGTTTCAGTTATAATTGGGGGTTTCCACTGTTTAGGCACATCAGGGGCTCTTCAAACGCGACATGGCGTCCGATCTCAATTCCAGCCAATTATGCGTTGAAAAAGTAAAACAGTGCTCCTTCCCTTCCAAGCTCTCCCGTGTGCCCAAACAGGGGTTTACCCCAACATATGGGGCATCAGCGTACTCAGGACAAATTGGACAACAACTTTTGGGGTCCAATTTCTCCTGTTACCCTTGGGAAAATACAAAACTGGGGGCTAAAAAATAATTTTTGTGGAAAAAAATATATTTTTTATTTGCACGGCTTTGCGTTATAAACTGTAGTGAAACACTTGGGGGTTCAAAGCTCTCAAAACACATCTAGATGAGTACCTTAGGGGGTCTACTTTCCAAAATGGTGTCACTTGTGGGGGGTTTCTACTGTTTAGGTACTTTAGGGGCTCTGCAAACGCAATGTGACGCCTGCAGACCATTCCATCTAAGTCTGCATTCCAAATGGCGCTCCTTCCCTTCCGAGCCCTCCCATGCGCCCAAACGGTGGTTCCCCCCAAATATGGGGTATCAGCGTACTTAGGACAAATTGGACAACAACTTTTGGGGTCCAATTTCTCCTGTTACCCTTGGGAAAATACAAAACTGGGGGCTAAAAAATTATTTTTGTGGGCAACTTTTTTTTTATTATTTTTACGGCTCTGCATTATAAACTTCTGTGAAGCCCTAGGTGGGTCAAAGTGCTCACCACACATCTAGAAAAGTTCCTTAGTGGGTCTACTTTCCAAAATGGCTCCTTCCCTTCCGAGCTCTCCCATGCGCCCAAACAGTGGTTTACCCCCACATATGGGTATCAGCGTACTCAGGACAAATTGTACAACAACTTTTGGGGTCCAATTTCTTCTCTTACCCTTGGGAAAATAAAAAATTGTGGGCGAAAAGATAATTTTTGTGAAAAAATATGATTTTTTATTTTTACGGCTGTGCATTTTAAACTTCTGTGAAGCACTTGGTGGGTCAAAGTGCTCACCACACATCTAGATAAGTTCCTTATGGGGTCTGCTTTCCAAAATGGTGTCACTTGTGGGGGGTTTCAATGTTTAGACATATCAGGGGCTCTCCAAACGCAACATGGCGTCCCATCTCAATTCCAGTCAATTTTTCATTGAAAAGTCAAATGGCGCTCCTTCACTTCCGAGCTCTGTCATGTGCCCAAACAGTGGTTAACCCCCACATATGGGGTATCGGTGTACTCAGGACAAATTGTACAACAACTGTTGGGGTCCATTGTCTCCTGTTACCCTTGATAAAATAAAACAAATTGGAGCTGAAATAAATTTTTTGTGAAAAAAAGTTAAATGTTAATTTTTATTTAAACATTCCAAAAATTCCTGTGAAACACCTGAAGGGTTAATAAAATTCTTGAATGTGGTTTTGAGCACCTTGAGGGGTGCAGTTTTTAGAATGGTGTCACACTTGAGTATTTTCTATCATATAGACTCCTAAAAATGACTTCAAATGACATGTGGTCCCTAAAAAAAATGGTGTTGTAAAAATGAGAAATTGCTGGTCAACTTTTAACCCTTATAACTCCCTAACAAAAAAACATTTTGGTTCCAAAATTGTGCTGATGTAAAGTAGACATGTGGAAATGTTACTTATTAAGTATTTTGTGTGACATATCGCCGTGATTTAATTGCATAAAAATTCAAATTTGGAAAATTGTGAAATTTTCAAAATTTTCGCCAAATTTCCATTTTTTTCACAAATAAACGCAGGTAATATCAAATAAATTTTACCACTAGCATGAAGAACAATATGTCACAAGAAAACAATGTCAGAATCACCAGGATCTGTTGAAGCGTTCCAGAGTTATAACCTCATAAAGAGACAGTGGTCAGAATTGTAAAAATCGGCCTGGTCATTAACGTGCAAACCACACTTGGGGGTAAAGGGGTTAACCGAAATTTACCTATTTTGTCACCTTTCCCCTCTCTCCCAAGCATATTACTTAAGCCTAGTACAGTCATGGACAAAAATTTTGAGAATGAGACAAATATTAATTTTTCCAAAGTCTACTGCTTCATTTTTTCTAATGGTGATTTGCATGTACTCCTGAATGTCAGAGTGATCAGCTTAACAGCAGTTACTGTACTTGCAAAGTTAATATTTGCCCAGAAAATGAACTTTAACCCCCAAAACACATTTCAACATCATTGCAGTCCTGCCTTAAGAGGAGCAGCTAACATCGTTTTAGTGATTGATCCATGAACACAGGTGTGGGTGTTGATGAGGACAGGGCTGGCGATCAATCAGTCATGATTAAGTAACAATGACATCACTGGACACTTTAAAAGGAGGCTGGTGCTTGATATCATTGTTTCTCTTCAGTTAACCATGGTTATCTCTAAAGAAACACGTGCAGCCATCATAGCACTGCACAAAAATGGCCTAACAGGGAAGAGTATTGCAGCTACAAAGATTGCACCTCAGTCAACAATCTATCGCATCATCAAGAACTTTAAGGAGAGAGCTTCCATTGTTGTCAAAAAGGCTCCAGGGCGCCCAAGAAAGACCAGCAAGCGCCAGGACCGTATCTTAAAACTGTTTCAGCTGCGGGATCGGACTACCAGCAGTGCCAAGCTTGCTCAGGAATGGCAGCAGGCTGGTGTGAGTGCTTCCGCACGCACTGTGAGGCGGAGACTCTTTGAGCAAGGCCTGGTTTCAAGGAGGGCAGCAAAGAAGCCACTTCTCTCCAGAAAAAACATCAGGGACCGACTGATATTCTGCAAAAGGTACAGGGAGTGGACTGCTGAGGACTGGGGCAAAGTCATTTTCTCTGATGAATCCCCTTTTCGATTGTTTGGGACTAGTGTTGAGCATTCCGATACCGCAAGTATCGGGTATCGGCCGATACTTGCGGTATCGGAATTCCGATACCGAGATCCGATATTTTTGTGATATCGGGTATCGGTATCGGAAGTGTAAAATAAAGAATTAAAATAAAAAATATTGTTATATTCACCTCTCCGGCGGCCCCTGGACATCAGCGGGAGGATCCGGCGTCCGGCACGGCTTCTTTCTTCAAAATGCGCGCCTTCAGGACCTGTGGAATGACGTCCCGGCTTCTGATTGGTCGCGTGCCGCCCATGTGACCGCCACGCGACCAATCAGAAGCCGCGACGTCATTCCTCAGCTAAAGTCCTAGAATGAGCGCCTTCTAGGACCTGAGGAATGACGTCGCGGCTTCTGATTGGTCGCGTGGCGGTCACATGGGCGGCACGCGACCAATCAGAAGCCGGGACGTCATTCCACAGGTCCTGAAGGCGCGCATTTTGAAGAAAGAAGCCGTGCCGGACGCCGGATCCTCCCGCTGATGTCCAGGGGCCGCCGGAGAGGTGAATATAACAATATTTTTTATTTTAATTCTTTATTTTACACTTTAATATGGATCCCAGGGCCTGAAGGAGAGTTTCCTCTCCTTCAGACCCTGGGATCCATGAGGATACATTCCGATACTTGATGTCCCATTGACTTGTATTGGTATCGGATATCGGTATCGGCGATATCCGATATTTTTCGGGTATCGGCCGATACTATCCGATACCGATACTTTCAAGTATCGGACGGTATCGCTCAACACTATTTGGGACATCTGGAAAACAGCTTATTCGGAGAAGAAGAGGTGAGTGATACCACCAGTTTTGTCTCATGCCAACTGTAAAGCATCCTGAAACCATTCATGTGTGGGGTTGCTTCTCAGCCAAGGGAATCGGCTCACTCACAGTCTTGCCTAAAAACACAGCCATGAATAAAGAATGGTACCAGAATGTCCTCCAAGAGCAACTTCTCCCAACCGTCCAAGAGCAGTTTGGCGCACAACAATGCCTTTTCCAGCATGATGGAGCACCTTGCCATAAAGCAAAGGTGATAACTAAATGGCTCATGGAACAAAACATAGAGATTTTGGATCCATGGCCTGGAAACTCCCCAGATCTTAATCCTATTGAGAACTTGTGGTCAATCATCAAGAGACGGGTGGACAAACAAAAACCAACAAATTCTGGCAAAATGCAAGCATTGATTATGCAAGAATGGACTGCTATCAGTCAGGATTTGGTCCAGAAGTTGATTGAGAGCATGCCAGGGAGAATTGCAGAGGTCTTGAAGAAGAAGGGTCAACACTGCAAATATTGACTTGCTGCATTAACTCATTCTAACTGTCAATATAACCTATTGGTACTCATAATATGGTTGCAATTATATTTCTGTATGTGATATAAACATCAGACAAACACTAATAAAAACCAGAAGGCAGCAGATTATGTGAAAATATAATTTTGGTGTCATTCTCAAAACTTTTGGCCATGACTGTATATATAATCCTTGGTCATTCTCTGAGGGGTTGTAAATGGTGAGGAACAGAACTATACATCCCTCCTTGGGGCAATGAGTGGCAAGGATGGGGAGTGTTGAACCCGGAAGTCCTCTCTGGCCCTTAAAGGGGCTTTGGTAAGGTCATGTGGGTTAATAGGCTGGTTTCCCATTTGTCTCTGCGTTGTAGGGCCTGGGCTGGTTGATATCCACCTTCATTTTCACCAGTGTGCCACCCAATAAGTGACCAATCCTCACAGTTTAAACCTACCCCTGTTTCGGCAGCAGCGACACAAATGAATTGTGTGCCTAACCAGATGTCAAACTGTGCTATGGGGCCTAATCATTCTACTACGAGGCAGTAGACAAATTGATATGTTTCTCTTGTGGTGGAGACATTATACCAGAAGATCACTATACCCTCCTCATAGGTGACTGCCCCCCCTCCCCCGGTGACTGGCTACACCATAGACTAGATGAAAGATACGTGTTAGATGGATGAAGAGTGGAAGCCACCACTGGCCTATGGATCTGGCACCTTCTTGCAGTGGGAAGCGTGGATCCATTGACTGCTGTTGGTAGTGGTCAACAGGACTGGGCACAGGCTGTCATCTCAAGACTTGAGGGTACGTCTGTTGAATCTCTTGGTGAGGACTGTTATGAACAGGTAATTCAGAACCACAATAGACCTTGAAGTTCAGAGCACACAAGGTGACCTGACATTTACCAAAAACATAGGACAAGCTCTGAGACGTGGAAACTCTGCTGACCGCAATCCCTAATCCTAAAACACCACACTAGAGGTAGCCGTGGATTGCGCCTAACGCTCCCTATGCAACTCGGCACAGCCTGAGAAACTAACTAGCCCTGAAGATAGAAAAATAAGCCTACCTTGCCTCAGAGAAATTCCCCAAAGGAAAAGGCAGCCCCCCACATATAATGACTGTGAGTAAAGATGAAATACAAACACAGAGATGAAATAGATTTAGCAAAGTGAGGCCCGACTTACTGAATAGACCGAGGATAGGAAAGATAGCTTTGCGGTCAACACAAAAACCTACAAACAACCACGCAGAGGAGCTTCCAGCAAGCAAAAAAAAACCAATATAGCAAGCTGGACAGAAAATATAGCAAACAAAAATAACACAAGCAGAACTTAGCTTATGCAGGATAGAGAGGCCACAGGAACGATCCAGGAGGAAGCAAGACCAATACTAGAACATTGACTGGAGGCCAGGATCAAAGCACCAGGTGGAGTTAAATAGAGCAGCACCTAACGACTCAACCTCTCACCTGAGGAAGGAAACTCAGAAGCCGCAGTACCACTCTCATCCACCAAAGGAAGCTTATAGACAGAACCAGCCGCAGTACCACTCACGACCACAGGAGGGAGCTTGGCCACAGAATTCACAACAGAGGACCCAGTCACTGGGCAGGATCTGGTGAGCTCCTTCTAGGTCCTCAGGATCTGGGATGGATGAAACTTGAGAACATATTTTAGTCACATGCAGGGGTGGATTAAGGGTAGCCAGGGCCCCGGGCTGTTCACACACTGTGGGCCCCCCCGGTCATGTGATGGGGGTCATGTGACGGGGGTCATGTGACGGGGGTCACGTGACGGGGGTCACGATATACCCGAACCAGATTATTCCAGGAAAAGGGCCGGGCCCTACTCTACTGTAACCTAGGAAATATTTGTTAAAATCTGCAATACAATTTAGGTATATCTTGACCAATAATATCACATACAAGGAACAAATACCACCGCACCATGACCAGACCACAAATTACAACCACAGTGATCGAATAATAGCACATACAAGGGACAAATACCACATATTACCATACCTCCCAACTTTTGAAGTTGGGAAAGAGGGACAAAGTTTGCGGCGTGTGTTGCGCGCCGCAGCAAATTTTGGGACACACCTCTGACCACACCCATTCACTAGTCACACCCATATCCATGTCTCAACCACACCCATTTAGCACTGCTGATCACACTGTTCATAAAGAATTATAAAAAAAAAATATGGTCACACAGTGCTCGATACTGTATAATGGCCACACAGTGCTCCATACTGTATAACGACCCCACATGACCACATGATGCTCAATACTGTATAATGGCCACACATGATGTTCAATACTGTGTAATGACCCCACATGATGCTCAATACTGTATAATGGCCACACATGATGCTCAATACTCTATAATGACCCCACATGATGCTCAATACTGTATAATGGCCCCACATGATGCTCAATACTGTATAATGACCCCACATGATGCTCAATACTGTATAATGGCCACACATGATGCTCCATACTGTATAATGGCCACACATGATGCTCCATACTGTATAATGGCCCCATATGATGCTCAATACTGTATAATGACCCCACGTGATGCTCAATACTGTATAAGTGCCCCACATGATGCTCAATACTGTATAATGACCCCACATGATGCTCAATACTGTATAATGGCCCCACATGATGCTCAATACTGTATAATGACCCCACATGATGCTCAATACTGTATAATGGCCCCACATGATGCTCAATACTGCATAATGACCCCACATGATGCTCCATACTGTATAATGACCACACATGATGCTCCATAGTGTATAATGACCGCACATGATGCTCCATACTGTATAATGACCGCACATGATGCTCCATACTGTATAATGGCCACACATGATTCTCCATACTGTATAATGACCGCACATGATGCTCAATAATACTGTATAATGACCGCACATGATGCTCCATACTGTATAATGGCCACACATGATGCTCCTTACTGTATATTGGCTGCACATGATAATGGCCACACATAGCTACTCCTACACACGCGGCTGCGCTCCGTAAACTTTGCATACACGGCTACGCTCCGTACACACGGCTCCACTCCATACATCTCATACACACACGGCTCCGCTCCGTACACATTCAGCTCCGCTCCATACACCTCATACACGGCTCTGCTCCATACACCTCATACACACACGGCTCTGCTCCATACACCTCATACACGGCTCCGCTCCATACACCTCATACACACACGGCTCCGCTCCATACATCTCGTACACACGGCACTACTCCGTACACCTCATACACACACCGCTCCGCTCCATACACATTGCACACACTGCTCCGCATACCTTGCACACACACAGCTCCGCTGCGTACACCTCATACACATATGGCTCCTCTCCATACATCTCGTACACACACGGCACTACTCCGTACACCTCATACACACGTGGCTGTGCTTCGTACACCTCATACACACGCGGCTGTGCTCCGTACACCTCGTACACACGCGGCAGTGCTCCGTACACCTCGTACACACGGCTCCGCTCCGTACACCTCGTACACATGGCTCCGTACACCTCTTACACACGACTCCGCTCCGTACACCTTGTACACATGCGGCTGTGCTCCGTACACCTCGTACACATGGCTCCGCACACCTCTTACACACGACTCCGCTCCGTACACCTTGTACACATGCGGCTGTGCTCCGTACACCTTGTACACATGGCTCCGTACACCTCTTACACACGACTCTGCTCCGTACACCTCGTACACACGCGGCTGCGCTCCGTACACCTCGTACACACGCGGCTGTGCTCCGTACACCTCGTACACACGCGGCTGTGCTCCGTACACCTCGTACACACGACTCCACTCCGTACACCTTTCACATGCTGCTCCGCTCCGTACACCTCGTACAAACGCGGCTGTGCTCCGTACACCTCGTAAACATGACTCCACTCTGTACACCTTTCACATGCTGCTCCGCTCCGTACACCTCATACACACGCGGCTGTGCTCCGTACACCTTGTACACATGGCTCCGTACACCTCTTACACACGACTCTGCTCCGTACACCTCGTACACACGCGGCTGCGCTCCGTACACCTCGTACACACGCGGCTGTGCTCCGTACACCTCGTACACACGCGGCAGTGCTCCGTACACCTCGTAAACATGACTCCACTCTGTACACCTTTCACATGCTGCTCCGCTCCGTACACCTCATACACACGCGGCTGTGCTCCGTACACCTCGTACACACGCGGCTGTGCTCCGTACACCTCGTACACACGACTCCACTCCGTACACCTCGTACACATGGCTCCGTACACCTCTTACACACGACTCCGCTCCGTACACCTTGTACACATGCGGCTGCGCTCCGTACACCTCGTACACACGCGGCTGTGCTCCGTACACCTCGTACACATGCGGCTGTGCTCTGTACACCTTGTACACACGACTCCGCTCCGTACACCTCATACACACGCTGCTCTGCTCCGTACACCTCATGCACACGGCTCCGTACACATCGTACACACACGACTCCGCTCCATAGACCTTTCACACGCTGCTCTGATCCATACACCTCGTACACACACGGCTCTGCTACATCCACCCTGTAAACACCTCCTGACCTCACACATACGCTGCCTTACCCTCCTCCGGCGCCATGGCAACCAGCAAAGTCCTGTACACGGAGGTCCTCCTCCCGATCATGTGACCCCTGACTCCTCCCATCCTGTGACCTCATCACAGGTCCTGTGCACAGAGCAGCCATTATGTGGTGTGCTGCTGTGCAGGCCTGGTGCAGGGACTCGGAGCTCTCAGCTGACCGGCTGATACACGCACCTCCCAACCAATGCGGGCCCCCTCTCTCTGCCCACCGGGTCCGGGGGCACACAAATGCCGGCGGGCATTCAGACAATTAATGGAGGGTCAATCTGTGCGGTAGCCCAGGGCCCCCCCAGACCACTGGGCCCTGGGCTACCGCCCATATTGACCCTCTGATAATCCGCCCCTGGTCACATGTGTTAGTTAACTTAACAACAAACTTAGTTTGCATATAGACAACTATAGTGGGAAAATATAATCCTAAACTGTTTACAAATAGGATCTTATAAGGGCTAATTTTGTTGGACCTGCTAGTGTCTGTGTGACCCAAGGGGAAGACTAAATCTCTTATGCTCTGGCTCCTCTGTTTCCTGTGCAGCATTAAGTGTGTAGGTTTTTTTTGTTCTGAGGCCTTAAATATTTCTTTGTTCATCATTAGGCATCTTTCATCCTGTTAGGCTCCATCTTGGCTCCATTTCCCTTTTTTGTTTTTGGATGCTTGTTTGCTTGCTTCTGGAGCAGACCAGGGTTGTCCGTTTTCCTCTATTTCCGGATCCGTTAGAGAGAACAGATATGAGATGTTTCTGTGTCAAGTGGTATCAGTAGGCTATGTGCACACGTTGCGGATTAGGCTTAGGAATTTCTGGTGCGGATTCTGCCTCTCCTGGCAGAAAACGCACCTGCGGATTTGTCGCATTTTTGTGCGGTTCCGCAGCGTTTTTTGTGCGTTTTTGCTGCGGTTTTCTTGCGGATTTGCTGCTTTTCTTTACCCCTGCGGTTTTCTATAATGGAATGGGTACAAAAACGCTGCAGATTCACAAAAAAGAAGTGTCATGCTACTTCTTTTAAACTGCAGCGTTTCCGCAGCGGATTTTCCGCAAAGTGTGCACAGCATTTTTTTTTTCTCATTGATTTACATTGTACTGTAAATCAATTGCGGATCTGCAGCGTTTCTGCACCTCAAAAAATGCTGCGGATCCGCAGAGAATCCGCAACGTGTGCACATACCCTTACTGCTTCTTTTGCTGTTGCATCAGCCAGTCTGTTGCCCACTGCTTCCCTTGATGTACAAGGGAATTTTTTCAAGTATGGCTTCTTTCACACTAGCGTCGGGCCCGGCCCGTCGCAGTGCGTCGGGCCGAGGTTACCGACGCTAGCGTTGCCTCCGCCGCACAACGGGTGCAGCGGATGCTGCTTTTCAGCGCATCCGCTGCCCCATTGTGAGGTGCGGGGAGGTGGGGGAGGAGTTCCGGCCGCGCATGCGCGGTCGGAAAAGACGGTCCGTCGGCTGCAAAAAATGTTACATGGAACGTTTTTTGCGGCCGACGGTCGGCCGAAAAACGGCGCAACCGTCGCGCGACGGTTGCGACGTGTGGCAATCCGTCGCAATGCGTCGCGTAATGTTAGTCAATGGAGAAAAAACGCATCCTGCAAACACTTTTGCAGGATGCGTTTTTTCTGCAAAACGACGCATTGTGACGGATTGCAGTTAACGCTAGTGTGAAAGTAGCCTATCTGGACTCTGGAAGAATGATCTTTCTCCAAAGACTGGAGTTTCCCTGACATCTAGTGGCAGAGTAGAGAACAACACTACACAGTAACACTACCTGCTATAACTTTACAGAATCTGTAAACTAATCTGCATTCTGCAATGTAAACTTTCCAAATAATAAAATGGATCTATATCTAATGCAATACTTCAGCATATATAGCATATTCTCTTCAGGATGGTTAAAATAGGAGGTGGCTCCACCAGAGAAGCCAATACCAAAATAAAAAGTGCAAAATGAGAAATGGAGAAATTCATCAAGAAAACAAATATTTCATAACCTATTATGTCTACGAAAAACCCAAACAATAATTATTCAAAGGGATTCTCTCTGAGTCAACAAGACAGTGATGAGGATGCCCCTGCACAAGACTCTTTGCCAGTATTTCACTCGTTCTTAAAAAAAGGCTCTTTCTAATGCACTTAACCCACTTATGAAAAAAATTAATGATGTTAAACAAAAAATGAGCCAAATAGGCAGGAGAGTGGAAAACTTTGAGACAACCCAAGACTACCTCTGTAGCTTCTCCTTGGTGGCAACGAAGGGTTACAGAAATGTCAGCAATGCTAATAATAATAATCATTTTATTTATATAGCGCCAACATATTCCGCAGTATTTTACAAATTCTAGAGGGGATTTGTACAGACAATAGACATTACAGCATAATAAAAATCACAGTTCAAAATAGATACCAATAGGAGTGAGGGCCCTGCTCGCAAGCTTACAATACTTAGGGTATCTGCTACATCTAGATGGCAGGCTGCATGATGCGTCCATGCAGCCTGTCATCCAGCAGCGAACCCCCAATTCACTGGAACGGGGGGTCCAACATTAGTATTTGACACGCTGTCATATGCATGACAGAGTGGCAAACAATGCTTCTGATTGGCAGGTAAATCCTCCCCACAGGTCAGAGAGCCACGGCTCCCCGCTGTCAGCACTCAGCTGTGATCATAGGTGTAAACTCACCTCCAATCACTGGTGACAGCGGATGGGACTACTGATCCCATCATCTGACAACTACAGCCGCTAATTACAGTGACAGGATGGAATACTGTGCGGTCAGTATAAAACACTACAAAAATCCACGCAGAGTTTACTAAAAATCTTCACACCTGACTAAAGGTGTGGAGGGTAAATCTGCTTCCCAGAGCTTCCAGCAAGACAGAATTAATTCATACTGATAAGTTGGACAAACATAGAAAGCACAGAATGGATAAGTCCACAATCTGTGAACAGAAAAGAGCAAGCAAGGACTTAGCTTTGCTGAACTGGTCAGGATAACAGGGAAATCGAAAGAGATGTGAATCCAACCAGGAACCATTTACAAGTGGCACTGGCTGAAGGACAGAGCAGACATAAATAGCCGAGCAGAAAAGACGATCAGTGGAAGCAGCTGAAGACAGCTAACTCCAAGGAGCAGCCATACCACTAGAAACCACAAGAGGGAGCCCAAGAGCAGAACTCACAAAAGTGCCACTTACAACCACCGGAGGAAGCCCAAGAGCGGAATTCACAACAGGGGTGGATCGCTGACATATGTGAGGTTCTTCAAAACTTTGGGTACTGTATCAAGATGGTGAGCGCTCATGACGCTATTATCAGCATAACCATCCCGCTGCTCTGTCTATGAAAACGTTTGCTGGTTAATCTCAAGGAGGAATCTTTGCAGAGCTGGTGGCTATGAATCAAGATTTTACAATGGCTGATACCACACAGCTCAGTCTCACACAATATTCTCAGGCCACATTGGGTGATGATGAGGAACAGGAGGAGGAGCAGGAGTTTTTGGTCTGCGCTACAGAGGGGACTCCCAATCCTAGCTTCATGCCTATCCAGCATGGATGGCCTGAAGAGGAACAGGAGGAGGCTATGCATTGTGAAGAGGATAGTTAGTGTTTTTCCTGGTGAGGACACTGAATGTTTTGACTCTTTGTAGTCTGTCACACATGGCAGAATTCATGTCCAGATGCCTTTTCCAAGACCCTCGCTGAAACACATTTTGTCCAACATGACATATTGGCTGTGCACCTTTCTTGACCCACGTTATAAAGAGAAATTTGCTTCTCTCATGTTGGAGGCAGATGTGACATTTTCAGTGCATGCATGCCAGAGGCTGATTGTGGAAGACTTTCTAAAAAGATTACCCTCAGTCAACACTGCTGGCAGAGGTACTGGCTCTTTTCACCCACAATGATTACAGGGGGAGGGCCATGCACACCAGGTGCAACCCTGGAGGGGGGGGGGGGGGTAAAAATATCTACTAGCTAGGCCATTTTCATGAGACCATCACATCAGCAAAGTCTGTGGGTGTAAAAATGACGAGGAAGGTGAAGTTGACCAAGATGGTGCACAACTAGGATTGCTCGATCCGATCATGTAAAATCGGAATTATACCGATTTTCACTATGATCGGAATTCCAAATCCCGATTCCAATGTTTTAATGGGATCGGAAATCAGAAGTGCGTATTTTTTTTTGCACAATGCTTGTGATTGACACATGAACTGCCCAATTTAAGAGCCTGTGAAGTGTGGGCACATCCTGAAACGCTAGTAGGCATTTTAAGGCCATGTTCACATGTTGCGGTTTTTACCGCAGATCCGTGACGTTTTTGAAGCTGCAGATCTGCAGCAGTTTTCCATGTGGTCTACAGTACCATGTAAACCTATGGAAAAACAAATCCACTGTGAACATGCTGTGGAAAAAAATGTGCGTTGTTTTTTCTGCAGGGCAGGGTCTGTGTAGGACCGTCGGGGGTCTGTGCGGGCCTCTCGGGTCTGTGCGGGCTGCCGGGGGTCTGTGTGGGCCTGCTGAGGGTCTGTGCGGGTCTGCCGGTGGTCTTTGCGGGCTGCCGGCGGTTTGTGCGGACCTGCCGGGGGTTTGTGCGGGCTGCCGGGGGTCTGCGTGGGGTGTCGGGGGTCTGTGCGGGCCTATCGGGGGTCTGTGTGGGCCTGCTGGGGGTCTGTGCAGGCTGCCGGGGGTTCTGTGTGGGCCTGTCGGGGGTCTGCGCGGGGTGTCAGGGGTCTGTGCGGGCCTATCGGGGGTCTGTGTGGGCCTGCTGGGGGTCTGTGCAGGCTGCCGGGGGTTCTGTGCGGGCCTGCCAGGGGTCTGTGTGGGCTGCCGGGGGTCTGCGTGGGGTGTCGGGGGTCTGTGCGGGCCTATCGGGGGTCTGTGTGGGCCTGCCGGGGGTCTGTGCAGGCTGCCGGGGGTTCTGTGCGGGCCTGTCAGGGGTCTGTGGGGGCCTGTCGGGAGTCTGTGCATGCCTCTCGGGGGTCTTTGTGTGTGTGTGCAGGCATCGTCCGATGGGACTACAAGAGATATACCTGCTATAATGAGAGTTATTGACAGTAGTAGTCCCATCATCTGGCTTACGTGTTGAATGTAAAAAAACAAAAAATAAACATACATACTACATACAACATACTACATACATACTACATACATACATACAACATACTACATACATACTACATACTACATACTACATGCATACTACATACATACTTCATACATACTACATACATACGTTCATATAACATACTACATACATACTACATACATACTACATGCATGCTGCATAGATACAAACAACATACTACATACCTACTACATACATACAACATACTACATACATACTACATACATACATACATACATACTACATACTACATACATACTACATACATACATACAACATACTATATACATAGATACTACATACATACTACATACAATACATTCATACATTACATACAATGCATACATATACCATAGAGTACATACTCACCATCACTTATCACTTTGATCCCTGAAGCCAGTGTCACCTGTAAAAAATATTAAAATTATAAACAAACACTATACTCCCTGATCCACAGGAATCCAATAAAAACGAGTGTCTCACGACGATCTCCCGTGGAGAGCAGCAGCATCAGCTGATGCGACCGCTCTCCAGAGGCTCCAGGATTACAATGATGGAAGATATTCTTACGCACTGTATTCCTCCGCCACTGTAAAAAATAGTCCCTAGTCTCACTTTTGGCACTGCTGTGTGAGAAAGTTCCCACGCAGCAATGCCATAAAGTGAGACCAGTGAACTAAGGTAACCTCAGTGATGCACTGCAGGAGCCATTATCTCCTGTCAGTGTTTCACTGAAGGCTCTATAGAGCGGTGACATCACCTGATGCCACTGTTCTATAGGGGAGATCATCGTGGGACACTCGTTATTAATTGGACTGTGTCAGACAGGGAGTATACGGTTTATTATTTTACTTTTTTTGCAGGCGCTGAAGTATGGTAAGTATGGTTAAATTAAGAATAATAAAATATTTTTTTCTGACTGTGTCTTTATTTTTTTTTTAGCTCTTTCACTACTCTAGGATTAATAATGGATACGCGTCTTATTGACGCCTCTCCATTATTAACCCGGCTTAATGTCATCTTACAATAGCAAGGTGACATTAACCCCTTATTACCCCATATTCCACCGCTACTCGGGAATGGGAAGAGAGGGTCTAAGTGCCGGAATTGATGCATCTTACAGATGCGCCATTTCTGGGGTGGCTGCGGACTGGTATTTGGAGCCGGGAGGGGCAATATCCATGGCCCCTCTCTAGGCTATGAATATTAGCCCACAGCTAACTGCGTAGCCTTTCTGGCTATAAAATATAGGGGGACCCCACGTCATTTTTTGGGGGGTCCACCTATTTTAATAGCCAGTAAAGGCTACGCAGACAGCTGCAGGCTGATATTCATAGCCTGGGATCGGCCATGGGTATTACCCCCTTCCCAGGCTACAAATATTTGCTCCCAGCCGTTGACTTTCCCCCTCTGGCGCAGAAAATTGCGCGGGAGCTCACGCCGTTTATTTTTTTAAATTAAACGCTCATTAAGAAACTGTCCTTTCTATTATATATATCTATGGATATATCGATCGATAGATATATTTATAGATAGATATATCTATAGATACATAGATGTTTCTATCCATATATCTGGCTGCTTTTACACATCAGGTTTTTGCCGTCAGGCACAATCCGGCAAGTTTGAAAAAAACGGATCCATTTTTTCCACCGGATCCGTTTTTTTCTCATTTAGTTGTATTAGCGGCAGATTGCGCCTGATGGCCACACGTTTTATCCGTTTTTTGCTGGATCCTTCAGAAAAGCTGTTTCCAGCGGATGGAGAAAACGTACAGAAGAACGGTTTTCCTGTCCGGCGAAAAAACGAACAGCAACGGATCCGGCAAAAAATGTACAAAACTGAGATGTGAAATGATGAATCTGGCTTCCGAATTCCGGTTTTTCATGCATTTTTTCCAATGAAATTATGCACATCTTTCATTCTTTCTCTCGCTCTCTATAAAAAAAAAACGGATCAGTTGCATCCTTTTTTTACTATTTGCAACTAATCCGTTTTTTTCAAAAATTCGCAGGATCCTGCCTGATGGATAGATATATGGATAGTTAGGCTACTTTCACACATCAGTTTGTTTTCGTCAGGCAGGATCCGGTGAATTTGTGGAAAAACGGATCCGTTGCAAATAGTGAAAACTGATGCAACTGATCCATTTTTTAGAGAGAGAGAACAGAAAATGTGCATGATTTCAATGGAAAAAATTAATGAAAAAACGGATTTGGAGGCCGGATTCATCATTTCACATCTGTTTCATACATTTTTTGCCGGATCCATCGCTGTGCGTTTTTTCACCGAACAGAAAAAACTTTCCTCTGTATGTTATCTCTGTCCGGCGGAAAGATTTTTTTTATGGATCCGGCAAAAAACGGATGAAACGTGGCCATCTGGCGCAATCTGGTCGCTAATGCAACTCTGAGAAAAAAACGGATCCGGCAAAGAAAGCTGGACTCTGGCTGTGCTACTGGCAATTCAAATTCTCCTGTCCGCCTACAATGAATCCTGTCTGCTTGGGCCCCAGCACCACTAGCTATTGCTCAGAAGTGCACGTAGCACAGTGAACACCCGCTGCCGTGTTGTCGGGGTTCAGCAACGCAAGCTGGACTCTGGCTATGCTACTGGCAATTCAAATTCTGCTGTCCACCTACAATGAATCCTGTACCACTGGGCCTCAGTACCACCCACTGTTGCCCTGCACTGTTTCCTCTGTTAGCTGGTTCTCAATAGTGGCGGCAGGACAGTTGCCTCCTAGCTTGGCTCCGGGTTCCGATAACGTAGACCGGTAATCGGGGAGATGCACAACTTGATCTGCTTCTGCTCCATGCCCCAGTAGAGTTAACTGGGTCTCCAGAGTGCAGGTAGTCCAGGCAGCTCCTGCTGTGGCTCTGGGTTCCAGTAACAGAAGCTGTCCATTATTTTGGGGGTTAGTAACATGTTAACCCTGCAGTCCAATATGAGTTCCAGAACTGAATTCATCATCTTTCCCTCACCTCACGTATCCCCCCTACCTGATCTATCTATTATGGTAAACGGAATCACGCTCTCTCCCGCACCTGAAATCCGTTGCCTCGGGGTAACTCTCAACTCTGCCCTGTCCTTCAAACCTCACGTCCAAGCTCTTGCCACCTCCTGTCGCCTCCAACTCAAAAATATTGCCAGAATCCGTTCCTTCCTCAGCTCACAATCTACCTAAACTCTTGTGCATGCTCTCATCATCTCCCGCCTCGATTAATGCAACACCCTCCTCTGCGGCCTCCCAGCTAACTCTCTTGCACCACTCTAGTCTGTCCTCAACTCTGCTGCCTGGCTAATCCACCTCTCTCCTCGCTACTCCCCTGCTTCTCCCCTCTGCAAATCCCTCCACTGGCTCCCAATTCCCCAACAAATCCAGTTCAAACTACTAACACTGATCTACAAAACCATTCACAACCTGTCCCCTCCCTATATCTCTGAACTAATCTCCCAATATCTTCCCTAACGTAATCTTCAATCCTCCCAAGACCTTCTACTCTCCTCCACACTTATTCGTTGCTCACACAACCGCCTCCAAGATTTCTCCTGAATATCCCCCATCCTCTGGAATTCCATGCATCAACACGTCCGATTATCCACCACCCTCGGATCTTTCAGACAGAACCTGAAAACCCATCTCTTCAGGAAAGCCCACAGCCTACAATAACCAAGCCACCACCACTAGAGCCGCCGCCTCACCGCCGCCAGAGCCGCTGCCGCCAGAGCTGCCACCGCCAGAGCCGCCGCCTCACCCCTACCTTCTGTCTCTTCCCCACTATCTCATATAATGTAAGTCCACAAGGACAGGGTCCTCTCCCCTCTCTACCTGTCTGTCACTGTAAACCTGTTTACTGTAAACGATATCTATAACCCTGTATGTAACCCCTTTCTCATGTACAGCACCATGGAATTAATGGTGCTATATAAATAAATAATAATAATAACCACAGGGTTTCAGCAGCACCAGATGGTTTTTGCTAGTGCCAATGGCACTTATACCTTCAGCTTAGTAACAGGGTTCCAGCAGCACCAGATGGTTCTCACTAGTGCCAATGGCACTTATACCTTTTGCTTAATAACAGGGTTCCAGCAGCACCAGATGGTTCTCGCTAGTGCCAATGGCACTTATACCTTCTGCTTAATAACAGAGTCCCAGCACCACCAGCTGGTTCTCGATAATGTCTTTGCCACAGGTTCCTTCTACTGTGTATCCGGGTTCCATTAGCATTAGCTGGTCCACGAATGTGCTTTCAGACACTGGTACTTCTTGCTGTTCCTCCGTGCACCTGAACTACAGTACATGCTTCACAAATTACAATTATAAATACAAGTACCAAAAGAAGAAGAACAAGAAGATCTAGAAGAAGAAGAACCAGAGGAAGAACAACCGAAAGAAGAAGAACCAGAGGAAGAAGAACCAGAGGAAGAAGAGGAACCGGAACCAGAGGAAAAAGAACAACCGGAACAAGAGGAAGAAGAACCAAAGGAAGAAGAAGAACTGGAACCAGAGGAAGAAAAACAACCAGAAGAAGAAGAACCGGAACAAGAGGAAGAAGAATCAGAGGAAGAAGAAGAACCGGAACCAGAGGAAGAAGAACCAGAGGAAGAAGAAGTGGAAGAAGAACCGGTACAAGAGGAAGAAGACCCAGAAGAAGAAGAAGAACCAGAGGAAGAAGAAGATGAAGCAAAGGTTTAGGAAATTGAAGAACCAGAAGCACCAGTACACAAAGCACCAGAACCAGAAGACCAGATACCATAAGACCAGGAAAAAAAAAAGAATAAGCAGAATAAGAATAAGCAGAATGATAACATGCAGAAGAAGAAAAAAATAAGTTTAAGCAGAAGAAGACGAAACAGTATATGGGGGTGAGTCCATTCCTCCTCGTGGTACCCCTGGAGACACCCTGCTGCTGCTGGTCAAGCTGAACGCGGACCCCTCCCGGTGAGAGTCCCCTGAGACAAGCCTCCCGGAAGGTGTATTTTTCAAATGTCGCTAAACCATGCACAGTTCTTATATTTAAACCTACTCCGACACAACAGAGGAATAGGGCAAGCAAAATTATTTATTTTATTTAACAATAAACACATTTTCTTAAAAAAGCTATCAGAATGAGCTATTTAAAAAAGAAAGATGAAAGGTAACAAATAAAAAAAATTGAAACTAACCCCTTTCTGACCTCGGATGGGATCGTACGTCCAAGGTCAGAACCCCCACTTTGATGCGGGGTCCGGCGGTGAGCCCGCATCAAAGCCGGGACATGTTAGCTGTTTTGAACAGCTGACATGTGCCCGCAATAGTGGCGGGTGAAATCGCGATTCACCCACCGCTATTAACTAGTTAAATGCCACTGTCAAACACTGACAGCGGCATTTAACCGGCGCTTCCGGCCATCCAGCCGGAAATGAGCGCATTGCTAACCCCCGTCACATGATCTGGGGTCAGCAATGCATCAGAATGGTAACCATAGAGGTCCTTGAGACCTCTATGGTTACTGATCCCGGCTAGCTGTGAGCGCCACCCTGTGGTCGGCGCTAATAGCACACCAGCAATTCAGCCACATTGCAGCGACCTGATGATCGCTGCTATGTAGCAGAACCGATCGAGTTGTGCCAGCTTCTAGCCTCCTATTGAAGCATGGCAAAAGTAAAAAAAAAAAAGTAAAAAAAATGTGAAAAAAATAAAATAAATATAAAAGTTTAAATCACCCCCTTTGCCCCATTCAAAATAAATCAATTAAAAAAAATTCAAACCTACACATATTTGGTACCGCCACGTTCAGAATCGCCCGATCTATCAAAAAGAAAAAGGATTAACCTGATCGCTAAACTTCGTAGCAAGAAAAACATTTTAAATGCCAGAATTATGTTTTTTTGGTCACCACAACATTGCATTAAAATGCAAAACGGGCGACCAAAAGAATTTATCTTCACCAAAATGTTATCATTAAAAACGCCAGCTCGGCACGCAAAAAATAAGCTCTCAACCGACCCCAGATCATGAAAAATGGAGACGCTACGGGTATCGGAATATGGCACAATTTTTGTTTTTTTTAGCAAAGTTTGGAATTATTTTTCACCACTTAGATAAAAAATAACCTAGACATGTTAGGTGTCTATGAACTTGTAATGACCTGGAGAATCATAATGGCAGGTCAGTTTTAGCATTTAGTGAATCTAGCAAAAAAGCCAAACAAAAAACAAGTGTGGGATTGCACTTTTTTTGCAATTTCACCGCACTTGGAATTTTTTTCCCGTTTTCTAGCACACAACATGCTAAAACCAATATTGTCGTTCAAAAGTACAACTTGTCCCGCAAAAAATAAGCCCTCACATGGCCATATTGATGGAAAAATAAAAAAGTTATGGCTCTGGGAAGGAGGGGAGCGAAAGACGAACACTGAAAACGGAAATTCCCAAGGTCATGAAGGGGTTAATAGTGGGTAGAACTCGGTACCAGTTATTGTACCCAGGGCAATGAAACAGCAAACATGGCATCAATGCTGCTGCCACAGAATGATGTGCAGACAAAAATGTAGGCAGGACTCTTGCTACAGCGCACTCTATTTTGGATTGTGGTGCACAGCTTTAGATCTCTTCAACATTTTTATTGACTGTGGCGACTGGGCGTTAGCTGTAGACTAGAGCCTTCCAGCATCTTGTCGTGTGCGACGTGGGTCAGAAAGATGTTGGTGTGATTTCGGATCATCAGTATCTATAGTGAATTTTGTGGTTTTCCCAGCTGGTTCCAGTGTATGGCCTCCCTGCATCTCAGGTGTAGATTGCAGCGGAAGCGACATACAATCATTTAAGAACCGTTTTTGCCCTTGATCTTAGCGGAAAAAAGAGCGAAGCAGGCACATCGGCCTGGGAGATCCACAGTCGTGATAATGGTATCTACAATGCCGTGCCCACCGTTGAAGAATAAAATTAAATGAATGAAGAAAAAGTTAATTCCAAAGAGTTTGCCAAGCATTATGTTATTATTTTGCCCCGTAGACCAAATGTGCCCTATTATAACCGCTATTCATACTAAAAACAGTACTTGTGCCCATTATTATTTGATTTCTCAGGCTTCGCTGCCTCTGATTACCAATTCTACATGTTATTTTGGCGTTTTTAGTCTTTAGAAAACACCACAATGTAAAATAGGTGTTTTAGGAATTCCGATTTTTTATCCCCATTGACTTCAATGAGGATCGGAAATCGGAATTCACGATCGCCGATTTTCAAGTGTGATCAGACCGATCATTTCCGATCCGATTTTTAGGGTGATCGATCAACCCTATGTAGGACTACTTAAGTGACCATTCCAGCATCCTTCCTGATTCTTCAGTGCCCTTTAGCTACAGTGCCTTGCGAAAGTATTTGGCCCCCTGGAACTATTCAAACTTTTCCCACATATCATGCTTCAAACATAAAAATACCAAATGTACATTTTTGGAGAAGAATCAACAACTAGTAGAACACAATTGTGAAGTTGAACAAAATTTATTGGTTATTTTAAATTTTTGTGGAAATTAAAAAACTGAAAAGTGGGACGTGCAATATTATTCGGCCCCTTTAACTAAATACTTTGTTTGCTGTGATTACAGCTGCAAGTTGCTTGGGATATGTCTCTATCAGTTTTGTACATCGAGGGACTGAAATTCTTGCCCATTCTTCCTTGGCAAACAGATCGAGCTCAGTGAGGTTTGATGGAGATCATTTCTGACGAGCAGTTTTCATCTCTTTCCACAGATTCTCGATTGGATTGAGGTCTGGACTTTGACTTGGCCATTCTATCACCTGGATACGTTTATTTGTGAACCATTCCATTGCAGATTTTGCTTTATGTTTGGGATCATTGTCTTGTTAGAAGACAAATCTCCATCCCAGTCTCAGGTATTTTGCAGACTCCAACAGGTTTTCTTCAAGAATGGTCCTGTATTTGGCTCCATCCATCTTCCCATCAATTTTAACCATCTTCCTTGTCCCTGCTGAAGAAAAGCAGGCCCAAACCATGATGCTGCCACCACCATGTTTGACAGTGGGGATGGTGTGTTCAGGGTGATGAGCTGGCCTGTGTTACATATCGTTTGGGATTGTTGTCAAAAAGTTCGATTTTGGTTTCATCTGACCAGAGCACCTTCTTCCACATGTTTGGAGTGTCTCCTGGGTGGCTTGTTGCAAACTTTAAATGACACTTTTTATGGATATCTTTGAGAAATGGCTTTCTTCTTGCCACTCTTCCATAAAAGCCAGATTTGTGTAGTGTATGACTGATTGTTGTCCTATGGACAGACTGTCCCACCTCAGCTGTAGATCTCTGCAGTTCATCCAGAGTGATCATGGGCCTCTTGGCTGCATCTCTGATCAGTCTTCTCCTTGTGTGAGATGAAACTTTAGAGGGACGGCTGGGTCTTGGTAGATTTGCAGTGGTATGATACTCCTTCCATTACAATATGATTGCTTGCACAGTGCTCCTTGGGATGTTTAAAGTTTTGGAAATCATTTTGTATCCAAATCTGGCTTTACACTTCTCCACAACAGTATCACGGACCTGCCTGTTGTGTTCCTTGGTCTTCATGATGCTCTCTGTGCTTCAAACAGAACCCTGAGACTATCACAGAGCAGGTGCATTTATACGGAGACTTGATTACACACACAGGTGGATTATATTTATCATCATTAGGCATTTAGGACAACATTGGATCATTCAGAGATCCACAATGAACTTCTGGAGTGAGTTTGCTGCACTGAAAGTAAAGGGGCTGAATAATATTGCACGCCACAATTTTCAGTTTTTGAATTTCCACAAAAATTTAAAATAACCAATAAATTTCGTTCAACTTCACAATTGTGTTCCACTTGTTGATTCTTCACCAAAAATTTACATTTGATACCTTTATGTTTGAAGCATGATATGTGAGAAACGTTGAAAAGTTCCAAGGGGCCGAATATTTTCGCAAGGCACAGTAAATGCAGTGGAGGCTTTATCAGAAGTGCTGTTGCAAAGATGCTCATTTTCACTTTTGTCTGCCATTGTGAGTTTCACTTTTAGAATAGTGAGCTCTGTAAAAACAGTCTAAGGCTAGGGTCACATTGCGTTAGTGCAATCCGTTTAGCGCTAGCGCTAGCGGATTGCGCTAACGCAATGTTTTATATGGGGCTGCGGTCGGGGTCGCGGTAACGTCCCCGCTCTCGCAAGCAGCGTCCGCGGCGCGCCAGGAATCTCCGGCGCGTCGCTAGCGCGTGCCGATCATTAGCGTGAATGGGCGGGTTAACGGACGCGTTGCACGGCGTTAATTTCGCCGTGCAACGCTGTCCGTTTAACGCGGTCCCATAACGCAATGGGAACCCAGCCTTAGTAAACAGTTAGAGTACATGCAGACACAGAAGGTTCATCCTGTTCATGACACCAATTTAATTGACGCATCGCCTTGTGAGATGCAGGGCCTATTATATCGGAGGATGGTTCTGTTATGGAAATTTGGGTTGGATAAATCTACCCGTGTGTGCTGCGGCCGCTCCCAAATATTTCTGAGCCTTTAAAGAATGAGTCTGACACGTGGTGACAGCTTGACATTCAATCAAAGACTGGACATTTATTTCCTGATACATAGTTTTTATAATAGCATATAGAAAGGTGTGGTTGGGGCCTTTAGTTAATTAACATACAATTCAGTTATTGGTTATCTATATATGGAATACTGTGATTAATGCGCATATGACTGCTGATTATGCAACTAAAATGTAGCTCTCGGTATGTAGGGCAAAGTTGAGGCATCTGACCAGGACTCAGTTACATTTGGCACTTGTTGATCTGCCATTTCAGAAGACTCAGCGGTATCAGTCCTGAACATCTGGTCCAACTTCCCGTTTTTTAAGGTGTTTGAGACATAGCGGAAAGTACCGAGCACAATCTGGCCTAGCTCATGTGGTAAAGTTGAGCAATTGATTATAAAGTAGCTGAGTAGATAGATATATATTTGCTTTTGTGTAAGTATATGTGATTTAAAGGAATATATATATATGATTTAAAGGCGTATACATGCAAGTGAGATCTACATGATATACATATTTCTATCACAAGCCCCCCTTAGATATCACTTGCCCTAAGCCTAGCCTCCTGTCCCAAAGCGCTGCAACTCTTTTGTGCTGTCAGCGATCCGACGCAAACCTAGTGTCTACGCCCTACACCGTACAGTCTTTCGCAATGAGCGATCAGGAGATCTGTCCCTAAACGGGGGTAGAAACATGCATGGTCTCATATTGGCGACTCTGTGCGATCAGTTCCACATATTCGTCGTCATCAGGATTGGAGAAGCCATCAGGTGGGTGAATCTGAATTCGGATAGGTTCGTCCAGGAGGAGATGCGGCATCAGGTTTGTTGTTTCCTTTACTGTCTTTTCCATCATCAGGATCATTCTGGCTTAGGCGTATCTTCTGGTACGGGAGCCTTCTTGCAGTGCGATGCGTGGATCCAAGTGGGCCTTCCCTCTAGTTTCACAGAGGTTGGTGTCGTCAGCAGCACTTGGAAGGGACCGTCAAATCTGGGGTCGAGCGTTCTCCTCACATACTTCTTCACCAACACCCAGTCTCCTGGTTTCAGGGAGTGTGAACCGGGTACCGATCCTGGATCTGGTAATGAAGAGAAAACTCGAGAATGGATGTTAGCAAGTTTCCTGGTGAGTTCAATTACATAAGCAGACAAAGTATCATATTGCATTGTCAACTGCTGAGGGAAGAATACCCCTAGCCGAGGGCTGGACCCAAACAGAATCTCATGAAGTGACAACTTTTCTGGGCCCCGGGGAGTGTGCCTGACACTAAACAGTGCGATGGGGAGTGTTTCATGCCATGGTTTGCGTGTCTCTTGGGCAACTTTTAGCATCCTGTTTTTGAGTGTCCCATTCAGTTTTTCTACTTTCCCGCTACTCTGGGGGTGGTAGGGAGTGTGTAGGCCTAAGTCTGACCCTACTGCTGACCAGATCTCCCTTGTGAGGTTTGCTGTGAATGCGGACCCCTGATCACTCTCTATCACTTCTGGGACCCCGTATCTGCACACGATCTCTGAGAGTAGCTTCTTTGCAGTAGTCTTTGCTGACTGATTCCTCGCTGGGAAAGCTTCTGGCCATCCTGAAAACACGTCCACGACCACAAGGGCATATTCGAATCCCCCACTTGGCGGCATCTGGATGTGGTCTATCTGGATCCTCTGGAAGGGGTACAGCGGTCTGGCAAGATGATGTGTGGGAACTTTCTCCATTCTTCCAGGGTTGCATTTTCCGCAGGTCAGACAGCTGCTAGTGAACTTGGCTGTTAGGGTGGAGATCCCTGGAGCGAACCAGTAAGCACCAATCAGATCATTCATCTGTGTCTTTGATCTGTGCGTGGGCCCATGTGCCCACTGGACCACCATAGGGTACATGCTTCGGGGTAAACAGGGTTTGTAGTCCATTGAGTATACTCTTCCTTCTTGATGTGTTGCACCCTTCCGCATCCAATTCTCCTTCTCCTCCTTTGGGGCTTGTTCTTGCAACTTCTTGAATAGATCCCAAGACATCATCTCATCTGGTGTCTTGTCCTCAGTTGCCACGTAGTAGCTGTCCGGCTCTACGACCTCTCCCATTTCTCCATACTGTCTTCCTTTGGCGGCTTCTTTGGCTGCCATATCTGCCATGTTGTTGCCCCGTGCCTCTACTGTGTTCAGTTTTCCATGTGCTTTGACCTTCAATACTGCCACCATTTTTGGGAGTTGGAGTCCGCTCAGTAGGTCTTTAATAGCTCCATGATGCTTTACGGTTGTTCCGCTTGCTGTGATGAAGTCTCTTGCAGCCCAGATGGGTCCGAAGTCGTGTGCTATGCCATGCGAATACCTTGAATCGGTGTAAATGTTCGCAGTTTTGCCTTCTGCAATCTGGCAAGCCTTCGTCAGCGCTATCAGTTCTGCTTCTTGGGCTGACAGGCTAGGTGGTAGACTCCTGGACCACAGGATTTCTTGATTGCTGGTCACTGCACATCCCGTGTGAAATCTTCCTTCATCATCTGCAAATCTGGAGCCATCTACATAGAGGATCAACTCTGGGTTGGCCAGTGGCTCTTCTGCCACATTGGGTAGTCCTGCTGTTTCCTGTTGCATGATGCTGAAACAGTCATGATCATCTGGTCGGAGCAAATCCAGATCCTTGTGGAAGGTATCATGCAGATTTTGATCTGGAGGGTCCATATCTGTATCCCCCCTTGGGAGTGGGAGTAGAGTGGCTGGATTGAGGACTGTACATCTGGAGATGGTGACGTTGTCAGGCAGTAGTAGTGAGTAGTGTTGAGCATTCCGATACCGCAAGTATCGGGTATCGGCCGATATTTGCGTTATCGGAATTCCGATACCGAATTCCGATACTTCCCGCGTATCGGATACCGGAATCGGAAGTTCCCAGAATTCAAACTGAACGCAGCAGCCAATGAGGAATGATTGGAAGTGTGGGCACATCCTGTTTAGCATGGTGGGCATGTAAGTACTGGCAAGGCTGTGATTGGCTGCTGAAATGATGTCACTCTGCACTATAAAAAACGCTGCCGCCATTTTGCGCTCACTCTGCTGTGATTTCAGTTAGGGACAGGACGCTGTGTTCTAACTGAGGGCCAGTTGAGAAGGCTAATTGCTTTATTTTCCTTTCCCAAGGCTAATTTAGCAAAACGCTGTGTGTTCTTCACTGTTCACCTTGCTCTTGCCTTGCAGCGCTGTTTTAACAGCGATCTGCAAGGTCTCTGTGTGTGTGTGCAGCTCACTCTGTAGTCTGTGTGCAGCCATATACCCGGTTGTATTCAGCTCAGGGGGGGTTCACACTGCCTCACACAGTTGTCCTTTTTTGCTCATAGTGCAGCCTGCTGCACATTTTTTCTCAAATTTCCTATTAGTGTTTTTCCACCCGTCTCCAGCGAAATTGTGGAAAAATACTACATAGGATAACCTAGAGGGGGGTTTTTGGGCCTTGCAGCGCCGTTTACGGCTGTCTGCACGGTCTCCGTGTGAGCGCAGCTCGCCCTGTAGTCTGTGTGCAGCCATAGCCGGTTGGATTCAGCTCAGGGTTCGTTACTGCCTCATACCTTGAAAAAATTTTTCCTTTTTTTCAAATAGTGCAGCCTGTTTAAAATTTAAAAAAAAAATTTCCTATTAGTGTTTTTCCACCCGTCTCCAGCTAAATTGTGGAAAAACACTACATAGGATAACCTAGAGGCTTTTTTTTGGGCCTTGCAGCGCCGTTTACGGCTGTCTGCACGGTCTCTGTGTGAGCGCAGCTCGCCCTGTAGTCTGTGTGCAGCCATAGCCGGTTGGATTCAGCTCAGGGTGCGTTACTGCCTCATACCTTGAAAAAAAATTTCCTTTTTTTCAAATAGTGCAGCCTGTTTTAAATTTAAAAAAAAAATTTCCTATTAGTGTTTTTCCACCTGTCTCCAGCTAAATTGTGGAAAAACACCACATAGGATAACCTAGAGGGGGTTTTTTGGGCCTTGCAGCGCCATTTACGGCTGTCTGCACGGTCTCTGTGTGAGCGCAGCTCGCCCTGTAGTCTGTGTGCAGCCATAGCCGGTTGGATTCAGCTCAGGGTGCGTTACTGCCTCATACCTTGAAAAAAAATTTCCTTTTTTTCAAATAGTGCAGCCTGTTTAAAATTTAAAAAAAAAAATTCCTATTAGTGTCTTTCCACCCGTCTCCAGCTAAATAGTGGAAAAACACTACATAGGATAACCTAGAGGAGGGTTTTTGGGCCTTGCAGCGCCGTTTACGGCTGTCTGCATGGTCCCCGTGTGAGTTAAACTTGCTCTGTAGTCCGATCTGCAGAAAAAAAAATAGGAAAGTTCACCAAACACAACTTAACACTTGTGTAGGCCACATTTGAAAAATAATAAAGTTTAGTCTAATATTATTATATTATTATTATTAGTCCACACTTTACAACATTAGTGTTTCTTACACCTGTTAGGAGGAGCATTTCAGGAATAAGCACACTAAGGCCTTAGTACTTTTCTGCTTATCTTTATCTGTCAACCAAGATGAAGAGGGCAGGGAGTAAGGCACGTGGGCGTGGGCGCGGAGCAGGGAGAGGAGCAGGGAGAGGACGTGGTGATTCTGTGCCTGCTGCGGGCACCGGTGACTCGTCGTCACTCAGTTTCAGCAGGGAACAGTCCTTCATGCGCAGCTTTGTCGGAGAGCGCCGTGCACCGCTGCTGCGTGAAGACCAAATTGAAGCCGTTGTCGGGTGGATGGCAGCTAACGCCTCGGCATCGACTTCAGTTAGTGCCACATCCTCTCAGGCACAGAGCACTGGAGAGCAGCCATCTGTCTCTTCACCACCTGCCAAATTGGCCAGGCAGTCAGAGAGCCCAGGACAGGAGCCGTCTCTACTTCTGTTCTCTGAATCTCTTGGCTTGGAAACAGGGGGCCAGCCAAGCAGCATTGGAGAAATGGAAGAAGAGGCAGTGTGCAGTGATGCCCAACAGCTTTGTCTCTCTGACTCTGAAGAGGCGGGTGGGCCAGTGCCTCCGGTGACCACAGCGCAGTACGCATCTGATGATGAAACTCAGGTGCCGCTTTCTGGTGTGTACTGTGCTGCCGAGACTACCCAGGAGGAGCAGTTGGTGGCAGAGGGTAGTGGAGATGATGAGGTCGTTGACCCATCGTGGCGTGAGGAACAGGAAGGTGGTGGGAGCAGCTCTGAGGAAGAGATTCCCCTTACGGGCCAAAGAGGGAGAGGGAGGGGGAAGACTGCGGAGCCTGTAGCCTCCACTTTGGCACCCGTTAGGAGCCTGTCTCTTTCCAAAGCCAAAAAGGGCGCTCCCAAGACTTGCAGTGCCTGGTCCTTTTTTGACACAGTTGCAGATGACATTTGTTTTGTCAAATGCAAGCTGTGTCATCAGAAAGTAAAAAGAGGGAAAAATGTCAGCAACCTCAATACCACAAATATGTGGAAACCAGGCACGCGGTGGAGTTACAGAAACACACTGAAGATGTAGGCCAACCAACAGCGGCAGCTACCACCTCTTCAGCTCGTGTTGCCTCTTCCTCCAGCTCACGCACAGCTGGTTTGGCTTCCTCCCAGGATCGCCATGGAAGAACCTCTGGCACTGTTGTCCAGAGACCTTGTGTAATTCCACCCACAGCACCAGCTTCCCAGTCATCCTCACACTCCCAGTCTACTCTACAGCCATCGGTAGTACAGGCATGGGAGAAAAGGCGGGCATTCTCGGCCAACTACCCCCGAGCACAGGCTCTGAATGCAGGCATTGCCAAACTGTTGTCCCTGGAAATACTCTCATTCAGGCTGGTGGAGACTGACAGCTTCCGTGACTTGATGGCATTGGCAGTCCCACAGTACAAGGTGCCCAGCCGCTTTTACTTCAGCAGGCAAGCTGTCCCTGCCCTGCACAGGCATGTTGAGGGAAACATAAAACATGCGCTACTGAACGCCGTCAGTAGCAAGGTCCACCTCACCACCGATGCGTGGACCAGTCAGCATGGACAGGGGCGATACGTTTCCCTCACTGCCCATTGGGTTAATGTTGTTGAGCCAGGTACAGATCGTGCGAGTGGCGCAGGACGTATCCTGCCCACTCCAAGGATTGCAGGAATCCAGTCTGTACGCATTGACTCCTCCTCTTACACAAGTTCCTCAGAATCATCTCTGCAGGAGCCGTCACAGTCCACCTCCACATGGACCCGTGAACGTTTACCTATGACCGACATGAGCACAGCCGTGGCCAAACGTCAGCAGGCCGTCTTGAAACTAGTTTCATTGGGGAATCGAAGCCACACAGCACAGGAGCTCTGGAATGCCATCAAGCAGGAGAGCGATGTGTGGTTACTGCCAGCGAATCTCCAGCCAGGCATGGTAGTGTGTGACAATGGCCGAAATCTGGTGGCAGCTTTGGCCCTTGGCAACCTCACTCACATCCCATGTCTGGCACATGTGCTCAATTTGGTTGTGCAGAGTTTTCTGAGGGACTATCCGGATCTTGATGCCCTGCTGCACAAGGTCCGCCTAGAGTGTGCTCACTTGCAGCGTTCCAGCTTGGCAAGATCCCGCATTGCTGCTCTGCAGCGCCGATTCCGCCTTCCGGAACACCGCATCATATGTGACCTACCTACCCAGTGGAATTCCACGTTACATATGTTGGAGCGGTTGTGTGAGCAGCAGCAAGCAGTTATGGAGTACCATCTGCATCAGGCGCAAAGAAGTCGCAGTCAGCGCCGATCAGACTTCACAACCACAGAGTGGGCCACTATGAAGGACGTCTGCCAGGTTTTGCGTCCTTTTGATTATTCCACGCGGATGGCAAGTGCAGATGATGCACTAGTCAGCATGACTGTCCCCCTTATCTGCCTGCTTCAGCAAACTTTGCAAGGGTTAAGGGATGATGTTGTGGAAGAGGTGGAGGATGAGGAGTCACCTTTTCCATCAGCTTCTGGAGAGTCAGCGCCACGTGGTTCCTCACAAAGGGGTACGCAGGGGCCACTTTGTGAGGAGGATGAGGAGGAGTCAATGGAGGAGGAAGAGCTCTGTCCAGAGGAGGGAGCGACACAATTGTCCAGTGGTCAGTGTGTACAGCGAGGGTGGGGTGATGACGAGCGGGCAGAGATCATGTCTCAAGCAGGGGACAGCGTTTCTGGGCCAGTTGGCAGTCTGCAGCACATGGTGGATTTCATGCTGCAGTGCCTGAGAAACGACCGCCGCATCGACCACATTCTCAACATGCCTGATTATTGGGTGTTCACCCTCCTCGATCCTCGCTACCGGGACAAAGTCCAAAACCTCATCCCAGCGTTGACCCGGGAGCGTAAATTGCGGGAGTACCACTACACACTAGTGAATTCCATCATCTTCTCCAGTCCAACTGAGAGGAGTGCTGCTAGTGCTTTACAAAGCAGCTCAGTGCGTCTAGGCAGTGGGGGAGGTTCTGCCCAAAGAGGGAGCAGAAGCAGTGCCTCTGCCCAAGGCAAGCCCAGTATGGCACAACTCTGGCACACTTTTGTGTGCCCGCCCCAAATGTCTACACCATCACCGGCGGCTCCAGTCAGCAGGAGGCAACGGTTCCGTCAGATGGTGACAGACTACATGGCTTGCCCTCTTAATGTACTCCCAGACGGCTCTTCCCCGTTCAAGTTTTGGGTCTCTAAGCTGGATACATGGCCAGAGCTAAGCCAGTATGCATTGGAGGTGCTGGCTTGCCCTGCGGCTAGTGTCTTATCGGAACGTGTCTTTAGTGCCGCAGGTGGTGTACTAACAGACCGTCGCATGCGACTATCCTCCGATAACGTTGACCGGCTTACTTTCCTGAAAATGAACCAGGCCTGGATCTCGCAGGAATTTGCCACTCCTCTGCCTGATTAAGTAATTGGGTGTCATCCTGGTCTCCTGCTGTGTTCATCTTTCTACCACCTGAACTGCTATTCCTGGGCTCCAACACCGCCAGTTGCGGCTCAGAAGTGCAGGCTGCACAGTAAAAACATACGACCCAGTGTTATTGGGTTTCAGTAACGTCAGCTGATCCCCAGCTGTGTAGCCGGCAATGTGTCCTGCGACCGCCACGCTGGCACAACAACCTAAATGTAAGGGAACCTGTCCCCCCCCCCGTCGTTTGTTACTGAAAGAGCCATCTTGTGCAGCAGTAATACTGCACAAGGAAAAGGTAGCTCTTTTAGTTTAGCTCCTTGCACACGCAGAACTTAACACTTATAAAATGTGTTCACTGATACCGTTATACCGTCCGGAGCTGGGACTTTCCTTCGTAATGTGACGCAGCACAGCCGTCATTCCTACCCCCTTGGTGCCATGCGCTGCCTCCTCAGCGTTGTTTTAAGCTGTCACGGAGCCTGCGCTGTTCTGTTATCCCTTGGCCATGCCCTATTTGCGCTGCCTGTCTTCTGACATAATTTGGTGTCAGGCTGGCTGCGCCTGTGCGGCCGCGCTGCCCGAGATCCCGCCTCGCAGTGTCTTCTGATTGAATCCCACTGCGGGCCTGGGATCCATGGGCATGCGCAGTGCATATCTTCCCCTCGGGCTCTCGCTCATCTCCCTCCGCATTCTTTAGACTGTGCGCCGTCAGCTGATCCCTAATAGCATGCCACGGCCATGACACCGCACAGTCTGAAGAAGAGGGAAGGAGGGGAGTGAGAGTCGAGGATATGCACTGTGCATGCCCATGTATCCAAGGCCCGCAGTGGGATTACGTTAGACGACACTGCGAGGTGGGATCTGGAGCAGCGTGGACGCACAGGCACTGACAGCCTGACACCAAATTATGTCAGAAGACAGGCAGCGCTAATTGGGCATGGCCAAGGGATAACAAAACAGCGCAGGCTCCGTGACAGCTTAAAACAACGCTGAGGAGGCAGCGCACGGCACCAAGGGAATAGGAATGACAACTGTGCTGTGTCCCATTACGAAGGAAATTCGCACCTCCGGGACGGTTTTACGGTATAAGGGGACACATTTTTAGTGTTTACTTCTGTGTTTGCAAGGAGCATAATTAAAAGAGCAACCTTTTCCTTTTGCATCCTTAGTGCTGCACAAGATGGCTCTTTCAGCTACAAACGTCTTGGGGGGGGGTTAAAGGTTCCCTTTCAACTTGCTCCAATCAGGCTTCGGCCTACACTCTGTTCCTCTGCTCCTCCTGCTGTCCCTGGGCTCTAACACCGCCAGTTGGTGCCTGGAAGTGCTGTCTGCACAGTCAACAGTCGCTCCTCTGTTATTGGGGTTCAGTAACGTCAGCTGATCCCCAGCTGTGTGTGCGGCAATACCTCCAATCTGCTCCTCCTGCTGTCCCTGGGCTCTAACACCGCCAGTTGGTGCCTGGAAGTGCTGTGTGCTGTGTGCACAGTCAACAGTCGCTCCTCTGTTATTGGGGTTCAGTAACGTCAGCTCATCCCCAGCTGTGTATCCGGCAACGTGTCATGCGACCGCCACGCTGGCACAACTAAAATCTAAGGGGACCTGTCCCCCCCCCCCCCCCTAGGCGTTTGTTACTGAAAGAGCCATCTTGTGCAGCACTAATACTGCACAAGGAAAAGGTCGCTCTTGAAATTATGCTCCTTGCAAACGCTGAACTACACACTCATGTAATGTGTCCCCTCACACCGTCCAACCGTCACGGAGGTGGGACTTTCCTTTGTAATGTGACGCAGCACAGCCGTCATTGCTACCCCCTTGGCACCGTGCGCTGCCTCCTTAGCGCTGTTTGATTCCGTCATGGACCCTGCACTGTTATGTTATCCCTTGGCCATGCACAGTTTGCGCTGCCCGTCCTCTGACATCATTTGTTGTCGTCCTGGCTGCGCCTGTGCGTCCACGCTGCCCGAAATCCCACCTCGCAGTGTCGTCTAATGTGATCCCACAGTGGGCCTGGTATCCATGGCCATGCGCAGTGCATATACTAGCCTCTCACTCCCCTTCTTCACGCTTCTTCAGACTAGGCGGCGTCAGCTGATCCCTAATAGCATGCCACGGCCGTGACGCCGCACAGTCTGAAGAAGCAGGAAGGAGGTGAGTGAGAGGCGATGATATGCACTGCGCATGCCCATGGATCCCTGGATCGCAGTGGGATTACATTAGATGACACTGCGAGGTTGGATCTCGGGCAGCTTGGATGCACAGGCACTGCCAGCCTGACACCTAAATGATGTCAGAAGACGGGCACCGCTAACTGTGCATGGCCAAGGGATAACATAACAGCGCGGGCTCCGTGACAGAACCAAACAACGTTGAGGAGGTGACGCACGGCACCAAGGGGGTTGGAATGACGGCTGTGTACTTCAGCGTTTGCAAGGAGCATAATTTTCTGAGCCACCATTTTCCATGTGCAGTATTACTGCTGTACAAGATGGCTCTTTCAGCAACAAATGCCTGGGGGGGGTAAAAGGTTCCCTTTCAACTTGTTCCACTGCAGGCTTCGGCCTACACTCTGCTCCTCTTTGATTCCCTGGGTTTCAACACTGTCAGTTGCCACCTGGAAGTGTTGTCTACACAGAAAAAACACTAGCTGATGTGTCAGTGGGGTTCAGCACCGCCAGCTGTTCCCCTGCTGTGTAGTCGGCAACGTGTCCAGCACAAGCCACGCTGGCACAACAGAACAAAAGCTGCCACCAGTGCAGGCTTCGGCCTACACTCTGCTCCTCTCCTCCTGCTGCTGCCCCTGGGCTCAAACACCGCTAGTTTTGGCCCAGAAGTGCTAGCTGCACAGAGAAAAACACCAGCCAATGTGTTAGTGGGGTTCAGCACCGCCAGCTGTTCCCCTGCTGTGCAGCCGGCAATGTGACCTGCAAACGCCACGCAGGCACATGAACTGAAATTAAAGGGACCCTGCCACCCACTCCAAGGTGTTTCTATGTATAACAGCTACCTTGTACAGCAGTAATGCTGCATTTGTACAAGGTGGCTGACTTTTTATCCTTGCCAACGTGGAACTCAACACATACAAAATGTGTCTCATTGAGACCATTCCACTGTCCCTGAGGTGTGACTTTCCTTTCTAATGATACGCAGCACCAGCCTTGGTAGCGCTTCCCGTCTTTTGACATCATTGGTTAGCTGGCTGCGCCTGTGCGTCCGCCCTGCTTGAAACAACGCCCCTCGGTTTCTTATTTATTTTGACAGCGAGGGTGTGGTTTATGGGCACGAGCAGTGCATATGTTCGCCTGTCGTCACTCATCTCCTTCCGCCTTCTTCAGACTGTGCAGCCTCATGGCCACGGCATGCGAGAAGGGATCAGCAGAGGCCGCCCAGTCTGAAGCAGGTGTAAGGACGTGTGTGAGCGGCGAAAATATTTACTGCTCAAGGCCACGAATCCCAGCACCGCAGTGTGACTTTATGAAAAGGCACTGTGGGTCTGGGATTTATGGCCATCGTTAACCGCACCGGCCAACATGAAATGAGGTCATAAGACGGGCAGCGCTAACAGGGCATTGCCAAGGGATAACACAAGAGCGCAGACTCCTGTACAGCAAATAACAACGCTCAGGAAGCTGCGCCAAGCACCAAGGCGTTATTTGGGACACCTGTGCTGCGTCTCCTTAAAAAGCCAAGTCACGCATCCACTACAGTTTGACTGTATAATGGGCTAAATTGTGTACGTCTTTCATTCAGCGTGTGCAAGTAGACAAATTAATAGAGCAACCTTTCACTTGTGCAGCATTAATACTGCACAAGGTGTGTCTCTTGTACTTTGTAACACCTGAGGGGGGGTTAAAGGTTTCCTTTGAAATTGGTTCAACTAGGCTTCGGCCTACACTCTGCTCCTCTCCTCCTCCTCCTGCTTCACCACGGGCTCTAACATCGCTAGTTTTTGCCCGCAAGTGCTAGCTGCACAGAGAGAAACACCCACCATTGTGTTAGTGGGGTTCAGCAACGCCAGCTGTTCCCCCACTGTGTAGCCGGCAAAGTGTCCTGCAAACGCAACGCAGACACAAAGCTGCCTCCAGTGCAGGCTTCGGCCTACACTCTGCTCCCCCTGCTTACCCTTTGCTCCAACACCGCTAGTTGGGGCTCTAGGAAGACAATCTTTAATAGGCAACGCATCTGGGTTCCAGCACCGCCAGCTGGTTCTCGGCAGTGTTTTTGTCACGGGTACTCCCTCGTGCCCAGCCTTGTTCCAGCACCGTCAGCTGTTTCCGGGTAGTGTCAAGCTCACTGAGACGCCTATGCTTGCCCCGTCATGTTGCGGTCGAGTTAGCCAACTCCAGGGTGCCTCCAGTTTAGGAGCTTCCTATGTGGGCTGCGTGAATTGGTAGTCAAGGCTGGTTCTGTAGTGCCAGTAGGCCAAGCTCCCACTGTAGGACTGTTGGGGTTCGGTAACTGCGGCTGCCTCGCGGCCTAGCTGTTCTCTCCTCTCCTGTGGACCTTCGGGTCCACCACCTGGTTCCAGCACTGTCAGCTGGTTCCGGGCCGAGCCTTTGGCTTAGGTGCCTCCTCCTAGGTATCCGAGTTCCGCCAATGTCAGGCTGTCCTTGGTAGTGCTTTTAAGCGCGGGCACCTACAGCTTAGTAACTGGGTTCCAGCACCGTCAGCTGGTCCTCGGTCGTGCCATTGGCTCTTGCACACTGGGGCAACGCATCTGGGTTTCAGCACCGCCAGCTGGTTCTCGGCAGTGTTTTTGTCACGGGTACTCCCTCGTGCCCAGCCTGGATCCAGCACCGTCAGCTGTTTCCGGGTACTGTCAAACTCACTGAGACACCTATGCGTTGCCCGGTCGTGTTGCGGTCGAGTTAGCCAACTCCAGGGTGCCTCCAGTTTAGGAGCTTCCTATGTGGGCTGCATGAATTGGTAGTCAAGGCTGGTTCTGTAGTGCCAGTAGGCCAAGCTCCCCCTGTAGGACTGCTGGGGTTCGGTAACTGTGGCTGCCTCGCGGCCTAGCTGTTCTCTCCTCTCCTGTGGACCTTCGGGTCCACCACCTGGTTCCAGCACCGTCAGCTGGTTCCGGGCCGAGCCTTTGGCTTAGGTGCCTCCTCCTGGGTATCTGAGTTCCGCCAATGCCAGGCGGTCCTTGGTAGTGCTTTTAAGCGCGGGCACCTACAGCTTAGTAACCGGGTTCCAGCACCGTCAGCTGGTCCTCGGTCGTGCCATTGGCTCTTGCACACTGGGGCAACGCATCTGGGTTCCAGCACCGCCAGCTGGTTCTCGGCAGTGTTTTTGTCACAGGTACTCCCTCGTGCCAAACCTGGTTTCAGCACCGTCAGCTGTTTCCGGGTTGTGTCAAGCTCGCTGAGACGCCTGTGCTTGCCCCGTCGTGTTGCGGTCGGGTTAGCCAACTCCAGGGTGCCTCCAGTTTAGGAGCTTCCTATGTGGGCTGCATGAATTGGTAGTCAAGGCTGGTTCTGTAGTGCCAGTAGGCCCAGCTCCCCCTGTAGGACTGTTGGGGTTCGGTAACTGCGGCTGCCTCGCGGCCTAGCTGTTCTCTCCTCTCCTGTGGGCCTTCGGGTCCACCACCTGGTTCCAGCACCGTCAGCTGGTTCCGGGCCGAGCCTTTGGCTTAGGTGCCTCCTCCTGGGTATCTGAGTTCCGCCAACGCCAGGCGGTCCTTGGTAGTGCTTTTAAGCGCGGGCACCTACAGCTTAGTAACCGGGTTCCAGCACCGTCAGCTGGTCCTCGGTCGTGCCATTGGCTCTTGCACACTGGGGCAACGCATCCGGGTTCCAGCACCGCCAGCTGGTTCTCGGCAGTGTTTTTGTCACAGGTACTCCCTCGTGCCAAACCTGGTTTCAGCACCGTCAGCTGTTTCCGGGTTGTGTCAAGCTCGCTGAGACGCCTATGCTTGCCCCGTCGTGTTGCGGTCAGGTTAGCCAACTCCAGGGTGCCTCCAGTTTAGGAGCTTCCTATGTGGGCTGCATGAATTGGTAGTCAAGGCTGGTTCTGTAGTGCCAGTAGGCCAAGCTCCCCCTGTAGGACTGTTGGGGTTCGGTAACTGCGGCTGCCTCGCGGCCTAGCTGTTCTCTCCTCTCCTGTGGGCCTTCGGGTCCACCACCTGGTTCCAGCACCGTCAGCTGGTTCCGGGCCGAGCTTTTGGCTTAGGTGCATCCTCCTGGGTATCCGAGTTCCGCCAACGCCAGGCGGTCCTTGGTAGTGCTTCTAAGCGTGGGCACCTACAGCTTAGTAACCGGGTTCCAGCACCGTCAGCTGGTCCTCGGTCGTGCCATTGGCTCTTGCACACTGGGGCAACGCATCCGGGTTCCAGCAACGCCAGCTGGTTCTCGGCAGTGTTTTTGTCACAGGTACTCCCTCGTGCCAAACCTGGTTTCAGCACCGTCAGCTGTTTCCGGGTTGTGTCAAGCTCGCTGAGACGCCTGTGCTTGCCCCGTCGTGTTGCGGTCGGGTTAGCCAACTCCAGGGTGCCTCCAGTTTAGGAGCTTCCTATGTGGGCTGCATGAATTGGCAGTCAAGGCTGGTTCTGTAGTGCCAGTAGGCCAAGCTCCCCCTGTAGGACTGTTGGGGTTCGGTAACTGCGGCTGCCTCGCGGCCTAGCTGTTCTCTCCTCTCCTGTGGGCCTTAGGGTCCACCACCTGGTTCCAGCACCGTCAGCTGGTTCTCGGCAGTGTCTTTTGCTCTGGTACCTTCTGCTCCCCATCCTGGTTCCAGTACCGTCAGCTGGTTCCGGGCAGAGCCTTTGGCTTAGGTGCCTCCTTCTGGGTATCCAAGTTCCACCAACGTCAGGTGGTCCTTGGTAGTGCTTTCAGGCACGGGTACCTCCTGCTTAGTAACCGGGTTCCAGTAACGTCAGCTGGTCCTTGGTAGTTCCATTGGCTCTTGGACCTTCGGCTACCCATCCGGGTTCCAGTACCGTCAGATGGTTCTCGGCAGTGTCTTTTGCTCTTGTACCTTCTGCTCCCCATCCTGGTTCCAGTACCATCAGCTGGTTCCGGGCAGAGCCTTTGGCTTAGGTGCCTCCTTCTGGGTATCCGAGTTCCGCCAACGTCAGGCGGTCCTTGGTAGTGCTTTTTAGCACGGGTACCTCCTGCTTAGTAACCGGGTTCCAGTAACGTCAGCTGGTCCTCGGTAGTTCCATAGGCTCTTGAACCTTCGGGTAGCCATCCGAGTTCCAGTTCCATCAGCTGGTTCTTGGCATTTTCTCAGCCTTCTTGTACCTTCTGCTACATTTCCAAGTTGAAGACCCTAACGTCGACGACCCGGAAGACCACCCCGATGACGACGACGATGACGACGGCGGAGACGACGACGGCGGAGACGACGACGGCGGAGACGACGACGGCGGAGACGACGACACTGGAGACGACGACCCTGGAGACGACGACATGGAAGACCGAGAAGCAGAAGAACAAGAGGCTGCAGAACAAAGAGCAGAAGAACATTAAGCATAACACTTAATATCAGAGCAAAAGATATTATCTAAATTATATGCAGAAGAAGACTAAGCAGTGTATGGGGGTGAGTCCGTTCCTCCTCGTGGTGCCCCTGGATAAAGCCTGATGCTGCAGACCAAACTGAACGCGGACAAATGTAACTTTTGTGACTGGCAGAACGGAAGGTGTATTCTTCCAACTTTTATAGATAACAACTACGGGAATGCCTGTCACAAATGAGAATATGATGAAGAAGTAGAATAGGAAGAATAATAACAGTTGAATAAAATGAATATGTAGAATAGGAAGAATAATAATAGTTGAATAAAATGAATATGAAGAATGTAATAAAAAAAAAAAAAGGTAAAGGATGAAGAAGAAGATGAATAAGGTGAAGAAGAAGTGGATGTCAAAGATGCTGATGATGATGAAGATGAAAGTGTGGGAAAAGTAAAAAAAGAAGAGGAAGGGCGTGGAATAGTGAAACATCAATATCTGACAAAATAAAAAAAACATTTACATAGTCAATATCTTTGTCACTCCGAACGTCTTTAAAAAAAAAAACATGCTATTCTATTTGATTGGGCTAAACCTCTATGACTTTAATGTCTCCGCCACCTCCCCAAATACATCCTGCATTATTCTTAGTTGTTTTCCTTCATGTAGAATGAACCTACAAGGAAAGAAAGGGTTTATTTTAATTCCGATATTTTGGTCCCATTGACTTGCATTGGGATCGGGTATCGGTATCGGCGATATCCGATATTTTTTGAATATCGGCCGATCCTATCCGATACCGATACTTTCCGATATCGGAAGGTATCGCTCAACACTAGTAGTGAGCACTGTAGACGAAGATGTCTTGCTGTGGAGAGATGTTTTGGCTGGGTTTGATTGAGAATTGCTGAGATGTCATGTGGAGCCAGGATTTCCAGTGGATGTCCAAGAATGATGTCAGCTGTTTTGTCCAGGAGGGCGTGTGCTGCAAATACTGTATAACCTAATAACTAGAGCGGGGGCACCACATAGGAAACGGGGATCCAACCTGGTCTATACTATACTAAGCCATGAAAAAACAACACAAGGAATAGACCATAAAAGGGGATCACCCAAGGCAATGGATTAAATATGAAAATTACAAATTTTATTAGAATAACACTCATGGACATAGGAAACAACCACATGGAGCACACAATTAAAAGCATTTAAAATTGGTCACACATAGGACCTAATTGTGTGCTCCATGTGGTTGTTTCCTATGTCCATGAGTGTTATTCTAATAAAATTTGTAATTTTCATATTTAATCCATTGCCTTGGGTGCTGCAAATACTGCTCTCATGCAGGAGGGGGCTCCCCTTGCAACTGGATCCAGGCGAGCTGAAAAATAGCCTAGAGGTCTCTGTCTTCCCCCGTGAGTCTGTGTCAGGACTCCAGTAGCATGGCCTTCTTTCTCCATCAGGTAGAGACGGAATGGCTTTTCATAGTCAGGTAGGCCTAGCGCTGGCGCTGAGACTACTGAGTCTTTTAGCTTCTTGAACGAACTGAAGGCCACATCTGTTAGCAGGAATGGGGTTACGTTAACGCAGTCATACAGAGGTTGCATTAGGACTGAGGCATCAGGGATCCAGGTTCTGCAGTACGATACTAGACCAAGAAAAGCTTGCAGTGCCTTTGGAGATGTTGGGGGAGCCATCCTCTCCACTGTGGTCTTCCGGTCATCTGTCAGGTGTTTAGTCTGGTGAGCAATGCAGTGCCCAAGGAATGTAACTCGCTTCAGACACCACTGGACTTTGTTCTTCGAGACCTTGCAGTGTTGTTTCGCCAGGTAGAGTAGGAGACACGGAAAGTGCTTTACACGTGTCAAAGTCAACTGCACAAAGGAGTAGATCGTCCACGTATTGTAGCAGGGTCACTTCTGCATGTTCTGTGATCCAGTTGGTGAGAACTGTGGACATTGCTTTGGTGAATTGCGAGGGGCTGTTCTGGGCCCCCTGGGGCATCACCGCCCGTGTGTACTGTGCCCCCTGATGCGTGAAGGCAAACAGGAACTGGTCATCTGGATGGAGGGGAACACTGAAGAAAGCATTTGCCAGGTCGATCACCGTGAACACTATTGCTGTGGAAGGCACATTCGAGAGCTGGGTGTGTGGATTCGGCACAATTGGAGTTTCAAATACTGTAGCGTCATTCACCGCTCTTAGGTCATGTACCATTCTGAACTTGGCTGGCTCTCCTTTTACAGTCTTTTTCTTGACAGGGAAAAGCGGGGTATTGCAAGGAGAGGTGCAGGGGACAACAACCCCTATTTTCAGGAACACCTTCAATTGGTCTGAGACGGCTTGACTTGCAATGGACAAGGGATACTGGGCCTTACGAGGATATGGAGTACCTGGCTTGAGCGATACCCGCACCGGGGCAACCTGAAGTTTTCCCACATCTTGGGGTCCCTTAGACCATAGACTTTCTGGTGCTACGTCCAGTACCTCCTTGGGTAGGCCTTCATGGGTTGTTTGAGGTTCCTGTAAGGCTGCCAGCATGACTGACTCTTCCTGGGTCAGAAGTGAAGAAAGGGTCACGGTCCCATCTTCCTGGAACACTATGGTTGCTTTTAGTTTCTGTAGAAGGTCTGCCCCCAGTAGGTTGAGTGGGCAGGTTCTTGACACCACAAACTGGGACAGGATAGAGTGTCCTGGCTGAGTGCACACGCTCAGAGGCTTTGTAAGCTGAGAATTTCTGACTTGACCGTCGATGCCTACGCAAGACACAGAGGATTCTGATAGGCAGGTAGGGTCAGGGAGTTCCACATGTCTCATCACACTTCTGGCTGCACCAGTGTCCACAAGAAAAGACCTGACAACACCATCCACTTTCAGGGTAATTTGAGGGGTTGGTCCTGCTGAAGGGGTTTTGCATGTCAGGAGCGTGGTGTCTTGCGGACCTGGCTTGCCTCTGTCCTATGGATAGGGCGCTTCACTGTCCACCTTGTCTGCTCCTCGGCTTGCTCCTCTGGGCAGGGTCTTGGGTTGTGGTGGAGCTCTGCACCGGCTCTGATAATGACCCAATTTGCCGCAGTTGAAACATCTGACGTTCCTTCTGTCTCGGTATTGCGGTAGCTCTTCAGAGTCTATGGCCGCCATAAGGGGTGTTGTCTTCCGCACTCCTGGTTGGGACTCAATCCCTTTGGCTACGGTGAGCAGGGTGTCCATTGCTATTGACCTGTACTCGGGTCTAGCCACTATCAGTGGCTTCTTGATTGGTTCTCTGAGTCCATGCACAAAGGCCTGTGCCAACATCTGCCTGTGTATCTGATCATGAATGGTGAAGCCCAGGTCCTGGAAAACCTGCATTACTCTGCCATGAAACTTCTCCACAGTCTCTGTCTTCTCCTGACTCATGTCATGTAAGCTGAGGGCCTGTCCGGCCAGCCTGCCTTTGGCCCACTCTCTGAGTTGTTCAATCAGCTTCGGCCCTGACTCCCAGGCATGTACATCTAAATCTGCTGAAAGCTTGAAGTGTTCTTTCATGATTGGCCAGAAGGCATCACCTGCCTTTATCTCCATCACTGCCCACAGATCATTCCAGGTGGCTGCATATGTGCGCTGGTTCTGCTGCATTCTTCTGTAGAATGGCATGGGGTGCATCTCTGGATCTGGAAGATTGTTGAGGATACTGGTCACCTGACTTGGGGTGAAGTGCACATAGTGTAATGGTGGTGCTTCTATCTGCCCCTGTCTCCTAGGTGCCCGTGGGTTTTTCTTTCTAGTACTGGGTAGCATGTATGAAGTCCCCTCTTCATCCTCATCAGAGGAGTAGTTGTGATAGAGTGCACTGGGGTCCTGCAGTGGCTGATAAGCGGTCTTGGATATTGTCTTTTTGTGAGAGGATGTGTCCCCACCCTGTTGAGGCTGTGGAGGATTATAGTTCCATTGTGGTGTGAATGTTGGCTGCTCTGACCGGGGATACTGATCACCATCTGATGGTGATGCCTGTCTCCCCCCCCTGTCCCCGGACCTGAGCTGCCTGCTGCCGGGTTTGCCTGGGGGAAGCCTGCTGCGGCTTGGGGGGTGCCTTCTACTGGGGGATCTCCACCCCCGATACCATGACTGTCAGAGGCTGGGCTGTATTGGGAACATAGAATGTGCCTTGTGCTGTGAGCACTGGATACAGAGACACCACACTGCCTGGGCTCGGCACCTGCCTGACAGGCAGCAGATCAGGAGAAGGAGAGTGTGTCACAGAGTAAGGAAAAGATGGGTGAGTTAGAGGAAGGGGAGAGTGCTTCACAGAGAGAGAGGGGGAGATGAAAAGTGTGAAGGAGGTGGGTGTGGTGTAGGAGGAGAAGGTGAAGAAGAAGAAGAAGGAGGTGGGTGTGGTGTAGGAGGAGGAGGTGCGGAATAAGAAGAAGGAGGGTGTGGTAGAGAAAGAGGAGGAGGTGAAGAAGAAGAAGAAGAAGAAGGGTGTGGTGTAGGAGGAGGAGGTGAAGAAGAAGAAGAAGGAGGGTGTGGTAGAGAAAGAGGAGGAGGTGAAGAAGAAGAAGAAGGAGGGTGTGGTAGAGAAAGAGGAGGAGAAAGAGGTGGAGATGAAAGAGGGGGAGGAGAGGGCAGTGCAGAAGACGGAGAGGAAAAAGATGGAGGAGAAAGACAAGAAGAGAATTCCTTCTTCTTTGATGCAGCCCGTGCCGGCATTGTCAGAGTAACAGTGCCATCTCCCTGTACCAAGTTTGGGCGGGGCGCACCACATGCTGAGCAAGTCTCCCTATACAATGGATTCTGCTGGGTGCAGACTGCACACATCCAATATTTTTCATCCCCATATGGGGGAGGTGCTGATGGTTTAACACCTTTCCCTACTTTGTACACATAAAAATCACTTCCTGACTCCTTCACATATCTTTCAGTGCTCCCTAGACGTTGTAAGTCTGTAGCCACCTTATACCATGCTGTTGCAGTGGGCAGCAAGTTAGTATCAACTAGCTTTCCTTTCTTTCTTTTTAAGACATCATGCCACTCTGCAGCTCTAAGTCTGCCTCCCTTATGGATTTCACATACTTTCATGAGCTGCCTGTAATTCTTCACATATCTGACACCTTCATGCTCCGCTACTATTTGAGGAGCCGTTTTCTCATCAGGAAGCAAAAGGCTCTCCTGTTGCTTGGCCAAATTATTCCCCATTGCAAAAAGAGAAAAAAGAAATAAAAAACACAACAATAAAAATCTCAAGTAGGTAAGTATATAAAAACACGAAAAGTAGAAGAAAAAGGGAGCTTTCAAAAAAATTGATGCAAGATGTTGAAATCAAAACATAAAAGAACCATAAAAAAACTGGGTACACGATCCAAAACTCAGGATCTTCACAGAGAAGGAAAAAAAATAAATAAATAAAAACCCCTTTTAAACAAAAAGGTGAAGAGGCAGAAAAGAAAAGAAACTTTGAAAAACTTATAAAAAGTCTAAAAACTTAAAAAAAAATGCAACAAAAAACAGAAAATAAAATTAAATTAAAACGGCTTCTCCTCTCCCCCCTCCGTTTCTTTTTTTTTTCTGTACGCTGCGCTCAAATGCAGTCAGAGACACACTTCCCCTTTTTTACCAGCAGCTGCTGTTACACCAAAAATCACGTATGTCACAGCAAAAATGATAGATATCATTTAGTTTCACCTCTTCAAATAAATGTCATATATATGCAAAACAGAAAACTTAGCAACAAAAAAGAATAGAAAAAAAAAAAAGACAAAAAAAAACGGTCATGACCGTGTGATTTACAATGCATATATTTCTCCTGACTGCATGGAGGAGGGGAAGTTCTAAATAGAGAACAGACGGGGAGAGAGAAGAGAGAGAAAAAAAACTTCTTTTTCGATTCTACGCAGTTAAGCGACAGTACGTGACATTAACAGACAAAGAACATTGACATCCAGGAAATTCGACACCCTCTTTATTATTTTGTGACACGTGCAGGAAGCTCTGGGAAACAGACTACTGCCAATCGCACTGAGCACACCTATGCCCGGGCCACCTGAGTGAGAAACACAACAGGTGGGATTTCTACCACCCCGTTCCAACCTATCTAACTAGATAGTCGGCACTACGGGAATCTGTAGTAGCCCTCTAAGTTATCACTACCCGTGCCTGGAGCCTGGGGTCAGCTGCCCCGGGATTAACTATCCCTCCTATGCACGGGAATCCTGCAATAACTTATCGAGCGATTTGACCTCCTGCGGTCTGTTACCCAGCAACCACAAACAGTCACTGTTCCTTGCTTCTCCCGGATGTTACACAAACACAGAACATATACACGGCACACAGCAGACACCTCGACTTATATCCCAGGGTTTAGGTTCAGGCTCGGACTTTTTACACTACCTGAGAATGCGGTGGTGACCACACCTGACCGGCTAAAGGTACAGACCCGGACTGGGCACAGGGGACATTCAGGTAAGATGATAGAATTTTCTTACCTTACTCTGATGGAGCTGCAGTCTCCGTCCCGTGGGCCAAGGCCGTGGCCCGCACCCTCGTCTGTGCGGTCAGCCGGATCCCCTCCTGTGATATCTTCGTCCGAGCCATTGGGCGCCACTTGATATGGAAATTTGGGTTGGATAAATCTACCCGTGTGTGCTGCGGCCGCTCCCAATTATTTCTGAGCCCTTAAAGAATGAGTCTGACACGTGGTGACAGCTTGACATTCAATCAAAGACTGGACATTTATTTCCTGATACATAGTTTTTATAATAGCATATAGAAAGGTGTGGTTGGGGCGGTTAGTTAATTAACATACAATTCAGTTATTGGTTATCTGATATATATGGAATACTGTGATTAATGCGCATATGACTGCTGATTATGCAACTAAAATGTAGCTCTCGGTATGTAGGGCAAAGTTGAGGCATCTGACCAGGACTCAGTTACATTTGGCACTTGTTGATCTGCCATTTCAGAAGACTCAGCGGTATCAGTCCCGAACATCTGGTCCAACTTCCCGTTTTTTAAGGTGTTTGAGACATAGCGGAAAGTACCGAGCACAATCTGGCCTAGCTCATGTGGTAAAGTTGAGCAATTGATTATAAAGTAGCTGAGTAGATAGATATATATTTGCTTTTGTGTAAGTATATGTGATTTAAAGGAATATATATATATGATTTAAAGGCGTATACATGCAAGTGAGATTTACATGATATACATATTTCTATCACAGTTCAGTCACAGTGACTCCGATGGCTCTAACAATCCCTAGATTAGGTGTCAATTATAAAGGGGAAGACGACGTATATATATGAGACTGAGAGTTATGTTGATGCCTGCAAGGTATGAGGCGGCGGATGAAAGAAGCATACACCGGGGGTCCTGTGCAAACTTGAAAGATGAACTTTACTGAAGACTGGTAACAATTCTTATATTTTTCCAATATAACAGTCATGGGTAGCCGATAACATTTTTCTTACACATTGTGACGGTCAAAGCCTTTTCTCGGTCTTGGCCTTGGGAGGATGGCGGTAACTTTCCATTTGACTAACTGTGCTGCGTGAAGGGGGAAGATCAGCTGACCTTAATCGAATCGGAGTATCAGGGGAATCTGCTGCACAGTTCTGCAGTTCCTTCTCTTGTCTCAGCACACTGTTGCTGTAAAAGCGGGGCACTTCGAATAGGGTGCCATTTGTACTCCCCACTTGTCCCAATCCAGGAGCCCCAATTTTCTACCTCCTCTCCTCACCAAAATCCTCTGTAATGCGACCTTTTTCGTTCCCAACACACCACCTCCAACTGCCACTTATTTTCAAATCAGAAAAACAAGTTGCAATGCCAAACAAAGGCAGAAGAGGGCAGCATAGTACTACAAATTGTGATACCAACAAAAGGCAGGAAAGGGCAGCATAGTATTAAATAATTTACCTCCAACCAAGGCAAGATAGGGAGTCGGTGTCACAAGTGTAATCATGTAAGGAATAGAGAACACACTTACCATATGACATATAACATACATTAGTAATGGTGTTTCAGGTCACTACATATACAGTAGAGACCAAAAGTTTGGACACACCTTCTCATTTAAAGATTTTTCTGTATTTTCATGACTATGAAAATTGTACATTCACACTGAAGGCATCAAAACTATAAATTAACACATGTGAAATTATATACTTAACAAAAAAGTGTGAAACAAGTGAAAATATGTCTTATATTCTAGGTTCTTCAAAGTAGCCACCTTTTGCTTTGATGACTGCTTTGCTCACTCTTGGCATTCTCTTGATGAGCTTCAAGAGGTAGTCACTGGGAATGGTCTTCCAACAATCTTGAAGGAGTTTCCAGAGATGCTTAGCACTTGTTGGCCCTTTTGCCTTCACTTTGCGGCCCAGCTCACCCCCAAACCATCTCTGTGGAGGCCAGGTCATCTGGCTTAGCACCCCATCACTCTCCCTCTTGGTCAAATAGCCCTTACACAGCCTGGAGGTGTGTTTGGGGTCATTGTCCTGTTGAAAAATAAATGATGGTCCAACTAAACGCAAACCAGATGGAATAGCATGCCACTGCAAGATGCTGTGGTAGCCATACTGGTTCAGTATGCCTTCAATTTTGAATAAATCCCCAACAGTGTCACCAGCAAAGCACCCCCACACCATCACACCTCCTCCTCCATGCTTCATGGTGGGAACCTAGCATGTAGAGTCCATCCGTTCACCTTTCTGCGTCTCAAATTTGGACTCATCAGACCAAAGCACAGATTTCCACTGGTCTAATGTCCATTCCTTGTGTTCTTTAGCCCAAACAAGTCTCTTCTGCTTGTTGCCTGTCCTTAGCAGTGGTTTACTAGCAGCTATTTTACCATGAAGGCCTGCTGCACAAAGTCTCCTCTTAACAGTTGTTGTAGAGATGTGTCTGCTGCTAGAACTCTGTGTGGCATTGACCTGGTCTCTAATCTGAGCTGCAGTTAACCTGCGATTTCTGAGGCTGGTGACTCGGATAAACTTATCCTCAGAAGCAGAGGTAACTCTTGGTCTTCCTTTCCTGGGGCGGTCCTCATGTGAGCCAGTTTCTTTAAAGCGCTTGATGGTTTTTGCCACTGCACTTGGGAACACTTTCAAAGTTTTCCCAATTTTCAGACTGACAGACCTTCATTTCTTAAAGTAATGATGGCCACTCGTTTTTCTTTGCTTAGCTGCTTTTTTCTTGCCATAATACAAATTCTAACAGTCTATTCAGTAGGACTATCAGCTGTGTATCCACCAGACTTCTGCTCAACACAACTGATGGTCCCAACACCATTTATAAGGAATCCCACTTATTAAACCTGACAGGGCACACCTGTGAAGTGAAAACCATTCCCGGTGACTATCTCTTGAAGCTCATCAAGAGAATGCCAAAAGTGTGCAAAGCAGTCATCAAAGCAAAAGATGGCTACTTTGAAGAACCTAGAATATAAGACATAATTTCAGTGTTTCACACTTTTTTGTTAAGTATGTGCCCTGTCAGGTTTTTAAGTGGGATTTATTGCTTATAAATGGGGTTTGGACCATCAGTTGTGTTGTGCAGAAGTCTGTTGGATACACAGCTGATTGTCCTACTGAATAGTCTGTTAGAATTTGTATTATGGCAAGAAAAAAAGCAGCTAAGTAAAGAAAAACGAGTGGCGATCATTACTTTAAGAAATTAAGGTCAGTCAGTCAAAAAAAATTGGGAAGACATTGAAAGTGTCCCCAAGTGCAGTGGCAAAAACTATCAAGCACTACAAAGAAACTGGCTCACATGAGGACCGCCCCAGAAAAGGAAGACCAAGAGTCACCTCTGCTTCTGAGGATAAGTTTATCCGAGTCACCAGCCTCAGAAATCGCAGGTTAACAGCAGCTCAGAGTAGAGACCAGATCAATGCCACACAGAGTTCTAGCAGCAGACACATCTCTACAACAACTGTTAAGAGGAGACTTTGTGCAGCAGGCCTTCATGGTAAAATAGCTGCTAGTAAACCACTGCTAAGGACAGGCAACAAGCAGAATAGACTTGTTTGGTTTAAAGAACACAAGGAATGGACATTAGACCAGTGGAAATCTATGCTTTTGTCTGATGAGTCCAAATTTGAGATCTTTGGTTCGAACCACCGTGTCTTTGTGCGACCCAGAAAAGGTGAACGGATGGAGTATACATGCCTGGTTCCACCGTGAAGCATGGAGGAGGAGGTGTGATGGTGTGGGGGTGCTTTGCTGGTGACACTGTTGGGGATTTATTAAAAATTGAAGGCATACTAAACCAGCATGGCTACCACAGTATCTTGCAGCGGCATGCTATTCCATCCAGTTTGCGTTTAGTTGGACCATCATTTATTTTTCGACAGGACAATGACCCCAAACACACCTCCAGGCTGTGTAAGGGCTATTTGACCAAGAGGGAGAGTGATGGGGTGCTACGCCAGATGACCTGGTCTCCACAGTCACCAGACCTGAACCCAATCGAGATGGTTTGGGGTGAGCTGGACCGCAGAGTGAAGGTAAAAGGGCCAACAAGTGCTAAGAATCTCTAGGAACTCCTTTAAGATTGTTGGAAGACCATTCCCGGTGACTACCTCTTGAAGCTCATCAAGAGAATGCCAAGAGTGTGCAAAGCAGTCATCAAAGCAAAAGGTGGCTACTTTGAAGAACCTAGAATATAAGACATATTTTCAGTTGTTTCACACTTTTTTTGTTAAGTATATAATTCCACATGTGTTAATTCATAGTTTTGGTGCCTTCAGTGTGAATGTACAATTTTCATAGCCATGAAAATACAGAAAAATCTTTAAGTGAGAAGTTGTGTCCAAACTTTTGGTCTGTACTGTACATATGCCCGGTTATTACCTTTTAGGGATAAATATATATTGTTGGTAATCTGCCACCTATGCACGTGCATTATTGAGATTGTATCTAAGTATTGACACTAACGATCTCTCCTTGTTTCTACTTACATTGGGGGACTGCAACATGAGACTTGTAGTCCTTTGTTGTGATTTGCTGGCCTACTGTGCGCATGTGCCTGTCAGTGTGCACGAGGAGGCATCTCAGGGTGTGACCTCTGGTCCGGCGCTTCGGTCATGTGACTCGGCCCTCATCCACGTCATACGTGGACGTGGTCTGACTCATGGCCGAGGCGCCGCTCCTGTCGCGTGGCTGCGATGCTCTCCCCGTTGCCTGTCAGGGCATTGTACGGCAACATAGTGAGGCACAGCATGAACTTCATATTGATCTCAGAGTTTAGACAAGGACGGTGTCTATTATGAGGGACTATTTTGTCTAAGGAAGAGGTGTGTCTAGTAGGTGTGGCGGTAAAGCCCCAATATGTGTAACTAGACATTTTATTGGATAACACACTCTTTATGAGTAACACTTCCTAACATACAATTGGCTCTCTATATTGTGATTTTTATTTTGTTTTTTTCCTTCTTTTTTCTGATACATCTCTGTCACTTGGATATGTAGTTCGGGACACACCTATGTATACTGAACCAATTAGAGATACTGCTGCTAAAATGTTTGTTGTTATCCATTCATGGATTGGTCATTGTGGATTATAAAACCCTGCTCTTGTTGGTGTGATGCCACCCCCGATGAAGGCGGATGCTGAAATGTGCGTTAGGGCTGGTACCATCACCCACTAGGAAGTAATATTTTTTGCACTTTTTTTGCTTAGTTTGTAGTGCTTATTCTTGTGCTCTCTGGAGGGACACCATGACTGCATGGTGCCTCCACTCATTGGAGATAGAGGGCCATTATTAGATGGATATATCATGTACAGCCTCCTTATAGCTTTATAGTGGGTAAATGGTGTCATTTTGTGGTTCCCACTCTTTTAAACCTTGTCTTTTTTATGTGATTTGTATGTGGTTTTCTACTTATTAAAAATTATATATTTTTATATTTTTCTTGAGTACATTTTTGAGGGGGATTTTTACTGTGAATATATGTCTGTGGAAAATTCTTTTCATCATGATATTTATTATGTCGACACATCACCATGTGTTTTGAATTGTATTTCCATTTCTCCTACACATGTAAGCGTACACATATATACAATATCCTCTATAACATTGTCACTGTTCCTGTGATCTGCATTTTCTTCTCATATGGTTGTTATTCCCACCTCTATTTTATAATTAATAAAGATATATTATATGTTTATTTAGAATCTTTGTATTCATTTTTTTTTCTTCTTCCGCCCTTACTCTATGCAGAGCCAGGGCCGGTGTTAGGGGCAGGCAGGCCAGGCAGCTGCCTTGGGCCCCCACTCCTACAGGGGCTCCCAGCCAGTGGCGTGCCACTAATAGTGGCACACCACATGGCTGCTATGCGCCTGTGAGTAAGAGGGACCCGGCACCCCCCTCCCCATCGCTAATTCAACTTATCAGCATTATAGAGGCCAATGCTTGTGACTAAGCAGCATGTGACAACAGTGGAGCCAATGAGAACAGACAGAGACTGGAGCAGCATGGGGAACAAGGAGGAGCGGTGAGTATTATGTGTGTGAATGTATGCATTATACTGTGTGTGTCTGCACTACACTGTGCTGGGGGAGCTGCACTGTACTGTGTGTGATGGAGATGTATTATCCTGTGTGTGTCGTCACTACATTGTGTGTTGAGGGAGCTGCTCTGTACTGTGCGTTGGGAGTTGCACTATACTGTGCATTGGGGAAGTTGCACTATACTGTGTGTTGGGAGAGCTGCACTATACTGTATGTTGGGGAGCTGCATTGTACTATGTGTGTCTGCACTGTCCTGTGTGTTGGGGAGCTGCACGGTCCTGTGTGTTTGGGGAGCTGCACTATACTGTGTGTGGAGAGGGCATGTTAGGTTAGGCTATGGGTTGAACTAGATGGACTTATAGTCTTCCTTCAACCTTAATAACTATGTAACTATGTAACTAAGATGCATTATACTATGTGTGGAAATGGGCAGCATTATACTGTGTACGTGGGGAGGCTACATTATACTGTGTATGTGGGCGACTGCCTTATACTGTGTGGGGAAAGGCTACATTATACTGTGCGTGTGTGGCTGCAGTAAACTCTATCAAGGACCATGGGGAGTGCACTATACTATATGGGACCTGCATTATACTGTATCGAGGACTACCTGTCCCCATCATTCTTCCTCAGTAGGTGTAAAGAAACTCGGGAACAAGCGTCAAATGACTTATTTATTGTCGATTATGCGCAATTAACGGCCTGAACTCTGCACCTGTAAATACAACTGAAATATCTGTGTGATATGGAATATGTAAGTAGTATACAGGTAACACACTGACGTCTCCAGGAGAAGTCCTTCATCTTTGCTTTTCATCTTCATCCAGCACAGACCACCATTACTTCTTCCAGCCAGGGCTCGTCTCTACAAGAAATAACAGTTATCTAGAGCACTGCTTGCAGAACACATTACTTTTTTTCCCCAAATTCTAAACTACACCAGTTGAAGAAAACAAGTGACAGTGTCACTCTGCACAGTAATAGGACCACCTCCCCCTTTTAAAACAGTATCCTCAAAAAATGAAATAAATACATCACTTTAGTAATAATATCCCCCATCCTGGTCCCCGTGTGTCTCATTCCTGGCTCCAGCCATCTGTTCTCCCATCCTGGCCCCATATGTTCTCCAATCCTGCCCTCATGAGTATCCATTCTGTCCCAATTTGATGTCCCATCCTGCCCATATGATCTCCCCATCTTGCCCCATCCGTCCCATGATCCTGCTCCATCTATCCCTATCGTATCCATCCTGCCCCATGATCCTGCCCCCCGTGTCTCCCATCCTGCCCCCCGTGTCTCCCATTCTGCTTCAGGCGGCATGGAGACACATGGTCCATGCCGGTGAAACATATTGCGGCTTGCCACTTTCAATAAAAAAAAAAATCTTCTTACCTGGACGCACTCCTGCGGCAATGATCCCTCCAGGCGTTTCAAGTGCACACTCGCCAGCGAGTGACAATGATGTCATACTCCTGTGATGAGCGCGCTGATGTCAGCTGCTAGCCTCTGATTGGCTGGCGGCTTTAACTATGGCCGTGCAGACACAGGTTTGGATTCTGCATCGGCAGAATCCTGCCGCTGGGGCCCGAAGCATTACTGCATTACTGGTCTCGTGGTGTGTGGTGCCACAGCAGTGATGACTTCGGAAGTTCCCACAGCCTAAAAGCTTGCTTTACCTGCGGATTCCCCGTGGATGTACTGCGGATTTCACCTGCGGATTCCTATTATGGAATAGGTGTAAAACGCTGCGGAATCTGCACAATTTTCTGCAACAAGTGCACTGTGGATTTGGTTTTCCATAGGTTTACATGGTACTGTACAATGCATGGAAAACTGCTGCGGATCCACAGGGCCAAATCCGCAACATGTGCACATATTCTTAGGCTGTGTGCACACGTTGTGTTTTTGCTGCATTTTTTCAGTGCATATTTGTAACAAGCTGTGACGGGTTTCCTGATGCCAGCAAAGTGAATGAGAATCCTGAAGTCTCATGCTCATATTGCTTATTTTTGACCTGCAGATTTGGTGCAGAATAAAATCTGCAGAATGTCATTTGTTTTTTGTTGCAGATTTGACACATGCTAATGAGTGGGAAAAATTCTATGCCCACCAAAAAAACAAGTAAAAAAACATTTTTTCCTGTCAAGAGATGCAGAAATGGCTAATCAAATTTTTATACTTAAAGAATAACCGTCATTTTAATTTTACTTCATAGTACACGTGAAAATACAAAACTTTGTAATATACCTTGTCAGAGAAATCTGCTTCATTCTCTGCCAGAAAGGATTAGTCATCATAATCAAAATTGTCAATTTTGAGGTAAAATCCATTTTTAGTGAAGACACTTTCCAATTACTGAGATAGGAGATGGCAGTTACTACGGATGCAATTCTATGCAGACAGAAGGAGGAGTTGCTGGAGGCAGAGCTCCTCCATCCTCTGAAGCGGAGCTCATGGCTGTTGCTGTTGGCCTGCTGCTGCTTTTCGTCACCCTGACGTCCCTCTAATAAATAGTGTCCCTTTCCACGTGCACTGTGCTGCAAGATTCACTCTGCACTCTATTGTAGGCCGGAAGCCTGCGCGGCATACATGTCCATCGGTCCATGGGTCCAGGATCAGTCACACACATCAGTGGACACTCGGTTCATTTCAACTAGTTCATCATTACAGGACAGGTCAGATGCAACAGTCTGCAACATGCGGTTTGCGGCATAGCACCCTACAGTTGTTATTCCATTCACACAGTACATTATAAGGCTTTGCCTCCATTCCGCTCGGACTGTGTTTACCTCAACAGCTTCGGTTGGCCCTAAGGACTGCCCATCCGGCAATGCAGCTTTTCTGAGATCCACTACCATTCCCTTTTACATTTCCCCATCCGGCCTCCACCGCATGGAAGAGAATAAGACACGCATTCCAGTGCCTAATCCGGGCAACAGGCCCCAAACCTCACAGGAATTTTTGAAAGACTTCTGGTGAGTAGGGTTGAGCGAAACGGGTCGTTCATTTTCAAAAGTCGCCGACTTTTGGCAAAGTCGGGTTTCATGAAACCCGATCCGACCCCTGTGCGGGGTCGGCCATGCGGTACGCGACTTTCGCGCCAAAGTCGCGTTTCAATGACGCGAAAAGCGCCATTTCTCAGCCAATGAAGGTAAACGCAGAGTGTGGGCAGCGTGATGACATAGGTCCTGGTCCCCACCATCTTAGAGAAGGGCATTGCAGTGATTGGCTTGCTGTCCGCGGCGTCACAGGGGCTATAAAGGGGCGTTCCCGCCGACTGCTGCTGATCTGAGCTTAGGGAGAGGTTGCTGCTGCTTTGTCAGAAGCAGGGATAGCGTTAGGCAGGGTCCATTAACCACCAAACCGCTTGTGCTGTAGCGATTTCCACTGCCCAACACCACCTTCGGTGTGCAGGGACAGTGGAAGCTACATTTTTTTTTTTTCCTCAGCGCTGTAGCTCATTGGGCTGCCCTAGAAGGCTCCCTGATAGCTGCATTGCTGTGTGTACGCCGCTGTGCAAACCAACTGCTTTTTTCAAAGCACAAATCCTCTTGTTCCTTCCATTCTGCACAGCTATCTTGTTTGTTTGTCCACACTTTTTATTTAACTTGTGCATCAGTCCACTCCTTATTGCTGCCTGCCATACCTGGCTGAGATTACTGCAGGGAGATAGTAATTGAAGGACAGTTCCTTTTTTTTTTTTTTTTTTGTGGGAGATTAAGATTGGCATTTCTGCTAGAGTGCCATCCCTGTCTGTGTCATCTCTCACTCAGTGGGCCATAGAAAGCCTATTTATTTTTTTGCTTGATTTGGGTTCTAAAATCTACCTGAAAAAATCACTACATCAATCAGTGGGAGAAAAATATTGGCCTCAGGGCTTGTGTGCCACTCCTTACTCCTGTGTGTGCCATCTCTCACTCAGTGGGCCATAGAAAGCCTATTTATTTTTTTGCTTGATTTGGGTTCCAAAATCTACCTGAAAAAATCACAACATCAATCAGTGGGAGAAAAATATTGGCCTCAGGGCTTGTGTGCCACTCCTGACTCCTGTGTGTGCCATCTCTCACTCAGTGGGCCATAGAAAGCCTATTAATTTTTTTGCTTGATTTGGGTTCTAAATTCTACCTGAAAAAATCAATAAATCAATCAGTGGGAGATTAATATTGGCCTTTGGGCTTGTGTGCCAGTCCTAAGCGTGCCATGTCTCTCACAAATAGTGGGCCATAGAAAGCCTATTTATTATTTTTTTTATTGGGTTTATAAATTTTCCCTGGAAAAAAAAAAAAAAAGTGGGAGATTAATATTGGCCTCTGGGCTTGTGTGCCAGTCCTGAGCGTGCCATGTCTCTCACAAATAGTGGGCCATAGAAAGCCTATTTATTTTTTTGGTTGATTTGGGTTCTAAATTCTACCTGAAAAAATCAATAAATCAATCAGTGGGAGATTAATATTGGCCTTTGGGCTTGTGTGCCAGTCCTAAGCGTGCCATCTCTCTCTCTCAGATAGTGGGCCATAGAAAGCCTATTTATTATTTTTTTTATTGGGTTTATAAATTTTCCCTGGAAAAAAAAAAAAAAGTGGGAGATTAATATTGGCCTCTGGGCTTGTGTGCCAGTCCTGAGCGTGCCATCTCTCTCACAAATAGTGGGCCATAGAAAGCCTATTTATTTTTTTGGTTGATTTGGGTTCTAAATTCTACCTGAAAAAATCAATAAATCAATCAGTGGGAGATAAATATTGGCCTCTGGGCTTGTGTGCCACTCCTGACTCCTGTGTACGTCCTCTCTCACTCAGTGGGGCCTACAAAGCCTATTTTTTTTTTATTTGTTTTCTAAATTCTCCCTGAAACAATCATTTTATTTTATTTGGTTTCTAAATTATTCCTGAAAAAATCATTTTTTTTGTATTTTTTTTTTCTAAAGTCTCCCTGAAAAAAAAAAAAAATCAAATCAGTGGGAGATTAATATTGCCCTTTCTGCTTGTGTGCCAGTCTTGACTCCTGGGTGTGCCATCTCTCTCTCTCCAATTGTGGGCCATAGAAAGCCTATTAATTTTTTTGCTTGATTTGGGTTCCAAAATCTACCTGAAAAAATCACTAACTCAATCAGTGGGAGATAAATATTGGCCTCTGGGCTTGTGTGCCACTCCTGACTCCTGTGTGCGTCCTCTCTCACTCAGTGGGCCATAGAAAGCCTATTTTTTTTTAATTTGTTTTCTAAATTCTCCCTGAAACAATCATTTCATTTTATTTGGTTTCTAAATTCTTCCTGAAAAATTCATTTTTTTGTATTTTTTTTTCTAAAGTCTCCCTGAAAAAAAAAAAAAATCAAATCAGTGGGAGATTAATATTGCCCTTTCTGCTTGTGTGCCAGTCTTGACTCCTGGGTGTGCCATCTCTCTCTCTCTCTCCAATTGTGGGCCATAGAAAGCCTATTTATTTTTTTGCTTGATTTGGGTTCCAAAATCTACCTGAAAAAATCACTAAATCAATCAGTGGGAGATAAATATTGGCCTCTGGGTTGTGTGCCACTCCTGACTCCTGTGTGCGTCATCTCTCACTCAGTGGGCCCTAGAAAGCCTATTTTTTGTTTTATTTGTTTTCTAAATTCTCCCTGAAAAAATCATTTTATTTTATTTGGTTTCTAAATTATTCCTGAAAAAATCATTTTTTTTGTATTTTTTTTTTCTAAAGTCTCCCTGAAAAAAAGAAAAAAAATCAAATCAGTGGGAGATTAATATTGCCCTTTTTGCTTGTGTGCCAGTCTTGACTCCTGGGTGTGCCATCTCTCTCTCTCCAATTGTGGGCCATAGAAAGCCTATTAATTTTTTTGCTTGATTTGGGTTCCAAAATCTACCTGAAAAAATCACTAAATCAATCAGTGGGAGATAAATATTGGCCTCTGGGCTTGTGTGCCACTCCTGACTCCTGTGTGCGTCCTCTCTCACTCAGTGGGCCATAGAAAGCCTATTTTTTTTAATTTGTTTTCTAAATTCTCCCTGAAACAATCATTTCATTTTATTTGGTTTCTAAATTCTTCCTGAAAAATTCATTTTTTTGTATTTTTTTTTTCTAAAGTCTCCCTGAAAAAAAAAAAAAAATCAAATCAGTGGGAGATTAATATTTCCCTTTCTGCTTGTGTGCCAGTCTTGACTCCTGGGTGTGCCATCTCTCTCTCTCTCTCCAGTTGTGGGCCATAGAAAGCCTATTTATTTTTTTGCTTGATTTGGGTTCCAAAATCTACCTGAAAAAATCACTAAATCAATCAGTGGGAGATAAATATTGGCCTCAGGGCTTGTGTGCCACTCCTGACTCCTGTGTGCGTCCTCTCTCACTCAGTGGGCCATAGAAAGCCTATTTTTTTTTTATTTGTATTCTAAATTCTCCCTGAAACAATCATTTCATTTTATTTGGTTTATAAATTCTTCCTTAAAAAATCATTTTTTTTTATTATTTTTTTTTTTCTAAAGTCTCCCTTTTAAAAAAAAAAACCAAATCAGTGGGAGATTAATATTTACATTTGCGCTGCAGTGACAGTCCTGCGTGTGTGGCATCTCTCTCATTTGTTGCCACCAACAACAGAGTGTGTAACATTGTGCCTGATTTTCGTTGTGGTCTCACCCACCTGTAAAGGGGTAGCTAAATCATACTGAAGTTATAGCTCACCGTGTAAGTTGTGTGACAGCAACAAATACCATTAGTTTGGTAACGTTTTTAAAACAATGAGGAAGTCTGGTGGAAGAGGTCGTGGCCGGGGGCGTTCATTGTCAGCTGGTAATGAGGGTAGTGGTAGTGGTGGAGCATCAGGTGGTCGTGGGAAAAAAAATATTGCACCTAAGTCTGGAGCTGTGGAGCCAGGTTCGTCGTCTGGCTACACAAGGCCTCGAACGCTCCCTTTTCTGGGAGTAGGAAAACCGCTTTTAAAGCCGGAGCAGCAAGAGCAAGTTTTGGCTTATCTTGCTGACTCAGCCTCTAGCTCTTTTGCCTCCTCTCGTGAAACTGGTAAAAGTAAAAGCAGCGCGTCGTTAGTGGATGTTCACGGTCAGGGACAAGTCGCTTCCTTGTCCTCTTCAGCAAAAACAACAACAGAGAAGAATGCAGCAGGCGACACAACGGGTTACTCCATGGAGCTCTTTACACATACCGTCCCTGGCTTAGAAAGTGAAGCAGTTAACAGTCCATGCCCATTACAAGTTGAATCTGACATGGAGTGCACTGATGCACAGCCACAGCCAGACTACTATGCTGGTCCTTTGACTCAGACCACAACATTGCCCTCGCAGGGTGCTGATCAAGAATCAGACCCTGATGAGACTATGTTGCCCCATCACGAACGCTATACCACCGACCGACATGGTGACACAGACGAAGTTGCACACGAGCTACAAGAAGAGGTAATAGATGACCCAGTTCTTGACCCCGATTGGCAGCCATTGGGGGAACAGGTTGCAGGCGGCAGCAGTTCTGAAGCGGAGGAGGAGGGGCCGCAGCATGCATCAACATCGCAACAGGTTCCATCTGCCGGGCCCGTATCTTGCCCAAAACGCGTGGCAAAGTCAAAACCTGTTGGAGGACAGCGTGGCCATCCGGTTAAAGCTCAGTCTGCAATGCCTGAAAAGGTATCCTATGCTAGAAAGAGTGCAGTCTGGCATTTTTTTAAACAACATCCAATTGATCAGCGCAAAGTCATCTGTCAAAAATGTTCAACTACCTTAAGCAGAGGGCAGAATCTGAAAAGTCTCAATACAAGTTGCATGCATAGACATTTAACCACCATGCATTTGCAAGCTTGGACTAACTACCAAACGTCCCTTAAGGTTGTAGCACCCTCGGCCAATGAAGCTAGTCATCAACGCAACATCCCTTCCGGCAGTGTAGGGCCACCATTTTCTGCACCACCTGCAGTATCTGTGCAGGTTTCTTTGCCAGGCCAAAGCAGTCAGGGTCAGGGAATCACCAGTTTCGTAGTAGGAAACACTGCATCTAGGGCACCGGCGGCAACAATACCATCTCCCACCGTCTCTCAGTCTGCCATGTCCACCGGCACCCCCGCTAGTTCCACGATCTCCAGCTCTCCAGTCCAGCTCACCCTACATGAGACTATGGTTAGAAAAAGGAAGTACTTAGCCTCGCATCCGCGTACACAGGGTTTGAACGCCCACATAGCTAGACTAATCTCGTTAGAGATGATGCCCTACTGGTTAGTTGAAAGCGAAGCTTTCAAAGCCCTGATGGACTACGCTGTACCACGCTACGAGCTACCCAGTCGACACTTTTTTTCCAGAAAAGCCATCCCAGCCCTCCACCAGCATGTTAAAGAGCGCATCGTCCATGCACTCAGGCAATCTGTGAGCACAAAGGTGCACCTGACAACAGATGCATGGACCAGTAGGCATGGCCAGGGACGTTACGTGTCCATCACGGCACACTGGGTAAATGTGGTGGATGCAGGGTCCACAGGGGACAGCAAGTTTGGGACAGTTCTGCCTAGCCCACGGTCTAGGAAACAGTTGGCTGTAGCCGTTCGCACCCCCTCCTCCTCCTCCTCGTCCTCCTGCAGAAGCGAGACCTCGTCCACAGACCGCAGTCGCACAACCACTCCATCTGCAGCTGCCACTGTTGCACACCAGGTCTCCCATTATGGGGCAGCTACTGGCAAACGTCAGCAGGCTGTATTGGCTATGAAGTGTTTGGGCGACAACAGACACACCGCTGAAGTTCTGTCCGAGTTCTTGCAGAAAGAAACGCAGTCGTGGCTGGGCACTGTAGATCTTGAGGCAGGCAAGGTAGTGAGTGATAACGGAAGGAATTTCATGGCTGCCATCTCCCTTTCCCAACTGAAACACATTCCTTGCCTGGCTCACACCTTAAACCTGGTGGTGCAGTGCTTCCTGAAAAGTTATCCGGGGTTATCCGACCTGCTCCTCAAAGTGCGTGGACTTTGCTCACATATCCGCCGTTCGCCCGTACACTCCAGCCGTATGCAGACCTATCAGCGTTCTTTGAACCTTCCCCAGCATCGCCTAATCATAGACGTTGCAACAAGGTGGAACTCAACACTGCACATGCTTCAGAGACTGTGTGAACAGAGGCGGGCTGTTATGTTTTTGTGGGAGGATACACATACACGGGCAGGCAGTAGGATGGCAGACATGGAGTTGTCAGGTGTGCAGTGGTCGAAGATTCAAGACATGTGTCAAGTCCTTCAGTGTTTTGAGGAATGCACACGGCTGGTTAGTGCAGACAACGCCATAATAAGCATGAGCATCCCCCTAATGCGTCTGCTGATGCAAAGTTTGACGCACATAAAGGATCAGGCGTCTGCAGCTGAGGAAGAGGAAAGCCTTGATGACAGTCAGCCATTGTCTGGCCAGGGCAGTGTACAGGACGAGGTAGCGGGTGAACAGGAGGAGGAGGACGAGGAGGATGATGGGGATGATTATATTTTTAATGAGGAAGCTTTTCCAGGGCCAGTGGAAATTGTTGGCGCGGCAAGGCCGGGTTCTGGTTTTTGGAGGGACACAAGTGACGTGGATTTGCCTGAAACTGCCCCTCAACCAAGCACAACCACAGATTTGAGAACTGGAACTTTGGGCCACATGGCGGATTATGCCTTACGTATCCTCAAAAGGGACACACGCATAACAAAAATGATGAACGATGACGATTACTGGTTGGCCTGCCTCCTTGATCCTCGCTATAAAGGCAAATTGCAAAATATAATGCCACATGAGAACTTGGAACTAATATTAGCAACCAAACAATCAACTCTTGTTGACCGTTTGCTTCTGGCATTCCCTGCACACAGCGCCCGTGATCGTTCTAACACGAGCTGCAGGGGCCAGCAGACCAGAGGTGTTAGAGGGGCAGAAATCAGAAGTGGCGTTGGCCAGAGGGGTTTTCTGACCAGGTTGTGGAGTGATTTTGCTATGACCGCAGACAGGACAGGTACTGCAGCATCAATTCAAAGTGACAGGAGACAACATTTGTCCAGTATGGTTACTAACTATTTTTCATCCCTTATCGACGTTCTCCCTCAACCGTCATTCCCATTTGATTACTGGGCATCAAAATTAGACACCTGGCCAGAATTGGCAGAATATGCATTGCAGGAGCTTGCTTGCCCGGCAGCTAGTGTCCTATCAGAAAGAGTATTCAGTGCTGCAGGTTCAATACTAACAGAAAAAAGGACTCGTCTGGCTACCCAAAATGTAGATGATCTAACCTTCATTAAAATGAACCACAACTGGATTTCGAAATCTTTTGCCCCACCTTGCCCGGCTGACACCTAGCTTTCCTATGTAAATGTCTTGCCTGTGGACTATTCTGAATGACTTTTCCAATCTCGTAATTTGCAGCACCTGATTGTCCAGCATCCGACATGTTAACACCTCCCTAAATGGCCAATGTCCCCACACGGGGCCGTGGTATCGCCACTTGGCGCCAGCACCCGTGAGAGTACTGTTTGTCTGAGGAGGTGGGTGTGCCCGCTTTTGGTCGACGGCACTGCCACTAGGTCCCTCATAGTACAATAAAGTGTCTGGCGGTGGTGGTGTGCACCCAACGTCAGACACACCGTTGTAATATGAGGGGCCCTGGGCCTGTACCGCCGGCCACAAGACAGTCCCCCCCCCCAGCTCAAACAGTGCTCTACCACTTGCAAAATTTTCTCTCACAGCTCCACCAATGTTTAGTCTATGTGCTGACATCCTTCAATGCCTGGCACTGTCAATACCATTGTATTGACATTTTTCTTATGTTAGGCCTTCGAAGCCTGTCTGCGGTCACTCCTTCCACTAGGCCTCCACTGACCGGTCTACTGCTGCCCGTGTTCCCCTGGAACCAATTTTAAATTGCCTACAGCCCAATTTTTGTTATGTTAGGCCTTCTAAGCCTGTCTGCGGCCCGTTCTTTCCACTACTACTACACTGACCTGGCTACTGCCGCCCGTGTTCCCCTGGAACCAATTTAAAATTGCCGACAGCAAGCCCAATTTATTATGTTAGGGCTTCGAAGTCTGTCTGCGGTCCCTCCTTCCACTAGGCCTCCACTGACCTGTCTACTGCTGCCCGTGTTCCCCTGGAACCAATTTTAAATTGCCTACAGCCCAATTTTTGTTATGTTAGGCCTTCGAAGCCTGTCTGCGGCCCGTTCTTTCCACTACTACTACACTGACCTGGCTACTGCCGCCCGTGTTCCCCTGGAACCAATTTAAAATTGCCGACAGCAAGCCCAATTTATTATGTTAGGCCTTCGAAGCCTGTCTGCGGTCCCTCCTTCCACTAGGCCTCCACTGACCTGTCTACTGCTGTCCGTGTTCCCCTGGAACCAATTGTAAATTGCCTACATCCCAATTTTTGTTATGTTAGGCCTTCGAAGCCTGTCTGCGGCCCGTTCTTTCCACTACTACTACACAGACCAGGCCACTGCTGCCCGTGTTCCCCTGGAACCAATTTTAAATTGCCTACAGCCAGCCCAATTTATTATGTTAGGCCTTCGAAGCCTGTCTGCGGTCCCTCCTTCCACTAGGCCTCCACTGACCTGTCTACTGCTGCCCGTGTACCCCTTGAACCAACATCAGAAAATATAAAAATAAGTATTTTGCTTATAAAAAAGAAAATACTGGAGAGATATCAAATGCAGACATTTTAACATTAAAAACAAACACATACAACAAAAATCTGGTACAGTACTAAAAATGGCCACCAGCTACAATAAATTTCTCCTGCAAGTAGTTAACTGAAAGTTTTTTTCAATTTAAAACACAGATATGGCATCCACCGAGTGTTGTCCTGTCGCGTCTTATTTATATTATTGCCAAGAAGATGCAAAACAATGAAAATAATAAAATCATTATTTACCAAAAAAATAGAGTAAGTCAAAACCACCTTGCAAATAAACATTCATTACAAATAAAGAAGCAGGGCGCGTCCGAGGGTGAGTATATACCTAATAAGAATATAATCACCCTCGGACGCGCCCTGCTTCTTTCCGACAGCCTTCCTTCCTAAGAATCAGCCCTTCCGTGGTGTAGAGAGAGGGTGTGTTACACTCCAAGGTGTTCCCCAGGTTGCCTTTCCTGAGCTTCGATCTTCATGCTCTCGTTTAGTAGTTGTCGGAAAGTTGGCTGCATTAGGCCTACAAATTGGGTATGGGGTGGAGAGAGATGGTGTGTTACACTCCAAGGTGTTCCCCAGGTTTCCTTGCCATTGCTTCGGTCTTCCGACTCTCGTTTAGTAGTTGTAGAAAACTACACTGCATTAGGCCTACAAAATGGGTATCGGGTGGAGAGAGATGGTGTGTTACACTCCAAGGTGTTCCCCAGGTTTCCTTGCCATTGCTTCGGTCTTCCGACTCTCGTTTAGTAGTTGTACAAAACTACACTGCATTAGGCCTACAAAATGGGTATCGGGTGGAGAGAGATGGTGTGTTACACTCCAAGGTGTTCCCCAGGTTTCCTTGCCATTGCTTCGGTCTTCCGACTCTCGTTTAGTAGTTGTAGAAAACTACACTGCATTAGGCCTACAAAATGGGTATCGGGTGGAGAGATATGGTGTGTTACACTCCAAGGTGTTCCCCAGGCTTCCTTGCCATTGCTTCGGTCTTCCAACTCTCGTTTAGTAGTTGTAGAAAACTACACTGCATTAGGCCTACAAAATGGGTATCGGGTGGAGAGAGATGGTGTGTTACACTCCAAGGTGTTCCCCAGGTTTCCTTGCCATTGCTTCGGTCTTCAGACTCTCGTTTAGTAGTTGTAGAAAACTACACTGCATTAGGCCTACAAAATGGGTATCGGGTGGAGAGAGATGGTGTGTTACACTCCAAGGTGTTCCCCAGGTTTCCTTGCCATTGCTTCGGTCTTCTGACTCTCGTTTAGTAGTTGTAGAAAACTACACTGCATTAGGCCTACAAAATGGGTATCGGGTGGAGAGAGATGGTGTGTTACACTCCAAGGTGTTCCCCAGGTTTCCTTGCCATTGCTTCGGTCTTCCGACTCTCGTTTAGTAGTTGTAGAAAACTACACTGCATTAGGCCTACAAAATGGGTATCGGGTGGAGAGAGATGGTGTGTTACACTCCAAGGTGTTCCCCAGGTTTCCTTGCCATTACTTCGGTCTTCCGACTCTCGTTCAGTAGTTGTAGAAAACTACACTGCATTAGGCCTACAAAATGGGTATCGGGTGGAGAGAGATGGTGTGTTACACTCCAAGGTGTTCTCCAGGTTGCCTTTCCAGAGCTTCGATCTTAATGCTCTCGTTTAGTAGTTGTTGGAAACTACACTGCATTAGGCCTCCAAATTGGCTATGGGGTGGAGAGAGATGGTGTGTTACACTCCAAGGTGTTCTCCAGGTTTCCTCACCATTGCTTCGATCTTCCGACTCTCGTTTAGTAGTTGTAGAAAACTACACTGCATTAGGCCTACAAAATGGGTATCGGGTGGAGAGAGATGGTGTGTTACACTCCAAGGTGTTCCCCAGGTTTCCTTGCCATTGCTTCGGTCTTCCGACTCTCGTTTAGTAGTTGTAGAAAACTACACTGCATTAGGCCTACAAAATGGGTATGGGGTGGAGAGAGATGGTGTGTTCCACTCCAAGGTGTTCTCCAGGTTGCCTTTCCTGAGCTTCTATCTTCAGGCTCTCGTTAAATTGTGGTTAAATGGAACAACTGCATTTGGCGTACTAGTTGGTTTGGGGCCTACTAACAGTGTCTGCCGCTCCTTGCTGTTCTCCTGGTTTCCTGTCCTGAAATTCCATTTTCAGGCGCTCGTTAAGTAGTTGTTAATGTTAGACTGCATTTGGCCTACTAGTTGGGTTGGGGCCTACTATCGGTGTCTGCCACTCCTTGCTGTTCTCCTCCACTGAACAAAGCTGTGCCGCCTGTTTACTACGGTTGCCAATTTTGAACTGCATTTCGACTACTTACTGATTTGGGCCTACTCTCTGTGTCAGCCTCTCATTCCAGTTGTCCTCCACTGCAATGCCCCCTGGTTATTCCTGTGTTACCAATTTTGAACTGCATTTAGCCAACTTTATTCTTTGGGCCTATATCTGTGTTTCCTCCTCATCCTGCCCATTGCCTAACCAGTGATAGATGAGTCTGCTGGTACATTGACCCATAACGCAACATTCCCCGTGCACGCTACACAACAACATTGTGACCCTGCTGAAAGTCAGGTTGCTCTTCCCGCATACCATACCACCTTACACGGGGACAAAGAGGAAGGTGCAGATGAAAGTGCAGGTTCCTTCATCAGGTGGGGGGAGGAATACTAGTTGGCGACGTCACTGGCACAGGGCCTCTCATAGTACGCAAAAGTGTTGCTGCCGGTGGGAGGCGCCCCCGCCGTGCAAACACACCGCTGTACTTTGAGGGGCCCTGTGCCAGTGCCAATGCCAACGAGTGGGCCCCCCCTGCTTGCTCAGGTTCACAGCACTTGCAAAGTTGAAATACTTACCTCTCCCTGCTCCACTGCCGTGACGTGGTCCAGATTTCCTGGGCCCACTAATTACTTGAACCAGCCCTACCCACCACAACTTTAGCCAAATGACCCCCAATTTCAAATGCCTTCCAATTATTATAAGGTAAATTACGCTTGACAAGCTTCATTAAGAAGAATGGATGGTTTTGACATTAAAATGGGCACTCTAGGTGTGTTCCTAGCCCCCACTCACTGCCGACTATGCTGCCCCATTGACTTGCATTGGGTTTCGTGTTTCGGTCGATCCCGACTTTACGTCATATTCGGCCGATTTCACTCGACCTGACTTTTGAGATAGTCGGGTTTCGCGAAACCCGGCTCGACTCTAAAAAGGTCAAGGTCGCTCAATTCTACTGGTGAGACCTCATGCTGTCAGAACACCTTGTACTTTTCGTGCCCACTGCAGCTTGCACCTGAACGTCCCATGAACCTCCAACTCTCACTACCTTAGACTCCCTATCCAGGAAGTGCTTCACCTTTTTGCTTGCTCTAGCACTGCCCAATATATTGGCTATTGTCAAAACATTTAAGTGAATCTTAACCTATTCACTAATTCCTATAACTAGTATGCCCACCACTGCATATTTCCCCTTTCTCAACCTAACCTCCAAGCCCTATACCAAACCTTATGTCCTAAACCTAACCCTATGCTTTCCCTGTTCACTAGACATTGTACAATTTGAGTAATCATTATATTAAATCACAATAACTGCATTAATTAGTTCTTATAAAGTGCTATACATTTTCACAGTCTTAAAAATACAATAAATCACTTGTCAGGCTCATTTTACACATGTTGTCTTTCAGGACGGAAGGCACATGACAGTCCCTGTCACACCCTTACATCTTAACCCTCCCAGGGTCGGACTGAGGAGTCTGGGGCAAACAGGGGGAATTGAACATTGGGGCCCACAATACAGCTATATGCAATTATCTGTAAGCTGTTATCCCTGTTTTAGTGGAGTATCAACTCTAAAACACAGGAGGCTGCTGTACATCTACTGTGTGTCCCCATAATAGGAATGTACAATTACTGTATTTTACAGTAGGTCTATGTGCAAATGTTAAGGATTTTTAGCAGTTTTTCGGCCGTTTTCCACTAAAAAAATGGTTAAAAAAACTTACATTAAGCATCCTATTATTAGAATGCATTCCGTAGTTTTTATGCACATACTTTGTTTTTTCCCGCAGCGGAATCTCATTCTGGAAAAAAACACAGCATGTTCATTCTTTGTGCGGAATCACAGGGATTCTGCACACATAGGAATGCATTGATCCACTTACTTTCCGCATGGGGCTATGCCCACCATGCAGGAAGTAAGTGGATCATGTGCGGTTGGTACCCAGCGTGGAGGAGAGGAGACTCTCCTCCAGGCCCTGGGAACCATACACCTGTTAAAAAAAAAGAATAAAAATAAAAAATTGTGATATTCTCACCTTCCGGCGTCCCTCGCAGCCTTCCCGCTCCTCGCGATGCTTCCGTTCCCAGTAATGCCTTGTGACAATGACCTGTGATGAAGTAGCGGTCTCGCGATTTTTTATTTTTTAAATTATTTTTAACATTCTATCTTTTTACTATTGATGCTTCATAGCAGTATCAATAGTAAAAAGTTGGTCACACTTGTCAAACACTATGTTTGACAAATGTGACCAATCTATCAATCAGTTTTCCAAGCGATGCTACAGATCACTTGGAAAACGCTAGCATTCTTCAAGCTAATTACACTTACAAAACGCTAGTGTTTAGCGGGAATATGCATACCAATTCTGCATGCGTAATTTCCACGTCAGGGAGTTGCAGAATTGCCACGGCAATTCTGCAACCTGTGCGCATAGCCTAAAGGTTCTATGGTTAAAACAAGTTATCACCGATACATGAGCTCCACAGGATAGGTGATCCATTAGGTCTGACCATTAAAAACTGCACCGATCGGAAGAATGAGCAAGTTTTATCCCTGATAGGATACTTAGCCCCATTTTAAAATGGAGCGGCAGGTGAGATATCTGACCGCAGCTCCATTCATTCTGTTTGGGGCTTCCAGAAAAAAATAAAAGCAGCCACTAAGGGAATGAATGGATCAGTGGTCAAGTCGAACATGCCGTTCCATTCTAATGGGATAAAAGTTCCACATTCTGTGGATTGAGTCCATGAGTCCATGTAGTCAGACCAATCAATATTCTATGACTTATTCTGTGAAGAAGTGAATATTTTTTTTTCATCAGAGTGCATCTCTGCTGCTATGTTCAAAATATTTAATCTATAATGGAAATAAAGAATCTTGTCCTAATTAATATCAGATAGAACAAATGATCGCCATACACCATAAAATCCACTATATCAATACCACATACAGGGAAGAAATACCACCACACCATGACCAGAACTAATAGTGACCAAATAATACCATATATAAGGAACAACCACGCCCCACCATGAACAGACCACATAGTGACCGAATAATACCACATATTACCAGCATATAGCGACCAGATAATACCACATACAAAAAGAAAACCACCACACCATAACTAAAATGCATATTCCACCACATAGTGACAGAAAAATACCACATACAAGAGACAAATACCAACACACTGACAGAATACTACAATACTGATCGTGAATACAATCCACAGTACTAATAATTCTGTTATTACTATCAGTGACATCATACACGAGCTCTGTGCATAGTATACAATGTATAATGTAAGTGTGGCACCCCAGGAGTTTGGGTACCACAGTAGTGCTGCCATCCTCTCGGGGAGGGTAGTACTATGCCTGGAAACAAGGGGCATCTCTTTGGCAGGTATACCCACACACACACACACACACACACACACACACACACCCTTCTGAATCCAGGCCAGGAGGGGGAGCTCAAACCTGGTTTTAGGGCAGCTTCCCTGGATAAACATCCTGGTTTTGAGGAGGAGTTAGACAGTCTGAGAGAGACAGTGGGCAGAGACAGTTGGTCCTAGGAGAAAAGTGATAGCAGTTCAGTCTGAAGCAGACAGTGAAAGGAAAGGAGCACAGAGGTGAGATTTAGAGGTCAAGGTGTTAGTGAACCTCTGATGAGCTGGAGTGCAGAGACTGGGTACCGGGAGCCCGAGGCTGTGGGTAGCTGCAAGCCCCATAGCAGAACCGGAGGGCACAGAACTACACATATACTGCCCAAGTTAAGCCTGTGGTACAGCAGCATTCTGGAGCCTGGAGTCACCGTACAGAGACCCCAGAAGGAACATCTCAAGCTGCCTACGATACAGGTACCTGTCCGAGGACAGGGGAAAGAACCAGGACCTTGTTAGGACACTTCAGGCAGCAAGGGACTTATAGCGAGCGCAAAGTGGAAGGCCCCCAACCTGACTTGCCAAGGGGATTTCACTTGTTTTCGGGCTGCCTGGACACCTAATGTACCTGTTTCCGGTACCCTGGACTGAGGCCTGTTACATCTTCTGTAAACCAGGTAAAGACTGCAATGCAGTGTCCTTTACTCATTGACAGGCATATATCATCATCGCCATACATCTTGGGAGCCCTGGGGATCCCGCTTTACCTGTGGGAAGCGTCACCATCATTGCTGCAACAACATCCCCCAGAGGACCCCTTTAAAGCAGCAGCAGTCCCAATGACCGAATACCACAGGTGGCATCACGACAGACTTTATCACAATTCCCTTTAAAGACCATTCCCCTTTTACAGTGAGTCCCAGGGCCACGGACCGGGTTGCAGCCACCGTGACATCCCCTCTAAGAGTGACCGGACCCAGTACAGAGTATCCCCATTGCATTGGTGGGCGACTCATGTGTACAGGGAATACAGTGATCACCAGTGACATTATACAAAGGAGCTCTGCATATAGTGTCTGTGTACAGGTAATACAGTGATCACCAGTGACAATATACACAAGAGTTCTGTATATAGTGTCAACAGAAAAGGTAGTTGAACTGTATAAAACAAGAAAGGGATACCAAAATATATCCAAGGAATTGATAATGTCAGTCAGCAGCATTCAAACTGATTAAAAAATGGAAAATCAGGGGCACTGGAAAAACAAAACCACGGTCAGGTAGACCAACAAAAATGTCGTCCACAACTGCCAGGAAAATTGTTCGGGATGCAAGAAAAACCACAAATAACATCAGCTGAAATACTGGACACTCTGAAAACTAGCGGTGTGGCTGTTTCAAGATGCACAATAGATGCATAATGCACATTGAAGAAAAATGGGCTGCATGGTCGAGTCGCCAGAAGAAAGCCATTACTGCGCAAATGTCACTAAGTATCTCTCCTACAATACGCAAAACAGCACAGCGGCAAGCCACAAAACTTCTGGAACAAGGTAATTTGAAATGATGAGACCAAAATTTAACTTTTTGGCCACAACCATAAACGTTACATTTGGAGAGAGGTCAAACAAGGCCTATGATGAAAGGGACACCATTCCTATTGTAAAGCATGGAGGTGGATCGCTGATGTTTTGGGGATGTGTGAGCTACAAAGGCACTGGAAACTTGGTCAAAGTTGAAGGAAAGATGAATGCAGCACGTTATCAGAAAATACTGGAGGCAAATTTGCAATCATCAGCCCAGAAGCTGCACATGGGACGTACTTGGATGTTCCAACATGACAACAATCCAAACCACAAGGTCAAGTCGACCTGTCATTGACTACAGCAGAACAAAGTGAAGGTTGTGGAGTGGCCATCTCAGTCTCCTGACCTCAACATCATTGAGCTACTCTGGGGAGATCTCAAGCGTGCAGCTCATGCTAGACAGCCCAGGAATTTACAGGAACTGGAGGCTTTTTTTCAAGAAGACTGGGCAGCGTTACCATCTGGGAAAATAAAGAACCTCATCCATAACTACCACAAAAGACTTCAAATTGTCATTGATGTTAGAGGGGGCAATACATGGTATTAAGAAATGGGGTAAGTGAACTTTTGATCAGGATGTTTTGGGTTGTCATTATGATATAAAAATAGAAAACACAGTAATTTGACAATAAGTGGCTTCACCCAACCACGAGTGGAGAAAAAGTTTTGTTTTTATCATTCATATTCTCTCTAAAAAAAAGGCCAAGAAAGTAAACATTCTAACAGGTTATGTAAACTTTTGAGCACAACTGTATATTCATCCTTGCTCTCCCATGAATCCATCCTGGCTCCTCCATATATCCATCTTGCTCCCCCATAAATCCATCCTGGCTCCTCCATATATCCATCCTGCCCTCCCCATATAGCCTTCCTGGCCCCCCATATATCCATTCTGGCCCCTCTATGTATTCATCCTGGCCCCTCCATATTACAATCCTTGCCCCTCCATATATCCATCCTTGCACCTCCAAATATCCATCCTGCCCCCCAAATATCCATCCTGCCCCCCCCCCATATATCCATCTTGGCCCCTCTATATATTTAACCTGGCCCCTCCATATTACCATTCTTGCCCCTCCATATATCCATCCTTGCACCTCCAAATATCCATCCTGCCCCCCATATATCTATCCTGGCCCCCCATTTCTCCATCCTGGCTGCCTCTATATATCTATTCTGGCCCCTCCATATATCCATCCTGGCTCCCCCATAAATCCATCCTGTCCTTTCTATATATTAATCTTGGCCCCTCTATATATCCATCCTGGCCCCTCCATATAGCCATCCTAAACCCCCCAATATATCCATCCTTGCTCCCCCATAAATCCATCCTGGCACCTCCATATATCCTTCCTGCCCCCTCCCCCATATATCCATCCTGGCCCTCCATATATCAATTCTGGTCCCTCTATACATCCAACCTGGCCCCTCTATATATTCATCCTGGCCCCTCCATATATCCCTCCTGGCCCCCTCTATGTATTTTTATTGGGCCCCCCATATATCTATCCTGACTCCCATATATCCAAGCTGGCTCCCCCAATATATCTATCCTGGCTCCCTCCATATATCCATCTTTGCTCCTCCATATATCCTTCCTGGCTCCCTCCACATATACATCCTGGTCCCTCTATCTATCTTCATTCCCCCATATATCCATCCTGTTTCCTCGTTATTGCCATCCTGGCTCCTCCATATATCCACACAGGCCCCTCTATATATTAATCCTGGCTCCCCATAAATCCATCCTGGGCTCTCCATATATCCATTTTGACTCCACAATATATCCATTCTGGCCCCTCCATATATCCATCTTGGCCCCTCCATATATCCATGCTTGCTCCCCCATAAATCCATCCTGGCTCCTCCATATGTCCATCTTGGCCCCTCCATATATCCATCTTGGCCCCTTCATATAGCCATCCTGGCCCCTCCATGTATCCATCCTTGCTCCCCCATAAATCCATCCAGGTTTTTCTATATATCATCCTGGCCCCTATATATATCCATCCTGGGCTCCCCCATATATCCATCCTGACCCCCCTATATATCCATCTTGGCCCCTTTATACATCCATCCTGGCCCCTCCTCATATATCCATCCTGGCCCCTCTATATATTCATCATTGCACCCCCATAAATCCATCCTGGCCCCTCCATATATCCATCTTGGCCCCTCCATATATCCATCCAGGCTCCTCTATATATCCATCCTGGCACCTCCATATATCAATCCTGGCCCCTCTATATAGCCGTCCTGGCCCCCTCATATATCCATCCTGGCCCTCTTTATATCCATACTGGCCCCTCTGTATATCCATCCTGCCCCCCCCATATATCCATCCTATATAGTATTTGATGGTTAGCACTCGATAAAAAATGGTGTGAATATATGGTGCTAGTGAAAAGGGACCAATGGCCCCCTAAATACAAGTTCAACTATAGAGTCACTGTACATAGTCTGGAAAGTTTTTGCTGTAGGTGAATATTTTTTTTTTTAAATTCGTTTATTGGTTACAAAATAAATCATACAGTACACACATTTGCATTTGTGTCCATCATTTTCCATTGTATCATAAAATGCAATTACTTATATTACAATATCACTTCTAGAGTATTACAAGAGTAACAAATGGTGTATGTCGATCACTGGTATCTTATTGTATAACCTTACCTACACTAAGTAGGTGAATATTTATTAATTAAATGTTGATGTGTAAAGCGACAGCTGACGTTTCGGCTAAAACATGGCCTTTATCACATAGTCGCTGAAAAACAAATAAAAGAATATACAGTAAGGGCCAAATATATACAAAACATACATAGAAAAATGTAACAGGGTAAGTATGGGCTACGTACAAGGATAGCAGTGCCCTAACGTGCATTAAAAAAAAAGGGGGGGGGGAATATTGACACCTTACACCCACAATACCAAATCTTTCATTTTAGACACAGGGGACTTTGTGAACAAAATTAAAGCTCTCAACTCTGTTCCACCCACCAGTATCCAGTATCAAAAACAGCACAAAAAACCTGCATCAAAAACTGTACCAAAAACCTGCATCAAAAGCTGCACCAAAAACTGCATCAAAACTGCACCAAAAACTGCATCAAAAACTGCATTTAAAACAGCATCAAAAACTGAAAACCTGCATCAAAAACAGCACCAAAAATTGCATCAAAAACTGCACGAAAAACTGCACCAAAAACTGCATCAAAAACAGCACCAAAAACCTGCATCAAAAACAGCATCAAAAACTGCATCAAAAACAGCACCAAAAACCTGCATCAAAAACAGCACCAAAAACTGCATCAAAACTGCACCAAAAACTTCATCAAAAACAGCAAAAAAAACCTGCATCAAAAACAGCATCAACAACTGCATCAAAAAAGCATCAAAAACAGCACCAAAAACCTGCATCAAAAACAGCATCAAAAATCGCATCAAAAACTGCATCATAAACAGCACCAAAAACCTGCATCAAAAACTGCATCAAAAACCGCATCAAAAACTACACCAAAATACATCAAAACCTGCTTAATAAACTGATTTTTTATGCTGTTTTTGATGCAGTTTTTGGTGCAGTTTTGATGCAGTTTTGGGAAATAAATAAATAAAAAAATGGAAAATGTGCATGATTTGAAAGGAAACATGCATGAAAAACGGATTCGGAGGCCGGATTCATCATTTCACATCTCAGTTTCATCCGTTTTTTGCTGGATCCGTCGCTGTGCGTTTTTTCTCAGGACAGAAAAACCGTACCTCTGTATGTTATGTGTTTTCTGTCCGCCGGAAACAGTTTTTTTGACAGATCATGCAAAAAACAGATGAAACGTGTGGCGATCAGGCGCAATCCGGCGCTAATACAACTCTATGAGAAAAAAACGGATCCGGTGGAAAAAAAACGGATCCTGCAAATGTGCTTGCAGTATGCGTTTTTTACCCATAGACTTGTATTAGCGACGGATCATGATGGTTGGCCACACGTCGCGTCCGTCGTGCAACGGATCCGTTGTGTTTTGGCGTACCGTTGGCACGAAAAAACGTTCAAGTGAACGTTTTTTTGGCCGTCGCGTCCGCCATTATATACCGCGCAAGCGTGGCCGAAACTCCGCCCCCTCCTCCCCGAACTTCACAATGGGCAGCGAATGCGTTGAAAAACTGCATCCACTGCCCACGTCGTGCACAAATTTCACAACGTGCGTCAGTACGTCGGCCCGACGCATAGCGACGGACCCGTACCGACGCAAGTATTAAAGAGGCCTTAAAGAGCAGTTAATTTAAAAAAAAATTGGAAAAAACGGCGTGGGAGCCCGCACCATTTTCTGCGCCAGTGGGGGAAAGCCAACGGCCGGGGGCCAATATTTGTAGCCTGCTATAAATATCAGCTGTCTGCGTAGCCTTAACTGGCTATTAAAATAGGGGGACCCCCCAAAAAAATGACGTGGGGTCCCCCTATATTTTATGGCCAGAAAGGCTGCGCAGACAGCTGCGTGCTGATTTTCATAGCCTAGAGAGGGGCCATGGATATTGGAGTATGTATGTGCTTTTTTTTTTTCATTCAACATGTTAGCCGGATGATGGGACTACTACTATCCCCATCATTGGCTAATGTGTCAATCACTGTCAGTGTAGCAGGCATCGTCCGATGGGACTTGTAGTCCCATCGGACGATGCCTGCACACACGCACAGTGACCCGCACGCCGCACAGAGATCCCGCACGCTGCACAGAGACCCCGCATGCCGCACAGAGAGCCGGCACGCCGCACAGAGACCCGGCACGCTGCATAGAGCCCCGGCAGGCCCGCATAGAGCCCCGGCAGGCCCGCATACAGCCCTGGCTGGCCCGAACAGATCTCCGGCAGCCCACACAGCGCCCCGGCAGGCACGCACAGACCCCCCATGTCACGCACAGACCCCGCCCACACACACCCACGCAGTTTCTGCCCATGCACCGCCCACACTCCATTATAGTGCATAATTGCACTATAGGAACTTCAGATTCCGGTATCCGATATCACAAAAGTATCAGAACTCGGTATCGGAATTCCGATACAGTGAATATCGGCCGATACCCGATATTTGCAGTATCGGAATGCTCAACACTATTTATAACAGATAATTTATTATTTGCACATTAGAAATGGTATGCACCAATTTAGATCAATGTAAAGGTCACTGTGCTCATGATGACCTTTATATGACACAATGACTCTTCCCTTTACATGTCAGCATGTTGCCTCTTGTTTGTTGGAGGATTCTCTGGAGATAATTGCTGGGCTGAGCTGCATGCCAGCTAAATGTTTCACTGTAGTTAACTATTTCTGGAGAATAATGACAACTCACACCGGATTCATTCTGTCACTTTGTCACGATAAATAGACAGAAATCATTGGCTAAAAAGCAAACATTAAGTGATGACCCTCGCTTTTAAAGACAGGGTATAATGCAATTACGCAGCTTGTCAATGAGTCAAAGAAATCCCTGTTATTACCTATTATTCACTCAAGAATTATCACAGTTGGCCACATAAAATTATCATCTTCTGTCTATGTATACCAATCTATGCGTATCAGAGAAGAAGTATTAGTTTCATTACTTCCAGTTCAGTGAGAAAACATTAATTTTTAGATTGCAGTACAGGGCCTATAACATTTTTTAGGGTTCTACAGAGACATACAAAATCTTGGTATGTCTAAATTGGTAGCACTTCATAAAGGTTTTCATGATATAAACATTGCCTTTAATAGAAAATGTCTCTATTGCATCATGCTGTACAGAGATATACTATGGTGGCATTTGGAGTGCCTATGGCTTAGATATATGATTCCACAAGAATATCAGTGCACCTAATTCTACAATTTTCAAGTTGTTTTTTAGTGCAAAATTGGTAGTAACAGAAATTTTTTCTTTATTTTTTCTTCTTAATTTAGTTGTTTTTTAAACCCTTTACCCCCAAGGTTGGCTTGCACGTTAATGACCGGGCCAATTTTTACAATTCTGACCACTGTTCCTTTATGAGGTTATAACTCTGGAACGCTTCAATGGATCCTGATGATTCTGACATTGTTTTCTCATGACATATTTTACTTCATGATAGTGGTAAAATTTCTTTGATATTACCTGCGTTTATTTGGCGAAAATTTTGAAAATTTAGCAATTTTCCAACTTTGAATTTTTATGCCCTTAAATCACAGAGATATGTCACACAAAATACTTAATAAGTAACAATTCCCACATGTGTACTTTACATCAGCACAATTTTGGAACCAATTTTTTTTTTTTGTTAGAGAGTTATAAGGGTTAAAAGTTGACCAGCAATTTCTCATTTTTACAACACCATTTTTTTTAGGGACCACATCACATTTAAAGTCACTTTGAGGGGTCTATCTGATAGAAAATACCGAAGTGTAACACCATTCTAAAAACTGTACATCTCAAGGAGTTGAAAACCACATTCAAGAAGTGTATTAACCCTTCAGGTGTTTCACAGGAATTTTTGGAATGTTTAAAAAAAATGAACATTTAACATTTTTTCACAAACAATTAACTTCAGCTCCAATTTGTTTTATTTTACCAATGTTAACAGGATACATTGGACCCCAAAAGGTGTTGTGCAATTTGTCTTGAGTACGCTGATACCCCATATGTGGGGGTAAACTACTGTTTGGGTGCATGGCAGAACTCGGAAGGGATGGAGCGCCATTTGACTTTTCAATGCAAAATTGACTGGAATTGAGATGGGACGCCATGCTGCGTTTGGAGAGCCCCAGATGTGCCTAAACATTGAAACCCTCACAAGTGACACCATTTTGGAAAGTAGACCCTCTAAGGAACTTATCAAGATGTGTGGTGCACACTTTAACCCACCAAGTGCTTCACAGAAGTTTATAATGTAGAGCTGTAAAAATAAAAAATCATATTTTTTCACAAAAATGATCTTTTCGCCCCCAATATTTTATTTACCCAAGGGTAACAGAAGAAATTGGACCCCAAAAGTTGTTGTCCAATTTGTTCTGAGTATGTTGATACCCCATATGTGGGGGGGGGAAACCACCGTTTGGGCGCATGGCAGAGCTCGGAAGAGAACAAGCGCCGTTTGGAGTGAAGACTTAGATGGATTGGTCTGCAGGGGTCACATTGCCTTTGCAGAGCCCCTGATGTACCTAAAGAGTAGAAACCCCCAAGTGACCCCGTATTGGAAACTAGACCCTCCAAGGAACTGATCTAGATGTGTTAAAACTTTGAACCCCCAAGTGTTTCACTACAGTTTATAACGCAGAGCCGTGAAAATAATAAAATCCTTTTTTTCCACAAAAATTATTTTTTAGTCCCCGATTTTGTATTTTCCCAATGGTAACAGGAGAAATTGGACCCCAAAAGTTGTTGTCCAATTTGTCCTGAGTATGCTTATACCCCATATGTTGGGGTAAACCCCTGTTTGGGTGCACGGGAAAGCACGGAAGGGAAGGAGCACTTTTTCAGCGCAGAATTGGCTGGAATTGAGATCGGATTCATGTCGCGTTTGGAGAGCCCCTGATGTGCCTAAACAGTGGAAACCTCCAATTCTAACTGAAACTCTAACCCAAACACACCCCTAATCCCAACCCTAACCATAACCTTAACCACACCCCTAACCCGAACATGCTCCTAGCGCTAATCCCAACCACACCCCTAACCCCAACACACCCCTAACCCAAACACATCCCTAACCCTAACCCCAACCCTAACCACACCCCTAACTCCAACACACCCCTAGCCCTAATCCCAACCATAATCCTAACCATAACCCTAACCACACCCCTATTCCTAATACCAACCCTAATTCCAACTGTAAATGTAATCCAAACCTTAACTTTAGCCACAACCCTAATTATTTTTGCATTGCTTTATTCTGAGGATTATAACTGTTTTATTTTTTTGCTGATGATGCTGTATCATGGCTCGTTTTTTGCAGGTCAAGATGACGTTTTCAGCGGTACCATCGCTATTTATATCTGTCTTTTTGATCGCATGTTATTCCACTTTTTGTTTGGCGGTATGATAATGAAGCGTTTTTTGCCTAATTTTTTTTCCATTTTCACTGAAGGGGTTAACTAGTGGGACAGTTTCATAGGTCGGGTCATTACGGATGCGGCTATAGTAAATATGTGTACTTTTATTGTTTTTTTTTATTTAGATAAAGAAATGTGTTTATTGGAACAATATTTTTTTTTGTTTATTTAGGATTTTTTTTTTTTTTACACGTTTAATTTTTTTTGTTTGACTTTGTAACATTGCCCCGGGGGGGACATCATACTATAGTGTCAGATCTGACAGGCATTGCAGGGAGGCTTCCCGGCGCCTGCTCTGAACAACACGATCACATCATGTTTGATCGCAGTGTTTCGGGGGTTAAATGTACCGGGAGCGGTCCGTGCCAGATGTCAACTGTAATAATCAGCTGACACCAGGCAGCGATCGGCCGTGCTCCCTCCCTGAGCGCGGCTGATCGCGTATGATGTACTATACCGTCCATGGGAAGTAGGGCCCGGGTCACATTGACGGAATGGTACGTCTAATGGCAGAAAGGGATTAATTATAGGATTGTATACAGGGCCGGCTCCAGGTTTTTGTGGGCCCCGAGCGAAAGAGTCTCAGTGGGCCCCCCCTTTAACACATACCACGATTCATGATCGCATATAAACACAGCCATGTAGTATATAACACAGCCCACGTAGTATATAGCACAGCCACATAGCATATAACACAGCCATGTAGTATATAACAGCTCACGAAGCATATAACACAGCCACGTAGTATATAGCACAGCCCACGTATAATATAACAGCCCATATAGTATATAGCACAGCCACATAGTATATAACACAACCCACGTAGTTTACAGAACAGCCATGTAGTATACAGCACAGCCCACATAGTAGTATACAGCACTACCCACACAGTAGTATATAGCACAGCCCACACAGTAGTATATAGCACAGCCCACACAGTAGTATATAGCACAGCCCACACAGCAGTATATAGCACAGCCCACACAGTAGTATATAGCACAATCCACACAATAGTATATAGCACAGCCCACACAGTAGTATATAGCACAGCCCACCCAGTAGTATACAGCACTGGCCACATAGTAGTATATAGCACAGCCACACAGTAGTATACAGCACTGCCCACACAGTAGTATACAGCACTGCCCACATAGTAGTATATAGCAAAGCCACACAGTAGTATACAGCACTGCCCACATAGTAGTATGTTGTGAATTCCGTTCCCTCTGATATCTGGGTGGTGCAGGATATGTGCTCTGGCATGGATGCTCAGGGTTTGTTTTCTCGTGTGGATCAACTGGCTGCAAGAGTACAGAGTATCCAGGACTATATTGTCCAGACTCCGGCTTTAGAGCCCAGAATTCCTACTCCGGATTTGTTCTTTGGGGACAGATCCAAGTTTTTGAACTTTAAAAATAACTGCAAATTGTTTTTTGCTTTGAAACCCCGTTCTTCAGGTGATCCCATTCAGCAGGTGAAAATCATCATATCCTTGCAGCGTGGTGATCCGCAAGACTGGGCTTTTTCTCTTGAAACAGGGGATCCGGCATTATTGAATGTAGACGCATTTTTTCAAGCGCTCGGATTATTATATGACGAACCTAACTCTGTAGAGCATGCTGAGAAAACACTGTTGGCCCTGTGTCAGGGTCAGGAAGCGGCAGAGTTATACTGCCAAAAATTTTGAAAATGGTCTGTGCTCACTAAATGGAATGAAAAGGTCTTTCTGAAACCCTTAAAGATGTTATGGTGGGCTTTCCTACGCCTGCCGGTTTGAACGAATCTATGTCTCTAGCCATTCAGATTGATCGGCGTCTGCGCAAGCGCAAAGCTGTGCACCATATGGCAGTATCCTCTCAGCATGGTCCTGAACCTATGCAATGTGATAGGATTTTGACTAGAATAGAATTCTAGAATTCAGACGTCAGAATAGGCTGTGTTTTTACTGTGGTGATTCGGCTCATGTTATCTCTGATTGCCCTAAGCGTACTAAGAGAGTCGCTAGGTCTGTTACCATTAGTACTATACAGCCTAAATTTCTCTTATCTGTGACCCTGATTTGCTCATTGTCGTCCTTTTCTGTCATGGCATTTGTGGATTCAGGCGCTGCCCTGAACTTAACCCCTTCCCGACCCATGACGCCACGTAGGCGTCATGAAAGTCGGTGCCAATCCGACCCATGACGCCTATGTGGCGTCATGGAAAGATCGCGTCCCTGCAGATCCGTTGAAAGGGTTAACTCCCATTTCACCCGATCTGCAGGGACAGGGGGAGTGGTAGTTTAGCCCAGGGGGGGTGGCTTCACCCCCTCGTGGCTACGATCGCTCTGATTGGCTGTTGAAAGTGAAACTGCCAATCAGAGCGATTTGTAATATTTCACCTATTATAACGGGTGAAATATTACAATCCAGCCATGGCCGATGCTGCAATATCATCGGCCATGGCTGGAAATACTAATGTGCCCCCACCCCACCGATCGCCCCCCCAGCCCCCCGATCTGGCCGGTACACTGCTCCGGCTCCCCTCCATCCAGTGCTCCGCTCCCCCCCGTGCTCTTGTCCGCTCCCCCCGTGCTCCAATCACCCCCCCGTGCTCCAATCACCCCCCCTGCATTCCGATCCACCCCCCGTGCTCCGTTCCACCCCCCGTGCTCCGTTCCAGCCCCCCTGTGCTCCGTTCCACGCCCCCCGTGCTCCGTTCCACGCCTGCCGCGCTCCGATGACCCCCCCCCGTGGTCCCCCCCACCCCATCATACTTACCGATCCTGCCGGGGTCCCGTCCGTCTTCTCCCTGGGCGCCGTCATCTTCCAAAATGGCGGGCGCATGCGCAGTGTGCCCGCCGAATCTGCCAGCCGGCAGATTCGTTCCAAAGTGCATTTTGATCACTGAGATAGATTATATCTCAGTGATCAAAATAAAAAAAATAATAAATGACCCCCCCCCCCTTTGTCACCCCCATAGGTAGGGACAATAAAAAAATAAAGAAATTTTTTTTTTCCACTAATGTTAGAATAGGGTTAGGGTTAGGGGTAGGGTTAGGGTTAGGGGTAGGGTTAGGGTTAGGGGTAGGGTAAGGGGTAGGGCTAGGGTTAGGGTTAGGGGTAGGGTTAGGGTTAGGGGTAGGGTTAGGGCTAGGGGTAGGGTTAGGGCTAGGGTTAGGGTTTCGGTATGTGCACACGTATTCTGGTCCTCTGCGGATTTTTCCGCTGCGGATTTGATAAATCCGCAGTGCTAAACCGCTGCAGATTTATGGCAGATTTACCGCGTTTTTTTCTGCGCATTTCACTGCGGTTTTACAATTGCGATTTTCTATTTGAGCAGTTGTAAAACCGCTGCGGAATCCGCACAAAGAAGTGACATGCTGCGGAATGTAAACCGCTGCGTTTCCGTGCAGTTTTTCTGCAGCATGTGTACAGCGATTTTTGTTTCCCATAGGTTTACATTGAACTGTAAACTCATGGGAAACTGCTGCGGATCTGCAGCGTTTTCCGCAGCGTGTGCACATACCTTTAGAATTAGGCTATGTGCACACGGTGCGGATTTGGCTGCGGATTGGCTGCTGCGGATTCGCAGCAGTATTCCATCAGGTTTACAGTACCATGTAAACATATGAAAAACCAAATCCGCTGTGCCCATGGTGCAGAAAATACCGCGCGGAAACGCTGCATTGTATTTTCCGCAGCATGTCAATTCTTTGTGCGGATTCCGCGGCGTTTTACACCTGTTCCTCAATAGGAATCCGCAGGTGAAATCTGCACAAAAAACACTGGAAATCCGCGGAAAATCCGCAGGTAAAACGCAGTGCCTTTTACCCGCGGATTTTTCAAAAATGGTGCGGAAATATCTCACACGAATCCGCAACGTGGGCACATAGCCTTAGGGTTAGGGTTGGAATTAGGGTTGTGGTTAGGGTTATGGCTACAGTTGGGATTAGGGTTAGGGGTGTGTTGGGGTTAGTGTTGGAGGTAGAATTGAGGGGTTACCACTGTTTAGGCACATCAGGGGTCTCCAAACGCAACATGGCGCCACCATTGATTCCAGCCAATCTCGTATTCAAAAAGTCAAATGGTGCTCCCTCACTTCCGAGCCCTGACGTGTGCCCAAACAGTGGTTTACCCCCACATATGGGGTATCAGTGTACTCAGGATAAACTGCGCAACAATTACTGGGGTCCAATTTCTCCTGTTACCCTTGTGAATCTAAAAAAATGCTTGCTAAAACATCATTTTTGAGGAAAGAAAAATGATTTTTTATTTTCACGGCTCTGCGTTGTAAACATCTGTGAAGCACTTGGGAGTTCAAAGTGCTCACCACATATCTAGATAAGTTCCTTGGGGGGTCTAGTTTCTAAAATGTGGTCACTTGTGGGGGGTTTCTACTGTTTAGGCACACCAGGGGCTCTGCAAACGCAATGTGACGCCCGCAGACCATTCCATCAAAGTCTGCATTTCAAAAGTCACTACTTCCCTTCTGAGCCCCGACGTGTGCCCAAACAGTGGTTTACCCCCACACATGGGGTATCAGCGTACTCAGGAGAAACTGGACAACAACATTGGGGTCCAATTTCTCCTGTTACCCTTGGGAAAATAAAAAATTCTGGGCTAAATAATTATTTTTGAGGAAAGAAAACGTATTTATTATTTTCACGGCTCTGCATTATAAACTTCTATGAAGCACTTGGGGGTTCAAAGTGCTCACCACACATCTAGATAAGTTCCTTTGGGGGTCTAGTTTCCAAAATGGGGTCACTTGTGGGGGGTTTCTACTGTTAAGCCACATCAGGGGCTCTGCAAACGCAACGTGACGCCCACAGAGCATTCCATCAAAGTCTGCATTTCAAAACGTCACTACTTCATTTCCAAGCCTCGGCATGTGCCCAAACAGTGGTTTACCCCCACATATGGGGTATCAGCGTACTCAGGAGAAACTGGACAACAACTTTTGGGGTCAAATTTCTCCTGTTACCCTTGGGAAAATAAAAAATTGCAGGCTAAAAGATCATTTTTGAGAAAATATTTTTTTTATTTTATTTTCATGGCTCTGCGTTATAAACTTCTGTGAAGCACTTGGGGGTTCAAAGTCCTCACCACACATCTAGATTAGTTCCTTTGGGGGTCTAGTTTCCAAAATGGGGTCATTTCTGGGGGATCTCCAATGTTTAGGCACACAGGGGCTCTCCAGACGTGACATGGTGTCCGCTAATGATTGGAGCTAATTTTCCATTTAAAAAGCCAAATGGCGTGCCATCCCTTCCGAGCCCTGCCGTGCGCCCAAACAGTGGTTTACCCCCACATATGGGGTATCAACGTACTCAGGACAAACTGGACAACAATATTTGGGGTCCAATTTCTCCTATTATCCTTGGCAAAATAGGAAATTCCAGGCTAAAAAATCATTTTTGAGGAAAGAAAAATTATTTTTTATTTTCATGGCTCTGCGTTATAAACTTCTGTGAAGCACCTGGGGGTTTAAAGTGCTCAATATGCATCTAGATAAGTTCCTTGGGGGGTCTAGTTTCCAAAATGGGGTCACTTGTGGGGGAGCTCCAATGTTTAGGCACACAGGGGCTCTCCAAACGCGACATGGTGTCCGCTAACAATTGGAGCTAATTTTCCATTCAAAAAGTCAAATGGCGCGCCTTCCTTTCCGAGCCCTGCCGAGTGCCCAAACAGTGGTTTACCCCCACATATGAGGTATCGGCGTACTCGGGAGAAATTGCCCAACAAATTTCATGATCCATTTTATCCTACTGCCCATGTGAAAATGAAAAAATTTAGGCGAAAAGAATTTTTTTGTGAAAAAAAAGTACTTTTTCATTTTTACAGATCAATTTGTGAAGCACCTGAGGGTTTAAAGTGCATCTAAATAAGTTCCTTGGGGGGTCTAGTTTCCAAAATGGGGTCACTTGTGGGGGAGCGCCAATGTTTAGGCACACAGGAGCTATCCAAACGCGACATGGTGTACGCTAACGATGGAAATAATTTTTCATTCAAAAAGTCAAATGGCGCTCCTTCCCTTCCGAGCCTTACCATGTGCCCAAACAGTGGTTTACCCCCACATGTGAGGTATTGGTGTACTCAGGAGAAATTGCCCAACACATTTTAGGATCCATTTTATCCTGTTGCCCATGTGAAAATGAAAAAATTGAGGCTAAAAAATTTTTTTGTGAAAAAAAGTACTTTTTCATTTTTACGGATCAATTTGTGAAGCACCTGGGGGTTCAAAGTGCTCACTATACATCTAGATAAGTTCCTTGGGGCGTCTAGTTTCCAAAATGGGGTCACTTGTGGGGGAGCTCCAATTTTTAGGCACACGGGTGCTCTCCAAACGTGACATGGTGTCCGCTAAAGAGTGGAGCCAATTTTTGATTCAAAAAGTCAAATGGCGCTCCTTCCCTTCCAAGCCCTGCCGTGCGCCCAAACAGTGGTTTACCCCCACATATGAGGTATCAGCGTACTCAGGACAAATTGGACAACAACTTTCGTGGTTCAGTTTCTCCTTTTACCATTGGGAAAATAAAAAAATTGTTGCTAAAAGATAATTTTTGTGACTAAAAAGTTAAATGTTCATTTTTTCCTTCCATGTTGCTTCTGCTGCTGTGAAGCACCTGAAGGGTTAATAAACTTCTTGAATGTGGTTTTGAGTACCTTGAGGGGTGCAGTTTTTAGAATGGTGTCACTTTTGGGTATTTTCAGCCATATAGACCCCTCAAACTGACTTCAAATGTGAGGTGGTCCCTAAAAAAATGGTTTTGTAAATTTCGTTGTAAAAATGACAAATCGCTGGTCAAATTTTAACCCTTATAACTTCCTAACACAAAAAAATTTTGTTTCCAAAATTGTGCTGATGTAAAGTAAACATGTGGGAAATGTTATTTATTATCTATTTTGTGTCACATATCTCTCTGGTTTAACAGAATAAAAATTCAAAATGTGAAAATTGCGAAAATAAACGCAGAATTTATTGACCTTAATTTACCACTAACATGAAGCCCAATATGTCACGAAAAAACAATCTCAGAACCGCTTGGATCCGTTGAAGCGTTCCTGAGTTATTACCTCATAAAGGGACACTGGTCAGAATTGCAAAAAACGGCAAGGTCTTTAAGGTCAAAATAGGCTGGGTCATGAAGGGGTTAATGGACTTAAAATTCGCCAGGCGCTGTGGTTTTTCCTTGCAGCCTTTGCAGAGCCCTATTCCTTTGAGGGGCATTGATGCTACACCCTTGGCCAAGGATAAACCTCAGTACTGGACACAGATGACTATGTACATGGCTCCTGCACATCAGGAAGATTGCCGTTTTCTGGTGTTGCATAACCTGCATGATGTTGTTGTGCTGGAATTTCCATGGTTACAGGAACATAATCTGGTGCTGGATTGGAAAACTATGTCTGTGACTAGTTGGGGTTGTCAAGGGGTACATAGTGACGTTCCTTTGATGTCAATTTCCTCTTCCCCCTCTTCTGAGGTCCCTGAGTTTTTGTCGGATTTCCAGGATGTATTTGATGAGCCCAAATCCAGTTCCCTTCCACCGCATAGGGACTGTGATTGTGCTATTAACTTGATTCATGGTTGCAAGTTCCCTAAGGGCCGACTTTTCAATCTGTCTGTACCAGAGCATGCCGCCATGCGGAGTTATGTTAAGGAATCTTTGGAGAAAGGGCATATTCGGCCCTCTTCGTCACCATTGGGAGCGAGTTTCTTTTTTGTTGCTAAGAAGGATGGCTCCTTGAGACCCTGTATTGATTATCGTCTTCTTAATAAGATCACGGTCAAATTCCAATACCCCTTGCCTCTGCTTACTGATTTGTTTGCTCAGATTAAGGTGGCTAGTTGGTTTACTAAGATTGACCTCCGAGGGGCATATAATCTTGTTCGTATTAAACAGGGTGACGAATGGAAAACTGCATTTAATACGCCCAAAGGCCATTTTGAATACCTTGTGATGCCATTTGGGCTCTCTAATGCTCCATCTGTGTTCCAGTCTTTCATGCATGATATTTTCCGCAATTATCTTGATAAATTCATGGTCGTATATTTGGATGATATTTTGATTTTTTCCAATGATTGGGAGTCTCATGTGAAGCAGGTCAGGATGGTGTTCCAGATCCTTCGTGATAATGCTTTATTTGTGAAGGGGTCTAAATGCCTATTCGGAGTTCAGAAGGTCTCTTTTTTGGGTTTTGTTTTTTCTCCCTCGTCTATAGAAATGGATCCTGTTAAGGTCCAAGCTATTCATGACTGGATCCAACCCTCATCTGTGAAGGGTCTTCAAATATTTATGGGCTTTGCTAATTTCTATCGCCGCTTCATTGCCAACTTTTCCAGTGTGGTTAAGCCCCTTACTGATTTGACGAAGAAAGGCGCTGATGTGTCGAATTGGTCCTCTGAGGCTGTTGAGGCCTTTCAGGAGCTTAAACGCCGATTTACTTCTGCCCCTGTGTTGCGTCAACCGGATGTTTCTCTTCCTTTTCAGGTTGAGGTCGACGCTTCTGAGATTGGGGCAGGGGCCATCTTGTCTCAGAGGGAGTCTGATGGTTCTTTGATGAAACCGTGTTCTTTTTTTTCCAGAAAGTTTTCGCCTGCGGAACGCAATTATGATGTCGGCAATCGGGAGTTGTTGGCTATGAAGTGGGCGTTTGAGGAGTGGCGACATTGGCTTGAGGGAGCTAAACACCATGTTGTGGTCCTGACCGATCATAAGAATCTGATTTACCTCGAGTCAGCCAAGCGGCTGAATCCTAGACAGGCTCGATGGTCCCTGTTTTTCTCCCGTTTTGATTTTGTGGTCTCGTATCTTCCGGGATCTAAGAATGTTAAGGCTGATGCCCTCTCTAGGAGTTTTTCGCCTGATTCTCCTGGAGTCCTTGAGCCGGTTGGCATTCTTAAGGAGGGGGTGATTCTTTCTGCTATCTCCCCTGATTTGCGCCGGGTGCTTCAGGAATTTCAGGCTGATAGGCCTGACCGCTGTCCAGTGGGGAAGCTGTTTGTTCCTGATAGATGGACAAGTAAGATAATTTCTGAGGTTCATTGTTCAGTGTTGGCTGGTCATCCTGGGATTTTTGGTACCAGAGATTTGGTTGCTAGGTCCTTTTGGTGGCCTTCCTTGTCTCGCGATGTGCGTGCTTTTGTGCAGTCCTGTGGGACTTGCGCCCGGGCCAAGCCTTGCTGTTCCCGCGCTAGTAGGTTGCTTTTGCCTTTGCTGGTCCCTGAGAGGCCCTGGACGCATATTTCCATGGATTTTATTTCGGATCTTCCTGTTTCCCAGAAGATGTCTGTTATCTGGGTTGTTTGTGACCGGTTCTCTAAAATGGTCCATTTGGTACCTTTGCCTAAGTTGCCTTCCTCCTCAGATCTGGTTCCATTTTTTTTCAGCATGTGGGTCGTTTGCATGGCATTCCGGAGAATATTGTGTCTGACAGAGGTTCTCAGTTTGTCTCTAGATTTTGGCGGGCCTTTTGTGCTAGGATGGGCATTGATTTGTCTTTTTCTTCGGCGTTTCATCCTCAGACTAATGGCCAAACTGAGCGAACTAATCAGACCTTGGAGACCTATTTGAGATGCTTTGTGTTTGCTGATCAGGATGATTGGGTGTCTTTCTTGCCGTTGGCCGAGTTTGCCCTTAATAATCGGGCTAGTTCGGCTACTTTGGTTTCACCTTTCTTTTGTAATTTTGGTTTTCATCCTCGTTTTTCTTCTGGGCAGGTTGAGCCTTCTGATTGTCCTGGTGTTGATTCTGTGGTGGACAGGCTGCAGCAGATTTGGACTCATGTGGTGGACAATTTGACGTTGTCTCAGGAAAGGGCTCAACGTTTTGCTAACCGTCGTCGGCGTGTTGGTCCCCGGCTTCGTGTGGGGGATTTGGTTTGGTTGTCTTCTCGTCATGTTCCTATGAAGGTTTCTTCCCCTAAGTTTAAGCCTCGGTTTATTGGTCCTTATAAAATTTCTGAAATTATTAATCCGGTCTCTTTTCGTTTGGCTCTTCCAGCCTCTTTTGCCATTCATAATGTTTTCCATAGATCTTTGTTGCGGAGATATGTGGTGCCCGTTGTTCCCTCGGTTGACCCTCCTGCCCCGGTGTTGGTTGAGGGAGAGTTGGAATATGAGGTTGAGAAGATTTTGGATTCTCGTTTTTCGAGGCGGAGGCTCCAGTATCTTGTCAAGTGGAAGGGTTATGGCCAGGAGGATAATTCTTGGGTTGTTGCCTCCGATGTCCATGCTACCGATTTGGTTCGTGCTTTTCACTTGGCTCGTCCTGATCGGCCTGGGGGCTCTGGTGAGGGTTCGGTGACCCCTCCTCAAGGGGGGGGGGTACTGTTGTGAATTCCGTTCTTGGTCTCCCTCCGGTGGTTGTAAATGGCACTTTTGTGAATTCTGCCCTTGGGCTCCCTCTGGTGGTTTTGAGTGGAACTGCTGCTCCTTGGGTTTAGCTTTAGCAGCTGCTTTCACTAATCGTCTCTCCTGCTCTGCTATTTAACCTGGCTCTAGTCTTCAGCCTATGCCACTTGTCAATGTTCTCTGGCTGGATTCACATCTCTGCTTGGATTCTCCTGGTTTCCTGACCAGTTCTGCTAAGATAAGTTCTGGCTTTGCTCATTTCAGTCCACATGTTGTGGACTTATTGTTCTTTGCATTCTATTTTTGTCCAGCTTGTCATTATGGATTTTTTCTGTTAGCTGGAAGCTCTGGGAAGCAGATTTACCCTCCACACCTTTAGTCGGGTGTGGAGATTTTGTAAACTCTGTGTGGATTGTTTTGTAGTTTTTATACTGACCGCACAGTATCCTTTCCTGTCCTATCTATCAAGCTAGACTGGCCTCCTATGCTAAAATCTGCGTATGTTATTTTCCCCTCCTCTCACCGTCAATATTTGTGGGGGGCTATCTTTCCTTTGGGGATTTTCTCTGAGGCAAGATAGGTTTCCTGATTCCATCTTTAGGGGAAGTTAGATCTTAGGCTGTGCCGAGGGGTCTAGGCTCCCTAGTCAGGTACCCCCCACGGCTATTTCTAGTTGCGCTGCTAGGTTCAGGGTCTGCGGTCAGTACAGATACCACCTCCTTCAGAGCTTGTCTCATGTTGTTCCTAAACCACCAGATCATAACAGTAGTATACAGCACTGCCCACGTAGTAAATAGCAGCCCACGTAGTATATAACACTGCCAACGTAATATATAACACTGCCAACGTAGTATATAACACTGCCCACGTAGTATATAACACTATAACACTGCCCACGTAGTATATAACACTGCCCACGTAGTATATAGCAGCCCACCTAGTATATAGCAGCCCAGCCCACGTAGTATATAGCAGCCCATGTAGTATATAGCAGCCCATGTAGTATATAGCAGGCCACGTAGTATATAGCAGCTCAGCCCACGTAGTATATAGCAGCCCATGTAGTATATAGCAGCCAGGGCCGGCGTCAGCACCAGGTGCACCCGGGCAATTGCCGGGGCCCTGGCGAGACAGGGGGGCCCATTCAGGGCTGGCGTTAGAAGCAGGCTGCCCGCATGCGGCCCCTGAGGCAGGCATCTGCAGTCCGAGGTGCACAATTGAAGAGAGGAGGCAGAGGCAGCACGGAGCTCTGGGACTTTTGCAGCTGCTGGAGGGCCGCCCACAATCCATCACCATGGATACACGGTGCAGAGCAGAGTGACTTCCGACCATCCAGTGCCCAGAGAATGAGCCGAGTGTCCCCAAGCAGGAAGTGTGCTGCACCTGCTACCTGGCTGGAACAAAGGATTGCGGGGGGATGCAGAGCCTGGCTGGGAGGACAAGGTATGGGCTCTTATATACTGGCTGGGCTGCGTTATATACTACGTGGGCTGCTATATACTACGTTGGCTGCAAAAGTCCCAGAGCTCCGTGCTGCCTCTGCCTCCTCTCTTCAATCATGCACCTCGGACCACAGATGCCTGCCTCAGGGGCCGCATGCAGGCAGCCTGCTTCTAACGCCAGCCCTGAATGGGCCCCCCTGTCTCGCCAGGGCCCCGGCAATTGCCCGGGTGCGCCTGGTGCTGACGCCGGCCCTGATTGTATACATACAGCTCTTGGAAAAATTGAGAGACCACCACATCAAACCCTGTCATGGGCAGCCCAATCTCCAGCCCTGAACCCCATAGAAAACCTCTGGAATGTAATCAAGAGGATAATGGAGACTCACAAGCCATCAAACAAAGAACTGCTTACATTTTTGCTCCAGAATCAGTGTAAAAGACTGGTGGAAGCATGCCTAGATGCATGAAAGCTGTGATTAAAAATCAAGGGGATTCCACAAAAATATTTATTTCTGAACTCTCCCTGAGTTAAAACATTAGTATTGTTGTTTCTAAATAATTAAGAACTTGTTTTTTTTGCATAATTTGAGGTCAGAAAGCACTGTTATTTTTTAATTTTGATCATTTTTTCTTTATCAGAAAAAAATGCAAAATTTATTGCTTGGAAATTCAGAGACATGTTGTCAGAAGTTTATATAATAAAAGATCAATTTACATTTTACTCAAAAATATACTGTATTTTCCGGCTTATAAGATGACTTTTTAACCCCTGAAAATCATCTCAAAATTCAGGGGTCATCTTATACACCGGGTACGGCGTGTGCAAGGAGCGGTCCTGTATTGTTCCCAGGATCTGGAGGAGAGGAGACTCTCCTTCAGGGCCTGGGATCCATATTCATATTAAAAAAAGAATAAAAATAAAAAATATGAGATATACTTAGCTCTTAGCTCTCAGCGGTGCAAGCGGCAGCCTTCGTTCCTAAGGATACATTGAGCGAAGGACTCAATTGTTCATCTATACAGTATTATCTGGATAGCAGATAATGCTCCCAGCATGCTAGGCAGCACCACAAAGTCTCCCACATGGTCCAGTCTCATCAGCCAACAGTCTGGATCACTTAATCTTCACCCTGATCCTCCTTTCTCCCACCATCTTAAGTCCCAGGAGACTAGTGACCTCACATTAGGATGCTCCAAAGAGCTCTTTACAACATAATTTCTTGATTGTGGTCTTTCATCCTGCATGTTCCAAGAGGGACAGGAGGACATGCTGTTTAGTGATGCACAAAACTTACAGTAACCACAGCCACAAGAAGATGATGGTGGGGAACAGCAAATATTGTCTGAAGTCACCAAGTCAGGAGGTTCAGGGTGTGGCGATGGAAGACGAGGTGGTGGAAGATGAAGTACCCTACCCCACCAGGGAATCTGGCATGTAGAGAGAGACTAGCAGTGTTGAGAGGGAGGGATCATCAGCACCGAACTGGTGTGACCAGCGGGAGAAGGAGGTGAACTGTTCTGCAGATCACTGACACTTCTGAGTTTCTCCATCAAAGAGTTAGATGTTCTCCAGTCTGGGACGTTTTTAAAAGAGAGTTCTGAGACAAAAAATGGTTATTTGCCACCTATGCCATGCTAAGATCAGCAGGGTTCTGACCACTAAAACCCTAACCACCACCAGCATGATCAGGCACATGTTATCTAAGCACCCAACTTGGTGGGCTGAACACCTGGGTCCATGACTGGTGCCAGTGGGTGACACCACTCCCTCTTCCCCTGTGCTAGGTACTTTCCAATCCATGGTCCATAACATTGAAGCAGATGCCTCCTGCCCTGCACCTATCCTTGCATGCTCTGACTTCCAAATTCTTGTCCCAGAAGAGCGTTCATCTGCTCCTACCAAAGGCCTTAGAATGACAGATGAAAATTCCAGCCAACCACCCACAGACCCAAAGGCTAATTGGACACATTTCCAGGCTGCTTGCCATGGAAATGTTGCCTTTTCAGCTTGTTGACAAGGAGAATTTCTGCCATTGCAAAAAAACACCACTTTTTCTCCCTGCGTGTCATCTCTGCCTTGTACCAGCGTATGTCCAGGAACATGACTCGTGCCCTTACCAACACACTTGCTGGGATTGACTACTTAATGACCGACACGTGGACAAGTGCTTTGGGCAAGGGCTACATTTCACAGATGGCACACTGAATGAACATTGCCGCCGAGTCCCACCCTGGCATGACACATGTGTTTCTGACAATGAAGATTGCTAGCAGTACCTCTATCAGGGTTTCCTCCACTTCATTCATCAGTTTCTGCACCCCCTCCTGCTCCTCAGTCTCCGATGTATTATCTCAGAGTACGTTGTCCACATCAGCGGGAAGCTGGAAGCTCTGCAACAAAGCCTTAGTGAAGCTGCAACATGATCTGCTGAAGCTGATTTGTCCAGAAGACAAACTGCACAGAGTGGCAGGGTTAGTTAAAGGAATAACAGAACAGACAGATCTGTGGCTTTTGCTGCTGAACCTCACATTGTGTGTGATAATGGCCATAATCTGGTGGTGGCATCAATTCCACCACAGTAGAAATAGTATAATATGGACCAACAGGTCTTCCACTATGCCCAATCCAGCAGATGGACACCCAACCAGGAGTTTCACATTTCCAAAAATTATCGTCAGACACCACCAAATTGGCATCAATTTCACCACAGTATGGATAGTATAATATGGACCAACAGGTCTTCCACTACACCCAACCCAGAAGATGGACAACCAACCAGTAGTGTTCACATTTAAACAAATGAGGGCCTGACACCACCAAAGTGCATACATTTCAGTAAAAATAATTGGCAGACACTAACAAAGTGGCCTCAATTTCACATTAGAAATATTATAATAGGACCCGACAGGTCTTCCACTACGCCCAATCCAGCAGATGGACACCCAACAAGGAGTGTTCACATTTCCAAAAATTATCGGCAGACACCACCAAAGTGGCATAAATTTCACCACAGTAGAAATAGCATAACAGGGACCGAAAGGTCTTCAACTACACCCAATCCAGCAGATGGAAACCCAACCAGGAGTGTTCACATTTCCAAAAATTATTGGCAGACAACATTAAAGTGACATCAATTTCCCCACAGTAGAAATAGTATAATTGGGCCCAACACATCTTCCACTACAGCCAAGCCAGCAGATGTAGACCAACCATGACAGTTCACATTTCCACAAATTTGTGTTAACATCTGCAGCAGCAACAAATATCACAGAGTGCATTTATGCGACATTAATGCAGCACACTAAAAAATGCTATATCGCGTAGTCTGTATAGTGTGCGATTGGCGTGCAAAAGTCCTTGAATCCATGACTTGATCATCTTGATGAAAGTTAGGTGCTCTACACTTTCAGGGGACAGCCAGCTGCCCTTATCCGTCAGAATACCACCAGCAGCATTGGAGACACGTTCTGAAAGAACGCTGTCTGCTGGGCACAATAAAACCTCCAAGGCATGTGAGGCGAGCTCAGGCAACTCACCCATTTTGGACAACCAAAATGTGAAAGGGTCCAAACCCTCTCTGATGTTATTGATATTCAGTTTGAGATAATCCTGCACCACCCCCTCCATTCATTCACCATGTGTAAGACTTGTTCATCGGTTGTGCTGGTGCATGAGCTGGTCTAATAAAAGTGTCAAAGGACACACAGAAATTGCTTCTTCCACTTACACTACTGCTGCTGATATTGTTTTGGCATTGACAAATTGACGTGCTGGAAGTTGAGCGTTTAGAGCTGTCATGCAAACTGTGGGCTTCACGGCTGTCTTAGGGAAAAGCTCTCTTAAGATTGTGTTTCGATACTCCAGCATTCGCAGGTCTCTTTTCAGGGCAGGAAGCATCTGGCAATATTTGGTTTTACAACGTTGATCTAACAGAGTGGCAACCTAGTAGTCAGCACTATTTCTAATCATAACTATACGGGGATAATGTTGCAGCAAGAAGGCACTCATATGTCGGGTTTTATCATGAGGCCCAAGCCCATGCTGCATTAATGGCTGGGTAACACTGATGCTTGTTTCCTTCATCCCCTCAAACCAACCACGAACAACCGAGAGGGGGGGGATTATCCTCTTCATTTCATTACAGTCGCTCGCCCATAACCTCTTCCTCTTCCATTTGTACCTAGGATCTTGCTCCTTCACTAACAGTTTTCATACTGTAGATGGCCAGAATAGTGATGCTGATGACATTGGTGTCAGCGCTAACCATCTTAGTTGCCATTTTGAAACTGTGCAGAATGGTGCAAATGTCCTTAATTTGTGCCCACTCCGTAAACAAGATATGAACCACATTCGTACTGCTTTGGCCCAGGCTATATGACATGACATACTGCATCAATGCTCTTTGCTGCTGCCTCAGTCGCTGCAACATGTGCAGAGTGGAATTCCACCGTGTCGGCACATCCCATATCATCCTGTTAGCTGGCATGGACAAAGACCTCTGTATTGATGCAAGTCGATGACCCGAAAAGTGCGAACAGCGGAAATGAGCGCACAGCTTCTGTGCTTTCTGTAACAGCTCACCCAGACCAGGCTAGTGGTGGACAAAAAGCTGTACCACCAGGTTGAGGATGTAAGCCGTGCTTGCCTTGCCGCAGAGCTGCAACCAGGTTTGCATAGTTATTGGACACAGCCTTCCCTCGATGCAGGTTAAGGGGAGACAGCCATTGATCAAACTCAGCCTGGAGAGCAGTCCACAACTCTTCAGCTGTATGACTGCGATTTCCAAGACATATCAATTTTAACACTGCCTGATTGCGGTGAGGTGCAGTAAGGAGGTAGTGGGGATTCGCTCCGCACTGGCTGAGTGTGCAGGTGGAGGCTCTAGGGGAGATAGAGGAGGAGGTAGAAGCAGTGGAGAAAGTGTTAAATGTAGATGTTAGCCCTGCGAGCCTTGGGGATTCCAAGACTTGTGTAGCAGCACCTGCCCCCACAGCTACCAGAGTCAACCAGTGCCCAGTCAGCGAGATGGAACGCCTTTGGCCATGCTGACATGTCCAAGTGTCTGTGGTGAAATGCACCCTGTCAGACATAGATTTAGTCAAGGAACAAATGATGCTGTCTGCCACATACTTTTGTAGCACAAGCACAGCTTTCTTAGAAAAGTAATGGTAACTGGGCAATTGGTACTGGGGCACTGCGACAGCCATCAGCTTTCTGAAACAGTCTGTATTTACCAGCCCGAAAGGTAACATTTCCGTGGCCAACAGATTGGAGATGGTGGAGTTCAACCTCTTAGCTTTGTCATGCGTATGAGGAAACAATAATTCATGTGACCACAATTGCGGTACCGTAGGCTGGCTGCAGTACTGAGAGAGGGCGTAGTATGGTGAACCAGACAAACTGCTGGACCGTGAGAGATGTGCAGGCAGAGATGTAATGGTGGTTTGAGAAAGTTGTGGTGTGCTCATTCTCTAAGATCAGTCAAAAACAGCAGGCATGTCCACTTCCATTACAGCTGATGGCCGGCTTTCAGTCAGTCTTACTGGAGCAGGTAAAGAACCTGAGGTTCTGCTGTCGAAGACCTGCATCTCAATAGTTGGAATGGTAACAGAGGAGGAAGAAGAAGCAGCAGATGCGATTGATGGGGTGGCTGATGGTTGTTCAGGTCCATTAGTCCGCATTTAAGTGCACTGGGATTCCCAGAGTAATGCATGTTGATTGTGCATGTGAAGGTTCATACATGTAGTAGTCAAACTATTGCACTTTTTACCTCTACTCATTTTTTTGCAAAATTGTCAGATTACGTGAGTTGGCTCATTCTTTTCAGTGTCAAAAAGGATAGGCTAGGCAACCCTTGCCACCCCTGTGAGCTGCAGACCAACGGACGCTGCTGGTCACAGCCACAGTTGTGGCTGAGGAGACATTGCTCATCGTGGCTGCATCACTTCATTTCTGCTACATACAGCACAACATAACCTCCTCGTCTTCCTCCTCAGATGACCTATTCAGTTGTGTGCCTCTGGGTTCAAGCCAACTGGGAACTAACACCTCATCATCATTATCCACTGTGTTATCACATTCCTTGCACTTGAAGTCACCCTCCTCCTCTTCCTGCCCTGACAGCACAGTACAGTCCGCATGAGCCTCCGATATCTGAGTCTCATCAGGATCACCTCTCCCTCCAGGGGTTAATGTCTGATGTCGAGGGTCAGGATGCTGCTCGGACCCTACTTTATCCTGCCCAGATCCAAGCTGAAAAAAATTTGTGAATTGGTGTAGATTTCCTCCTCTTGACTCTGTGAAGCTTTTGAGTACACTTCTGATCACCATGGCATAGAATGTATGAATAGCTCTTCAGACTCACCTATCTGTGGTTCCTTACAGTCAATTGTACGGTTGGAGAGTTGGGACGCAGGGGAAGCAAGTGTAATTTGGGTGCCATCTCTGTGGACTGAGTGTGATGTTGACGTGGAAAAAGAGAAGAGACCATATGAAGCTGCACTTGCCATCCATTTGAGCACATGCTCTTTCTGGACCTCATCAAAAGGCTTACCGCTGTGCGTCTGCCAAAGAAAGGTAGTGGAATAGCCAATAACAGAAGTTGGCAGTTATGTTTGCATAGGATGTGACGTTGTTGGTTCCTTAGTGCTTGCACAAGCATTATCACCTACCCCACATACGCCTTAAATATCAAGCCTACTTCCCCTTCCACCATGGCCTCGCTTTTTCCCTTTCATGTTGCTCAGATAGTGTGGTATGAGCACAGTATTAGCAACAAAGTTTAGCTTTTAAACTCTGCAACAGCTCTGCAAACAGCTAAATTTTAGCATCAGTAAATTACAAGGTGAAATATAGCATGCTGAATCGCGTTAGTCACAGAAAAAAATTTTTTTTGAGTGTAGGTGAGGCTTGTATGACAAAGAAGATATGTTACAAACAATTTGAAAGTCAGATGTCCCCTACTGAATATTTGGGTGGCCTCTGGATCAGGTCTCTATAACACACTAGATGCTACAAACAATTTGAAAGTCAAATGTCCCCTACTGCATGACATCAGTAACAGTGGAATTTTTTGGAGACCTCTCGATCAGGCCTCTATAATACACTAGATGCTACAAACAATTTGAAAGTCAGATGTCCCCTACTGTGTGACATTAGTAACAGAAGAATTTTTCTGTTGCCTCTGGATCAGGCCTCTATAACACACTAGATTCTACAAACAATTTGAAAGTCAGAGCTCTGCAAACCCACTGCCCTTATTAAACATTTTTAGTGCTGCCGGACTGTCATAAAAGACAGATGCATTCGCTTGTCAGAAAATGCTGACAGCTTCACTCTGATAAAAATGAAGACAACCTGGTGGTGTATAACCCTTTAAAAAATCTAAAAAATGTTTTGGTTTAAAATTACTCATCCATATACTATTACATGCTCTGGGGTATATTGCGGTATTCTATAACCCAACAAAAAAGCATTGCAAAAGTTATATGGATTAAATTACTCATCCATATACTATTACGTGGTCTGAGGTACATTGCAGTGAAATCTAACCATCCCAAAAAGCATTGAAAAAGTTATCTGGGTTCAGTTTCACATCCATATACTACTACGTGCGCCGAGGTACTATATTACTCATGCATAGAGTATTATGTGTTCTTGGGTACATTTTGGATTTATCTAACAGCACAAAAAATTATTTACATTTTTTCGGTATTATATTGTTTATTCATAGAGTATTACGTGTTCTTGGGTACAGTTTGGTAGTATCTAACACTCTAAAAAATTGTTCAAATGTTTTTCAGTATTATATTGCTGATCCATAGAGTATTACATGTTCTTGGGTACATTTCTGTGGTATCTAACTCTCCAAAAAATGGTCAATTTTTTTTTCGGTATTATATTGCTCATCCATAGAGTATTACATGTTCTTGGATAGATTTCGATGATATATGACCCTCAAAGAAAGATTTTATTTGTATTATGATGCTCAACCACACAGCATTACATGTTCATTTGGTGGTTGGTACATATAATACTATAAAAAAAGAAGTGAGAAATTTGTCTGGATTCAATATCTCATCCATACACTTTTGCATACTTTGTTACATTTCAATGTTATATAAAACTCCATAAAAACATTGAAAGCATTTTTATTGATTCAGTTACTGATCCATACATTAAAATTACGTGCTTTCTTTTATATTTCGGTGTTATGAAAAGTTTAAAAATACCTTGAAAAAATGATTATGGATTCAATAATTCATCCATACACTGTAACACGGTTCTTTTTACATTTCACTGGTATATTAAAATTACAAAAAACCTTTCAAACATTTTTATGGATACAATGATTCATCCATACACTGTAATGCAATTGTGGTTGCATTTTACTGGTATATTAAACTTTAAAAAACCTTCCAAAACTTTTTATGGATTCAATGATTCCTCCATACACTGTAGCGCGGTTCTTGTTACATTTTGCTGGTATGTTAAACTCTAGAAAAACCTTCCAAAACGTTTTAAGGACTCATCCAAACAGTGTAACATAGTTCCTGTCACATTTTGCTTGTATATTAAACCCACATAAACCCTTCCAAAACTTTTTACAGATTCAATTATTCATCCATAAACTGTAACGCACTTCTTGTAACTTTTCACTGATATATTAAACTCTAAAAAAAGCTTTAAAAAATGATTATGGATTCAATTATTCATACATACAGTTTAAACGTGCTTTGTGTAAAACTACGGTGGGTTAAAATTTTTAAAAACTGCCTGGGCTGGGACAGTTTACAAAATATTTTTGGTCAAAAAATTGACTAGTGTCAAATATACAGTTGAACCTGCTTTGTGTGAATTTTTTTTTGGTTTCAAATGAAAACCAAAATTGGCCTGCTACAAGTGTATACTTTCTTAATATTTTAATGAGGTCATCTAGTTGTTGCCTTCAAGGGTGTATAGATGACCCTGCTTTAATTTTTGGAAGACTTTGCACTCTGAATAACTTTTAAGAGTTTAGGAGTACCACAGTTGTACTTTGCTCACAATATTTGAATGAGGTACTGCAATTGCTGCCTTCAAGGATCGATATCTACCCCACGCTCCAATCGATCCATGTATGATGAGGACACATTACAAAATGATATGAATTCGGATGGTATCCTGACTAAAGAACCAACTAGCAAAAGGATTGTAACCAGGCAGACTACCAAGAGCAAAAATTCTGGGGGAGGGGGGGGGGTGCATCCCAGGCCAGCCCTCAGGGTGGATTACAGGTATTGAATCTTTCATCCCATTCATTTACTGCTGTACAATTGGAGGTTTTGGGCAAAGGCCTAACGTTTTCTCCTACTAATTCCTTTAATTATTTCATAGCATTAAAGGATCTAAATTTGTTCTCCCGCAAATTGATTTTGAGAAAACTTCATAATAAAAAGTATACATCTGAGGTCATGAGCGAGATGGAGAGAGAGACACGCCGTGACTTGAAAGATCTGCTTGGGGAACAGGACAGCTCACACGCAAGTAGGTTTCCTCCCTCCATCCTTCCCAAGTCCACTAGGTTCCCCCCCTTGTCCTTGAGCCCCAATATTGAGATTTTTACCAAATTGGTGAGTGACGATTTTAGAAAGTTGTCATCCAGACGCAGATTTGATAACTTAACATTCAAACAGCGTCAAGCTATTTCCGAATTGCAATCCTTTAAGGATGCTGTTTATAAGCCGGCTGACAAGGAGGAACATAGTGGTCTGGCCTAATGACAAGTACGAGCAGGAGGCTTTCTGGCAGTTAAGGGATTCTAGGACGTATTGCAAACTATCATTTAACCCTATGGCCTCTTACGCCCGTGAACTCCAGTCAATCCTTGTTAGGGCCTACGAAGGGAACACCATTATGAAAGGTGTTTTTGATGGTTTAACGATTAGGTCACCCAAGGTTCCAATATTTTATCTGTTACCCCTGGGGCGTCCCATCGTGTCGGGGATTGGGGGGGATTTGTGATTTGGTATGTCAATTTATTGATTTTTACCTCAAACCCCTTGAAGAGTTGTTACCTTCCAATATCCGCGACATGACGGACGCCCTGACAAGGGTCGATGGCATCCTTGTGGACACTAATACTCTCCTCGTCACGGTTGACATGGAGAGTCTGTATACTTGCATTGATCATACCCAGGGTTTGGATGCTGTTTGCCTATTCCTGGGGGCCTCCGACCTGGACGGCCCTCTTTGTGAGCTGATCCTCGAGCTGCTGGGCTACGTCCTGACCCACAACTTTTTTGTATTTAAAGACAATTTTTACTTGCAGAAGTGTTGTGAATTCCGCTCTTGGGCTCCCTCCGGTGGTTGTACGTGGCACTTTGTGAGTTCTGCTCTTGGGCTCCCTTCGGTGGTTTTAAGTGGTATGGCTGCTCTTTGGATTTAGCAGTCTGCAGCTGCTTCCACTGATTGTCTTTCTGCTCGGCTATTTTTGCCTGGCTCTTCCCTTCAGCCAGTGCCACTTGTCAATGGTTCCTGGTTGGATTCACATCTCTCTTGGATTTCCCTGATATCCTGACCAGTTCAGCAAAGTTAAGTCCTTGCTTGCTCTTTTCTGTCCACAGGTTGTGGACTTATTCGTTCTGTGCTTTCTATGTTTTGTCCAGCTTGTCAGTATGGATATATTCGGTTAAGCTGGAAGCTCTGGGAAGCAGATTTACCCTCCACACCTTTAGTCAGGTGTGGAGATTTTTGTAAACTCTGTGTGGATTTTTGTAGTTTTTAATACTGACCGCACAGTACAGGTCCTTCTCAAAAAATTAGCATATAGTGTTAAATTTCATTATTTACCATAATGTAATGATTACAATTAAACTTTCATATATTATAGATTCATTATCCACCAACTGAAATTTGTCAGGTCTTTTATTGTTTTAATACTGATGATTTTGGCATACAACTCCTGATAACGCAAAAAACCTGTCTCAATAAATTAGCATATCAAGAAAAGGTTCTCTAAACGACCTATTACCCTAATCTTCTGAATCAACTAATTAACTCTAAACACATGCAAAAGATACCTGAGGCTTTTATAAACTCCCTGCCTGGTTCATTACTCAAAACCCCCATCATGGGTAAGACTAGCGACCTGACAGATGTCAAGAAGGCCATCATTGACACCCTCAAGCAAGAGGGTAAGACCCAGAAAGAAATTTCTCAACAAATAGGCTGTTCCCAGAGTGCTGTATCAAGGCACTTCAATGGTAAGTCTGTTGGAAGGAAACAATGTGGCAGAAAATGCTGTACAACGAGAAGAGGAGACCGGACCCTGAGGAAGATTGTGGAGAAGGACCGATTCCAGACCTTGGGGAACCTGAGGAAGCAGTGGACTGAGTCTGGTGTGGAAACATCCAGAGCCACCGTGCACAGGCGTGTGCAGGAAATGGGCTACAGGTGCCGCATTCCCCAGGTAAAGCCACTTTTGAACCATAAACAGCGGCAGAGGCGCCTGACCTGGGCTACAGAGAAGCAGCACTGGACTGTTGCTAAGTGGTCCCAAGTACTTTTTTCTGATGAAAGCAAATTTTGCATGTCATTCGGAAATCAAGGTGCCAGAGTCTGGAGGAAGACTGGGGAGAAGGAAATGCCAAAATGCCTGAAGTCCAGTGTCAAGTACCCACAGTCAGTGATGGTGTGGGTGGGGTGCCATGTCAGCTGCTGGTGTTGGTCCACTGTGTTTCATCAAGGGCAGGGTCAATGCAGCTAGCTATCAGGAGATTTTGGAGCACTTCATGCTTCCATCGGCTGAAATTCTTTATGGAGATGAAGATTTCATTTTTCAGCACGACCTGGCACCTGCTCACAGTGCCAAAACCACTGGTAAATGGTTTACTGACCATGGTATTACTGTGCTCAATTGGCCTGCCAACTCTCCTGACCTGAACCCCATAGAGAATCTGTGGGATATTGTGAAGAGAAAGTTGAGAGACGCAAGACCCAACACTCTGGATGAGCTTAAGGCTGCTATTGAAGCATCCTGGGCCTCCATAACATCTCAGCAGTGTCACAGGCTGATTGCCTCCATGCCACGCCGCATTGAAGCAGTCATTTCTGCCAAAGGATTCCCGACCAAGTATTGAGTGCATAACTGAACATTATTATTTGTTGGTTTTTTTGTTTGTTATTAAAAAAACACTTTTATTTGATTGGATGGGTGAAATATGCTAATTTATTGAGACAGGTTTTTTGGGTTATCAGGAGTTGTATGCCAAAATCATCAGTATTAAAACAATAAAAGACCTGACAAATTTCAGTTGGTGGATAATGAATCTATAATATATGAAAGTTTAATTGTAATCATTACATTATGGTAAATAATGAAATTTAACACTATATGCTAATTTTTTGAGAAGGACCTGTATTCTATCCTGTCCTATCTATCTAGCTAGACTGGCCTCCTGTGCTACATCCTGGTTTCATACTGTGTATGTCTTTTCCCTCTCCACTCACAGTCATTACTTGTGGGGGGCTATCTATCCTTTGGGGATTTTCTCTGAGGCAAGATAGTTATCCTGTTTCTATCTTTAGGGGTAGTTAGTTCTCAGGCTGTGACGAGGTGCCTAGGGAGTGACTGGAGCATCCCACGGCTACTTCTAGTGTTGTGTTGAGCTTAGGGACTGCGGTCAGTACAGGTACCACCTCCTTCAGAGCTCGTCCCATGTTGCTCTTAAACCACCAGTTCATAACAGTACAAGTGGCCAAAAAATGATTTAAATGCATCTCAAAAGAAGGAAAAAAAATTCTGAGCCATTTTTTTTTCTGTGCTCTGTTTTGTCTTTTTTTTCCTCTTGATCTCTGGGTGGTTCAGGATTTATGTTCTGGCATGGATGTTCAGGGTTTGTTTTCTCGTGTGGATCAACTTGCTGCAAGAGTACAGAGTATCCAAGATTATGTTGTCCAGACTCCGGCTTTGGAGCCTAGAATTCCTACTCCTGATTTGTTTTTTGGGGACAGATCCAAGTTTTTGAACTTTAAAAATAACTGCAAATTGTTTTTTGCTTTGAAACCCCGTTCTTCTGGTGATCCCATTCAGCAAGTTAAAATCATCATATCCTTGATGCGTGGTGGCCCTCAGGACTGGGCATTCTCCCTTGAATCAGGGGATCCGGCATTGCTGAATGTAGACGCATTTTTCAAGTGCTCGGATTATTGTATGACGAACCTAATTCTGTGGATCATGCAGAAAAAACCCTGTTGGCCCTGTGTCAAGGTCAGGAAGCGGCAGAATTATACTGCCAGAAATTTAGGAAATGGTCTGTGCTCACTAAATGGAATTAGGATGCTCTGGCTGCTATTTTCAGAAAAGGTCTTTCTGAAGCCCTTAAAGATGTTATGGTGGGCTTCCCTACGCCTACTGGTTTGAGCGAATCTATGTCTCTAGCCATTCAGATTGATCGGCGTCTGCACGAGCGCAAAGCTGTGCACCATATGGCAGTGTCCTCTGAGCAGAGTCCTGAGCCTATGCAATGTGATAGGATTTTGACTAGAACAGAACGGCAGGAATTCAGACGTCAGAATAGGCTGTGTTTTTACTGTGGTGATTCTGCTCATGTTATTTCTGATTGCCCTAAGCGTACTAGGAGGGTCGCTAGGTCTGTTACCATCAGTACTGTACAGCCTAAATTTCTTTTATCTGTGACCCTAATTTGCTCATTGTTGTCCTTTTCTGTCATGGCATTTGTGGATTCAGGCGCTGCCCTGAACTTAATGGACTTAGAAATCGCCAGGCGCTGTGGTTTTTCCTTGCAGCCTTTGCAGAGCCCTATTCCTTTGAGGGGCATTGATGCTACACCATTGGCCAAGGATAAACCTCAGTATTGGACGCAGATGACCATGTACATGGCTCCAGCACATCAGGAAGATTGCCGTTTTCTGGTGTTGCATAACCTGCATGATGTTGTTGTACTGGGTTTTCCATGGTTACAGGAACATAATCTGGTGCTGGATTGGAAAACTATGTCTGTGACTAGTTGGGGTTGTCAAGGGGTACATAGTGACGTTCCTTTGATGTCAATTTCCTCTTCCCTCTCTTCTGAGGTCCCTGAGTTTTTGTCGGATTTCCAGGATGTATTTGATGAGCCCAAGTTCAGTTCCCTTCCTCCACATAAGGACTGTGATTGTGCTATTAACTTGATTCCAGGTTGTAAGTTCCCTAAGGGCCGACTTTTCAATCTGTCTGTGCCAGAGCATGCCGCCATGCGGAGCTATGTTAAGGAATCTTTGGAGAAGGGGCATATTCGGCCGTCTTCGTCACCATTGGGAGCGGGTTTCTTTTTTGTTGCTAAGAAGGATGGCTCCTTGAGACCCTGTATAGATTATCGTCTTCTTAATAAGATCACGGTCAAATTCCAATACCCCTTGCCTTTGCTTTCTAATTTGTTTGCTCACATTAAGGGGGCTAGTTGGTTTACTAAGATTGACCTAAGAGGGGCATATAATCTTGTTCGTATTAAACAGGGTGACGAATGGAAAACTGCATTTAATACGCCCGATGGCCATTTTGAATACCTCGTGATGCCATTCGGGCTCTCTAATGCTCCATCTGTGTTCCAATCTTTCATGCATGATATTTTCCACAATTATCTTGATAAATTCATGGTTGTATATTTGGATGATATTTTGATTTTTTCCGATGATTGGGAGTCTCATGTGAAGCAGGTCAGGATGGTATTCCAGATCCTTCGTGATAATGCTTTATTTGTGAAGGGGTCTAAGTGCCTATTCGGAGTTCAGAAGGTCTCTTTTTTGGGTTTTATTTTTTCTCCCTAGTCTATGGAAATGGATCCTGTTAAGGTCCAAGCTATTCATGACTGGATTCAACCCACATCTGTGAAGAGCCTTCAAAAATTTTTGGGCTTTGCTAATTTCTATCGCCGTTTCATTGCCAACTTTTCCAGTGTGGTTAAGCCCCTTACTGATTTGACGAAGAAAGGCGCTGATGTGACGAATTGGTCCTCTGCGGCTGTTGAGGCCTTTCGGGAGCTTAAACGCCGATTTACTTCTGCCCCTGTGTTGCGTCAGCCGGATGTTTCTCTTCCTTTTCAGGTTGAGGTTGACGCTTCTGAGAATGGGGCAGGGGCCGTTTTGTCTCAGAGGGATTCTGATGGTTTTTTGATGAAACCGTGTGCTTTTTTTTCTAGAAAGTTTTCGCCTGCGGAACGCAATTATGATGTCGGCAATCGGGAGTTGTTGGCTATGAAGTGGGCGTTTGAGGAGTGGCGACATTGGCTTGAGGGAGCTAAGCACCGCGTTGTGGTCTTGACTGATCATAAGAATCTGATTTACCTCGAGTCGGCCAAGCGGCTGAATCCTAGACAGGCTCGATGGTCCCTGTTTTTCTCCCGTTTTGATTTTGTGGTCTTGTATCTTCCGTGATCTAAGAATGTTAAGGCTGATGCCCTCTCTAGGAGTTTTTTGCCTGATTCTCCTGGAGTCCTTGAGTCGGTTGGCATTCTTAAGGAAGGGGTGATTCTTTCTGCCATCTCCCCTGATTTGCGGCGGGTGCTTCGGGAATTTCAGGCTGATAAGCCTGACCGCTGTCCAGTGGGGAAGCTGTTTGTTCCTGATAGATGGACAAGTAAGGTAATTTCTGAGGTTCATTGTTCAGTGTTGGCTGGTCATCCTGGGATTTTTGGTACCAGAGATTTGGTTGCTAGGTCCTTTTGGTGGCCTTCCTTGTCGCGCGATGTGCGGGCTTTTGTGCAGTCCTGTGGGACTTGCGCCCGGGCCAAGCCTTGCTGTTCCCGCGCTAGTGGGTTGCTTTTGCCTTTGCCGGTCCCTGAGAGGCCCTGGACGCATATTTCCATGGATTTTATTTTGGATCTTCCTGTTTCCCAGAAGATGTCTGCTATCTGGGTTGTTTGTGACCGGTTCTCTAAAATGGTCCATCTGGTACCTTTGCCTAAGTTGCCTTCCTCCTCAGATCTGGTTCCATTATTTTTTCAGCATGTGGCTCGTTTGCATGGCATTCCGGAGAATATTGTGTCTGACATAGGTTCTCAGTTTGTCTCTAGGTTTTGGTGGGCCTTTTGTGCTAGGATGGGCATTGATTTGTCTTTTTCTTCGGCGTTTCATCCTCAGACTAATGGCCAAACTGAGCGAACTAATCAGACCTTGGAAACCTATTTGAGATGCTTTGTGTCTGCTGATCAGGATGATTTGGTGGCTTTCTTGCCGTTGGCCGAGTTTGCCCTTAATAATAGGGCTAGTTCGGCTACTTTGGTTTCACCTTTCTTTTGTAATTTTGGGTTTTAATCCTCGTTTTTATTCGGGGCAGGTTGAGCCTTCTGATGGTCTTGGTGTGGATTTTGTGGTGGACAGGCTGCAGCAGATTTGTACTCATGTGGTGGACAATTTGACGTTGTCTCAGGAAAAGGCTCAACGTTTTGCTAACCGCCGTCGGTGTGTTGGTCCCCGGCTTCGTGTGGGGGATTTGGTTTGGTTGTCTTCTCGTCATGTTCCTATGAAGGTTTCTTCCCCTAAGTTAAAGCCTCGGTTTATTGATCCTTATAAGATTTCTGAAATTATCAATCCGGTGTCTTTTCGTTTGGCTCTTCCAGCCTCTTTTGCCATTCATAATGTTTTCCATAGATCTTTGTTGCGGAGATATGTGGTGCCCATTGTTCCCTCGGTTGATCCTCCTGCCCCGGTGTTGGTTAAGGGAGAGTTGGAATATGAGGTTGAGAAAATTTTGGATTCTCGTTTTTCGAGGCGGAGGCTTCAGTATCTTGTCAAGTGGAAGGGTTAAGGCCAGGAGGATAATTCTTGGGTTGTTGCCTCCGATGTCCATGCCGCCGATTTGGTTCGTGCGTTTCACTTGGCTCGTCCTGATCGGCCTGGGGGCTCTGGTGAGGGTTCGGGGACCCCTCCTCAAGGGGGGGGTACTGTTGTGAATTCTGCTCTTGGGCTCCCTCCGGTGGTTGTAAGTGGCACTTTTGTGAGTTCTGCTCTTGGGCTCCCTCCGGTGGTTTTAAGTGGTATGGCTGCTCCTTGGATTTAGCAGTCTGCAGCTGCTTCCACTGATTGTCTTTCTGCTCGGCTATTTTTGCCTGGCTCTTCCCTTCAGCCAGTGCCACTTGTCAATGGTTCCTGGTTGGATTCACATCTCTCTTGGATTTCCCTGATATCCTGACCAGTTCAGCAAAGTTAAGTCCTTGCTTGCTCTTTTCTGTCCACAGGTTGTGGACTTATTCGTTCTGTGCTTTCTCTATTTTGTCCAGCTTGTCAGTATGGATATATTCGGTTAAGCTGGAAGCTCTGGGAAGCAGATTTACCCTCCACATCTTTAGTCAGGTGTGGAGATTTTTGTAAACTCTGTGTGGATTTTTGTAGTTTTCAATACTGACCGCACAGTATTCTATCCTGTCCTATCTATTTAGCTAGACTGGCCTCCTGTGCTACATCCTGGTTTCATACTGTGTATGTCTTTTCCCTCTCCACTCACAGTCATTACTTGTGGGGGGCTATCTATCCTTTGGGGATTTTCTCTGAGGCAAGATATGTTATGAAAGGCAATTCAGTACCACAATGGACATAGCGGTCAGAGCACATACAGTGATCTGACAATAACCCAAAATCATAGAACGAGCTCTGAGACGTGGGAACTCTGCAGACCGCAATCCCTAATCCTTTCCAAACAACACTAGAGGCAGCCGTGGATTGCGCCTAACTCTGCCTATGCAACTCGGCACAGCCTGAGAAACTAACTAGCCTGAAGATAGAAAATAAGCCTACCTTGCCTCAGAGAAATACCCCAAAGGAAAAGGCAGCCCCCCACATATAATGACTGTGAGTTAAGATGAAAAGACAAACGTAGAGATGAAATAGATTCAGCAAAGTGAGGCCCGACTTTCTTAACAGAGCGAGGATAGAAAAGGTAACTTTGCGGTCTACACAAAACCCTAAAGAAAACCACGCAAAGGGGGCAAAAAGACACTCCGTACCGAACTAACGGCACGGAGGTACACCCTTTGTGTCCCAGAGCTTCCAGCAACAAATTAGACAAGCTGGACAGAAAAAATAGCAAACAAATAGCAAAGAAGAACTTAGCTATGCAGAGCAGCAGGCCACAGGAATGATCCAGGGAAAAGCAAGTCCAACACTGGAACATTGACAGGAAGCCAGGATCAAAGCATTAGGTGGAGTTAAGTAGAGAAGCACCTAACGACCTCACCAGATCACCTGAGGGAGGAAACTCAGAAGCCGCAGTACCACTTCCCTCCACCAACAGAAGCTCACAGAGAGAATCAGCCGAAGTACCACTTGTGACCACAGGAGGGAGCTCTGCCACAGAATTCACAACAGTACCCCCCCTTGAGGAGGGGTCACCGAACCCTCACCAGAGCCCCCAGGCCGACCAGGATGAGCCACATGAAAGGCACGAACAAGATCGGGAGCATGGACATCAGAGGCAAAAACCCAGGAATTATCTTCCTGAGCATAACCCTTCCATTTAACCAGATACTGGAGTTTCCGTCTAGAAACACGAGAATCCAAAATCTTCTCCACAATATACTCCAATTCCCCCTCCACCAAAACCGGGGCAGGAGGATCAACAGATGGAACCATAGGTGCCACGTATCTCCGCAACAATGACCTATGGAATACGTTATGTATGGAAAAAGAATCTGGAAGGGTCAGACGAAAAGACACAGGATTAAGAACCTCAGAAATCCTATACGGACCAATGAAACGAGGTTTAAACTTAGGAGAGGAAACCTTCATAGGAATATGACGAGAAGATAACCAAACCAGATCCCCAACACGAAGTCGGGGACCCACACGGCGTCTGCGATTAGCGAAACGTTGAGCCTTCTCCTGGGACAAGGTCAAATTGTCCACTACATGAGTCCAAATCTGCTGCAACCTGTCCACCACAGTATCCACACCAGGACAGTCCGAAGACTCAACCTGTCCTTAAGAGAAACGAGGATGGAACTCAGAATTGCAGAAAAATGGCGAAACCAAGGTAGCCGAGCTGGCCCGATTATTAAGGGCGAACTCAGCCAAAGGCAAAAAGGACACCCAGTCATCCTGTTCGGCAGAAACAAAGCATCTCAGATATGTTTCCAAGGTCTGATTGGTTCGTTCGGTCTGGCCATTAGTCTGAGGATGGAAAGCCGAGGAAAAAGACAAGTCAATGCCCATCCTACCACAAAAGGCTCACCAAAACCTTGAAACAAACTGGGAACCTCTGTCAGAAACGATATTCTCTGGAATGCCATGTAAACGAACCACATGCTGGAGGAACAATGGCACCAAATCAGAGGAGGAAGGCAATTTAGACAAGGGTACCAGATGGACCATCTTAGAAAAGCGATCACACACCACCCAAATGACTGACATCTTTTGAGAAACGGGAAGATCAGAAATAAAATCCATAGAGATATGTGTCCAAGGCCTCTTCGGGACCGGCAAGGGCAAAAGCAACCCACTGGCACGAGAACAGCAGGGCTTAGCCCGAGCACAAATCCCACAGGACTGCACAAAAGCACGCACATCCCGCGACAAAGACGGCCACCAAAAGGATCTAGCCACCAAATCTCTGGTACCAAAGATTCCAGGATGACCAGCCAACACCGAACAATGAACATCAGAGATAACTTTATTGGTCCACCTATCAGGGACAAACAGTCTCTCCGCTGGACAACGATCAGGTTTATTAGCCTGAAATTTTTGCAGCACCCGCCGCAAATCAGGGGAGATGGCAGACACAATTACTCCTTCCTTGAGGATACCCGCCGGCTCAGACAAACCCGGAGAGTCGGGCACAAAACTCCTAGACAGAGCATCCGCCTTCACATTTTTAGAGCCCGGAAGGTACGAAATCACAAAGTCAAAACGGGCAAAAAACAGCGACCAACGAGCCTGTCTAGGATTCAACCGCTTAGCAGACTCAAGATAAGTCAAGTTCTCATGATCAGTCAATACCACCACGCGATGCTTAGCTCCTTCAAGCCAATGACGCCACTCCTCGAATGCCCACTTCATGGCCAGCAACTCTCGGTTGCCCACATCATAATTTCGCTCAGCAGGCGAAAACTTCCTGGAAAAAAGCGCATGGTTTCATCACTGAGCAATCAGAACCTCTCTGCGACAAAACAGCCCCTGCTCCAATCTCAGAAGCATCAACCTCGACCTGGAACGGAAGAGAAACATCTGGTTGACACAACACAGGGGCAGAAGAAAAACGACGCTTCAACTCCTGAAAAGCTTCCACAGCAGCAGAAGACCAATTGACCAAATCAGCACCCTTCTTGGTCAAATCGGTCAATGGTTTGGCAATACTAGAAAAATTGCAGATGAAGCGATGATAAAAATTAGCAAAGCCCAGGAACTTTTGCAGACTTTTCAGAGATGTCGGCTGAGTCCAATCATGGATGGCTTGGACCTTAACAGGATCCATCTCGATAGTAGAAGGGGAAAAGATGAACCCCAAAAATGAAACCTTCTGCACACCAAAGAGACACTTTGATCCCTTCACAAACAAAGAATTATCACGCAGGACCTGAAAAACTGTTCTGACCTGCTTCACATGAGACTCCCAATCATCCGAGAAGATCAAAATGTCATCCAAGTACACAATCAGGAATTTATCCAGGTACTCTCGGAAGATGTCATGCATAAAGGACTGAAACACTGATGGAGCATTGGCAAGTCCGAATGGCATCACTAGATACTCAAAATGACCCTCGGGCGTATTAAATGCAGTTTTCCATTCATCTCCTCACCTTATTCGCACCAGATTATACGCACCACGAAGATCTATCTTGGTGAACCAACTAGCCCCCTTAATCCGAGCAAACAAATCAGATAACAACGGCAAGGGGTACTGAAATTTAACCGTGATCTTATTTAGAAGGCTGTAATCTATATAAGGTCTCAGCGAACCATCCTTCTTGGCTACAAAAAAGAACCCTGCTCCTAATGGTGACGATGACGGGCGAATATGCCCCTTCTCCAGGGATTCCTTCACATAACTGCGCATAGCGGCGTGCTCAGGCACGGATAAATTAAACAGTCGACCTTTTGGGAATTTACTACCAGGAATCAAATTGATAGCACAATCACAATCCCTATGCGGAGGTAGGGCATCGAACTTGGGATCATCAAATGCATCCCGGTAATCAGACAAGAACTCTGGAACCTCAGAAGGGGTGGATGACGAAATTGACAGAAATGGAACATCACCATGTACCCCCTGACAACCCCAGCTGGACACCGACATGGATTTCCAATCTAATACTGGATTATGGGCTTGTAGCCATGGCAACCCCAACACGACCACATCATGCAGATTATGCAACACCAGAAAGCGAATAACCTACTGATGTGCAGGAGCCATGCACATGGTCAGCTGGGTCCAGTATTGAGGCTTATTCTTGGCCAAAGGCGTGGCATCAATTCCTCTCAATGGAATAGGACACTGCAAGGGCTCTAAGAGAAACCCACAACGCTTAGCATACTCCAAGTCCATCAAATTCAGGGCAGCGCCTGAATCCACAAATGCCATGACAGAATACGATGACAAAGAACAGATCAAGGTAACGGACAGAAGAAATTTTGACTGTACCGTACCAATGGTGGCAGACCTAGCGAACCGCTTAGTGCGCTTAGGACAATCAGAGATAGCATGAGTGGAATCACCACAGTAGAAACACAGCCCATTCAGACGTCTGTGTTCTTGCCGTTCAACTCTGGTCAAAGTCCTATCGCACTGCATAGGCTCAGGTTTAAGCTCAGGTAATACCGCCAAATGGTGCACAGATTTACGCTCACGCAAGCGTCGACCGATCTGAATGGCCAAAGACATAGACTCATTCAAACCAGCAGGCATAGGAAATCCCACCATGAAATCCTTAAGGGCTTCAGAGAGACCCTTTCTGAACATAGCTGCCAGCGCAGATTCATTCCATTGAGTGAGCACGGACCACTTTCTAAATTTCTGACAATATACCTCTATCTCATCCTGACCCTGACAAAGAGCCAGCAAATTTTTCTCTGCCTGATCCACTGAATTAGGTTCATCGTACAGCAATCCGAGCGCCAGGAAAAACGCATCGATATTACTCAATGCAGGATCTCCTGGCGCAAGAGAAAATGCCCAGTCCTGAGGGTCGCCGCGCAAAAAAGAAATAACAATCAAAACCTGTTGAACTGGATCACCAGAGGAGCGAGGTTTCAAGGCCAGAAATAATTTACAATTATTTTTGAAACTCAGAAACTTAGTTCTATCTCCAAAAAACAAATCAGGAATAGGAATTCTTGGTTCTAACATAGATTTCTGATCAATAGTGTCTTGAATCTTTTGTACTCTTGCCGAGAGCTGATCCACAAATGAAGACAGACTTCTAATGTCCATCGCTACACCTGTGTACTGAACCACCCAAATGTCTAGGGGAAAAAAAAGGCAAAACACAGTGCAAAGAAAAAAAAATGGTCTCAGAACTTCTTTTTTCCCTCTATTGAGAATCATTAGTACTTTTGGCTTCCTGTACTGTTGTGAAAGGCAATTCAGTACCACAATGGACATAGCGGTCAGAGCACATACACTGATCTGACAATAACCCAAAATCATAGAACGAGCTCTGAGACGTGGGAACTCTGCAGACCGCAATCCCTAATCCTCTCCAAACAACACTAGAGGCAGCCGTGGATTGCGCCTAACTCTGCCTATGCAACTCGGCACAGCCTGAGAAACTAACTAGCCTGAAGATAGAAAATAAGCCTACCTTGCCTCAGAGAAATACCCCAAAGGAAAAGGCAGCCCCCCACATATAATGACTGTGAGTTAAGATGAAAAGACAAACGTAGAGATGAAATAGATTCAGCAAAGTGAGGCCCGACTTTCTTAACAGAGTGAGGATAGAAAAGGTAACTTTGCGGTCTACACAAAACCCTAAAGAAAACCACGCAAAGGGGGCAAAAAGACCCTCCGTACTGAACTAACGGCACGGAGGTACACCCTTTGCGTCCCAGAGCTTCCAGCAACAAATTAGACAAGCTGGACAGAAAAAATAGCAAACAAATAGCAAAGAAGAACTTAGCTATGCAGAGCAGCAGGCCACAGGAATGATCCAGTGAAAAGCAAGTCCAACACTGGAACATTGACAGGAAGCCAGGATCAAAGCATTAGGTGGAGTTAAGTAGAGAAGCACCTAACGACCTCACCAGATCACCTGAGGGAGGAAACTCAGAAGCCGCAGTACCACTTCCCTCCACCAACAGAAGCTCACAGAGAGAATCAGCCGAAGTACCACTTGTGACCACAGGAGAGAGCTCTGCCACAGAATTCACAACAAAGATAGTTTTCCTGTTTCTATCTTTAGGGGTAGTTAGTTCTAAGGCTGTGACGAGGTGCCTAGGGAGTGACAGGAGCATCCCACGGCTACTTCTAGTGTTGTGTTGAGCTTAGGGACTGCAGTCAGTACAGGTACCACCTCCTTCAGAGCTCGTCCAATGTTGCTCCTAAACCACCAGTTCATAACACAGAAGCGTGGCACAGCCATGGGCGCAGCCTGTGCGCCCTCGTATGCCAATCTTTTCCTTGGTGCCTGGGAGAGACACATTTTTGGCGACGGGGGCCCACCAGCCATGTCTCATGTGCTGTGCTGGTACCGCTATATTGATGACATAATTTTGTTGTGGGACGGGGCAGCCTGCCAGCTCGAGGACCCTTAATGACAACAGGTTCAACATCGGCTTACATATAATTTCGATGAGAGGACAGTTGACTTCCTGGACGTCCGCCTTGAAATTGATTTGGATCAGCGCATTCAGACGAACGTCTTCAGGAAGCCTACTTCTGTCAACTCTGTTACACGCCTCTTCTGCTCACCATCCTGCCACTGTGAGGGCCATCCCAGTCTGACAGTTCCTCAGGATGCGACAAATATGCTCCTCTGATTCTAAATTTGAGACACAGGCCTCGGATCTAAAGAAACATTTCTTTGACCGGGGTTATAGTCGTAGATGTGTTAAACCTGGGTATGATCGTGAAAGGAAAACTTCACGTAACGATTTGTTACATTCTACTAAGAAAAGTAGGGATGTGGGTGGCGATGGACCAATCAGGTTCATCTCCACCTACAGTCATCAATGGAATACTATGCGTGACATTTTGAATAAACATTGGCCTGTTTTGGGGGCTGATCCTGCCCTGGTGGCCGCCCTGGGAAGCTCTCCCTTAATGACTCCTAAAAAATCTAAAAATCTTGGTGATTTGCTGGTTAGGAGCCACTATGCTCCAGCTCCTAGCAATCCATTTGGTTCTTGTGGCCCTCTCCCTGGATCATTTGCATGCGGGCACTGTCTTGCCTGCGCCAATGTCCTGCGCAGCTCCACTTTCGTCTCTTCGGATGGATTAAAGGAATTCCAGATAAGACAGCGTATATCTTGTGGTACATCTAATGTGATTTATTACGCAACATGTTCATGCCCCAAGATATACATTGGTCTTACCACAAGAGAGTTGAGAGTACAGATTCGGGAGCATGTGCGGGACATTGGCGCGGCCAAGACGGTGTCCAATATCTCGGACTTAAAGACGATTCCTCGTCATTTTAAACTATTGCATAACAGTTAATCCAATAAATAACCACTTATATGCAAGGTATATGTCATGCACTACTAGACATAAATCATCCCAAATAAAATGTGCAACACAAAGACATCGTATTAAAAGTAATTTTATTAATAATAATTTTAAAGTAAAAAACTAATATACAAAAAATAAAGCTGATAGATATTGAACACACTACAATGGTATGATAGGACACCTCAAAAAATGCAAAATAAATAAATAATACCTATTCTCATATGGCACAAATGTTGCACAAAAAAATATGAGATAAATAAATATATAGTCATATATACCCAGATAAAAATTAGTGCAAAAAAATATACATAAATAAAAAGTTATATAAATTATTTGTGCATTTTTGCATTTTTGCACCTCTTTTTCTCATCTTTCAGGATTCATCGGGGGTTATCTACAGCATTACAGAATGCTGTAGATAAGCCCCTGATGCCGGTGGGCTTAGCTCACCTTCGAATTTGGGGGTGACATGTTCCCATTACATCTCTTTTTTAGTCATGACAGTCATGGCTTCATACCTATTGTTTAATTAGTTTGTCAACTAGACGTAACTTTTCTTGTACCCTATCTGATGAACCTCTACAAATATTTTAATATGTTTTTATGATTGTATCAATGAAGTATTATTATTTTATTAATCCTCTTGGTGACCTGAATTTACTCCATTTTCTTTTTGTGCTATAGTTGAAGTTGAGGTCTAGCAACAGATGGACAACACTTTGAAACACAGTATGTATATAAAAGTAACAACTTACTTTACTAGGTCAAATGGAAGTTATGCTAATGATGTTTTTCTGTTATATTATTGTGTTCTCGCTTGACATGTTAATATACAGTACATGTCATTACTGTCATATGCATACAATACAACTCCCACTCTCTTCTACCCCCTCCCAATAAAGTTTAATTTTATGGGATTAATTGACACATCAAAGATTACTTAGTCATCATTTAAGATTTTCTTGATTTATTGTATGAAAATACTTTCCATGCGACAATTCTTCTCCTTTGATATTTAACTCATTACTACACTCAGGACCTGAACATTCAAGTGTGACTGTGGATAGCGCCAACATTTCATGTCCAATCTAATGCTCTTAGGAGTGTAAGAAATACAGAGAGTTGTTTGTCACAGTTCTCATACTGGAAAGCTAGGTTTTTTCCCACTTACTGGAGTGGGAGTCACTAGAGTTAAAAGTGAGGGACAGCCACCAGCAGTTAAAATTAAAAGTATGTTTTCTCTGGTTCTCTGTTTTCTATGGTTCTTAAACCACAGAGCTGCTTTTTAACGGCCTATTTTGATAGTCGATCCTGACCTAAGAGAGGTTATAGGTTTGCATCCCTCAGTAACCTATAGAAGAGGAAAGAATCGAGACGGATACTTGTCATGATGAACATGACAGCGTGGCAAACACTGGATGTTTGGGCCCCCCATTCAAGTGAATGGGGTCCGGGTTTGGGTTTGGGACTGGGTTCTGTTCTGGTACAACCCAAACTTTTTGTAACTGTTCGGCCGAACCCATAGAACACGAACATCCATGGGTCCACCTATCTTTAGTGGCTATAAATGATATAAAAAATGGAGCATGGCATTATCTCTTAGTTTGTCTGAACCACATACTGCACTTTGCAATTTTTTATTTGTTATTCCTCTTAAATAGTATTCTGACTCTTCAAGGCAGTATGAGTCTCTAAATCCTAAGCCATCAACCCCTTAGATAACTGTGTGACTTTTGTACTCACATGCAAAGCATCCTCAGATAGTTCCAACTCGGCCACACTGACTGAGTTGATTTTCTCTGAAACTCTTGCAACAATGCAGCGGGTGGAAAGAGTAATCCCAAGCAGAGAAGTAGACATGTACATCCAAAGATGGCTATAGCAAACTAATAATGAGGAAGAAGAAGGGTGGAGCAAGGGCTAACATCAACAACTACAGGGGAGGAGAAGGGACAAACTTCAAAAGGCAGGGCATCTGCCTAGCAACAACAAAAATACAATGGATAACATAGAACACACACAACAAGCTGTTCCCATTCAGGGAAAACAACAAATAGTGTAAATTAAAGTTAAATTTTAATAGTCTTTAGTTAGAGATTTTTTGCCTCAGGCAATTTGATAATAATTGTATTTACACTGACTTTTCTGAACAGCATAGCCTGTATTGTGTATTATGAGGAGGGGGCATTGCCAGACTAATGTAGTCCAATGATGTTAATCTCTTATTGATAAATCTTTCACAGTTCAAAAACAACAGCAGCACTTTGACAAGTGACCCATCCCTAATTTTGTGTTTAAGCCTCTATCTCCTACTGTCTTCAGATTACACAGCCAAAACCTGCTGACACATTCTCTTTAAGTCCAGCAATACCTTTACATGACCAGTCTGTTCCTTAATTTTTCTGAAATTAGCCTTTGAATTTGAATTGATATGCAAATAAGGCTGAAGGGTTACAGAGATCTGAAGCCTCTGTCACTCCAGCTCTATTCCCCAGCCAGCGCCAGCTCCTACTGCTTGACTGACGGCCTCTATGCTTTGTGACTTCAGACAAAGGAGCAGTCAGTCAAGCAGGATGGAGGCAGTGCTGGGCATGGAATAAAGGTGCAGTGACAGAGGCTTCAGATCTACCATAGCTCTTCAGCCTCATTTCAACATAAATTCATACAATGATTTTTCATTAATAGAGGAACGGACTGGCCATGTGCATATACCGTATATACTCAAGTATAAGCCGAGATTTTCAGCTCACTTTTTTGGGCTGAAAGTCCCCCTCTCGGCTCATACTCGAGTCATACCCAGGGGTCGGCAGGGGACTACTATACTTACCTACTCCTGGCGCGGTCCCTGCTTCTTCCAGCACTGCATCTTCTTCCTATAGTGAGCGGTCACATGGTACCACTCATTACAGTAATGAATATGTGGCTCCACCTCCCATAGAGGTGCCACCGGCGGCACCGCTGTGTCTTCCGCAGTGACGCTCAGGTGAGAGGGCGCGGTGACGCGATTAGTGCTCGCTGCCCTCTTCCTGAACATCGGCGCAGAGGATGGGAAGACACAGCGGCGGAGCGGGAAAGGTGAGTATAGCAAGTGCCGGGGGCCTGAGAGGTGAGTATGTAATATTTTTATTTTTTTAATCGCAGCAACAGCATATGGGGCAAATATCTGTATGGAGCATCTTATGTGGCCATGTGCAGCATTATATGTGGGGAAATATCTGTATGGGGCATCTTATGTGGCCATGTGCAGCATGATATGGGGGCAAATATCTGTATGGGGCATCTGTATGGAGCCATGTGCAGCATGATTTGGGGGCAAATATCTATATGGGGCATCTGTATGGGGCCATGTGCAGCATGATATGGGGGCAAATATCTGTATGGGGCATCTGATGTGGCCTTGTGCAGCATGATATGGGGCAAATATCTGCATGGGGCATCTGTATGGGGCCATGTGCAGCATAATATGGGGGCAAATATATGTACGGGGCATCTGTTTAGGGCCATGTGCAGCATGATATGGGGGCAAATATCTGTATGGAGCATCTAATGGGGCCATGTGCAGCATTATATGGGGCAATTATCTGTATGGAGCATCTTATGGGGCCATAATCCACATTTGTGAAGCATTATATGGGGAATATTTTAATATGGAGCATCTTATGGAGCCCATCATAAACTGTATGGAGCATTATATGGGGCTCCTGATTCAATATGGATATTCAAAAACACTTAACCTACTGATGTCTCAATTAATTTTACTTTTATTGGTATCTATTTTTATTTTTGAACTTTACCGGTAGCTGCTGCATTTTCCACCCTAGGCTTATACTCGAGTCATTAAGTTTTCCCAGTTTTTTGTGGAAAAATTAGGGGGGTCGGCTTATACTCGTGTCAGCATATACTCGAGTATATACGGTAAATAATTGCGGGTGTGAAATTCTGCTGACAGATTCCCTTTAAGAACCGTGACATTTTTAACCTTAAAGACCAAGAGAACTTTAGCATTTAGCATTTTGGAGTAATTTACAATGCCTTGCTTTGCTGTACATATACGCTTTTAACTTACCGTATATACTCGAGTATAAGCCGAGATTTTCAGCCCATTTTTTGGGGCTGAAAGTCCCTCTCTCGGCTTATACTCGAGTCATTCCTGGGGGTCGGCAGGGGAGGGGGAGCGGGGACTGTCTAGTTATACTTACCTACTCCCGGCGCGGTCCCTGCAGTCCCTGCTTCTTCCAGCGCTGCATCTTCTTCCTGTATTGAGCAGTCACATGGTACCGCTCATTACAGTCATGAATATGCGGCTCCACCTCCCAAAGAGGTGGAGCCACATATTCATGACTGCAATGAGCGGTAACTGTGACCGCTCAATACAGGAAGAAGATGCAGCGGTGGAAGAAGCAGGGACTGCAGGGACTGCGCCAGGAGCAGGTAAGTATACGGGGAGGGGAGCGCTGTGCGATATTTACCTGCTCCTCATTCCGGTGCGGCTCCGTCTCCAGCGTCCTCTAGCAGTAACGCTCAGGTCAGAGGGCGTGGTGACGTAGTCAGTGCGCACCCTCTGCTGAGCGTCAGTGCTGGAGACGGAGCCGCACGAGGAGCAGGTAAATATTGAAAGCGTCGGCGTCCTGAGCAAAGAGAGGTGAGTATGTGATTTTTTTATTTTATTGCAGCAGCAGCATTATATATTGCACAGCTTTATATGGAGCATCTATGGGGCAATAATCAACGGTGCAGAGCATTATATATGGCACAGCTTTATATGGAGCATCTATGGGGCCATAATGAATGGTGCAGAGCATTATATATGGCACAGCTTTCTATGGAGCATCTATGGGGCCATAATGAACGGTGCAGAGCATTATATATGGTACAGCTTTCTATGGAGCATCTATGGGGCCATAATGAACGGTGCAGAGCATTATATATGGCACAGCTTTATATGGAGCATCTATGGGGCCATAATGAATGGTGCAGAGCATATATGGCACAGCTTTATAAGGAGCATCTATGGGGCAATAATCAACGGTGCAGAGCATTATATATGGCACAGCTTTCTATGGAGCATCTATGGGGCCATAATGAACGGTGCAGAGCATTCTATATGGCACAGCTTTATAAGGAGAATCTATGGGGCCATAATGAAAGGTGCAGAGCTTTCTATATGGCACAGCTTTATAAGGAGAATCTATGGGGCCATAATGAACGGTGCAGAGCATTCTATATGGCACAGCTTTATATGGAGCATCTATGGGGCCATAATGAATGGTGCAGCAGCATTATATATGGCACAGCTTTATATGGAGCATCTATGGGGCAATAATCAACGGTGCAGAGCATTATATATGGCACAGCTTTCTATGGAGCATCTATGGGGCCATAATGAACGGTGCAGAGCATTATATATGGCACAGCTTTATATGGAGCATCTATGGGGCCATAATGAACGGTGCAGAGCATTATATATGGCACAGCTTTAAATGGAGCATCTATGGAGCCATAATGAACGGTGCAGAGCATTATACATGGCACAGCTTTATATGGAGCATCTATGGGGCCATAATGAACGGTGCAGAGCATTATATATGGCACAGCTTTATATGGAGCATCTATGGGGCCATAATGAACGGTATAGAGCATTATATATGGCACAGTTTTATATGGAGCATCTATGGGGCAGTAATCAACGGTATGGAGCATTATATGTGGCACAGCTTTATATGGAGCATCTATGGGGCAATAATGAACGGTATGGAGCATCTATTTTTATTTTTGAAATTCACCGGTAGCTGCTGCATTTCCTACCCTAGGCTTATACTCGAGTCAATAAGTTTTCCCAGTTTTTTGTGGCAAAATTAGGGGGGTCGGCTTATACTCGGGTCAGCTTATACTCGAGTATATACAGTACTTCTTTTGGTCAAAGCAATGAAGATGCCATTTAGCCAGCTGAACTTCATTAAGCAGAGAATTATGATCATTGATACTCTATTATGATTAATTACTCTAATACATTATTTCATACACAGAAAAATAGCCTGACATGGAGGCATGTGCTTAGTACAGGGGTGGGGAATCTTTTTTCTACCAAGGACTATTTGGATATGTATAACATCCTTCGGGGGCCGTACAAACTCAAGACAACCTGACTCTGGCACTGGTATCAGGACGTAATCTTTCATTGCATGCCCTTCAGTGTACAGTAGTGAACACTGTCTGTGTGCTAACAGAGCAAGAAGAAATTAATGAGTTGGTTGAAATCAAAATACAGCTTCCTGCCCAAGAATGCGGTCCCTGAGAATCTGCTCGTGGGCCTGATAAAATGTCATCAAGGGCCATAACTGGACCAGGGGCCTGAGGTCCCACACCTCTGGCTTAGTACATACTAGAGAGAAAGAAAGCAGAAAATGGCACCTATTCATACAATACTTCTGAAATAAGATGCAAAATGGGCCCCAAAAACAGCTATACATCTTATGTTGAATATCTGTGCAACAAGTAGGCACAATGCTGAGGATTGGTGTGCAGTGAAGGTAGCATAAAAACGAAAAACTTATCAGCATCTCTGAACAAAATATAGCAAGTGTGAACAGGTGCAAGCTTCTATGAGTGCATAATATACTAACAAAAGAATACAGCAGAATAAAATGAAGGTACTTAGCAAAAAAAATTGACAAATTCATGAGAACCAATCAGCCGCAACAAGTTATACCATTTTTGGTGAAGGTAACATGCCATTGAGAGACAAGTAGGTAGTGAAGAGATAATAGGACTAAAGACACATGTGATACACAGTTCTTGTTGTATTATATAAACTTAAAAAATAGTGGGAAGTGTGCAGAAGAAATGTTCTATAGTCTTATGTTGTCCATGATAACATCTATTATCATATCCATTAAAGGGTTTAACATTAGCAATGAGCAAGCACTAAAGTGATAGGCTAGTCATTACTCGAGTCAAGCAAATCGTATTGCTTGGGTGCTCGCCCCAAGTAATAAGTATAATGGGAAAATCAAGCAATTTTTTGACCAACCCCACTCCCAAGGCTGGGAGGATGTGTAAAAATTGCTAAAAACTAGGGAAAGCACTGTAATGGTATGGGGACAGCATAGGGACAACCCTGGGAAGCCTCTCTGAATCCCAGGTAACTGTTGAGAACAATGCTGTCAGAGAATTGTGCCACTTTTATGGACTGACAAGAAAACATACAAAACCACAGTTAAAATGGATTTAACTGGAAAAAATGTTAAGAAACATTCTTTCCAGGATAATGACTTGTATTTAAGGCAAAACAATAGAAAAAAACTGCTCCTCCACATCTTGGGCTATGTTCACGGGTAGTGTTTTGGATGCATTTTTGAATGTTTGCATTGCTTTCAATGGTGAAAAAATCATTCTACAGGAAATTTAATTTTAGCATTCTAGCACCTGTGAGGCAGTGACTGGTATTATTTGCGAGGGTCGCTATGTGTCCCCCAGGATGCGCTCATAAGCATATTACATCTGCTGAAGTGCCGTGTGGTCACAGCAGGACACCAGTGAGTCACAAGGCAGAAGAAAAGTAAGAAGGAACATAAACCAGCTCACCCATGATACTGCAACCAAACCTCGGGAGCACGGACCCGCTGTGTCCAGGCGTACAAGATCCAAGAAAAGAAAGGAATGTCCAGCTTCACCGAATCCGAGGTGATTACCTCAAGCCAACTACACGCAACTCTGAGTATCATTCCACAGCTTCTGCATCCTCCTCTCATCTACCATCCTATTTTCCCCTTAAGCAGCTAGCTCCTGCACTGCATTTTTATCTGCGTCCTAAGTATAAGGAATATTGCCACACACTAGTTGGTAGAGCACGTGACTGATGAAAGCCCGGTTTGGGCTGAAACGTTTCCAGTGCTACCTCTACTACTAATAAATATACAATTAAAAATATACTGAAGTTGAGTGCGAGACTTTTTCACATGTTACTATATGGTTTGGGTACCTAGTCTCTGCACCGGTCTATAGCAGTGCACATGGAGTTTATTTCTATATGTCTGTGTGCAAGGCATCATGAAATGTGAAGATTTTCAAAGGATTTTGGAATGCAATGTAGTGCCCGGGGTCTGAAAGCTGGGTTTGCATCCTAGGTCATGGGTCTTCCAGCAAGACAATGACCCCATGCATACTTAAGAAGCACCCAGAAATAGATGGAAACAAAGCACTGGAGAGTTCAGAAGTGGTAATTCCAGCTCCAGTAGCGTAAAGTGTTCCCTCACTATCTCTTACATACAGACGCTAGAGAGAGACTGTGAATGGACACATTGATGAATTTCTGAGTACAGAACACCGTAAAAACAGGAATCAGTCAATGAGTCCGTGGAAAAAAGCGACATCAGGAATGCTTACAATTTTAAAGGCAATAATCCCTGACTAGATGGCTGTCATACACTATAATTACTACAATATTTGCTGATAAGAGAGGTATTACTGTACAATAAAGAAGGGATGTGAACCGGCACTGAAAATATTTTTTCTTGTACGTGTCAGCAAAAAAGTCTGGAGGAACGCAAGTAACACTGGAAGCTTTGATGAATTTCTGACTGCAGATTACAATAAAAGACATGAATCAGTCAATGAGTCTAAGAAGAAAAGTGTCAACAAGGCTTAGAATTTATAAGGCAATAATCCCTTACTAGATACCTGTCATACACTATAACTAGTGCAACACTTCCATCGTAGACAAGTTGCAGATAAGAGTGTTATTATTATAACAGAATAGAATCTATATAGAATTATAATCGCCGATAGCTGTTACTGCTTAGGAGCCGGCGGCACCATCTTGGAGGAGGAAATTTGTTTTTCTCTAGCAAGATGGCGCCGGAATAGCATACAGAACTGGAGTTTTTGGGTTTACTACAAAGAGGTAGTCAAATAGCTCCTCATTTACTGTCTTCATGTTCAATGCTCGCTGTAAACAGTTTTTCATACACCTCATAACTTTGGATCCCCGTCTAATTTTTGGTAAACTTCATTATCACTCAGTTTTCTATTGATGTAAAAAACCTGCTTCATTTATTACTTCTATAAAAAAAAAATTATATATATATACATATATATATATATACATACATACTGTATGTGCTTGTTATTTACAGCTCTGCAAACAGTTTACATACATTTTTCAGTGAATATAAATGATAACGCCAAAACTTTTTCTCCACTAATGGTTTTATGATTGAAGCCATTTATTGTCAAACTACTCTGTTTTATCTTTTTAAATTATAATGACAATCAAACCATCCAAATGACCCTGAAAAAAAGTTCACATACCCCATTTCTTAATATCGTGTTCTGCCCCCTCTAACATCTATGACAGCTTTAACTCTTTTTGTGGTAGTGGTGGACAAGGTTCTTTATTTTTTCAGATGGTAAAGCTGCCCACTCTCCTTGGCAAAAAGCCTCCAGTTCCTGTAATTTCCTGGGCTGTCTAGCATGAACTGTGCGCTTGAGATCACCCCACAGTGGCTCAAAGATATTGAGGTCAGGAGACTGAGTTGGCCACTTCAGAACCTTCACTTTGTTCTGCTGTAGCCAATGACAAGTCGATTTGGCCTTGTGTTTTGGATCGTTGTCATGTTGGAAAGTCCAAGTACATTCCATGCGCAGCTTCTGGGCTGATGAGTGTTAATTTGCCTTTGTTTCTTGTGCCTTTGTACTCCACACATCCCCAAAACATCAGCGATCCACCTCCATGCTTTACAGTAAGGCCGGGGTCACATTAGAGAGAAATACAGACAAGGGAGAGGCGCAAAAACAACGCATTGCATACGGACTAATGTTTCTCTGTGGGGCAGCTTCCATCAGCCGTATATTTCTCTGCAGGATTTTACGGGCTGAGAAAATCGCAGTATTCTGCATTTGTCAGCGTATTGCACAAGAAATTAAAGTCTATTGGGACGAGAAAATATTCAGAAAAATTCCCACGCTAGAGTTCATATGAGTTTATGCCACCAAGGGGGCACAGCACTGCAAGTCAACGAAGCTGCATTCCATTCATTCCCCAGTTTTTACAGCCAGGGGCGGCTGCATTAGCAGGCTCCTGGTTGTAAATTTATTTAACCCCTTCAGATGGATTTACATCGTGGGACATGACTGTACAGTGGACAGGTATGGAATATTGTTGTGTTTTTATTTTCCTTTTTTCCAGAAGAACAAGGGTCGTCAGTTGGATTGAGCGTACAATAAAGATACAGTATTAAAACCCCAAGTGTTTATTTCTTTCATTAAAATACTTTATTCATAATGTGTGTGCATTTTTAACCCTTTATTACTATTGAATTATTAATGGATAGGTGTCTTATTGACATCTCTCCATTATTAACCTGGCTTAATGTCACCTAACATTGGCAAGGTGACATTAACCCCTTATTACCACATAAACAATTGCTACTCGGGAGTGGGAAGAGAGTGGCTAAGTGCCAGAATAGGCGCATCTTACACATGTGCCTTTTCTGGGGTGGCTGGGGGCAGATGTTTTAACCCTTTATTTTAACACCTAGAGCTCCCAAATTTTGCGCGCACACACACACACACACTACTAACATTATTAGTGAGGAATATGTAAAAATATAACGGATATGAAATGGTTTACTATATGTAAACCATGTCTCATATCCTGTCGGGTTTGATAAGGAGACAGCAAAAGCCAGCAATTGAAATACCGGCTTTTATGCCATCTAGCTCTGTATGAAATATAAATACTGTATATATATGTGTCTCACTGACATATATTGTAAGATTGCACTTACTAAGTGTATTGGGGGACACTCGCTTAGCATGGGATTTAAGCACACGGGCACGTTTTTTTTTAAACACAAAAAGAGTCCATGCGGTTTATTTTATACAGCATAAACTGCATCGTAAGCCAACTTGCATATCAGTGACTTACATGTAGTCCATTTCTCAACACAGCAAGATATGGTTTAACTTATTATCTTCACATTAACAGGTTGCAGCAACTAAACACGCTGGTCCTCTCTTGACCGGTTGCCGTGGTTTACCACACAGTTCATATCACAAGCACCAACAGTCTGTATAGGTACCTGACGGGAGCTCCTGCCCCACCTGCTGACTCCTTGTCAATCCTTTCTTCCGGGAAAGCTGCCTCACGGGAATCACCAACTTGCCTGTGCGGCATATATTAGTCAGTCCAGACCCACCGAAGGACGATAGCTTCCCCAACACAGACCATACACGTCCTCAGTGTCACTGTGCACTGCTCAGGGATCCGGTCCTACTCCCAGGACCTCCCAACACACAAGCGTATGGCCTGTCCAGGTGCTATCCAGCACTTTAGTCCAAACCCCAGGCCACCAAGTCCAAAGCCCCACCACGTGCTGTTCAGGAATCCTACTCCCAGGACTTCCAACACGGGCTTCCAGGACCTTGTACTTGGACCCTTCAGATCCAAACACTGGAATCACACAGGAACATGTGACCCACACCCTGGTCACATTATATACCTTTTAACCACTCCCCTGGGTGAGAGTGGGTGTGTGTGGCTAGTTTGTCCCGCCCATCTCACATAACTAGCCCTGCCAGCCTCCCATGATAAACATACCAAATATTTGTGGGACTATTGGTCCCAGAGCACCACATCGCTTCAGGCTGGCAGCACAGAGTCTTCTCCTCTGCGACACATATATCGTCCATTCACCACAATGCCAAACTTTGTCACATTATCATAGTCATGCCTGCGATGGCCATGCACTTTCACGGCCTCAATACACCTCTGTGCGCATACTGAGGAGACCATGCAGTGCCCCCTACCTGTTACAGGGGTCACTGCATCACAATATATATATATATATATATATATATATACTGTATATATGTTTTCACGAATTTCAGCCCATGGATCCATTCTATGTCCATTTTGCAAGCTGGCGAGAAAATCTCGCCGTACGGATGTCATACGGATAATTTTTGGAGAAAAAAATTGCATCCTCGCATTGATCACTGTTAAGGAACTTTTCTGCGTATCTCGGCAGTTAAAAACGGACCGTATTTTTGTACGTTAGGTATGACCCGGCCTCAGAATGGTGTTCACTTTCATCATAGGCCTTGTTGACCTCTCTCCAAATGTAACGTTTATGGTTGTGGCCAAAAAGTTCAATATTGGTCTCATCACTCCAAATTACCTTGTTTCAGAAGTTTTGAGGCTTGTGTCTGTGCTGTTTTGCGTATTGTAGGATAGATGCTTTGTAGCATTTGCACAGTAATGGCTTTCTTCTGGCGACTCGACCATCCAGTATTTTGTGGGATGCTATTTGTGGGTTTTATAATATAACACAATGGCGCTCCCTTTTATGTAGTGTGTTCCAGCAGCTGGTACCTCGACAGATTCTGTGCTTATTCTGTCACCAAGGCATGAAAAGCAAAATATATCAAAAAGAGGATACCGTGCTAGAGGATATGCGATCTGCCCATGAATAATCAATATAAGAATGGGCACTAATTCTTAAGTGTGATTTCAAAAAGGTGCCTCATGAAACAGCAATAAACCACATCTGGGTGTATACCTTTTAAATAAACTGCAAGTAGTGTGTCTAAACGGATCCTGAGCTTTTTTGCCCAGATTGAATATACCACAGATTTACAACCTACGGGTATTAACTCTGACAATATCATTCAACCTTTTGCTTGTAGCTGTTTACTCCACTATAACTCTAAGTACGTAACTGATAAAGGTCATCTTATGTGACCGAAACGTTTTGCCGTACCTTATCATACCACTGCCTGGGATTGAATAAATCACTTGTACATTATTACTAAGTTGAGTGCCAGGGTCTTTCTTTGTATATGAACTCGTAATGACCTGGAGAATCATAGTGGCAGGTGAAATTTAGCATTTCATGAACATGGTAAAAAAAAAAAGAAAAAACAACTGTCGATTTGCAATTTTTTTTGCATTTTCACCACACTTGAATTTTTTTTTATCTCGTTTCCTGTACACGATATGTTAAAACCAATGGTGTCTTTCAAAAGTACAACTTGTCCAGCAAAAACACAAGCCCTCACATGGCCATTTTGACTGAAAAGTGGGAAGAAGGGGAGGAAAAAACGAAAATGCAAAAACAGAAAATGTCCCGGGTTAAAGGGGTTAAATCACCCTCCATTCGCCCCATTCATTTTTATAAAAAATAAAACACATATTTGTAATTGCCACATTCAGAAACACTTGATCTATCAATATGTAAAAAATAATTAATTTGATTAGTAAACGGCGTAACGAGAACTACATTTTTCTGGTCGCTGCAACAATGCATTAAAATGCAATAACGGGTGATGAAAAGATATTATCTACACCAAAATGGTATCAATAAAAACATCATCTTGTCACATAAAAAATAAGCCCTCTCCCGAACCCAGATCCTGAAAAATGGAGACGGGTCTCTGAAAGTGGCGATTTTTTTTTTCACCACTTAAATAAAAAGAATCTATACATGTTTGGTATCTACAAACTCGTAATGACCAGTAAAATTATAATGGCAGGTCAATGTTAGCATTTGGTGAACATGGTAAAAAAAAAACCCTCAAAAAACAATTGTGGACTTGTACTTTTTTTTTCCAATTTTATCACATTTTAATTTTTTTCCTGTTTTCCAGTAAATTGCATGGTAAAGACAATGGAGTGTTTCAAAAGGATATCTCATCCTACAAAAAACAAACCCTCACAAGGCGATATTGATAGGAAAATAAAAAAAGATATGATGCTGGGAAGTGGAACAAAAAACTAAAAAACGGAAAATCCCAAGGTGATGAAGGGGTTAATGGACTCAGCCTGTTGCAAGAAATAACAAAAGAAAAGCTATAGTAAGAAACCAGACAGGCAACATTCCTCTCCACTGTGCACCCTGTTGCTCTACTGGCATTAACATCTTGCAGGAATGCAGTAGAAAAACTTGGGAGCAGAACAAGTGCAAAATAGGGTCTTATATGTTAGTGTAAAAGGAATGACAAAGAAAAAGAATGTTAAAAAAGGGATAAATGGATGAATTGTATTTTAACCACTTAACTACCGCCGATACTCCTTTTAATGGTGGCAGTTAAGGGTAGTTGTTCCTCAGCACTGCTGTTCAATGGCGATGAGAAATAAGTGTATAGCGCCCCAGCGTCGGAAAATCTCCAGGGTCTCGGCTACCGGGTGAGAAAGCCACGTGAGCCTTCCCGCTACACCTTGACAAGCTAATTCTGACTTGCTAAAGTGTGGCCTGTAGACAAGGTCCAGGCACACTGAGAGGGAATTTGCAGAAAGGTGAGCTGTCTGAAGAATAAGTTGAAGCCATCCACAACTTGTTCTGTGTGCAGTCAGGGACCCTAATGGGATCCAAAGTAGCTATACATACAGGTCCTTCTCAAAAAATTAGCATATAGTGTTAAATTTCATTATTTACCATAATGTAATGATTACAATTAAACTTTCATATATTATAGATTCATTATCCACCAACTGAAATTTGTCAGGTCTTTTATTGTTTTAATACTGATGATTTTGGCATACAACTCCTGATAACCCAAAAAACCTGTCTCAATAAATTAGCATATCAAGAAAAGGTTCTCTAAACGACCTATTACCCTAATCTTCTGAATCAACTAATTAACTCTAAACACATGCAAAAGATACCTGAGGCTTTTAGAAACTCCCTGCCTGGTTCATTACTCAAAACCCCCATCATGGGTAAGACTAGCGACCTGACAGATGTCAAGAAGGCCATCATTGACACCCTCAAGCAAGAGGGTAAGACCCAGAAAGACATTTCTCAACAAATAGGCTGTTCCCAGAGTGCTGTATCAAGGCACCTCAATGGTAAGTCTGTTGGAAGGAAACAATGTAGCAGAAAACGCTGTACAACGAGAAGAGGAGACCGGACCCTGAGGAAGATTGTGGAGAAGGACCGATTCCAGACCTTGGGGAACCTGAGGAAGCAGTGGACTGAGTCTGGTGTGGAAACATCCAGAGCCACCGTGCACAGGCGTGTGCAGGAAATGGGCTACAGGTGCCGCATTCCCCAGGTAAAGCCACTTTTGAACCATAAACAGCGGCAGAGGCGCCGACCTGGGCTACAGAGAAGCAGCACTGGACTGTTGCTAAGTGGTCCCAAGTACTTTTTTCTGATGAAAGCAAATTTTGCATGTCATTCGGAAATCAAGGTGCCAGAGTCTGGAGGAAGACTGGGGAGAAGGAAATGCCAAAATGCCTGAAGTGCAGTGTCAAGTACCCACAGTCAGTGATGGTGTGGGGTGCCATGTCAGCTGCTGGTGTTGGTCCACTGTGTTTCATCAAGGGCAGGGTCAATGCAGCTAGCTATCAGGAGATTTTGGAGCACTTCATGCTTCCATCAGCTGAAATGCTTTATGGAGATGAAGATTTCATTTTTCAGCACGACCTGGCACCTGCTCACAGTGCCAAAACCACTGGTAAATGGTTTACTGACCATGGTATTACTGTGCTCAATTGGCCTGCCAACTCTCCTGACCTGAACCCCATAGAGAATCTGTGGGATATTGTGAAGAGAAAGTTGAGAGACGTAAGACCCAACACTCTGGATGAGCTTAAGGCCGCTATTGAAGCATCCTGGGCCTCCATAACATCTCAGCAGTGTCACAGGCTGATTGCCTCCATGCCACGCCGCATTGAAGCAGTCATTTCTGCCAAAGGATTCCCGACCAAGTATTGAGTGCATAACTGAACATTATTATTTGTTGGTTTTTTTGTTTGTTATTAAAAAACACTTTTATTTGATTGGATGGGTGAAATATGCTAATTTATTGAGACAGGTTTTTTGGGTTATCAGGAGTTGTATGCCAAAATCATCAGTATTAAAACAATAAAAGACCTGACAAATTTCAGTTGGTGGATAATGAATCTATAATATATGAAAGTTTAATTGTAATCATTACATTATGGTAAATAATGAAATTTAACACTATATGCTAATTTTTTGAGAAGGACCTGTATACTAAAATATAGAGAAGAAAAATAAGCAGTGACGAATGTGGGACCAATATTGAAAAAGGCAAACATGCCAGAGTACACAAAAGAGAATAGTAAAACCAAAAACACTCAGTTTGAAAAAATGTTGCAGTAATCCGCAAGTGCTAGTAAAAGATGTAAAAAACAGGGTATTTGGTTGATACGTTTTTTGCAAAAAATGTATACTAAGCTGCTCTACCAATCTTCACGGTATACCCTTATCAGAGCAGTCCTAACTAATGTATGCAATCCCTATCTGATGTATTTAAAAACCTGATCATCTGTATATAACCTGTGTGAACAGGGTTCAGAGAGGAAAAATCCATGTGTGCATACAGGGTAGAACAGCTTTTGTGCAGATAGCCCAAGAGGAGTGGTGGAACTCCCCAGTCTTGTAGACACAAGAGAACAATTATGGAAACAGGAACACATGGGCTACTTGCACAGTGAACAAGTCTGTATGATCATGTTCACACACCACCAAGAAACCTGAAGACACAAAAGAGAATAGTAAAACCAAAAACACTCAGTTTGAAAAAATGTTGCAGTCATCCGCAAGTGCTAGTAAAAGATGTAAAAAACAGGGTATTTGGTTGATACGTTTTTTGCAAAAAATGTATACTAAGCTGCTCTACCAATCTTCACGGTATACCCTTATCAGAGCAGTCCTAACTAATGTATGCAATCCCTATCTGATGTATTTAAAAACCTGATCATCTGTATATAACCTGTGTGAACAGGGTTCAGAGAGGAAAAATCCATGTGTGCATACAGGGTAGAACAGCTTTTGTGCAGATAGCCCAAGAGGAGTGGTGGAACTCCCCAGTCTTGTAGACACAAGAGAACAATTATGGAAACAGGAACACATGGGCTACTTGCACAGTGAACAAGTCTGTATGATCATGTTCACACACCACCAAGAAACCTGAAGACACAAAAGAGAATAGTAAAACCAAAAACACTCAGTTTGAAAAAATGTTGCAGTAATCCGCAAGTGCTAGTAAAAGATGTAAAAAACAGGGTATTTGGTTGATACGTTTTTTGCAAAAAATGTATACTAAGCTGCTCTACCAATCTTCATGGTATACCCTTATCAGAGCAGTCCTAACTAATGTATGCAATCCCTATCTGATGTATTTAAAAACCTGATCATCTGTATATAACCTGTGTGAACAGGGTTCAGAGAGGAAAAATCCATGTGTGCATACAGGGTAGAACAGCTTTTGTGCAGATAGCCCAAGAGGAGTGGTGGAACTCCCCAGTCTTGTAGACACAAGAGAACAATTATGGAAACAGGAACACATGGGCTACTTGCACAGTGAACAAGTCTGTATGATCATGTTCACACACCACCAAGAAACCTGAAGACACAAAAGAGAATAGTAAACCAAAAACACTCAGTTTGAAAAAATGTTGCAGTAATCCGCAAGTGCTAGTAAAAGATGTAAAAAACAGGGTATTTGGTTGATACGTTTTTTGCAAAAAATGTATACTAAGCTTCAGGTTTCTTGGTGGTGTGTGAACATGATCATACAGACTTGTTCACTGTGCAAGTAGCCCATGTGTTCCTGTTTCCATAATTGTTCTCTTGTGTCTACAAGACTGGGGAGTTCCACCACTCCTCTTGGGCTATCTGCACAAAAGCTGTTCTACCCTGTATGCACACATGGATTTTTCCTCTCTGAACCCTGTTCACACAGGTTATATACAGATGATCAGGTTTTTAAATACATCAGATAGGGATTGCATACATTAGTTAGGACTGCTCTGATAAGGGTATACCGTGAAGATTGGTAGAGCAGCTTACTATACATTTTTTGCAAAAAACGTATCAACCAAATACCCTGTTTTTTACATCTTTTACTAGCACTTGCGGATTACTGCAACATTTTTTCAAACTGAGTGTTTTTGGTTTTACTATTCTCTTTTGTGTCTTCAGGTTTCTTGGTGGTGTGTGAACATGATCATACAGACTTGTTCACTGTGCAAGTAGCCCATGTGTTCCTGTTTCCAAACATGCCAGAGTGTAGATACAGTATTTGGGTATACAAAAATGGTACAGACAAGGGAAGAAAATAACACAAATAGTCCCGAAAACATATTCATTTACTAATATAACCATGCATAAATTAGCATGTATATGCTAAGTTGCATGTTAAGTCGAGGGCACAAAAACGACTCGAAGCATATATAATATAACAGGAGAACAAAAGAGTCAAATGAAAATGCCACTAATTATACAAACGTGAGAAATCTTTATTAAACATTAAGATACAATAAAAACACGAAAAGCTGTTTAAAGACATATATACAGCAACAGAGCAATCAATACCCAAGTGCTGGCTAAATAACAATGGGTGTAGGACAAAATTCCAAAAATAAAGGAACAGCAAGACTATATCTCCACAACAGGTACACAAGGTGTAATGTATTATATCCGAAAAGTACGGTACACTCTGTAAGGGAAACGTGAAAAAAAACAAATGGTAAGGCTTGTATCGATAATATATAGATGACCAGGGAAAGCAGGGGGAGGGGGGCCTATATGTCAGGCAAAGCAGGTCAAGTGGCCTCCATTGCTCACAAGCACACCCTCACCATATAACCGAATGGGTACACTAACCGGTCAAATAGACCTGAACATATTCCCCACAAAAAGCCACAACCATAAGGGATTTAAAGACAATAATTACCCATGTTGTGGAGATAAGTGTGGCCGATCCTTGGTCCCCAACGCACGTTTCGGTGCGAGTTCACATTCATCAGGGAAGAAAATAGCAAGTGAAAAAATGGTGTCATGGAGCCGAGAAAGTGCAGTAGTACAGAAGTAAAGTGTATTATGAATGTTTTGATGTACAAAAGTTTAAGACTATGACCGCCACATGACTGCTACTGTGCCACCTTTGTATAATCAGAGACCCAGACAAAATAAATGGACACTGTGGTAAGAATACAGATAATAAATGGAAAATGTTTAAGAACATCCTAAATAGGCACTGTAAGCGGTTTATATCTTGTGGGAATAAAAGGACTAGAAATAGGAAAAACCCAATGTGGCTAAACAAAGAAGTAAGACAGGCAATTAACAGTAAAAAGAAAGCATTTGCACTACTAAAGCAGGATGGCACCACTGAAGCTCTAAAAAACTATAGGGAGAAAAATACTTTATCTAAAAAATTAAATAAAGCTGCCAAAAAGGAAACAGAGAAGCACATTGCTAAGGAGAGTAAAACTAATCCCAAACTGTTCTTCAACTATATCAATAGTAAAAGAATAAAAATTGAAAATGTAGGCCCCTTAAAAAATAGTGAGGAAAGAATGGTTGTAGATGACGAGGAAAAAGCTAACATATTAAACTCCTTCTTCTCCATGGTATTCACGGTGGAAAATGAAATGCTAGGTGAAATCCCAAGAAACAATGAAAACCCTATATTAAGGGTCACCAATCTATCCCAAGAAGAGGTGCGAAACCGGCTAAATAAGATTAAAATAGATAAATCTCCGGGTCCGGATGGCATACACCCATGAGTACTAAGAAAACTAAGTAATGTAATAGATAAACCATTATTTCTTATTTTTAGGGACTCTATAGCGGCGGGGTCTGTTCCGCAGTGTGCTGCCTTATTTATTTAACTATATACGAGTTGGCGACTCTAGGTTCAGCACCTGTTCACACTGAGTCTATGTTTGGATGTGCCGGTCAGGTTTTTGAAATGTATTCTCTAGCCTTCTGATCGTGCACTCCGCCTCCTAGCCACAGGTGTTTTAATTACAGCAGGTCCAATACCCCTCCACAGAGAGAGAGAATTTTGGTCTAGGAAGAGGTTTCACATGTACCCATTCAGATGGAGACGTTTATTCTCAGCGAGGTAAGACAAGTGTAGGACCTGGTATAAGAGAGATGCCGTAAAGGGGTTACCAGGTACACATTTAATTCGCCATTTTTATGCGCTAAACGCTCTCATTTTTCATATTTCTAGTGCAGTAATGCAGTTCAAATTTCGTTTTTCAAGTTTGTATGTTCTAGCGCTGCAGTGTGCTGCCTTATTTACTTAACTATATACGAGTTGGCGACTCTAGGTTCAGCACCTGTTCACACTGAGTCTATGTTTGGATGTGCCGGTCAGGTTTTTGAAATGTATTCTCTAGCCTTCTGATCATGCACTCCGCCTCCTAGCCACAGGTGTTTTAATTAAAGCAGGTCCAATACCCCTCCACAGAGAGAGAGAATTTTGGTCTAGGAATAGGTTTCACATGTACCCATTCAGATGGAGACGTTTATTCTCAGCGAGGTAAGGCAAGTGTAGGACCTGGTATAAGAGAGATGCCGTAAAGGGGCTACCAGGTACACATAAAATTGGCCATTTTTATGCGCTAAACGCTCTCATTTTTCATATTTCTAGTGCAGTAATGCAGTTCAAATTTCGTTTTTCAAGTTTGTATGTTCTAGCGCTGCAGTGTGCTGCCTTATTTACTTAACTATATACGAGTTGGCGACTCTAGGTTCAGCACCTGTTCACACTGAGTCTATGTTTGGATGTGCCGGTCAGGTTTTTGAAATGTTCCGCAGGACAGGCGCATAGCAAATGTGGTGCCAACATTCAAAAAGGGCTCTAAAAGTGAATCTGGAAATTATAGGCCAGTAAGTCTAACCTCTATTGTTGGTAAAATATTTGAAGGGTTTCTGAGGGATGTTATTCTGGATTACCTCAATGAGAATAACTGTTTAACTCCATATCAGCATGGGTTTATGAGAAATCGCTCCTGTCAAACCAATCTAATCAGTTTTTATGAAGAGGTAAGCTATAGGCTGGACCACGGTGAGTCATTGGACGTGGTATATCTCGATTTTTCCAAAGCGTTTGATACCATGCCGCACAAGAAGTTGGTACACAAAATGAAAATGCTTGGTCTGGGGGAAAATGTGTGTAAATGGGTTAGTAACTGGCTTAGTGATAGAAAGCAGCGGGTGGTTATAAATGGTATAGTCTCTAACTGGGTCGCTGTGACCAGTGGGGTACCGCAGGGGTCGGTATTGGGACCTGTTCTCTTCAACATATTCATGTTCTGTTCGGTCTGGGGAGACCTATTTTGAACTTTGGTATTTTTTGGGGTGTTCAAGATGCGGTTCTGAAACTTGTGGTTGATTGACTTAAATGAGGATAGGTCGGTCGGCCACGGGTTTCAGAGCCGCATCTTGAATATTTTAAAGAATATTGAAGTTCAAAGTCGGTCATTTTTGACCAACAGAACAGCAGGGTTAATGATCTGGTAGAAGGTTTACACAGTAAAATATCGATATTTGCAGATGATACAAAACTATGTAAAGCAGTCAATACAAGAGAAGATAGCATTCTGCTACAGATGGATCTGGATAAGTTGGAAACTTGGGCTGAAAGGTGGCAGATGAGGTTTAACAATGATAAATGTAAGGTTATACACATGGGAAGAAGGAATCAATATCACCATTACACACTGAACGGGAAACCACTGGGTAAGTCTGACAGGGAGAAGGACTTGGGGATCCTAGTTAATGATAAACTTACCTAGAGCAGCCAGTGCCAGGCAGCAGCTACCAAGGCAAACAGGATCATGGGGTGCATTAAAAGAGGTCTGGATACACATGATGAGAGCATTGTACTGCCTCTGTACAAATTCCTAGTTAGACCGCACATGGAGTACTGTGTCCAGTTTTGGGCATCGGTGCTCAGGAAGGATATAATGGAACTAGAGAGAGTACAAAGGAGGGCAACAAAATTAATAAAGGGGATGGGAGATCTACAATACCCAGATAGATTAGCGAAATTAGGATTATTTAGTCTAGAAAAAAGACGACTGAGGGGCGATCTAATAACCATGTAAAAGTATATAAGGGGACAATACAAATATCTCGCTGAGGATCTGTTTATAACAAGGAAGGTGACGGGCACAAGGGGGCATTCTTTGTGTCTGGAGGAGAGAAGGTTTTTCCACCAACATAGAAGAGGATTCTTTACTGTTAGGGCAGTGAGAATCTGGAATTGCTTGCCTGAGGAGGTGGTGATGGCGAACTCAGTCGAGGTTTCAAGAGAGGCCTGGATGTCTTCCTGGAGCAGAACAATATTGTATCATACAATTATTAGGTTCTGTAGAAGGACGTAGATCTGGGGATTTATTATGATGGAATATAGGCTGTACTGGATGGACAAATGTCTTTTTTCGGCCTTACTAACTATGTTACTATGTTACTATGTTACAAACCCAGACTGGAGAGATACTTGTGTTACATATGCTGCAACCTGACCTAAGCGAATTACACTGATTCAAGTCCGGACTAGATCACATGTAGTGAAAGAAGAAACTGACACAGTAGTGGGGACAATGACTTTTGGGGAGGAAGCTGACATTAGTCCTGAGAGGGAGGAAGTTGTAGAACATCATGACACCCCCAACCGACCATTCGGTCACCTCCACCACCAGACAACCATTCACATCAGGACCAAGGAGGGTGACTATGACCAGCTAGCTATGTTGAAACAGTTGCTTGACCCTGAGAACCAACCTTTCCCAGGTTACAGAACGAAAACAGCTACGACAGTATTGTTAAAATTGCAAAATTTTCTAAATTTTTTGCCAAATTTCCATTTTTTCATAAATAAACGCAAGTCATGTTTAAGAAATTTTACCACTAATTTGAAGTACAATAAGACCCGGGTTTTAACCTGCGAGACTCGGCCGTATTTCACTCAAGTGAGTATGAGCCCTTAGGCTGGTTTCAGACTTGCGTTCCTGTGCACTGTGAATGGCAGTGTACTTCTTCCTTGCTTCCTCTGTGAAGCTGTGCTCAGGCTCCGCCTACTGCCGGCTGAGTCCAGCTTTTCCCTGCATACGTATCTTTAACATTGGGTACGCAGGGACATGCGTTGTATGCGGATGTGTCCGCATGCGGCGATTTGACGTCTGCGGTGCCTGCACGGAAACGCAAAATTTTCCTCAGTGACCGGCAGTAACCTTAAAGGGAACCTGTCACCTGAAATTGGCGGGTGTTTGATTCACCCTTTCCTTACCCGCTAGCTGCATGCTGGCCGTAATATTGGATTGAAGTTCATTCTTACACGCCTGCGCAACGCAAGATTGCCAGTCCCGCCAAATTCAGGTGACAGGTTCGCTTTAAGGACATTATCGCTAGTCACTGATGCTGCAATCTTAGCAGCTCATTCATCAGTGGTTCTCATCCTGGACGGTCGCATCTTGGCACCTAGCCATGATCAGAGAGTACCTATAATAACTATGAAAAATAAATAGATCATAGTGAATTCACCTCAAGTGTGGCGTCTCTTTTGTGAGGCACTCTGCTTTTTTATTGACTTGTTTTGCACATTTGGTTTTAATTCTAATTAATGAAATATAATTTTATCCGGTGGTTTTCTGTACCGCAATATATTGCAACTGAATGTGCCTCCTCAGATGCACATTTAGTTGAAAATTGCGGGCCAGGAAATCAGATTGCGGCACCACTTCTTGACGGTTCGGGCAACTGCCTGTTATTTTTACAAGCAGTGTCACTGAACCGGTGAGAGCCCCCTGAATCCCACCACTGCAGTCAGTGTCTTAGGGTGTTCCCATGGTCAGTAAACACTGGGGGATTGATGCTGCATACATTCACCATGTCCAACCTGCAGCGTCCAGATGTTACAGCATAGTGGATGGGATCTGAAGAAATCTCATCTCCACTATGCATTCACAGATGCCTCCGGCTTCCCTGCGTATACGCACATATGGAGCAGCTTTCCAGATGCAGCATGTCAATTTAGCTTGCGGGGATGCTCTATCTCTGTAAGATTAATATCACCGTCCAATGTATTGGATGCGGTGATTCCACATGGTTCAATGAACACAGGCGGAATCACCGGCATTCAAAAGCCGTCAACGCTTTAGACGGAGCGGACATGTGCTGCGTCCAAAGCGCTGCTGGTTTCTGCCTGTGGAAACATACCCTCAGGGTATGTTTCCATGGTCAGTAAACGCTGTGGAATGGACGCTGCGTACAACTGCGGCGTCCAACCAGCAGCAGCCAGATTTTACAGCATAGTGGATGGTATTTGAAGAAATCCCATCTCCACTATGCGTGCATCTGCAGCTGCAGCGGAGACGGACATGCAGCGCGTCTTTCCAGACTGGCGCATGTCAATTTATCTCGCGGAGACGCTCAGTCTCTTCAAGATAAATGTCCCCATACACTGTATTGGACGTGGTGATTCCGCATGGTTCAATGAACACATTCGGAATTACAGCACGTACAAAAGTCGGCAGCGCTTTGGATGGAGCAGATAAGTGCTGCGTTCAAAGCGCTGCCGGTTACTGACCGTGCGAACATACCCATATATATATATATATATATGTATATATATATATATATATACTTCTCACCTATGTCTTGCCTCTCTGTTGTGCTTTCTGTCTCTCTTCTTACATCTTTTCTCTCTCCCGCTCTGATTTTTATATTTCCTTTCTGCCGTCTTCTCCCTGCTTGTCTGTGACTCCAACCCTGACATTTAGCCCCGCCCCTCCATGGCTCTTCATAGTGTGGGAACTGTGACGCTGCTGGAGGAGAGGGATCCGATGCTTCTGCTGCTGACTGCAGGTGAGGGGGTGAGTACTAGTGTCACAGCGTATGTGACTGTGTGTGCCCCTGCTACACTGCAGCCGGAAACTCTCTGCACGGCCGCGCGCACTGCCAGCGCTCTGCTCCAGTCCTCACTATGCATGGAAGGAAGGAGCAGAGAATGAGTGCACACAGCCGCACTGATACCCGGCGTTCTAGCGCGCCGGCTTAGTACCAGGTGAGCAGAAGTGAGGGGCCCGCTTGGGGCCCCTCTCTGCTCACCGGGCCTCATACGCCAGTAAGGGCAGTAATGCCCTGATGGCGGCCGTGACAGTGGGAAAAATAAGTATTTGATACACTGACGATTTTGCAAGTTTTCCCACCTACAAAGGATACAGAGCTCTGTAAATTTTACCATAGATATGCTTCAACTGTGAGAGACAGAGTGTAATAAAATCCAGAAAATCACATTGTATGAATTTTACAGAATTAACTTGCATTTTATTGCATAAAATAGGTATTTGATACAATAGAAAACCAGAACTTAATATTTTGTACAGAAACATTTGTGTGCAATTATAGAGGTCAGAAGTTTCCTGTAGTTCTTGACCAAGTTTTCACAGACTGCAGCAGGGATTTTGGCTGACATACAGATCTTCTCAAGATCTTTCAGTTTTTGGAGCTGTCATTGGGCAACATTGAGTTTCAGGTCTCTCCAAAGATTTTCTATTGGATTTGCCAGTTCTGGATAAAGCCTTGTAGAGGGGTAACAGCGGCGCATCTGCGTCTTGCTGGTGGACATGTAGGCTTAATACCCTTAGTGGATGGGGATAGCACTCCTGCGTCCTGAGGGAAGGCATGCCTCTACAAGGCTTTATCCAGAACTGGCAAATCCATTAAACCACATACAACTTACCAGCAATTTAAGGCTGATACGCTGGCACCTGCAAAAAAGGTTGTCTCCAGTGACATACCAACTCTCTATATAAATCGCATATGCAAACAGCAGCAAGACGCTGATGCACCACTGCTATTCCTCAACAAGGTCACACTAAGAGAAAAATCAACTATTAGGCCATACTTGGTATCAAAGGGAATGTACCTGCCCCCTGACACTACAGGGACAACATCCTCTTTACCATAAGAGCCACTCATAAATCCTGGATTAAGTGCGACTTTAGAGTTTGACCCGGGAGGGTCGAAACGTCACATCAGATTGAGTCGCTTGTACCTACTATTTGATCTGTCACATTTGATTGATTTCTGTTTTTCACTTGAATAAATTAGCAAGTTTCAAAAAATCCTTTTGTTTCAAAGATATTCCACACAGGGAGTGCGGTGGATTTCAATAATACTGATACTAGACCTACGGTCTGTCTCACCAGCACCCCGATCTAAATTTAGAGTGCAGGCCAAATTATATATATTTAGGATTTTTATCCATAACTCCCGTGTAGTTCTGGGCTGACTTCTGACCTTTCTCAGAATTATTCTTACCCCAAGAGTCAAGTTTTTGCATGGAGCCCCAGACAGACATGTATCTTGTGTTTCTACCATTTTCTAATAATTGCGTCAACAGTTGTTGCGCTCTTACAAAGTTTCTTGCCTATTGCCCCGCAGCCCATCCCAGCCTTGTGCAGGTTTACAATTTTGTCCCAGGTCTCCTTAGACAGCTCTTTGGTCTTGGCATTGGTGGAGGGGTTAGAGTATGATTGATCGAGTGTGTGGACAGGTGTCTTTAATACAGCTAACAAGTTCAAACAGGTGCAATTAATACAGGTTATGAGTGCAAAGTAGGAGGCCTTCTTAAAGAAAAACTAACATATCTGAGAGCTAGAATTCTTGCTAGCTGAAAATTGAACAAATACTTTTTTCATACAATAAAATGCAATTTAATTAAAAATCATACAATGTGATTTTATGGCTTGAAGTGTACCTACGATAGAAATGACAAATCTCTCCATTCTTTGTGGGTAGGAAAACTTGCAAAATCGTCAGTGTATCAACTACTTATTTTCCCCACTGTATGTGTGTATACATGCACTAATGTAACTGTAGCTTTTGTGTCCAAATGCAAAATCTGTAAATTGGCACCTGTCATTTATCCTAATTACACTGGATGTGGCAGAAAAGCCTTTGGGCCCATGGTTTGTCATTTTAGCCTAGCTATAACCCATAATAGCGACATCTCTGTATACTTTCACCATTTGTACAATGGAATTTTGAGCTCTTTTTACGTTCCAAGGTTTCTTTACGGCTGTGCATTGCATATGCATTATTTATTGTAAGAGGTTTTATGCATTTTGGCTTATGTCTTTTCTTGTGATTTAACTTGCGAGATCAACAAGAGAAATAAAAGGTGAGAATTTCATGAAATTTAGTGAATTTGACTCTCATTGTCAGTAGTGATGAGCGAGCATGCTCACCACTACTCGGTGCTCGCCCGAGCATCGCAGTGCTCGCGATGCTCGGTCCTTGCCGAGTATATCCAGCTTTGCTTTGCTCTTTAGAGCACCAATCAGCATGCAGTGATTGTCTGCCACACAATGTAATGTTGCAGCCATGTTGGTTGTGGCATTACAGTGATTGGCTGGCAGCACAGCATCATCAGGTCTGTATTAGACCGGATGCCACCCTGCTCATAACAGTCAGCTCCGGACTCGGGCAGTGCAGGGAAAGTTGCTGCTGAGATAGGGAGACATTTTCAATTTTATTAGTTAGTGTTTGTATACCATCTGTAATACATCTGTAATACAGGAATCCATCTCAACCAACAGTCCTTCTGAGGACTAATCGAGGTGTATATAGATATCAGTGCTGGGCAGGCAGGCAGTGTACGTGGGTACATGGATGTCAGTGCTAGACAGGCAGGCAGTGTATGTGACAGACTTCATTGCATATAGCAAGAGGGTCCATTCCAGTACTGTCTGCTGCTGCCTATTACAGATATTTATATACATAGTCCCAGGTACAAGGGGCCAGGAATTATTTTTGGCGCTCTTAATCCTGATTATTTTCTTTAAAAGCAATGCAGAGCTCCATTTGCATGTTGGCACTGCAGAATACAGCCAGATCCTTTCTATAATACAGCGTAAAAATCCAGCTATTTTAAACAGGGGTTTGGCCGTCACACAGATCACATCTCAGTGCATTGAAAATTTTGTCATTTGTGGCCTACTGTTAAATTTGTTGTAGTGTCTCAAATAAGAGACCAGTTTGCTGAAGAAAAAAAAATAGTTACCTATAGACCAGATATTTGAAACTGCAGTTTGTCCATCACACAGATCACATATCAGTGTGCTCCAAATCCAGCCATTTGTAGTGAACGTGTAAAATATTGTCCTCTATTTAAAATGGGCAAGGCATGTGGCAAGGGATGTGGAACTGGAGGTGATGGTGATGGTGCATGTAGAGGTCGAGGCCGTGGGCAAACTGAAATTGTGTCACAACAAACACACACATTTTCTCATCTGACCTTCCTTTTCGAATTACTATGGGACCACAGCACATCACTATTGAACCCAGAGCAGTGTCGAAAGGTTGTTGGTTTTATAGCGGATAATGCTTCCAGTCACTTTGCAGCCACCACCACCACCACCCTGTCTTCCACATGATCAAGTCTTAGTAGCCGTGAGTCTGGACCGCATATTCCTCACCCTGATCCTCCTTCCTTCCACCATGCAGAGTGCCTGGAGAAAACTGATCCCACACTAGGACACTCTGAAGAGCTGTACATTTTTCCATTTATAGATTCGGGCCTCCCGCCCGGTTTACATGAAGCGGGGAAAGAGGAGATGGCATGTAGCGATGCCCAAATATTTGAGCAGCCACAGCCACACAAAGGAGGCGGTGGGAAAGTGTCACAAGAGGTGGACGATGATGAGACACAATTCCCAGAAAGTCAGGAGGAGGACCAGGGTGCGGAAGTGGAAGATGAGGTGGTGGATAATATGGTAACTGACCCAAGCTGGCAGGAGGACATGTAGAGCAAGGACAGCAGCACACAGGGGGAGGGAGGTGTAGCACCCCAACAGACAGGAAGAAGCAGTGTGGTAGCCACAGACAGAAGGCAGGCAACCATTTCCCAACACCAACACGGCGGAATTTGCCAGTCCAACTGTTTTGTCTTCCTGAGTCTGGTAATTTTTCAAAGACTCTGCCAATAACCCCAAAAAGTCCATTTGCACAACCTGCCAGGCCAGCATCAGCTGCGGTAGCAAATTTACCAGCCTGACCACCACCAGCATGATCAGGCACATGGCAGCAAAGCACTCGACTTTGTGGGCCAAACCCCAGAGTCCATTAACAGTCTTTGTGAGTGACACCACTGCTTCTTCCACTGTTTTGCATAGAAGCCAATCCCCAGTCCACCGTGCATGTGATGATGCCTCTAGTCATGCACCTGTTGTTGCCCACAGTCAAGCAGCACCATCATCAAGCTGCTGTGTGTGCCTTGTATTGCCCATGTTTATTGTACTTTTCTATGTATGCCCCCTTTTATCACATGTAAATAGCCATGGAATAAATGGCGCTATAAAAATTAATAATAATAATAATAATAATAATAATAATAATAATGTTGTGCGTGCAAGACAATCCTCTGTCCATGGTGCATGCGAAGATGTCTCCTACCCTGCACCTGTCGTTGCACCCACTCGACTAGCACCATCAGCAAGCACCCCCACGTCCTTGCCGTAGAACAGCGTTCAGTTGTCCATACTACACTCCTTGGATCGCAAGCGCAAATACACAGCCAACGCCCCACAGGCCACACTACTAAATTCACACATTTTCTCGGCTGCTTGCTCTCGAAATGTTGCCTTTTAGGGTTGTGGAAAAGAAAGCTTTCTGCAACCTGATGGTGGCGGCCACTTTCAGGACTCGCTCCCCAACCGCCACTATTTCTTCCAGTGTGCCATTCCCAGATTACACAAGCATGTGTCCCACAACATTAACAGTGCCGTCAACAATGCAATTACTGGGAAAGTCCACCTAACCACAGACACGTGGACAAGTGATGGTGAGCAGGGATGGTACATCTCGCTGATGGCACACTGGGTTAACATACAGTAGTTAAAGCCGGGACCCAGTTGGACCTTGGGATGGAACACCTCCTCCCGATGCCAAGGACTGCGGGCCCTATGTTATTCAGGGTTGCCCCCACAGTCTACAGCTCTTGCACCTCATCCACCAAGATGGTGAGCGGCGATGATGCCATAATTAGCATCACCATCCGGCTTCTCTGCATTCTGAAAAGCTCTCTGCTCAAAACGAAAGAGGATGTCTTGCAGGCGGAGCACGAGGACATGGAGCAAGGAACCATACAGGGTGATTACACACAGCCCAGCCTCATGTCATCCCAACATGGATTGGGTGACAATGAGAAAGAGGAGGAAGAACAGGAGCTACTTTCATGCGCTGTAGATGGTACTACATGCACAACTGTCATACTGTTTGTTCAGCGTGGATGGCCTGAGGACAGGTAGGAGGAGGAGGAAAGCATGGTCAGTTGTCCTCTTGGTGAGGACACAGAAGTCTTGCCTGTTAGCAGTCTGGCACACATGGCTGAGTTTGTTACGCTTCCTTTCCCGTGACTCTTGTGTTCTCAAAATGTTGGGTGACAGTTATTAGTAGTTGGTGACACTTCTAGACCCATGCTACAAGGAGAACTTTCTATCTCTTATTCCAGAGGCAGACAGGTCTACTAAAATAGTGCAGTACCAGAGGACCCTTGTTGCAGAATTATTACAAAAATATATATCTGAAAATGCTGGCAGCAGAGTTCACAGTTTGTTGGACAACCAAGGAGTACATGTGAGAGAGATACAAATCCAGTCCAGCAGAGGCAGGGGAACACTGGAAAAGTCTTGAGAGAGTTTTCTCAGACTCTCCCATCGCACTGGCCCTGAGGTGGGGGGTACTCTCCCAAGGAGTGAAAATGTTTTGGAAGATGCTGAGAAAGTACCTTGCTGATCGTATCAACATCCTCCGTGATTCCTCTGTGCTTTATAATTATTAGGTATCCAAGCTGGACACGTATCATGAACTAGTTCTCTATGCCTTGGAGGTCCTGGCCTGCCCTGCCACTAGCATTTTGTCAGAGCGGGTTTTTAGTGCTGCTGGTGGAATGATAACTGATAAGCGCATCTGCCTGACAACTGAAAATGCTGACAGGCTGACTCTTCTAAAAATGAACAAGAGATGGATTGGGTCAGACTTATCTACACCATCGAATGATATCAGCATAACAAACTGAAATCCAGTGTCTTTTCCCATGCACCTCTTCACACCCACACATGGGTATGCGTTTCCTGATTTTGGCTATTTCCTTTTTCCGTCCTCCTTATCCTACACTACCAGATCACCAGGGTGACAGTGGTCCGTGATGCAACACCCACAATTTTTTTAAAGGGTGTTTATGATGCCCATACGCCAAAAAATGGTTATACAGTTTGTTCATGTATACCCCCCAGGGGTAAATGTTTGTCAGCCCATACACTTTGTGCATGGGCATTACAAATATAGGAGACCTGCTCCTTTTTAATGGGAACATTGTTTATGAAGTCCTCCTCCACAGCTCGTCAAAGGGGTATTGGGGTGTGTCCAAATTTGGGGCAGCTCAAGCATTCACTGCATAGGCAAACAGTATGGGAGACCCACCCCCATTTGGGCCTCCACCCTCTGTTGGGACCTCCAGTATGGAGTGGGCTGCTTTCCTACGTAACCTTCCATCCCCTGATATCTTTTGACCAGTTCGACCAGTTCATTGGCATTCCAGGGATGACCCTGGGCAACCCAAGTCTGTACGAGCCTCAGCAGGAAGTGTAGAAACCGGCCCATCACCACCCATTCTACCTTCTGCGCAGGCATAAAGGACTCCTGCTGCAGCCACTTCTGGACCAGGTGCAACAGCTCAAACATTTGGGAGTGGGTTGGTTTGTCCCGATGATACACCCAACGGTGAACCCGCTTGGCCCTGAGAGTCATTGTTACCCCCAAGCGTGCAAGAATATCAATTTTTAGCTTGCCATACTCTTTAGCATCCTGCAAAGCTAAATCATAGTATGCTTTCTGGGGTTCTGGCAGGAGATTCTCCCTCTCGGCGACCATTTCAAACACCTTCCGGAAAGCATCAACATTGCAATTCTCCATTGTAGATTCTTCAGCTTCAACAATGCAATTCTCCACTGCAGGTTCTTCAGCATGAACACTACAATTCTCCACTGCCGGTTTGTCAGCCTCGACACTGCAATTGACGGCAGGTTCTTCAACTTCAATATTGCAATTCTCCACTGCCAGTTCTTCAGCCTCATCACTGCAATTGACTGCAGGTTCTTCAGCTTCAATATTTCAATTCTCCACTGCAGGTTATTTACATAGTAACATAGTAACATAGTTAGTAAGGCCGAAAAAAGACATTTGTCCATCCAGTTCAGCCTATATTCCGTCATAATAAATCCCCAGATCTACGTCCTTTTACAGAACCTAATAATTGTATGATACAATATTGTTCTGCTCCAGGAAGACATCCAGGCCTCTCTTGAACCCCTCGACTGAGTTCGCCATCACCACCTCCTCAGGCAAGCAATTCCAGATTCTCACTGCCCTAACAGTAAAGAATCCTCTTCTATGTTGGTGGAAAAACCTTCTCTCCTCCAGACGCAAAGAATGCCCCCTTGTGCCCGTCACCTTCCTTGGTATAAACAGATCCTCAGCGAGATATTTGTATTGTCCCCTTATATACTTATACATGGTTATTAGATCGCCCCTCAGTCGTCTTTTTTCTAGACTAAATAATCCTAATTTCGCTAATCTATCTGGGTATTGTAGTTCTCCCATCCCCTTTATTAATTTTGTTGCCCTCCTTTGTACTCTCTCTAGTTCCATTATATCCTTCCTGAGCACCGGTGCCCAAAACTGGACACAGTACTCCATGTGCGGTCTAACTAGGGATTTGTACAGAGGCAGTATAATGCTCTCATCATGTGTATCCAGACCTCTTTTAATGCACCCCATGATCCTGTTTGCCTTGGCAGCTGCTGCCTGGCACTGGCTGCTCCAGGTAAGTTTATCATTAACTAGGATCCCCAAGTCCTTCTCCCTGTCAGATTTACCCAGTGGTTTCCCGTTCAGTGTGTAATGGTGATATTGATTCCCTCTTCCCATGTGTATAACCTTACATTTATCATTGTTAAACCTCATCTGCCACCTTTCAGCCCAAGTTTCCAACTTATCCAGATCCATCTGTAGCAGAATACTATCTTCTCTTGTATTAACTGCTTTACATAGTTTTGTATCATCTGCAAATATCGATATTTTACTGTGTAAACCTTCTACCAGATCATTAATGAATATGTTGAAGAGAACAGGTCCCAATACTGACCCCTGCGGTACCCCACTGGTCACAGCGACCCAGTTAGAGACTATACCATTTATAACCACCCTCTGCTTTCTATCACTAAGCCAGTTACTAACCCATTTACACACATTTTCCCCCAGACCAAGCATTCTCATTTTGTGTACCAACCTCTTGTGCGGCACGGTATCAAACGCTTTGGAAAAATCGAGATATACCACGTCCAATGACTCACCGTGGTCCAGTCTATAGCTTACCTCTTCATAAAAACTGATTAGATTGGTTTGACAGGAGCGATTTCTCATAAACCCATGCTGATATGGAGTTAAACAGTTATTCTCATTGAGATAATCCAGAATAACATCCCTCAGAAACCCTTCAAATATTTTACCAACAATAGAGGTTAGACTTACTGGCCTATAATTTCCAGGTTCACTTTTAGAGCCCTTTTTGAATATTGGCACCACATTTGCTATGTCCTGTGGAACAGACCCTGTCGCTATAGAGTCACTAAAAATAAGAAATAATGGTTTATCTATTACATTACTTAGTTCTCTTAGTACTCGTGGGTGTATGCCATCCGGACCCGGAGATTTATCTATTTTAATCTTATTTAGCCGGTTTCGCACCTCTTCTTGGGTTAGATTGGTGACCCTTAATATAGGGTTTTCATTGTTTCTTGGGATTTCACCTAGCATTTCATTTTCCACCGTGAATACCGTGGAGAAGAAGGTGTTTAATATGTTAGCTTTTTCCTCGTCATCTACAACCATTCTTTCCTCACTATTTTTTAAGGGGCCTACATTTTCAGTTTTTATTCTTTTACTATTGATATAGTTGAAGAACAGTTTGGGATTAGTTTTACTCTCCTTAGCAATGTGCTTCTCTGTTTCCTTTTTGGCAGCTGTAATTAGTTTTTTAGATAAAGTATTTTTCTCCCTATAGTTTTTTAGAGCTTCAATGGTGCCATCCTGCTTTAGTAGTGCAAATGCTTTCTTTTTACTGTTAATTGCCTGTCTTACTTCTTTGTTTAGCCACATTGGGTTTTTCCTATTTCTAGTCCTTTTATTCCCACAAGGTATAAACCGCTTACACTGCCTATTTAGGATGTTCTTAAACATTTCCCATTTATTATCTGTATTCTCATTTCTGAGGATATTGTCCCAGTCTACCAGATTAAGGGCATCTCTAAGCTGTTCAAACTTTGCCTTCCTAAAGTTCAATGTTTTTGTGACTCCCTGACAAGTCCCCCTAGTGAAAGACAGGTGAAACTGCACAATATTGTGGTCGCTATTTCCTAAATGCCCAACCACCTGCAGATTTGTTATTCTGTCAGGTCTATTAGATAGTATTAGGTCTAAAAGTGCTGCTCCTCTGGTTGGATTCTGCACCAATTGTGAAAGATAATTTTTCTTGGTTATTAGCAGAAACCTGTTGCCTTTATGGGTTTCACAGGTTTCTGTTTCCCAGTTAATATCCGGGTAGTTAAAGTCCCCCATAACCAGGACCTCATTATGGGTTGCAGCTTCATCTATCTGCTTTAGAAGTAGACTTTCCATGCTTTCTGTTATATTTGGGGGTTTGTAACAGACCCCAATGAGAATTTTGTTACCATTTTTCCCTCCATGAATTTCAACCCATATGGACTCGACATCTTCATTCCCTTCGCTAATATCCTCCCTTAAAGTGGACTTTAGACAAGACTTTACATAGAGACAAACCCCTCCTCCTCTCCGATTTTTACGATCCTTTCTAAACAGACTGTAACCCTGTAAGTTAACTGCCCAGTCATAGCTTTCATCTAACCATGTCTCGGTTATTCCCACTATGTCAAAGTTACCTGTAGATATTTCTGCTTCTAGTTCTTCCATCTTGTTTGTCAGGCTTCTGGCGTTTGCGAGCATGCAGTTTAGAGGATTTTGTTTTGTTCCAATCTCCTCACTGTGGATTGTTTTAGAAATGTTCTTACCTCCCTTCTGAGTATGTTTTCCTGGGTCGTCTTTGTACGAGTCTAATGTTTTTCTTCCCGTCCCCTCTTCTTCTAGTTTAACGCCCTCCTGATGAGTGTAGCGAGTCTTCTGGCGAATGTGTGTTTCCCAGGTTTGTTGAGGTGTAGTCCGTCTCTGGCGAGGAGTCCATCATACCAGTAATTCACACCGTGGTCCAGGAATCCAAATCCTTGTTGTCTGCACCATCGTCTTAGCCAGTTGTTTGCATCAAGGATCCTGTTCCATCTCCTGGTGCCATGCCCATCTACTGGAAGGATAGAAGAAAAAACTACCTGTGCATCCAGTTCCTTTACTTTCTTCCCCAACTCTTCAAAGTCCTTGCAGATTGTCGGTAGGTCCTTCCTTGCCGTGTCATTGGTGCCAACATGTATCAGAAGAAATGGGTGGACGTCCTTGGAGCTGAAGAGCTTTGGTATCCTATCGGTCACATCCTTGATCATCGCACCTGGAAGGCAGCATACTTCTCTTGCAGTTATGTCCGGTCTGCAGATGGCTGCTTCTGTGCCTCTCAGTAGTGAGTCTCCCACCACCACCACTCTTCGTTGCTTCTTGGCTGTACTTTTTGCTGTCACTTGTTGCTGTGTGCCCTTTTCTTTTTTGCTTGCTGGTATTGCTTCATTCTTAGGTGTGCCATCTTCATCCTCTACAAAGATTTGATATCGGTTCTTCAGTTGTGTGGTTGGTGATTTCTCCATGGTCTTCTTGCTTCTTTTGGTCACATGCTTCCACTCATCTGCTTTTGGAGGTTCTCTGACACTTTTTGCACCTTCTGTGACCAGTAGAGATGCTTCTGTTCTGTCTAGAAAGTCTTCATTCTCTTTGATGAGTTTCAAAGTTGCTATTCTTTCTTCCAGACCCCGCACCTTTTCTTCTAAAAGGGCCACTAGTCTACACTTCTGACAGGTGAAATTGGATTCTTCTTCTGGTCGATCTGTGAACATGTAGCACATGCTGCAGCTCACCATGTAGGTTGTCACATCTGCCATGTTGCTCCTAGATCCTGCTGACTTGCTGTGTGTTTTCCTTCTTGTGTAATCTACTCAGCCAAGCTCTCTTGCAATAATGTCCTACAGGCAATTTAGCCTCAACACTGCAATTGACTGCAGGTTCTTCAGCTTCAATATTGCAATTCTCCACTGCCGGTTCTTCAGCCTCAACACTGCAATTGACTGCAGGTTCTTCAGCTTCAATATTGCAATTCTCCACTGCCAGTTCTTCAGCCTCATCACTGCAATTGACTGCAGGTTCTTCAACTTCAATATTGCAATTCTCCACTGCCAGTTCTTCAGCCTCAACACTGCAATTGACTGCAGGTTCTTCAGCTTCAATATTGCAATTCTCCACTGCCGGTTCTTCAGCCTCAACACTGCAATTGACATTAGGTTATTCAGCTTCAATATCACAATTCTCCACTGCAGGTTATTCAGCCTTAACACTGCAATTGACTGCAGGTTCTTCAGCTTCAATATTGCAATTCTCCACTGCAGGTTATTCAGCCTCAAATCTGCAATTCTTCACTGCCGGTTCTTCAGCCTTAATACTGCAATTCACTGCATAGGCAAACAGTATGGAGTACCAACTTCCTAATAATGGGAACATTGCTTTCAGGTGGCCCTCCTGTACGTCTCTTCAAAGGGTTTTTGGGGTGTGTCCAAATTTGGGGCAGGTGTTGCATTCACTGCTTAGGCAAACAGTATGGGAGTACCAACTTCCTAATAATGGGAACATTAATTTCACGTGTCCGTCCTGTATGTCAGATTGCTTTCAGGTGTCCCTCCTGTACGTCTCTTCAAAGAGTTATTTGGGTGCGTCTAAATTTTTGGCAGCCCTGCCACTCACTGCATACGCAATAGCAGTGTAGGAGACCCACTGTTAAATAATAGGAGCAAAAAAACATAGCCGCCTGATAGATGAATAGTAAAGGCCGCCTGATGGCTCTATAAAATTAGGCTTTGTGACTTTCAGAGATCCTCCTTCATAAAAGAAATAGGATGTATCTGATGATGTGTCACACTCCACATGGCCAGATAAGGTTGAAAAATTAAAAATTACGTTTCCCAGTGAATGCATTTGTTTTGGTTGAAAGCAATGCTAAAGTTCAAAAACGCATCAAAAACGCTACGTGTGAACATAACCCAAGGTGTGGAGGAGCATTTTTGTTTTTGGTTATTTATTTTGCCTTATATACAGTACAAGTCATTACCTTAGAAAGAATGTTCCTTAACATATTTCCCAGGATAATCCATTTTGGTTTCGTTTTTGTATGTTTTATTGTGAGTCTGAAAAAGTGGCGTAAGATTCTGACAACATTGTTCACAGTAGTGACCTGGGAGACAGAAATGCTTCCGTGGGTCTTCCCCATGATGTTCCCATGTACTTTGAGCAATGGTCCCATCGGTTTCTGCTATTTCAAGTTCCTCTGCAGATTGCCGGGGGGGCCGCGGTAAAAATGCTCGCGTTTCCCATAGACTTACATTGTGCTTGTTGCTCGGGTCGAGCACCTGTGCATTCCAATATGCTCGACCCGAGCAATGAGCACTCTAGCATTTTAGTGCTTGCCCATCACTTGTTATCAGTAATGATTATATTTTATTATATAGTGTTCTGTAATATATTTTTAATACTAAATATGAGAGACATAAAAATACTGCAGCAAAATCCTATACAAACTTCGTTGCTTTATCATACAATATAGCCCCTCCTAACCCTGATAATAGAAGTAAAGTATATAGGAAAATGTAATATATGCAGTTCCCTAATACACAATACAAGCTAAGGAGATAGCAGACTTCAACATTTATAGGCCTATTTTATATGATTTTATTATCGGCAGTCTCATTGTTGTGGCGGCTGGCAGCATATATAGTAAATGTGTCATTCTGACATTAATTATACTCTTGTTAGACAGTAGAAAGAACTTGATCTTCCTGTAATGAAAGCTTTAATTTACAAGGCAAAGGCTATAAAATAAGTGTTACATTTCAGAACGAGAAAACAGTTTTATCCTATTTTAAGCTTTTTGTTTATTAAAAAGAACCTGTCATGTGAAAAAGACTGATTTTCTGAGATGGAGAGAAAATGGTCATCTGCACCTATACGATAACAGATGAAAATCTTTATTTTTCACGGTTCAGGGGAGATGATTGGATCATTTCGATACAAACTAAATTTGAGTCAAAATCCCAGCGAATTCACACAATGAGCAATTCGATTTGCGTGAAGAACCAAAAAAAAACAGCTGTTAACCGTTTACACTTTGCAGAAGATTGCATGAGTCACAAACTATTCAGGCTTCCCTAAAATGCCTTACAGCTATCACATGGCATGATAGCAACACCAACCATGAGAGACTTACCCTGTGTTTCTGATGATGGCAATGTGGGAGTTAACATCGCTTGATGTGCATGCACTTACAAATTGGAAAGATTACTTGCTGTTCGGACATCCTAGATCAATCCTGAAAGTATGAAAGTATTGCTTGCATTGTGGGCACTTTGGATCTCTCTCTTGCTCACTCCTTTTTCTAACTGCCGGATGACAATCATTCATTTCTAGAGTCGCCCTACTTCAAAATTAGTAAGGATGCCTTTCCATTAAAATTAAGAAAATTAATTGTATACACCCCTAGCAGACCATAGAGTGTTAGACACCTATTCTCAGAACAATTGTACTTCCTATAATAATTTGCCGCCATTACATTTTTCATAACTATTAGCCAAACCTGGAAAATTTGTCTTTTAACTCCTTAGTGATGGAGCCAGTTTTGTACTTAATGATCAAGTCAATTTTTAGAGTTCTGACCACTAGTGTTGAGCATTCCGATACCGCAAGTATCGGGTATCGGCCGATATTTGCGGTATCGGAATTCCGATACCGAATTCCGATACTTCCCGCGTATTGGATACCGGAATCGGAAGTTCCCAGAATTCAAACTGAACGCAGCAGCCAATGAGGAATGATTGGAAGTGTGGGCACATCCTGTTTAGCATGGTGGGCATGTAAGTACTGGCAAGGCTGTGATTGGCTGCTGAAATGATGTCACTCTGCACTATAAAAAACGCTGCCGCCATTTTGCGCTCACTCTGCTGTGATTTCAGTTAGGGACAGGATGCTGTGTTCTAACTGAGGGCCAGTTGAGCTAGCTAATTGCTTTATTTTCCTTTCCAAAGGCTAATTTAGCAAAACGCTGTGTGTTCTTCACTGTTAACCTTGCTCTTGCCTTGCAGCGCTGTTTTAACAGCGTTCTGCAAGGTCTCTGTGTGTGTGTGTGTGTGCAGCTCACTCTGTAGTCTGTGTGCAGCCATATACCCGGTTGTATTCAGCTCAGGGGGGGTTCACACTGCCTCACACAGTTGTCCTTTTTTGCTCATAGTGCAGCCTGCTGCACATTTTTTCTCAAATTTCCTATTAGTGTTTTTCCACCAGTCTCCAGCTAAATTGTGGAAAAACACTACATAGGATAACCTAGAGGGGGTTTTTTGGGCCTTGCAGCGCCGTTTACGGCTGTCTGCACGGTCTCCGTGTGAGCCCAGCTCGCCCTGTAGTCTGTGTGCAGCCATAGCCGGTTGGATTCAGCTCAGGGTTCGTTACTGGCTCATACCTTGAGAAAAATTTTCCTTTTTTTCAAATAGTGCAGCCTGTTTAAAAATGTAAAAAAAAATTCCCTATTAGTGTTTTTCCACCCGTCTCCAGCTAAATTGTGGAAAAACACTACATAGGATAACCTAGAGGGGGGTTTTTGGGCCTTGCAGCGCCGTTTACGGCTGTCTGCACGGTCTCTGTGTGAGCCCAGCTCGCCCTGTAGTCTGTGTGCAGCCATAGCCGGTTGGATTCAGCTCAGGGTTCGTTACTGGCTCATACCTTGAGAAAAATTTTCCTTTTTTTCAAATAGTGCAGCCTGTTTAAAATTTAAAAAAAAAAATTCCTATTAGTGTCTTTCCACCCGTCTCCAGCTAAATAGTGGAAAAACACTACATAGGATAACCTAGAGGAGGGTTTTTTGGCCTTGCAGCGCCGTTTACGGCTGTCTGCACGGTCTCCGTGTGATTTAAACTAGCTCTGTAGCCCGATCTGCACACAAAAAAAAGTAAAGTTCACCAAACACAACTTAACACTTGTGTAGGCCACAATTGAAAAATAATAAAGTTTAGTCCACACTTTACAACATTAGTGTTTCTTACACCTGTTAGGAGGAGCATTTCAGGAATAAGCACACTAAGGCCTTACTACTTTTCTGCTTATCTTTATCTGTCAACCAAGATGAAGAGGGCAGGGAGTAAGGCACGTGGGCGTGGGCGCGGAGCAGGGAGAGGAGCAGGGAGAGGACATGGTGATTCTGTGCCTGCTGCGGGCGCCGGTGACTCGTCGTCACTCAGTTTTAGCAGGGAACAGTCCTTCATGCGCAGCTTTGTCGGAGAGCGCCGTGCACCGCTGCTGCGTGAAGACCAAATTGAAGCCGTTGTCGGGTGGATGGCAGCTAACGCCTCGGCATCGACTTCAGTTAGTGCCACATCCTCTCAGGCACAGAGCACTGGAGAGCAGCCATCTGTCTCTTCACCACCTGCCAAATTGGCCAGGCAGTCAGAGAGCCCAGGACAGGAGCCGTCTCTACTTCTGTTCTCTGAATCTCTTGGCTTGGAAACAGGGGGCCAGCCAAGCAGCATTGGAGAAATGGAAGAAGAGGCAGTGTGCAGTGATGCCCAACAGCTTTTTCTCTCTGACTCTGAAGAGGCAGGTGGGCCAGTGCCTCCGGTGACCACAGCGCAGTACGCATCTGATGATGAAACTCAGGTGCCGCTTTCTGGTGCGTACTGTGCTGCCGAGACTACCCAGGAGGAGCAGTTGGTGGCAGAGGGTAGTGGAGATGATGAGGTCCTTGACCCATCGTGGCGTGAGGAACAGGAAGGTGGTGGGAGCAGCTCGTGTTGCCTCTTCCTCCAGCTCACGCACAGCTGGTTTGACTTCCTCCCAGGATCGCCATGGAATAAACTCTGGCACTGTTGTCCAGAGACCTTGTGTAATTCCACCCACAGCACCACCTTCCCAGTCATCCTCACACTCCCAGTCTACTCTACAGCCATCGGTAGTACAGGCATGGGAGAAAAGGCGGGCATTCTCGGCCAACCACCCCCGAGCACAGGCTCTGAATGCAGGCATTGCCAAACTGTTGTCCCTGGAAATGCTCCCGTTCAGGCTGGTGGAGACTGACAGCTTCCGTGACTTGATGGCATTGGCAGTCCCACAGTACAAGGTGCCCAGCCGCTTTTACTTCAGCAGGCAGGCTGTCCCTGCCCTGCACAGGCATGTTGAGGCAAACATAAAACATGCGCTACTGAACGCCGTCAGTAGCAAGGTCCACCTCACCACCGATGCGTGGACCAGTCAGCATAGACAGGGGCGATACGTTTCCCTCACTGCCCATTGGGTTAATGTTGTTGAGCCAGGTACAGATTGTGCGAGTGGCGCAGGACGTGTCCTGCCCACTCCAAGGATTGCAGGAATCCAGTCTGTACGCATCGACTCCTCCTCTTACACCAGTTCCTCAGATTCCTCTCTGCAGGATCCGTCACAGTCCACCTCCACATGGACCCGTGAACGTTTACCTATGACCGACATGAGCACAGCCGTGGCCAAACGTCAGCAGGCCGTCTTGAAACTAGTTTCATTGGGGCATCGAAGCCACACAGCGCAGGAGCTCTGGAATGCCATCAAGCAGGAGAGCGATGTGTGGTTACTGCCAGCGAATCTCCAGCCAGGCATGGTAGTGTGTGACAATGGCCGAAATCTGGTGGCAGCTTTGGCCCTTGGCAACCTCACTCACATCCCATGTCTGGCACATGTGCTCAATTTGGTTGTGCAGAGTTTTCTGAGGGACTATCCGGATCTTGATGCCCTGCTGCACAAGGTCCGCCTAGAGTGTGCTCACTTGCGGCGTTCCAGCTTGGCCAGATCCCGCATTGCTGCTCTGCAGCGCCGATTCCGCCTTCCGGAACACCGCATCATATGTGACCTACCTACCCGGTGGAATTCCATGTTACATATGTTGGAGCGGTTGTGTGAGCAGCAGCAAGCAGTTATGGAGTACCAGCTGCATCAGGCGCAAAGAAGTCGCAGTCAGCGCCGATCAGACTTCACAACCACAGAGTGGGCCACTATGAAGGACGTCTGCCAGGTTTTGCGTCCTTTTGATTATTCCACGCGGATGGCAAGTGCAGATGATGCACTAGTCAGCATGACTGTCCCCCTTATCTGCCTGCTTCAGCAAACTTTGCAAGGGTTAAGGGATGATGTTGTGGAAGAGGTGGAGGATGAGGAGTCACCTTTTCCATCAGCTTCTGGAGAGTCAGCGCCACGTGGTTCCTCACAAAGGGGTACGCAGGGGCCAATTTGTGAGGAGGATGAGGAGGAGTCAATGGAGGAGGAAGAGCTCCGTCCAGAGGAGGGAGCGACACAATTGTCCAGTGGTCAGTGTGTACAGCGAGGGTGGGGTGATGACGAGCGGGCAGAGATCATGTCTCAAGCAGGGGACAGTGTTTCTGGGCCAGTTGGCACTCTGCAGCACATGGTGGATTTCATGCTGCAGTGCCTGAGAAACGACCGCCGCATCGACCACATTCTCAACATGCCTGATTATTGGGTGTTCACCCTCCTCGATCCTCGCTACCGGGACAACGTCCAAAACCTCATCCCAGCGTTGACCTGGGAGCGTAAATTGCGGGAGTACCACGACACACTGGTGAATTCCATCATCTTCTCCTGTCCAACTGAGAGGAGTGCTGCTAGTGCTTTACAAAGCAGCTCAGTGCGTCGAGGCAGTGGGGGAGGAGGCTCTGCCCAAAGAAGGAGCAGAAGCAGTGCCTCTGCCCAAGGCAAGCCCAGTATGGCACAACTCTGGCACACTTTTGTGTGCCCGCCCCAAATGTCTACACCATCACCGGCGGCTCCAGTCAGCAGGAGGCAACGGTTCCGTCAGATGGTGACAGACTACATGGCTTGCCCTCTTACTGTACTCCCAGACGGCTCTTCCCCATTCAAGTTTTGGGTCTCTAAGCTGGATACATGGCCAGAGCTAAGCCAGTATGCATTGGAGGTGCTGGCTTGCCCTGCGGCTAGTGTCTTATCGGAACGTGTCTTTAGTGCCGCAGGTGGTGTACTAACAGACCGTCGCATGCGACTGTCCTCCGATAACGTTGACCGGCTTACTTTCCTGAAAATGACCCAGGCCTGGATCTCGCAGGAATTTGCCACTCCTCTGCCTGATTAAGTAATTGGGTGTCATCCAGGTCTCCTGCTGTGTTCATCTTTCTACCACCTGAACTGCTATTCCTGGGCTCCAACACCGCCAGTTGCGGCTCAGAAGTGCAGGCTGCACAGTAAAAACATACGACCCAGTGTTATTGGGTTTCAGTAACGTCAGCTGATACCCAGCTGTGTAGCCGGCAATGTGCCCTGCGACCGCCACGCTGGCACAACAACCTAAATGTAAGGGATCCTGTCCCCCCCCCCCGTCGTTTGTTACTGAAAGAGCCATCTTGTGCAGCAGTAATGCTGCACAAGGAAAAGGTAGCTCTTTTGGTTTATCTCCTTGCACACGCAGAACTTAACACTTATAAAATGTGTTCACTGATACCGTTATACCGTCCCGGAGCTGGGACTTTCCTTCGTAATGTGACGCAGCACAGCCGTCATTCCTACCCCCTTGGTGCCATGCGCTGCCTCCTCAGCGTTGTTTTAAGCTGTCACGGAGCCTGCGCTGTTCTGTTATCCCTTGGGCATGCCCTATTTGCGCTGCCTGTCTTCTGACTTAATTTGGTGTCAGGCTGGCTGCGCCTGTGCGGCCGCGCTGCCCGAGATCCCGCCTCGCAGTGTCTTCTGATTGAGTCACACTGCGGGCCTGGGATCCATGGGCATGCGCAGTGCATATACTAGCCTCTCACTCCCCTTCTTCACGCTTCTTCAGACTAGGCGGCGTCAGCTGATCCCTAATAGCATGCCACGGCCGTGACGCCGCACAGTCTGAAGAAGCAGGAAGGAGGTGAGTGAGAGGCGATGATATGCACTGCGCATGCCCATGGATCCAAGGCCCGCAATGGGATTACGTTAGACGAGACTGCGAGGTGGGATCTGGAGCAGCGTGGACGCACAGGCACTGACAGCCTGACACCAAATTATGTCAGAAGACAGGCAGCGCTAATTGGGCATGGCCAAGGGCTAACAGAACAGCGCAGGCTCCGTGACAGCTTAAAACAACGCTGAGGAGGCAGCGCACGGCACCAAGGGGATAGGAATGACAGCTGTGCTGTGTCCCATTACGAAGGAAATTTGCACCTCCGGGACGGTTGAACGGTATAAGGGGACACATTTTTAGTGTTTACTTCAGTGTTTGCAAGGAGCATAATTAAAAGAGCAACCTTTTCCTTTTGCATCCTTAGTGCTGCACAAGATGGCTCTTTCAGCTACAAACGTCTTGGGGGGGTGTTAAAGGTTCCCTTTCAACTTGCTCCAATCAGGCTTCGGCCTACACTCTGTTCCTCTGCTCCTCCTGCTGACCCTGGGCTCTAACACCGCCAGTTGGTGCCTGGAAGTGCTGTGTGCACAGTTAACAGTCGCTCCTCTGTTATTGGGGTTCAGTAACGTCAGCTGATCCCCAGCTGTGTGTGCGGCAATACCTCCAATCTGCTCCTCCTGCTGTCCCTGGGCTCCAACACCGCCAGTTGGTGCCTGGAAGTGCTGTGTGCACAGTTAACAGTCGCTCCTCTGTTATTGGGGTTCAGTAACGTCAGCTGATCCCCAGCTGTGTGTGCGGCAATGCCTCCAATCTGCTCCTCCTGCTGTCCCTGGGCTCTAACACCGCCAGTTGGTGCCTGGAAGTGCTGTCTGCACAGTCAACAGTCGCTCCTCTGTTATTGGGGTTCAGTAACGTCAGCTGATCCCCAGCTGTGTATCCGGCAACGTGTCATGCGACCGCCACGCTGGCACACCTAAAATGTAAGGGGACCTGTCCCCCCCCCCTAGGCGTTTGTTACTGAAAGAGCCACCATGTGCAGCACTAATACTGCACAAGGGAAAGGTCGCTCTTGAAATTATACTCCTTGCAAACGCTGAACTACACACTCATGTAATGTGTCCCCTCACACCGTCCAACCGTCCCGCAGGTTGGACTTTCCTTTTTAATGTTACGCAGCACAGCCGTCATTGCTACCCCCTTGCCACCGTGCGCTGGCTCCTTAGCGTTGTTTGATTCCGTCATGGACCCTGCGCTGTTATGTTATCCCTTGGCCATGCACAGTTTGCGCTGCCCGTCCTCTGACATCATTTGTTGTCGTCCTGGCTGCGCCTGTGCGTCCACGCTGCCCGAAATCCCACCTCGCAGTGTCGTCTAATGTGATCCCACAGTGGGCCTGGTATCCATGGCCATGCGCAGTGCATATACTAGCCTCTCATTCCCCTTCTTCACGCTTCTTCAGACTAGGCGGCGTCAGCTGATCCCTAATAGCATGCCACGGCCGTGACGCCACACAGTCTGAAGAAGCAGGAAGGAGGTGAGTGAGAGGCGATGATATGCACTGCGCATGCCCATGGATCCCTGGCCCGCAGTGGGACTACATTAGATGACACTGCAAGGTTGGATCTCGGGCAGCTTGGACGCACAGGCACTGCCAGCCTGACACCTACATGATGTCAGAAGACGGGCACCGCTAACTGTGCATGGCCAAGGGATAACATTACAGCGCAGGCTCCGTGACAGAACCAAACAACGTTGAGGAGGTGGCGCACGGCACCAAGGGGGTTGGAATGACGGCTTTGCTGTGTCACATTACAAAGGAAAGTCCCACTTCCGGGACGGTTTGACAGTGTGAGGGGACACATTATATGAGTGTGTACTTCAGCGTTTGCAAGGAGCATAATTTTCGGAGCCACCATTTTCCATGTGCAGTATTACTGCTGTACAAGATGGCTCTTTCAGCAACAAATGCCGGGGGGGGGGGGTTAAAGGTTCCCTTTCAACTTGCTCCACTGCAGGCTTCGGCCTACACTCTGCTCCTCTTTGATTCCCTGGGTTTCAACACTGTCAGTTGCCACCTGGAAGTGTTGTCTACACAGAAAAAACACTAGGTGATGTGTCGGTGGGGTTCAGCACGGCCAGCTGTTCCCCTGCTGTGTAGTCGGCAACGTTTCCAGCACAAGCCACGCTGGCACAACAGAACAAAAGCTGCCACCAGTGCAGGCTTCGGCCTACACTCTGCTCCTCTCCTCCTCCTGCTGACCCTGGGCTTAAACACCGCTAGTTTTTGCCCGGAAGTGCTAGCTGCACAGAGAAAAACACCAGCCAATGTGTTAGTGGGGTTCAGCAACGCCAGCTGTTCCCCTGCTGTGTAGCCGGCAACGTGACCTGCAAACGCCACGCAGGCACATGAACTGAAATTAAAGGGAACCTGGCCCCACCCCCCCAGGTGTTTCTATGTATAACAGCCACCTAGTACAGCAGTACTGCTGCATTTGTACAAGGTGGCTGTTTTTTTATCCTTGCCCACGTAGAATTAAACACGTAAAATATGTGTCTCATTACAGACCATTACAATGTCCCTGAGGTGTGACTTTCCTTTTTAATGACACGCACCACCCCCCTTGGTAGCGCTGCCAGTCTTCTGACATTATTGGTTGGCTGCCTGTGCCTGTGCGTCCGCCCTGCCCGACACAACCCCCCTCGTTTCATATATTTTGGCTGCGAGGGTGTGATTGATGGGCATGTGCAGTGCATATGTTCGCCTGTCTTAACTCATCTCCTTCCGCCTTCTTCAGACTGTGCGGCCTCCTGGCCGTGGTAGGCGATAAGGGATCAGCTGAGGCCGCCCAGTCTGAAGCAGGTGTAAGGACATGTGTGAGCGGCAAACATATTTACTGCACAAGGCCACGAATCCCAGCCACGCAGTGTGATTTTTTGAAAACACACTGTGGGCCTGGGATTCATATCCATTGCTAACCACAACGGCCAACATGAAATGAGGTGAGAAGACAGGCAGCGCTCACAGCGCATGGCCAAGAGATCACAATAGCGCAGACTCCTGTACAGCTAATACAACGCTCAGGAATGTGCGCCCACCACCTAGGTGTAAATTTTGACACCTGTGCTGCGTCTCCTTAAAAAGACAAGTCACGCCTCCACTACTGTTTGACAGTATAATGGGCTAAATAGTGTACGTGTTTTATTCAGCGTGTGCAAGGAGCAAACTAAATAGAGCAACCTTTTACTTGTGCAGCATTAATGCTGCACAAGGTGTGGCTCTTGTACCTTGCAACACCTGAGGGGGGGTTAAAGGTTACCTTTGAAATTGGTTCAACTAGGCTTCGGCCTACACTCTGCTCCTCTCCTCCTCCTGCTGACCCTGGGCTCTAACACCACTAGTTTTTGCCCAGAAATGCGAGCTTCACAGAGAAAAACAACAGCCAATGTGTTAGTGGGGTTCAGCACCGCCAGCTGTTCCCCTGCTGTGTAGCCGGCATCGTGTCCAGCACAAGCCACGCTGGCACAACCGACCAAAAGCTGCCACCAGTGCAGGCTTCGGCCTACACTTTGCTCCTCTCCTCCTCCTGCTGACCCTGGGCTCAAACACCGCCAGTTTTTGCCCGGACATGCGAGCTGCACAGAGAAAAACACCAGTCAATGTGTCAGTGGGGTTCAGCAACGCCAGCTGTTCCCCTGCTGTGTAGCTGGCAACGTGTCCTGCAAACGCCACGCAGGCACATGAACTGAAATTGAAGGAAGCCTGCCCCCCACCCCCAGGTGTTTCTATGTATAACAGCCACCTTGTACAGCAGTACTGCTGCATTTGTACAAGGTGGCTGACTTTTTCTCCTTGCCCACGTGGAACTCAACACGTACAAAATGTGTCTCATTGAGACCATTCAACTGTCCCTGAGGTGTGACTTTCCTTTCTAATGATACGCAGCACCACCCTTGGTAGCGCTGCCCGTCTTCTGACATCATTGGTTGGCTGCCTGTGCCTGTGCGTCCGCCCTGCCCAACACAACGCCCCTCGTTGTCTCATATTTTGGCAGCGAGGGTGTTATTGATGGGCATGTGCAGTGCATATGTTCGCCTGTCTTAACTCATCTCCTTCCGCCTTCTTCAGACTGTACGGCCTCATGGCCGCGGCATGCGATAAGGGATCAGATGAGGCCGCCCAGTCTGAAGTAGGTGTAAGGACATGTGTGAGCGGCAAACATTAACTGCACAAGGGCACGAATCCCACCAACGCAGTGTGATTTTTTCCAAACACACTGTGGGTCTGGGATTCATGTCCACCGCTAACCGCATTGGCCAACATGAAATGAGGTCAGAAGACAGGAAGCGCTCACAGTGCATGGCCAAGGGATAACAAGAGCGCAGACTCCTGTACAGCAAATAACAACGCTCAGGAAGCTGCGCCCATGCACCAAGGTGTTATTTTCGACACCTGTGCTGCTTTTCCTTAAAAAGACAAGTCACGCCTCCACTACTGTTTTACAGTAGAATGGGCTAAATAGTGTACGTGTTTTATTCAGCGTGTGCAAGGAGCAAAATTAATAGAGCAACCTTTTACTTGTGCAGCATTAATGCTGCACGAGGTGTGGCTCTTGTACCTTGCAACACCTGAGGGGGGTTAAAGGTTACCTTTGAAATTGGTTCAACTAGGCTTCGGCCTACACTCTGCTCCTCTCCTCCTCCTGCTGACCCTGGGCTCTAACACCGCTAGTTTTTGCCCTGAAGTGCTAGCTGCACAGAGAAAAACACCAGCCAATGTGTTAGTGGGGTTCAGCACCGCTAGCTGTTCCCCTGCTGTGTAGCCGGCAACGTGACCTGCAAATGCCACGCAGGCACATGAACTGAAATTAAAGGAACCCTGCCACCCACCCCAAGGTGTTTCTATGTATAACAGCCACCTTGTACAGCAGTACTGCTGCATTTGTACAAGGTGGCTGACTTTTTCTCCTTGCCCACGTGGAACTCAAAACGTACAAAATGTGTCTCATTGAGACCATTCCACTGTCCCTGAGGTGTGACTTTCCTTTGTAATTATACGCAGCACCCCCCTTGGTAGCGCTTCCCATCTTTTGACATCATGGTTAGCTGGCTGCGCCTGTGCATCCGCCCTGCGTGAAACAACGCCCCTCGTTGTCTTATTTATTTTGTCAGCGAGGGTGTGGTTTGTGGGCACGAGCAGTGCATATGTTCGCCTGTCGTCACTCATCTCCTTCCGCCTTCTTCAGACTGTGCGGCCTCCTGGCCGCGGCATGCGAAAAGGGATCAGCAGAGGCCGCCCAGTCTGAAGCAGGTGTAAGGACGTGTGTGAGCGTCGAAAATATTTACTGCTCAAGGCCACGAATCCCAGCACCGCAGTGTGACTTTATGAAAAGGCAGTGTGGGTCTGGGATTTATGGCCATCGTTAACCGCAGCGGCCAACATGAAATGAGGTCATAAGACGGGCAGCGCTAACAGGGCATTGCCAAGGGATAACACAAGAGCGCAGACTCCTGTACAGCAAAAAACAACGCTCAGGAAGCTGCGCCAAGCACAAAGGCGTTATTTGGGACACCTATGCTGCGTCTCCTTAAAAATACAAGTCACGCCTCAACTACAGTTTGACTGTAGAATGGGCTAAATTGTGTACGTGTTGGATTCAGCGTGTGCAAGTAGACAAATTAATAGAGCAACCTTTTCTTGTGCAGCATTAATGCTGCACAACGTGTGGCTCTTGTACTTTGTAACACCTGAGGGGGGGTTAAAGGTTACCTTTGAAATTGGTTCAACTAGGCTTCGGCCTACACTCTGCTCCTCTCCTCCTCCTGCTGACCCTGGGCTGTAACAACGCTAGTTTTTGCCCGGAAGTGCTAGCTGCACAGAGAAAAACACCAGCCAATGTGTTAGTGGGGTTCAGCACCGCCTGCTGTTCCCCCACTGTGTAGCCGGCAAAGTGTCCTGCAAACGCAACGCAGACACAAAGCTGACTCCAGTGCAGGCTTCGGCCTACACTCTGCTCCCCCTGCTTACCCTTTGCTCCAACACCGCTAGTTGGGGCTGTAGGAAGACAATGTTTGATAGGCAAAGCATCCGGGTTCCAGCACCGCAAGCTGGTTCTCGGCAGTGTTTTTGTCACAGGTACTCCCTCGTGCCAAACCTGGTTTCAGCACCGTCAGCTGTTTCCAGGTTGTGTCAAGCTCACTGAGACGCCTATGCTTGCCCCGTCGTGGTGCGGTCGGGTTAGCCAACTCCAGGGTGCCTCCAGTTTAGGAGCTTCCTATGTGGGCTGCGTGAACTGGTAGTCAAGGCTGGTTCTGTAGTGCCAGTAGGCCCAGCTCCCCCTGTAGGACTGTTGGGGTTCGGTAACTGCGGCTGCCTCGCGGCCTAGCTGTTCTCTCCTCTCCTGTGGGCCTTCGGGTCCACCACCTGGTTCCAGCACCGTCAGCTGGTTCCGGGCCGAGCCTTTGGCTTAGGTGCCTCCTCCTGGGTATCCGAGTTCCGCCAACGCCAGGCGGTCCTTGGTAGTGCTTTTAAGCGCGGGCACCTACAGCTTAGTAACCGGGTTCCAGCACCGTCAGCTGGTCCTCGGTCGTGCCATTGGCTCTTGCACACTGGGGCAACGCATCTGGGTTCCAGCACCGCCAGCTGGTTCTCGGCAGTGTTTTTGTCACAGGTACTCCCTCGTGCCAAACCTGGTTTCAGCACCGTCAGCTGTTTCCGGGTTGTGTCAAGCTCACTGAGACGCCTATGCTTGCCCCGTCGTGGTGCGGTCGGGTTAGCCAACTCCAGGGTGCCTCCAGTTTAGGAGCTTCCTATGTGGGCTGCGTGAACTGGTAGTCAAGGCTGGTTCTGTAGTGCCAGTAGGCCCAGCTCCCCCTGTAGGACTGTTGGGGTTCGGTAACTGCGGCTGCCTCGCGGCCTAGCTGTTCTCTCCTCTCCTGTGGGCCTTCGGGTCCACCACCTGGTTCCAGCACCGTCAGCTGGTTCCGGGCCGAGCCTTTGGCTTAGGTGCCTCCTCCTGGGTATCAGAGTTCCGCCAACGCCAGGCGGTCCTTGGTAGTGCTTTTAAGCACGGGCACCTACAGCTTAGTAACCGGGTTCCAGCACCGTCAGCTGGTCCTCGGTCGTGCCATTGGCTCTTGCACACTGGGGCAACGCATCTGGGTTCCAGCACCGCCAGCTGGTTCTCGGCAGTGTTTTTGTCACAGGTACTCCCTCGTGCCAAACCTGGTTTCAGCACCGTCAGCTGTTTCCGGGTTGTGTCAAGCTCACTGAGACGCCTATGCTTGCCCCGTCGTGGTGCGGTCGGGTTAGCCAACTCCAGGGTGCCTCCAGTTTAGGAGCTTCCTATGTGGGCTGCGTGAACTGGTAGTCAAGGCTGGTTCTGTAGTGCCAGTAGGCCCAGCTCCCCCTGTAGGACTGTTGGGGTTCGGTAACTGCGGCTGCCTCGCGGCCTAGCTGTTCTCTCCTCTCCTGTGGGCCTTCGGGTCCACCACCTGGTTCCAGCACCGTCAGCTGGTTCCGGGCCGAGCCTTTGGCTTAGGTGCCTCCTCCTGGGTATCAGAGTTCCGCCAACGCCAGGCGGTCCTTGGTAGTGCTTTTAAGCACGGGCACCTACAGCTTAGTAACCGGGTTCCAGCACCGTCAGCTGGTCCTCGGTCGTGCCATTGGCTCTTGCACACTGGGGCAACGCATCTGGGTTCCAGCACCGCCAGCTGGTTCTCGGCAGTGTTTTTGTCACAGGTACTCCCTCGTGCCAAACCTGGTTTCAGCACCGTCAGCTGTTTCCGGGTTGTGTCAAGCTCACTGAGACGCCTATGCTTGCCCCGTCGTGGTGCGGTCGGGTTAGCCAACTCCAGGGTGCCTCCAGTTTAGGAGCTTCCTATGTGGGCTGCGTGAACTGGTAGTCAAGGCTGGTTCTGTAGTGCCAGTAGGCCCAGCTCCCCCTGTAGGACTGTTGGGGTTCGGTAACTGCGGCTGCCTCGCGGCCTAGCTGTTCTCTCCTCTCCTGTGGGCCTTCGGGTCCACCACCTGGTTCCAGTACCGTCAGCTGGTTCTCGGCAGAGTCTTTTGCTCTTGTACCTTCTGCTTCCCATCCTGGTTCCAGTACCGTCAGCTGGTTCCGGGCAGAGCCTTTGGCTTAGGTGCCTCCTTCTGGGTATCCAAGTTCCACCAACGTCAGGTGGTCCTTGGTAGTGCTTTCAGGCACGGGTACATCCTGCTTAGTAACCGGGTTCCAGTAACGTCAGCTGGTCCTCGGTACTTCCATTGGCTCTTGGACCTTCGGCTACCCATCCGGGTTCCAGTACCGTCAGCTGGTTCTCGGCAGTGTCTTTTGCTCTTGTACCTTCTGCTCCCCATCCTGGTTCCAGTAACGTCAGCTGGTTCCGGGCAGAGCCTTTGGCTTAGGTGCCTCCTTCTGGGTATCCGAGTTCCGCCAACGTCAGGCGGTCCTTGGTAGTGCTTTTTAGCACGGGTACCTCCTGCTTAGTAACCGGGGTCCAGTAACGTCAGCTGGTCCTCGGTAGTTCCATAGGCTCTTGAACCTTCGGTAGCCATCCGAGTTCCAGTTCCATCAGCTGGTTCTTGGCATTTTCTCAGCCTTCTTGTACCTTCTGCTACATTTCCAAGTTGAAGACCCTAAAGTCGACGACCCGGAAGACCACCCCGATGACGACGACGACGACCCGGAAGACCACCCCGATGACGACGACGACGGCGGAGACGACGACGGCGGAGACGACGGCGGCGGAGACGACGACGGCTGAGACGACGACGGCTGAGACGACGACGGCGGAGATGACGACACTGGAGACGACGACCCTGGAGACGACGACATGGAAGACCGAGAAGCAGAAGAACAAGAGGCTGCAGAACAAAGAGCAGAAGAACATTAAGCATAAGACTAAATATCAGAGCAAAAGATATTATCTAAATTATATGCAGAAGAAGACTAAGCAGTGTATGGGGGTGAGTCCGTTCCTCCTCGTGGTGCCCCTGGATAAAGCCTGATGCTGCAGGCCAAACTGAACGCGGACAAATGTAACTTTTGTGACTGGCAGAACGGAAGGTGTAATCTTCAAACTTTTATAGATAACAACTACGGGAATGCCTGTCACAAATGAGAATATGATGAAGAAGTAGAATAGGAAGAATAATAACAGTGGAATAAAAAGAATATGTAGAATAGGAAGAATAATAATAGTTGAATAAAATGAATATGAAGAATGTAATCAAAAAAAAAAAAAAGGTAAAGGATGAAGAAGAAGATGAATAAGGTGAAGAAGAAGTTGATGTCAAAGATGCTGATGATGATGATGAAGATGAAAGTGTGGGAAAAGTAAAAAAAAAAAAAAGAAAAAAAAGAAGGGGAAGGGCGTGGAATAGTGAAACATCAATATCTGACAAAATAAAAAAAAAAATTTACATAGTCAATATCTTTGTCACTCCGAACGTCTTAAAAAAAAAAAAAAACATGCTCTTCTGTTTGATTGGGATAAACCTCTATGACTTTAATGTCTCCGCCACCTCCCCAAATACATCCGGCATTATTCTTAGTTGTTTTCCTTCATGTAGAATGAACCTACAAGGCAAGAAAGGGTTTATTTTAATTCCGATATTTTGGTCCCATTGACTTGCATTGGGATCGGGTATCGGCGATATCCGATATTTTTTGAATATCGGCTGATCCTATCCGATACCGATACTTTCCGATATCGGAAGGTATCGCTCAACACTACTGACCACTGTCATTTTATGAGATTATAGCTCTAGAACGCTTCAACGTATCCCACTGATTCTGAGATTGTTTTCTTGACATATTGCACTTCATGTGTTAGGAGTCGAGCTCCCGCCTCTGCACAGGGGGAATTTCGAACCATCTCTGCTGCGGTCTCCCATTCTTCTCCAGCCACAGTGTAGCCTGCTCAGCGGAGACATCGTTCCCAGCGTCTTGCTCAGTCTCACTCTGTGCATAGGATTACTGCTGCTTTGCCTGCTTCTGCCATTGAAGCCAGTGCTGGGCAGTGGCGAGCAGATGCTTTTGGGATCTAAGTCCTGCTTTTTCCCTTCTCAGCATGCCCAGGGTGAGATCTCCCATTGGAGATTGAGGGTCACATGCTCAGATGCTGCAGTGGTTCCCATTGGTCCTTTATTGGAAGGTCCTGAACGTGCTGCAGCTATATAAGCTGCGCATGACCGCACGGCCATGCGCTAGTGTACATTTGTAAACGTGTGTGTGTTGTGAGTGAAAGTCGTTCATTAAAATCCCCTCCCTATTGGATGACTGTTCACGGAAGGTGGGTGATTGCTATCTAGCGCCCGACTTAGCTACCAGCACGTTACACACCATACAGCGTCTAATTGTTGTGACCGCCAGAGCGGCGCCGTGCGCTTTCACAGCACTTTCCTGACCCAAGCCTGGGTGGTTAGTGGCGTCCGCCAGTGCGGCACCGCATGCACTCTCGTGCATCTTTAATAATTATTTTGTTACGCTGACACCCCATTAGCGGAGTCGAGCGCAAGTAGTCTATACGGACTGAGCTCGGTGACTCCTTGCTTGTGCTCTTGTGTGCGGTACCGCGGCCCTGTGACTTAACAGGGTTCACTTCCTTCACACAGGGTGAAGTTAACCGTGTGTGTATTCACATTGTACCACCATATAGTCCGTCATTACTTGGCAGCAGGTTCCATCTCTGCACGGTGGACCCCGGGCTGCGAACGCATCTTAATCTATCTTATTATTTGGTGCGTTCCGCTAGCCCTAACATTACACTAGCGCCAGGGTCTGGCTAGTAATGACGGATGTACAGCAATCCTTGCGGTATATCCAGCAGCTGGAGGGTAGGTTGGCGGCTCTCGAGAGCTCAACCTCAGCTGTGTATGTTACCGCAGTTGCTGTACAGGCTGCTAGCGTGGCTGCAGCATCATTGTCCACTGCCACCCCTGTTCCGACATTATCTCGCCTCCCGCTGCCAGAAAAATTTTCTGGAGATAGCAAATCTAGTAGGGAATTCGTGAGTCAGTGCTCTATTCACCTCAAGCTCCTGGCTGCACGTTTTCCCACAGAGCGGGCTAAGGTGGGATTTATTGTCTCTCTCTTGTCGGACAGGGCGTTGGAATGGGTTACGCGATCATGTGGTGCAGAGTGCTCCGCTGTTCCTGAGCACTCTGAAACAGGTCTTTTTAGGACCTCAAGTCACCCATGATACTGCGCTCCAACTGCTGGCATTAACTCAGGGTGAGTCCTTGGTCAGCCATTTTGCCGTCCACTTCCGCACTCTAGCTTCTGAGCTGGAGTGGTCGGACAAAGTCCTTATCCCCATATTTTGGAAGGGGCTGGCTGATCACGTGAAGGATGCTCTGGCCACTAGGGAGATTCCTGCCACACTGGAGGAGTTAGTAACTATCTCTACTCATATTGACCTCCGTTTTAACGAGCGGAGGTTAGAACGAGCCCAGTGTAGGCAGAGGTTTCGGCTGGCTCCTACCTTCGCCAAACCTCTGGAATCTCGGGTCCTGGTTCCTGAGTCACATGAGGCCATGGAAGTGTCACGAGCGGGATCTAAGTCCCGGACCGCTTGTGCACTCAAGGTCTGTCATGTTTGCCAGCAGTCAGGACATCTTAGTAACATAGTAACATAGTAACATAGTAACATAGTAACATAGTTAGTAAGGCCGAAAAAAGACATTTGTCCATCCAGTTCAGCCTATATTCCATCATAATAAATCCCCAGATCTACGTCCTTCTACAGAACCTAATAATTGTATGATACAATATTGTTCTGCTCCAGGAAGACATCCAGGCCTCTCTTGAACCCCTCGACTGAGTTCGCCATCACCACCTCCTCAGGCAAGCAATTCCAGATTCTCACTGCCCTAACAGTAAAGAATCCTCTTCTATGTTGGTGGAAAAACCTTCTCTCCTCCAGACGCAAAGAATGCCCCCTTGTGCCCGTCACCTTCCTTGGTATAAACAGATCCTCAGCGAGATATTTGTATTGTCCCCTTATATACTTATACATGGTTATTAGATCGCCCCTCAGTCGTCTTTTTTCTAGACTAAATAATCCTAATTTCGCTAATCTATCTGGGTATTGTAGTTCTCCCATCCCCTTTATTAATTTTGTTGCCCTCCTTTGTACTCTCTCTAGTTCCATTATATCCTTCCTGAGCACCGGTGCCCAAAACTGGACACAGTACTCCATGTGCGGTCTAACTAGGGATTTGTACAGAGGCAGTATAATGCTCTCATCATGTGTATCCAGACCTCTTTTAATGCACCCCATGATCCTGTTTGCCTTGGCAGCTGCTGCCTGGCACTGGCTGCTCCAGGTAAGTTTATCATTAACTAGGATCCCCAAGTCCTTCTCCCTGTCAGATTTACCCAGTGGTTTCCCGTTCAGTGTGTAATGGTGATATTGATTCCCTCTTCCCATGTGTATAACCTTACATTTATCATTGTTAAACCTCATCTGCCACCTTTCAGCCCAAGTTTCCAACTTATCCAGATCCATCTGTAGCAGAATACTATCTTCTCTTGTATTAACTGCTTTACATAGTTTTGTATCATCTTCAAATATCGATATTTTACTGTGTAAACCTTCTACCAGATCATTAATGAATATGTTGAAGAGAACAGGTCCCAATACTGACCCCTGCGGTACCCCACTGGTCACAGCGACCCAGTTAGAGACTATACCATTTATAACCACCCTCTGCTTTCTATCACTAAGCCAGTTACTAACCCATTTACACACATTTTCCCCCAGACCAAGCATTCTCATTTTGTGTACCAACCTCTTGTGCGGCACGGTATCAAACGCTTTGGAAAAATCGAGATATACCACGTCCAATGACTCACCGTGGTCCAGTCTATAGCTTACCTCTTCATAAAAACTGATTAGATTGGTTTGACAGGAGCGATTTCTCATAAACCCATGCTGATATGGAGTTAAACAGTTATTCTCATTGAGATAATCCAGAATAACATCCCTCAGAAACCCTTCAAATATTTTACCAACAATAGAGGTTAGACTTACTGGCCTATAATTTCCAGGTTCACTTTTAGAGCCCTTTTTGAATATTGGCACCACATTTGCTATGCGCCAGTCCTGCGGAACAGACCCTGTCGCTATAGAGTCACTAAAACTAAGAAATAATGGTTTATCTATTACATTACTTAGTTCTCTTAGTACTCGTGGGTGTATGCCATCCGGACCCGGAGATTTATCTATTTTAATCTTATTTAGCCGGTTTCGCACCTCTTCTTGGGTTAGATTGGTGACCCTTAATATAGGGTTTTCATTGTTTCTTGGGATTTCACCTAGCATTTCATTTTCCACCGTGAATACCGTGGAGAAGAAGGTGTTTAATATGTTAGCTTTTTCCTCGTCATCTACAACCATTCTTTCCTCACTATTTTTTAAGGGGCCTACATTTTCAGTTTTTATTCTTTTACTATTGATATAGTTGAAGAACAGTTTGGGATTAGTTTTACTCTCCTTAGCAATGTGCTTCTCTGTTTCCTTTTTGGCAGCTTTAATTAGTTTTTTAGATAAAGTATTTTTCTCCCTATAGTTTTTTAGAGCTTCAATGGTGCCATCCTGCTTTAGTAGTGCAAATGCTTTCTTTTTACTGTTAATTGCCTGTCTTACTTCTTTGTTTAGCCACATTGGGTTTTTCCTATTTCTAGTCCTTTTATTCCCACAAGGTATAAACCGCTTACACTGCCTATTTAGGATGTTCTTAAACATTTCCCATTTATTATCTGTATTCTCATTTCTGAGGATATTGTGCCAGTCTACCAGATTAAGGGCATCTCTAAGCTGTTCAAACTTTGCCTTCCTAAAGTTCAATGTTTTTGTGACTCCCTGACAAGTCCCCCTAGTGAAAGACAGGTGAAACTGCACAATATTGTGGTCGCTATTTCCTAAATGCCCAACCACCTGCAGATTTGTTATTCTGTCAGGTCTATTAGATAGTATTAGGTCTAAAAGTGCTGCTCCTCTGGTTGGATTCTGCACCAATTGTGAAAGATAATTTTTCTTGGTTATTAGCAGAAACCTGTTGCCTTTATGGGTTTCACAGGTTTCTGTTTCCCAGTTAATATCCGGGTAGTTAAAGTCCCCCATAACCAGGACCTCATTATGGGTTGCAGCTTCATCTATCTGCTTTAGAAGTAGACTTTCCATGCTTTCTGTTATATTTGGGGGTTTGTAACAGACCCCAATGAGAATTTTGTTACCATTTTTCCCTCCATGAATTTCAACCCATATGGACTCGACATCCTCATTCCCTTCGCTAATATCCTCCCTTAAAGTGGACTTTAGACAAGACTTTACATAGAGACAAACCCCTCCTCCTCTCCGATTTTTACGATCGTTTCTAAACAGACTGTAACCCTGTAAGTTAACTGCCCAGTCATAGCTTTCATCTAACCATGTCTCGGTTATTCCCACTATATCTTGCCACCAGATGTCCCCAGCGGTCGAGAAAACGTCAGCGTCTAGTGGTAGTGGGTGGAGGTACACTAGACACGGCGACGTTTGCCTCCAAATTGTCCTTTAAGGGGACAATTATTATAGGCTCATTCTCCCACTCGGTAGAGCTCTGTGTGGATTCTGGGGCGGAGGGCAATTTTATGTCTTCTGCCTTCGCCCAAAGTCACGCAATACCCCTGGTTATGCTAGCTCAACCAGTAACGGTACGAGTGGTGAATGGGTCGACACTGCCCTCACAGATAACACACCAGACCATCCCTTTTGCTCTATCCATGTGCCATCCCATCAGGAGATTATATCTCTGCTCGTCATTCCTGAGGGAATTGATGAGGTCCTGTTGGGAATACCTTGGCTATGGTACCACTCTCCTCATATCGAGTGGTCCCCGGGCAAAATTCTGGGATGGGGTGAATCTTGTGGGGGTAGGTGTCAGAAGGAGTGCATTCAGGTTGCTACTACAGAGGTACCCGCAGATCTTTCTTCTCTCCCCAAGCAATACTGGTCTTATGCAGACGTGTTCTCCAAAAAGGCGGCGGAGACCCTTCCGCCCCATTGCCCCTATGACTGTCTTATTGATCTCTTGCCTGGTGCTGAGCCTCCCCGGGGTCGAGTCTATCCGTTATCTCTCCCGGAGATGGAGGCAATGTCACAGTACATCCAGGAAAATCTGGCAAGAGGATTCATTAGGAAGTCAGTGTCACCTGCTGGGGCAGGGTTCTTCTTTGTGCAGAAGAAGAATGGGGAATTGCGTCCATGCATAGACTACAGGGGTCTTAACGCCATCACCGTTAAGAATAAGTATCCTTTGCCCTTGATATCTGAGCTCTTCGATAGGCTTCGGGGAGCAATGGTATTTACTAAATTAGATCTGCGGGGTGCTTACAGCCTGATTCGCATCCATGAGGGGGACGAATGGAAGACGGCTTTTAACACCAGGGATGGGCACTATGAATATTTTGTGATGCCCTTCGGGCTCTGTAATGCCCCAGCCGTCTTCCAAGACTTTATGAACGACATCTTCCAGGATATGCTCTCCACCTCGGTCGTAGTCTATCTGGATGATATTCTCATCTACTCTCCAGATATTGACTCCCACCAGAGAGATGTTTGCAAAGTCTTCAACCTCCTACGGGCAAACTCCCTCTATGCCAAGTTGGAGAAGTGTATGTTCGAGCAGGAGTCCTTACCTTTCCTGGGCTATATCATCTCCGCCCAGGGATTGGCTATGGATCCTGCCAAACTACAGGCTGTGATGGACTGGCAGTAACCCCATTCACTTAAAGCGGTGCAGCGCTTTATGGGGTTCATTAACTACTATCGTCAGTTCATCCCACACTTCTCAACTTTGGTAGCTCCCTTGGTTGCCCTCACCAAGAAGGGAGCAAATCCCAAGTTGTGGTCAGAGGAGGTCTCCAAGGCCTTTCTGTCGATTAAGTCACACTTCGCTAGTGCTCCCATTCAACATCGCCCCAATGCAGATAAGCCATTTGTCATGGAGGTGGATGCCTCTTCCGTTGGTGCTGGAGCAGTCCGTTTCCAAAAGGATGCTCAAGGTCGGAAGCATCCTTGCTTCTTCTTCTCCAAGACCTTCACACCAGCGGAGAGGAATTATTCCATCGGGGACAGGGAGTTGCTAGCCATGAAGTTAGCTTTTTCAGAGTGGAGACACCTCTTGGAGGGAGCTCGCTTTCCCTTCCAAGTGTTCACTGACCACAAGAACTTGGTGTACCTGCAGACAGCCCAGCGTTTAAATTCTCGCCAGGCCAGATGGCCCTTGTTCTTCTCCCGGTTTCATTTCACCCTCCATTTTCTTTCTGGGCAGAAGAACATTCGGGCCGACGCTCTCTCTCGCTCCGTTGTGTCATCTGTGGAGGAGGAAGAGGAGCCTTGGCTTATTGTCCCCACCAAGAGCTTGAGAATTGTGGCCCCGGTTTCGCAAGGGTCTGTGCCTCCGGGCAAGACTTTTGTACCATCCAGTTTGCGACCGGAGGTTCTCTCTTCGGCACACTCGTCCAGGGTGGGTGGACATTTTGGTTCCAAAAGGACATCTGAGTTACTGGCGAGGACATACTGGTGGCCGCATATGGCTCATGATGTTGCAGAATATGTTCGGGCATGTGTCTCTTGCGCCAAGAACAAGTCCCCTCGGCAACGGCCAGCTGGTTTGCTTTACCCTCTGCCGGTGGCGGACAGGCCCTGGGAGAGATGGTTGGGATGGACTTTGTAGTGGGCTTACCCAAGTCTCGTAACTGCACCATTATCTGGGTGATCACCGACCATTTTTCCAAAATGGTGCACTTGGTGCCTCTTCCACGGCTACCTTCTGCACGGGCTCTGGCTGTGTTGTTCATCAAACACAACTTTCGCCTACACAGTATGCCAGACAAAATTGTTAGTGACCGGGGCCCCCAGTTTGCATCTCGATTCTGGAGAGAGCTTTGTCATCTACTTAGTATTGAGTTGAATCTCTCTTCGGCATATCATCCCGAGACGAATGGGTTGGTAGAGAGGGCCAACCAGACCTTGGTCACATATTTACGACATTTGGTTTCTGCCAGGCAGGATGACTGGGCATCCTTGCTACCGTGGGCAGAGTTTGCGCTTAACAACACCGTAGCTGACTCCACCGGTCAGACTCCATTCCTCCTAAATTACGGCCAGCATCCGCGTGTTCCTGTGCCCATGCCTGTGTCTTCCGCTGATTCCAGGGTGGCAGACTGGGCTGTGGAGGCACGGGACATTTGGGACAGCACTCAGGATGCCATTCGGGCCTCCAAGGAGAGAATGAGGTCCTCCGCCGATGCTCATCGGCGCCCCGCTCTGACCTTTGCTCCTGGTGACATAGTGTGGCTCTCCGCCCGTAACATCAGGCTGCGTGTTGAGTCCACTAAGTTTGAACCTCGCTAATTGGGTCCCTTCAAGGTCCTCGAACAGGTTAACCCTGCGGTCTACCGTCCGGCCCTTCCTCCACGCTTGGTTATCACAACACCTTTCATGTGTCCCTCTTGAAACCTGTATACATGTCCCGGTTTTCCAAGTCATCTGCTGGGACATCGGGTTCATCTACGGACGATTGCGAGGTGAACGCTATTTTGGGGTGCAAGATGGTACATGGCAAAAAATTCTATTTGGTGAATTGGAAGGGTTATGGCCCAGAGGACAGGTCCTGGGAGCCTGCTGAACACATTCAAGCTCCACAGCTCATTGCTGACTTTGAGCGTAGCGAGGTCCAAGGAGGGGGGGGCCCTGGGAGGGGGGGTAATGTTAGGTGTTGAGTTCCCGCCTCTGCACAGGGGGAATCTTGAACCATTTCTGCTGCGGTCTCCCATTCTTCTCCAGCTGCAGTGGAGTCTGCTCAGCGGAGACATTGTTCCCAGGGTCTTGCTCAGTCTCACTCTGTGCCTAGGATTACTGCTGCTTTGCCTGCTTCTGCCATTGAAGCCAGTGCTGGGCAGCGGCGAGCAGACGCTTTTGGGATCTAAGTCCTGCTTTTTCCTTTCTGAGCATGCCCAGGGTGAGATCTCCCATTGGAGATTGAGGGTCACATGCTCAGATGCTGCAGCGGTTCCCATTGGTCCTTTATTGGAAGGTCCTGAATGTGCTGCAGCTATATAAGCTGCGCATGACCGCACGGCCATGCCCTAGTGTACATTTGTAAACGTGTGTGTGTTGTGAGTGAAAGTCGTTCATTAAAATCTCCTCCCTATTGGATGACTGTTCGCGGAAGGTGGGTGATTGCTATCTAGCGCCCGACTTAGCTACCAGCACGTTACACACCATACAGCGTCTAATTGCTGTTACCGCCAGTGCGGCACCATGCGCTTTCACAGCGCTTTCCTGACCTAAGCCTGGGTGGTTAGTGGCGTCCTCCAGTGCGGCACCGCATGCACTCTCGTGCATCTTTAATTATTATTTTGTTACGCTGACACCCCATTAGCGGTGTTGAGCGCAAGTAGTCTATACGGACTCGGATCCCAAGTCTTGGGACTGAGCTCGGTGACTCATTGCTTGCGCTCTTGTGTGCGGTACCGCGGCCCTGTGACTTAACAGGGTTCGCTTCCTTCACACAGGGTGAAGTTAACCGTGTGTGTATTCACATTGTACCGCCATATAGTCCGTCATTACTTGGCAGCACATCTCTGCACGGTGGACCCTGGGCTTAGAACGCATCTTAATCTATCTTATTATTTGGTGCGTTCCGCTAGCCCTAACATCATGTTAGTGGTAAAATGTATTTGCTATGACAATTTTGTGCAATATGAGTCATATAGCACAAAATAGTTAATAAACATCAATTCCCACACATCTACTGTACTTTACATAAGCACAATTTTGGAAGCATAACTTTTTTTGTTAGTACGTTATAAGGGTTAAAAGTTCACTAGCAATTTCTCATTTTTCCAACAAAATTTACAAAACTATTTTTTTTTAGGGATCACCTCACATTGGAAGTGAGTTTGGGTGGACAATATAACAGAAAATACCCCAAACAGACACCATTTTAAAAACTGCACCCCTCATAGTGCACAAAACCACATTCAAGAAGTTTACTAACCCTTCAGGTGCTTCACGAGAACTAAAGAAATGTAGAAGGAAAAATTAACATTTTACCTTTTTCACAAAAAATTTTCCTTTGGAACTATTTTTTTTTATTTTTACAAGGGTATCAGGAGAAAATGGACCATAAAATTTGTTGTGCAAATTCTCCTGAGTACAGCGATATGCTATTTGTGGGGAAAAGCCACTGTTTGGGTGCATGGCAGGGTTCAGAATGGAGGGAGCACAGTTTGACGTTTTGAACGCAAAATTGGCTGGAATCAATGGCAAGCATCATGTCGCGCTTGGAAACCCGTTGATGTATCTAAACAGGTGAAACCCCTCAATTCTAGCTCCAACCTTAACACAGACCTAAACACCCCCTGACCCTAATTCCAACCATAACCTTAATCATAACCCTAGCCATACCACAAACATAACCCCAACACCGCAACCCTAACCCAACACAATCCTAACCCTAGCCCCCAACCCTAACTCTAGTCCAACTCTAGGCCATCCCTAACCCTAGCTCCAACCCTAACCCTAGCCCCAACCCTAACTCTAGCCCCAACCCTAGCCCTAGCCCAGTGTTCCCCAAGTTCGGTCCTCAAGAGCCACCAACAGGTCATGTTTTCAGGATTTCCTTAGTATTGTCCAGGTGAGAATTCCATCATCTAGAAAGGCAACAATTCCATCACTTAGGCCATACTAAGGAAATCCTGAAAACACGACCTGTTGGTGGCTTTTGAGGACTGGAGTTGGGGAACACTGCCCTAGCCCAACCAAAGCTCTAACCCTAGCCTGAACCCTAGCTCTTACTCTAGCCCCAACCCTAGCTCTATACCTAGCCCCAACCCTAACCCTAGCTCTAACCCCAACCCTAACCCTAGCCACAAGAAGGCGCAGACTGCCTGGGGACAGGAGTGGGGATGCAGCAGGTGCAGGAGGTACCGGGGGAGCTCGGGGAACCCCATTTTTCTCTTCTCCGATGTGCTAGAAGAGAGAGAAATAAATGGGAAATTGGAGGGTTTTTTTGCGGTTGCGGTTATTCCGTGAATAATGGTGATCGCAACACTGAGGATGGTAAAAAATGACCCGAATCATGTTCTCCGGGGTTTCAGCAACCCACAGTAGCTGAGACCCCAGAGATTTTCCAATGCTGGGGGCTACTGTAACCTAATTTCTCAGCGTCATTAAAAAACGGCACTGAGAAATAAATACCTTTAATGTCTTTCTGACATCGGACACAATGATCCGTCCATGTGATCTGGGCCAATTTGACCATGGACGGATCATTACGTCTAAGCAATCGGCCAGGCTCTTGAGGGGTGCGCGTTCCTTCATCTGACAGCTGACACCCGACACTACGTGCCAGGAGAGGTCGCGGACCACTCCAGGCACTTTAACCCCCGAAATACTGAGATCGAACATGATCGCAGTATTCCGGAAGCCGGCACAGGGCTGACAGCTAGTCATGAGCGAGCACTAAAATGCTTGGGTGCTCCTTGCTCAGGTTGAGCAATTTGTAATACTCGGGAACTTGGACAGAACAATGAGCCAAATGTCGAGTCGAGTTCCCACTTCTGCACAGGGGGAATCTCGGGCCGTCTCCGCTGCGGTCTCCCATTCCTATCCAGCCGCAGTGGAGTCTATGGGAAACCTGAGCATTTTTACCGTGATCCCCCTGTTTTTTTTTTTTAAGGTCTAAAAACTTCTGAAAATGACGGAAACACTGCTCAAATGACATTTGAACATCATAGCAAATGCCCCTGAAAGCATTCCTGACTCCTAGGTAACAGCTATAAACAATGTTGTCAGAGTTTCATGTCATTTTTAGAGGTGCACTAAAAAACATACAAAATCGAAACAAAAATGGATTTTGCTGAGAAATATGTTAAGGATAGTGTTGAGCGATACCGTCCGATACTTGAAAGTATCGGTATCGGATAGTATCGGCCGATACCCGAAAAATATCGGATATCGCCGATACCGATATCCGATACCAATACAAGTCAATGGGACATCAAGTATCGGAAGGTATTCTCATGGTTCCCAGGGTCTGAAGGAGAGGAAACTCTCCTTCAGGCCCTGGGATCCATAGGGATGTGTAAAATAAAGGATTAAAATAAAAAATATTGATATATTTACCTCTCCGGCGGCCCCTGAACTCAGCGCGGGTAACCGGCAGGCTTCTTTGTTCAAAATCAGCGCTTTTAGGACCTGAGAATCACGTCCCGGCTTCTGATTGGTCGCGGGCCGCCCATGTGATTTTGAACAACGAAGCCTGCCGGTTACCCGCGCTGAGTCCAGGGGCCGCCGGAGAGGTAAATATATCAATATTTTTTATTTTAATTCTTTATTTTACACATCTCTATGTATCCGATACCGATACCCGATACCACAAAAGTATCGGATCTCGGTATCGGAATTCCGATACCGCAAGTATCGGCCGATACCCGATACTTGCGGTATCGGAATGCTCAACACTAGTTAAGGAACATCCTTTCCTGGGTAAAGACTTGTGTATAAGGCAAAATAATTAACCCCAAAGAAAAATGTTCCTCCACCACTTGGGCTATGTTCACATGCAGCATTTTTCAACTTTAGCATTGCTTTCAATCAATACAAATGCATTTACTGGGAAATATCATTGTAACATTTAACAACCCTAGCTGGCCATGTGACACATAAGCAGACACATCTTGATTCATTTACAAAGGAGGGACTCTTAAAGTCGCAGAGCCTATGGTTAGAGGGGCATCAGGCAGCATTAATATTCTGCCTTTATTAAACAGTGGGTCTCCTGTACTGTCAATGCCTATGCAGTCAGTTGCTCTGCTGCCAAAAATTAGGACGCACCCCAATACCCTTTTCACGAGACGTACAGGAAGGCCTCCTGAAAAAATGTTTCTTTGAATGCAAGGCCTGCCCTGCACCAAAGTTACATGCACCCCAATAACCTTTTCAGCAGACATACTTGAGGGGCTCATGACAAAAGTTTTCCCATTAGAAGAAAGTGTGCTTCCCATACTGTTTGCTTATGCATTGAATGCAAGGCGTGCCCTGCACCAAATTTACATACACCCCTATAACCCTTTCAGCAGATGTACTTGAGGGCCACATGACAAAATTGTTCCCGTTAGAAGAAAGTGTGTCTCCCATACTGTTTGCTGATGCATTGAATGCAAGCCATGGCCTGCCCCAAAGTTACAGGCACCCAATAACTCTTTGAACCCAGGTACTGGATGGCCACAGGAAAACCCATTTCACATTATTTATTTATTATTCCCATACTGTTTGCCTATGCAGTGAATGCAAGGCCTGACAAAAATTAGGAGGCACCCCAATAACCCTTTTAAGAGACGTAGAGGTGGGCCTGCTGAAAACAATGTACCCATTATTAGGAAGTGGATCTCCCATAGTGTTTGCCTAGGCAGTGAATGCAAGGCCTGACAAAAATTAGGAGGCACCCCAATTACCCTTGTAAGAGCCGTAGAGGTGGGCCTCAAAAAAAGGTTCCCATTATAAAGGAGCGTGTCTCCTGTACTTGGAATGCCCATACACTAAGTGCATGGGCTGACAAAAATTTCATAGACACCCTTGCAAAAAACTAGACTGGAAACACGGAACACATTCACCCTGGTGTTCTAGTGGTGGTGAATGATGACGATGAGGAGAACGAGGAGGAGGACACCAAATAGCCAAAATCAGGAAGCGTTTACCCATGTGTGGCTGTGAAGAGGTGCATGGGAATACACCTCCAAAAACACTGGATTGGAGGTTATGTTTCGCTGTTATCATTTGGTGGTGTAGAGAAGTTTAGCCCAATCCAGCCCTTGTTCATTTTTATGAGTCAGCCTGTCTGCATTTTCAGTTCACAGATGAATGTGCTTATCTGTTATAATTCCATCAGCTGCACTAAAATTCCGCTCTGACAACAAGCTAGCAGCAGGGCAGACAGGACCTCCAAGACGTAGAAAGCAAGTTCATGCCACAAGTCCAGCTTGGATACTTGATAATTAAAAGGCACAGAGGAATCATGGAGGATTTTGGTACGGTCAGCAAAGTACTCCCTCAGCATCTTCCCAAAGATTCCATACCTTGTGACATTAAACTATCCCAGAACTTTGCCAATGTTGCCCTGCCTCTGCGGGATTGGATTTGTGTCTCTCTCGGCTGTACTCCTTGGTATTCCAACGAACTGTGACGTCTGCCGCCAGCATTTTCAGATGCAATTTTTTTTAATAATTCAGCAACAATGGCCCCCTGGTACTGCACCATTTTAATACACCTATCTGCCTCTGGAAGAAGAGATTGACAGTTCTCCTTGTAGTGTGGGTCTAGAAGTGTCAACAACTAGTTATGACTGTTACCGTAAATTTTCATGATGCGAGGGTTATGGGAAAGGCAGCGCAACACAGTCAGCCATGCATGCCAGACTGGTAACAGGCAAGCCTTACATGTCCTCACCAACAGGACAAATGGCAAAGGTGTCCTCCTCCTCCTTCTTGTCCTCAGGCCATCCATGCTGAACAGACGGTATGACAGTTGAGCTTGTAGCACCTTCTACAGCGCATGAAAGTAGCTCCTGTTCTTCCTCCTCTTTCTCATTGTCACCCAATCCATGTTGGGATGACATGAGGCTGGGCTGTGTGTAATCACCCTGTATGGTTCCTTGCTCCATGTCCTCGTGCTCCGCCTGCAAGACATCCTCTTTCATTTTGAGCAGAGAGCTTTTCAGAATGCAGAGAAGCCGGATGGTGATGCTAATTATGGCATCATCGCCGCTCACCATATTGGTGGATTCCTCAAAGTTTTGCCGGTTGGTACATATGTCTAACATTCATGTCCACTCCTGAGGTTTTATGTGTGGAATATGAACTGAATAACGATGGCCTTGTTGATGCTGGTAGTCAACAACTGCCCTCTTCTCCTCACAAATCCTTTCCAACATATGCAGTGTAGAGTTCCAATGCGTGCGGTCAAGACAAGAGAGCAGCTGCCAAAATACCATTACAAAGCAGCAGTTACTTAAAGCTGCTGGTGTCTCTGGAGTCGCTCGAACCTCAAGGTGTAGGACCCGTCAAAGGCTTGCTGTGGTGCCTAAATCTACTACTCGGCCACCCCTAAACAATGTTCACAAGCAGAAACAGTTGCAGTGGGCCCAGACATACATGAAGACTAATTTTCAAACAGTCTTGTTTACTGATGAGTGTCCAGCAACCCTGGATGGTTGAGATGGATGGAGTAGTGGATGGTTGTTGGATGGCCACCATGTCCCAACAAGGTTGCAACATCATCAAGGAGTTGGACGAGTCATGTTTTTTGCCGGAATAATGGGGAAACAGCTGGTAGGGCCCTTTAAGGTTCCTGAAGGTGTGAAAATGGCCTCTGCAAAGTATATAGAGTTTCTGACTGACAACTTTCTTCCATGGTATAAAAAGAAGAAACGTGCCTTCTGGAGCAAAATCATCTTCATGCATGACAATGCACCATCTCATGCTGCAAAGAATACCTCTGAGTCATTGTCTGCTATGGGCATAAAATGAGATAAACTCATGGTGTGGCCACCATCTTCCCCTTACTTCAACCCTATAGAGAACCTTTAAAGTATCATCAAGCAAAAGATCTATGAGGGTGGGAGGCAGTTCACCTCAAAACAGCAGCTCTGGGAGGCTATTCTGACTTCATGCAAATAAATACAAGCAGAAACTCTCCAAAAACTCACAAGTTCAATAGATGCAAGAATTGTGAAAGTAATAGCTTTTTTGTTCAGTGAATGTGACATCCTAATGCTGCAAATTCCACAAATGAGCATTTTCAGTTATTTAAAACATATCAAATGTTTAGAAATTCTACTGTGCCTAATAAATTGGAACAGTGCATTTTGAGTTTTTATTCATTTAGGAGATTATACAGTTGCTAGATGGTGGCCCGATTCTAATGCATCAGGTATTCTAGAATGTGTATTTATGCATGTATATAGCAGCCACATAGTATATAGCACAGGCCACGTAGTATATAGGAGCCATGTAGTGTATAGCAGACAAATACTACGTGGCCTGTGCTATATACTATGTGGCTGCTATATACATACATACATACATATTGTAGAATACCCGATGCGTAAATACAGGCCACGCAATATATATATAACAGTGGCCACGCAGTATATAACACAGCCCAAACAGTATATAACACAGCCCACGTGCTATATTACACAGCCCACACAGTATATTACACAGGCGACATAGTGTATAACACAGGCCACGCAGTATATAACACTGGCCACGTAATATATAGCACATCCCACGCAGTACATAACACAGCCCATGCAGTATATAACACTGCCCACGTAGTATAAAGCAGCCACGGACTATATAACACAGCCCACACAGTATATAACACTGGCCACGTAATATATAGCACAGCCCACGCAGTACATAACACAGCCCACGCAGTATATAACACTGCCCATGCAGTATACAGCAGCCACATAGTATATAACACAGGCCACACAGTATAGAACACAGCCCACATAGTATATAACACTGGCCATGTAGTATATAGCAGCCACGCGGTATCTAACACAGCCCATGTAGTATACAGCAGTGTGGGCACCATATCCCTGTTAAAAAAAAATAATTAAAATAAAAAATAGTTATATACTCACACCCTGGGATCCAGCGAAGCTCTGGCGATACACGCGCGGCTGCCGCCATCTTCCGTTCCCATGAAGCATTGCAAAATTGCAAAATTACCTTCTGGGTAACTTCGCAATGCATCTCTGGGAATGGAAGCTGGCAGCAGGCGCGAGCGCATCGTCGGACTACGGAGGGTGAGAATAGCAGGTTTTTTTATTATTATTTTTAACATTAGATCTCTTTAGCTATTGATGCTTGCATACGCAGCATCAATAGTAAAAAGTTGGGAACACACAGGGTTAATAGCAACAGTAACGGAGTGCGTTACCCGTGGCATAACGCGGTCCATTACCGCCGGCATTAACCCTGTGTGAGCGGTGACTGGAGGGGAGTATGCGGGCGCCGGGCACTGACTACAGGGAGGAAGGAGCGGCCATTTTTCTGCCGGACTGTGCCCATCGCTGATTGGTCGTGGCTGTTTTCTGTGACCAATCAGCGACTTGGATTTTCATGACAGACAGAGGCCGTGACCAATAAATATCTGTGACAGAAAGACAGACAGAAAGACAGACAGACAGACGGAAGTGACCCTTAGTCAATTATATGTCAGGCGAGAGCAGGGGAAAATGATGAGAGTTACATTTAAATGATAAAAGAACAGGCGGCGGCTGATGGGACTATTACTCCCATCAGCCTATCCCTGCTGCGGCTAATAGCAGTGACAGCAGGAGCGGCTGATTGGGGTATTCATCAAACACCGCCTGTGCTGTAAATAAATAAATGAATTAAAAAAACGGCTTGGGTTCCCCTGTGTTTTCTATAACCAGCCAGGCAAAACTCACAGCTGGGGGCTACAACCCTCAGCTGTCAGCTTCAGCAAGGCTGGTTATCAAGAATAGAGGGTACCCCATGCTGTTTTTTTTTTTATATTTAAATAAATAATTTGAAAACACGGCAAGGGGTTCCTTCCATTTTTGACAACCAGCCTTGCTAAAGCTCACAGCTGGGGGCTGGTATTCTCAGGCTGCTAAGGGGCCATGTATATTTTACCCTCTCAGCCTAAAAAGAGCAGCCTGCAACTGCCCAGAAAAGGAACATCTATTAGATGCACCAATTCTAGTGCTTTGCCCGGCTCTTCCCACTTGCCCTGTAGCAGTGGCAAGTGGGGTTCATATTTGTGCGGTTGATGTCACCTTTGTACTGTCAGCTGACATCAAGCCCACCTTATATACCCCTCTCCATTACTAATCCTATAGTTATATTATGGTAAGTAAAGACAGCCAGATTAAAGTCTTTTAATTGAAAAAATAACAGACTCCGTTAATATTCCACAAATAAGAACCCCACTTGGCACCGCTACAGGGCAAGTGGGAAGAGCTGGGCAAATCACCAGAATTTGTTGAGGGCTGCTTTTTTTAGGCAAGGGTGGGTCAATGTCCATGGCCTTTACCAGCCTCAGAATACCAGCCCCCAGCTGTGAGATTAGGAAGGCTAGTTGTCAAAAATGGGGAGGAACCCCACACCATTTTTTAAAATTATTTATTTAAATAACTTAAAAAAACAACGTGCGTACCACTCTATTGTTGATAACCAGCCTTGCTGAAGCTGACAGCTGAGGGTTGCAGCCCCCAGCTGTGAGTTTTGCCTGGCTGGTTATAGAAAATGCAGAGGAACCCACATTGTTTTTCATTTATTTATTTATTTATAGCGCAGGCAGTGGCTGATGAATACCACCATCAGCCACTCCTGCTGTCACTGTTATTAGTATCAGGGGTAAGCTGAAGGGTGTAATAATCCAATCAGCCGCCGCCTGCTGTCATCTCTTTTATCACTTAAATGTAACTCTCATCATTCTCCCCTACTCACGCTAATCGCTGGCAGAGCAGGGGAGAATGATGAGAGCTGTGTTCAGCACCCGGTGACAGGGAACAGCACTTAGTGTAACGCTTCTTCCCCAGCGCCGATGCATGTCACACAGATGTCATCCATGTGTGTTATGCGTATGCACATGTGCGTGATGTTTTGCCATTCACTTGAATAGGCAAATAGCGCTCTGTTCCTCCCGAGTATCTCCGTATGGCTAAGTAGTACTGTACAGCCACATATGGGGTATTGCCACGCTCAGTAGAAATTGTGGGACAAATTTTGGTGCCTCTTCTACCAGCTTTTTGTGTGAAAATGTAAAATCTTTGGCTAAAACAAAATTTTGGTTTTAAAAATGTAGTTATTTTGTCTTCACTTCACAATGGTATAGAATTCTGTGACACACCTATAGTGTCAATATAATCACTGCACCCCTAGATAAATTCATTGAGAGGTGTAGTTCGTAAAATGGGGTCACTTATGGGGGGTTCAGCTGTTCTGGCACCTCATGGGCTCTCACAGTGGGTTATGGCACCTGCAAACCATAACAGTAAAATCTGGCGCTCCTTGCCTTCTGAGCTTTGCAATGTGCTTGAAAAATATTTCCCGATTACATGTAGGGTATTGGCAAACTCAGGAAAAAATGGACCTCAGTTTGTTGTAAAATAAGTTCCTATTAGCTGTTAGAAAAATTAAAAACTTGGGGCTTAAACAATATTTTAGTGGTAGAAATTTAACTTACCGTATATACTCGAGTATAAGCCGACCCGAGTATAAGCCGACCCCCCTAATTTTGCCACAAAAAACTGGGAAAACTTATTGACTCGAGTATAAGCCTAGGGTGGAAATGCAGCATTTACCGGTGAATTTCAAAAATAAAAATAGATCATTATTTCCCCATAGCTGTGCCATATAGTGCTCTGCACCGTTCATATTTCCCCATAGGTGTGAACCATATAGTGCTCTGCACCGTTCATTGTGCCCCCTAGCTGTGCCATATACGGTGCTCTGCACCGTTCATTGTGCCCCATAGCTGTGCCATATACGGTGCTCTGCACCGTTCACTGTGCCCCATAGGTGTGCCATATACGGTGCTCTGCACCGTTCACTGTGCCCCATAGGTGTGCCATATACGGTGCTCTGCACCGTTCACTGTGCCCCATAGCTGTGCCATATACGGTGCTCTGCACCGTTCATTGTGCCCCATAGCTGTGCCATATACGGTGCTCTGCACCGTTCACTGTGCCCCATAGGTGTGCCATATACGGTGCTCTGCACCGTTCACTGTGCCCCATAGGTGTGCCATATACGGTGCTCTGCACCGTTCATTGTGCCCCATAGCTGTGCCATATACGGTGCTCTGCACCGTTCACTGTGCCCCATAGCTGTGCCATATACGGTGCTCTGCACCGTTCACTGTGCCCCATAGGTGTGCCATATACGGTGCTCTGCACCGTTCACTGTGCCCCATAGCTGTGCCATATACAGTGCTCTGCACCGTTCACTGTGCCCCATAGCTGTGCTGTGCCATATACGGTGCTCTGCACCGTTCATTGTGCCCCATACATAGCTGTGCTGTGCCATATACGGTGCTCTGCACCGTTCACTGTGCCCCATAGATGTGCCATATACGGTGCTCTGCACCGTTCACTGTGCCCCATAGCTGTGCTGTGCCATATACGGTGCCCTGCACCGTTCACTGTGCCCCATAGCTGTGCTGTGCCATATACGGTGCTCTGCACCGTTCACTGTGCCCCATAGCTGTGCTGTGCCATATACGGTGCTCTGCACCGTTCACTGTGCCCCATAGATGCTCCACATTAATCTGTGCCGCCGCTGCCGCAATAAAGAAAAAAAAACACATACTCACCTCCCTTGATTGCAGCTCCCGGCGTCTCGTTCCGGCGCCTCCATCTTCCCGGCGTCTCTGCTCTGACTGATCAGGCAGAGGGCGCCGCGCACACTATATGCGTCATCGCGCCCTCTGCCTGAACAGTCAGAGAGCAGAGACGCCGGGAAGATGGAGGCGCCGGCCGGGAAGATGGATCGGCGCCCGGCGGCTGGAACGAGGACAGGTGAATATGCTATACTTACCTAGTCCTGGCGATCCTCGCGCTGTCCCCTCCTGTCTTCAGTGCCGCAGCTTCTTTCTCTATCAGCGGTCACCGGCACCGCTGATTAGAGGAATGAATAGGCGGCTCCACCCCTATGGGAGGTGGAGCCGCTTATTCATTTCTGTAATGAGCGGTCCCACGTGACCGCTGAAGAGAGGAAGAAACTGCAGCGCCGAAGCCCGTGGGACGGCAGGGACAGCGCGAGGATCGCTGGGACTAGGTAAGTATACCTCAGCGCCCTCACCCCCTCACCCGCCGACCCCACCGCTACCGTGACTCGAGTATAAGCCGAGGGGGGCACTTTCAGCCCAAAAATTTGGGCTGAAAATCTCGGCTTATACTCGAGTATATACGGTATTCTTTATTCACTGCTCAGTGGTATAAAATTTTGTGAGGCACATGTGGTGTTAATATGATCCCTGCACCCTTAGATGCAGCGTCGGACTGGAGCACCTTGGGCTCAGAGAAAATCATTCTTGGGACCCACTATGTAGCTACATAGAAATAAATACAAGACCACCAATTGTGTGGTAAAACGTGCTAATTTCAGGGTATAATATAAAGTAGTACATGTCTTAATAATGTGGCAGGGGTTGGGGTAGCTCCCTCATGAAATATAAAGTAGCCCACTCATAGAATATAAAGTAGCCCCCTCATAGGGTACAATGTATCCCCTTCATAGCATATAAAGTAGCCCCTTCATATAGTATGATGTTGCCCCCTCACAGAATATTTTGCAGGCCTCATAAAGAATATAATGTAGCCCCCTCATAGCATATAATGCAACCAGCCTCATAGAGTATAATGCAGCCCCCCATAGGGTATAATGTAGTCCCTTTAGAGTATAGTGTAACCCCCTCATAAGGTATAATGCAGCCCCCCACAGAATATAATGTAGCCCCCTCATAGGGTATAATGCAGCCCCCTTCAAATAGAATAATACAGTCCCCCCACAGAATATAATGTAGTCCCCTCAGAGTATAATGCAGCCCCCTCATAAGGTATAATGCAGCCCCTCCATAGAATATAATGCAGCTCCCCACAGAATATAATGTAGCCCCCTCATAGGGTATCATGCTGCCCCCTCATAGAGTATCATGCTGCCCCCCTCCACAAGGTATCATGCGGACCCCCTCCAATAGGGTATCATGCTGCCTCTCTCCAATAATAATAATAATAATAATCTTTATTTTTATATAGCGCTAACCTATTCCGCAGTGCTTTACACACATTATCATCGGTGTCCCCAGTGGGGCTCACAATCTAAATTCCCTATCAGCATGTCTTTGGATACCCTCCAATAGGGTATCATGCTGCCCCCCTCCAGTAAGGGTATTATGCTGGCCCCCACCACAGGGTATCATGCTGCCCCCTTCCACTGGGTATCATTCTGCCTCCCTTCACAGGATATCATGCAGCTCCCTCATCATAGGCTATCATGCAGCTCCCTCCCGATAGGGCATTGTGCAGCTCCCTCCCCTTAGGATATGATGCAGCTCCTTCCCCATAGGGTATGATGCAGCTCCTTCCCCATAGGGTATGATGCAGCTCCCTCCCCATAGGGCATCATGCAGCTCCTTCCCCATAGGGTATCATGCAGCTCCCTCCCCATAGGGTATTATGCAGCTCCCTCCCCATAGGGTATCATGCAGCTCCCTCCCCATAGGGTATCATGCAGCTTCCTCCTCATAGGGTATCATGCAGCTCCCCCATAGAGTATGATGCAGCTCCCTCCCCATAGGGTATGATGCAGCTCCCTCCTCATAGGGTATCATGCATGGTATGATGCAGCTCCCCCCTAGGGTAACATACAGCTCCGCCTCCCATAAGGTATGATGCAGCTTCCCCATAGGGTATCATGCAGTTCCCTCCCCACAGGGTATCATGCAGCTCCCTCCCCATAGGGTATCATGCGGTTCCTTTCGCATAGGGTATGATGCAGCTCCCTCCTCATAGGGTATGATGCAGCTCCCTCCCCATAGGGTATGATGCAGCACCCTCCCCATAGGGTATCATGCAGGGTATGATGCAGTTCCCCCATATGGAATCATGCAGCTCAGCCCCCATAGGGTATGATGCAGCTCCCCCATAGGGTATCATGCAGCTCCTTCCCCATAGGGTATCATGCAGCTCCCCCATACAACCAGGACTCACTGATCTATCTATCTATCTATCTATCTATCTATCTATCTATCTATATATAATAAAGGATGAGAGCACCACATGAAGCAGGATGAGAGCACCACATGACAGGATGGGGACGTAGGATGAGAGCACCACATGACAGGATTGGGACGCAGGATGAGAACACCACATGACAGGATGGGGGTGCAGGATGGGAGCACACAACAAGATGAGGGCACAGGAAGAGACTAGCACATGACAAGATGGAGGCGCACAAACAGGATGAGGGTGCAGGATGGGAGCACCACATGACAGGATTGGGGCGCAGGATTGGAGCCCCACATGACAGGATGGGGCACAGGATGGGAGCACCACATGACAAGATTGGATCGCAGGATTGGAGCACCTGACAGGATTGGGGCGCAGGATGGGAGCACATGACAGGATGAGGGCACAGGAAGAGAGTAGCACATGACAAGATGGAGGCGCACAAAACATGATGAGGGTGCAGGATGGGGCTGCACATGACAGGAAGGGGGTACAGGATGGGGGCTGCACATGACTGGAAGGGGGCGCAAGATGTTAGCAGCACATGACAAGATTAGGGCGCTGGATGGAAGCAGCACATACCAGTTTGGAGACCATATACCAGTGTAAGGAGGTTGCTTTCCCTGCTCCTTACCTGGAACCACTTAGTCAGACAGCTGGGTTGTTGGGGGGAGGACTTTCTGCCCTGGACCGAGGGGGCCATGTGACTGCTGGGGGAAGAGAGGAAGAGAGAGGGGTGTGGTCAGAAAAGAGCAGGCGAGCAGAGCGTGCGAGACAGGGAGACAGCGCGCCAGAGAGAAAGCAGGCTGCAGCGCCGCTCTCTCTGAGAGAGAGTGCTCCCCGTGAGGGCACTGAGGCTGAGATACCAGCCATAGTGAAGAAAATAGAAGGCTGACAGCACTCACAGATTGGGGCGCCCGTCCAAGTCCAGGGAACCTTCCAGGACCATCAGAGATTCAAGCGATAAAGTATCAAGCATGATCATGCTTGATAACGACCCACAGGGTCGAAACGTTGCTGCTATATGGCAAAATAAATTTATCTGTTGGAATTATACACCTGGATGGAGCGCTGTTACTTTATCGCTTGAACCAGCCATAGTGAGGGCTGGATGTGAGAGTGTGGACTTGGAATCCTCCGTAATCAGAGAAGACGTATCCACTGACAGTGACCTAAGTGCGCAGCCCCGGTGACCGCAGTGACAAGCCAGGACCCCTGAGTGTGACAAGTAAACTGCTCAGTGTGTTTGCAGCATTGCTACTGCAGAGAGACTGCCATACAGAGACTCATGCAGCAGAGTGGCTGTGTTGCTTCCTACTTCCAGCTTCACTGGGAGAAAAGACTGCAAAGACTTAACCCCGGAGTCTCCAGTTCCCAGGAGACAGAGGAGAGACTTCAGGATCTCAAGTGCTGCTGGTGACTGTACCCACATTGGAATAAGGACCCTCCAGTCAGGACCTCCCTGGACTGATAAGTTACAAGAACACTCGTTAACCCTTTCGATTTCGCTTAACACACTACTCACCTCTCCTCCTCGCTCCCGCGCTGATTCTGGCGGCGGCTCTGCTCCGATATCAGCGGTGTCAGGAGCCGCTCTGCAGTCAGCCTGGCACACAGGGATGACATCACTTCACCCGCTTTTTGTCAGAGGCAGAGGGGAATGATGAAAAAGGGAGCGTCATCTCTTCCATTAGAATGCAGCACGCACTGGAGGGCGGCGCAGACACCAGGTCCCCCTGGCTTACAGCTCCATAGCGGCCGCGTGGGCTGTGGGGCCCCAGGGAGCGGGGTCCCTAGTCTGTGGGCAGGGCCAGACTAGGACTAAAATTTGGCCCTGGCATTTGAAGTTACACAGGCCCACTTGTCACATGGTGACTGTATGATATATTTGTACACTTGTAGGTTACAAGAAGTGAGGGGAGTGTAACACGACTATATAACATATAATTACAGCTGTATCCAGCATTACAGCTCAGTCCTATTTATTGCTTTTAGTTGCAGTACCAAGCAAAGCTGCTACTTTACCTACATAACTGGATCTCGTAGATAATGAAGGGATTGAGACGACCAAAGGCTATGGAACCTCATTCTGATGCTCCATAAACTTTGCCTACAGCCACTTTTGGTTCTGCTGCGCAGCACGAGACCCGGTGACTCTGAAGAGCGGTGACATCGGTAACTCAGTAACGTCACCACTCTTCAGATATTCCGGGTCTTGCGCTGAGCTCGACGACTGTGAAGAGCGGTATTGTTACTACCGTCACCGCTCTTCAGAGTCGCTGGATCTCGCCAGGTCTGGGCTAGTAGTGGGGGTGTCTGATAGACACCTCTCCATTACTTACGCCAGGGATTGATAGCAGCTGATATTACGTAGCTGACATCAACCCTAAAAATTATTACACATACCAGAATTAAATGCTGTGGTGGCTGGGAAAAGCAGTAGAGTTAGCGCTATTCCCAGGTGCCAGGTGCTAACTACAACTGTCATCATCCTTGCCTGGTCTCCATGCGAAGCATTTCTGCTGTATTTACATGCGCTGATATCAGGCCACAAAACGAGTGTGATCGACAATACTGAAGTCGTTCGCTTGTTTCCCAGCCTCTTTACACCAACTGAGAAAGAATGAAGGGAACAGAACAATCACAATTAGATCAATCTGTCCCCATACAGTATCATGTTATCAGCAGCACATCTGCAGTTTACATCGGCTATATGCTGCTGAGAAGAAGGATTTCTGTTCCCACATAAACAATCCAATCACTCGAAGAATAGGCAGCATTTTGCTTGTTTAGTATAATACACCCCATAGTCCTCCATACATTATAATGTGCACCTCAGTCCTCCATATAGTATAATACACTCCTCAGTCCTCCATATAGCATAATACACTCCTCTGTCCTCCATATAGTATAATACACTCCTCAGTCCTCCATATAGTATAATACACTCCCCATAGTCCTCTATATGGTATAATACACTCCTCAGTCCTCCATATAGCATAATACACTCCTCAGTCCTCCAAATAGTATAATACATTCCTCATAGTGCTCCATATAGTATAATGCCCCACCATTATCATCCATGTAGTACAATTCACTTCCCATAGTTTAATGCACCCCATAGTCCTTCATATAGTATAATGTATTTCCCATAGTCCTCGATACAGTATAATGCAGCCCACATATAGTATAATGATGCCACCCCGGAGTATAATGCAGCCACCCCTCAGAATATATTGTAGCCCCCTGAGTATAATGTAACCCCCCAGAGAATATAATGCAGCCGCCTCATATAGTATAATGCAGCCCCTGCATATAGAATATATGATAGTCCCCTCATAGAGCATAATGCAGCCCCCCATATAATATAATGTAGCCCCTCCATAGAATATAATACAGCACCCCATAGAATGTAATACAGCCACATAGAATGTAATACAGCCCACCTCCAAATAGAATATAACACACACCCATAGAATATAATGCAGCCTCCATAGAATGTAATACAGCCCTCCCCATAGAATGTAATACAGCCCCCCATAGAATGTAATGCAGCACAGCCCCATAGAATGTAATGCAGCACAGCCCCATAGAATGTAATGCAGCACAGCCCCCATAGAATGTAATGCAGCCAGCCCCCATAGAATGTAATGCAGCACAGCCCCCATAGAATGTAATGCAGCACAGCCCCCATAGAATGTAATGCAGCCAGCCCCCATAGAATGTAATAAATCCCCCCATAGAATTTAACACAGCACAGCCCCCATAGAATGTAATGCAGCACAGCCCCCATAGAATGTAATGTAGCACAGCCCCCATAGAATGTAATGCAGCACAGCCCCCATAGACTGTAATAAATCCCCCCATAGAATGTAATACAGCACAGCCCCCATAGGATGTAATGCAGCCAGCCCCCATAGGATGTAATAAATTCCCCCATAAAATGTAATACAGTCCCCCAATAGCCTGACAATCCAGTTATCACTCATAGATATATTTTAAAAAAACACTCTCCTCGTGCCCATGCTGCTCCTGGCTCCGGTCTCAGCGGCCGCAGTCTGCCCGCCAGACACACAGCAGGTGCGCGATGATATGACATCATCGCGCACCCGCAGTGTCAGAGGCAGAGCGGGGAATGATGGGAGAGGGAGCGACAGCAGACACTCTCTCCTCCATCATTGCATTGAACTGTATCGGGGTCATAGACGCCGGTATAGTTGAATGCGGCATGACTGGCGGGGGGTGAGTAGGCGCTGGGGGTAGTCGGCGCTGGCGAGTGGCCCACAACTGCCACCGGCCCTTCTGGTTTTTGCCAGAACTGCCCGATGGCCAGTCCGGCCCTGCCTGCGGGCCCTGATAACGGGCTGTGTTAGCTGCAGCCGGTGGCAAACGTAAAAAGGTGTGTGTAATGATAGGTGTATCTAGGACCAAAAAAAGAAGCTATCAATCCCTAATGAGCCCTACAAACCTGTTTTCCTACATAACTGCAGAGTTCGGCACCTTATTATGATGCCATGGCACCCCTGCTCAACAATTACACACCTACACTAGATATTATCAAGCACAAATGGTAGGTATGCCAACATACCCATCAATATTAGTTCAAATTCCACTAAATAATGTGAAAATAAATAGCATTAGTGTATAAGGAAACAAATCCTCATGACAATTCATCATAAAATATTGATAAATTATAGAGAAGAGACATGTGTCCATCAATACGTAACCATCACAAAATAGAAGTCCAGGAATATTATTAAATACCATACTTAGCTCAGTCTAAAATCTTCATTGATTACACTTATTCCCTGTTCTGACGCATCTCCCTCCATTTTGGGGGGTTCATCAGGGAGCCGATCTGAATAGAACACCACGATAAATGGAAGGCAAAGGTATGGTCAGTCCATCGGCAATGGTTTTACATAAGTCTCCACAACAGGGAATTTTTGACAGTGCTGGGCCCTACGAAACCAGTTCTGTCAATGAAGCAGAGTAGAAAGGTAGGTGGCAAAACTCACCGAGGAACTGCGACAGTGCACCAAGCATCTAATTTACACTTTATTCTAAGGATCATTTTCTTGAAAAGAAGCCCATAGATGTTGAAACCAAAAGTTTGCTTTCTGTAAGAAAACACGACCCTAGAAGTTAGATCAACTTACTTTAGTTTAGCTTTGCTTTCATCAGCATCAAAATGCCTTTGGTGCCCATGACCCTGTTGCTTTTTTTTTTATTCTCCCTTTGTAGACCACTTTAATATCCCAGAAAACCTGCAGATGCACAGACCCAGTCATCTTGCCCTCGTCTGAGTCACTCACGTCCTTACCTATCTTCCTATCATCAGACATCAACTTTAATCAATTATATTAATTAATTATGTCAGGGGTTGTAATGTTTTGATTGAACAGTGTACACTGGTTAAAAAAAAATGACGCAGATTTATGAACACCAATTTCCGGGCTACAGATCATCAATTCACATTTTTTTCTGATACATACAGATGAGTTGTAAAAAGCTGAGGGTTTCAGGGTAAAAGAAATTGTGACTATATAGTTTTGTTTGCGACGTACTGGTCCTAAGGTGCACTACTTGTAGGGTGCATCAGCAGCAATAAAACTAGTCACTGAGTATAGGGAAACAGTAGGACATTAGTATTTACATTATTTACATTCTTCTATGTAAAGGTGATTACTAGTTTGGTAGAACAAGTTGAATGAAAGTGTATTGAACCTCACCCAGTTCATTTAAATTGTAATTAAGTTAGGAAGGAGGAGAACAGCAAGCCTCAGTTATAAATACAGCTCTGGGTATTACTTGATGTCATTCCATGACTACGTAGTCCAAGTGCACAGCCTGAACCACATAAGGACAACATACAGAGGCCATGACAGGTGAGTGCAGGAGTGAGCTATCGTGAATTAAGTTACAAAGATGACAACTTTTGATGTTAATTTGTGTATTCTTTGTATTGTAAGTAGAAACAACTGAGATGTGACTAAATAAATAAATATCTAAGTTTGGGTGTAGATTTATTTTTCTTGCTACACACACCCATGATTAATTGTATAAAGCTTGCACATGATACTTTTTTGGTTACATTTGTGCTCTTGGTTTTGTTTGACTGCTTTTCTACTGAAATACCTAGTATCAATGCTGATCAGTTGGTTTCTGAGTAAGTATTGTGGATGGTTCTTATGTGTACAATGATAAAAAAAAATTTTAGTTTCTTGTGATTACTGTTGATGACCTTGTGAGTCAATGATGTATAATTGAGGACATCAAAGTAAAGTAGAGGCTTTATGGGTGTTGTGCTGTTTAGATTAGTAATGATGAAACTATCCAATCCGGCACCCAAAGATTTTGATCTTTTCTTTGATATCCTTAATATTATCCATGCCGGTGGCAGAAGAGGGCCTCGTTGTACAGCCCCAACAATTTAGGTGAAAAGTATTTTGTCTACATGTATGTATTTTTCCATTGTTTTTGTGGCTCTAAGTTTCCAGCACAATCATGTAGAATTATTGTAACAATAGTTCGTTAGAGAAAAATGTGCACGAATGTGGGGTCTCATAATAATTTTCTAAATTGATGTTAAATTTATAATCTCATATTTATGACATTGACAGCACAACAAGTCTTTATCACGTAAACTGGTGTTATAGAGTGCTTGGTAAATCTGTGCTTTCTTACTTAACTACAACATTGTATGCAACTGTTTTAGTATTAGTTATCTTAGAGTGCATCATAATTGACCAAGTGCCCAAAACACAAAATTAAGAAACAAACAGGCAGATTATTTTTTTTTTTTTCAAAGCCTTTAAGGCTCTGTGCACACGATGCGGATTTTGTTGCAGATCCGCAGCTGCGGGTCCACAGCAGTTTCCCATGAGTTTACAGTACAATGTAAACCTATTGGAAACCGAAAACGCTGTGCCCATGCTGTGGAAACAACCGAGCGGAAACTCAGCGGTTTAAATTCCGCAGCATGTCAATTCTTTGTGCGGAATCCGCAATGGTTTTACACCTGCTTCATAATAGAAAACCGCAGGTGTAAAACCGCAGTGGAATACTCACAAAAACCGCAGTAAATCCGCAATAAATCCGCAGGAAAAAGCAATGTTTTGCCCTGCGGATTTATCAAATCCGCTGCGGAAAAATCCGTAGAGGACCATTCGACATGCGCACATACCCTAACTGGATCTCGATCCATGGCAACTTAATGCATGAACTATCTGTTGGAAATTCATCTTGTACAAGCCTAGACAGACCCACAAGGGTCTTCTCCATCCTTATCATAATAGCATCATGCCATTGGGTAGCTGGTCTTCCTCTTCACCTTCATCTTTTTATTCTTCCAAGCATGATGTACTTCTCCAGTGACTGCTGTCTTCATATGATGTGTCTATATTATGCAAATTGTAGCTTGGTGATACTTGCTTTAATTTACATGTTTGTGACTGGCTTGATTTGTTTCAAAATTGATTTATGTATTCTTCTTGCCATGTATTGTATTGGTAACATCCTTCTCCAGCACCAGAGTTCGAAGGTGTCGATTTTTTCTTCCACCTTGTTTCTTTATCATCCACGTTTCGCATCCGTATGTTACCACACAGAAGATCAAACTATTTATGCGCTGTGTATTCGTCAGTGAAATGTTCCTCGATTTTTGAAGACCTTGTCCAGTGATTTCATTGTTGATTTACCCATAGCTATGCTCCTATTAATTTCCAATGTTATCACTACATCTCGAGCGATCATTGATCTGAGTAGGTTGAAGTCTTTTTCAACTTCCAGTTTGTCGCCGTCCATTTCAAATGTGTCCTGGTCGAACTTGGCAGTAGTCAATATCTTTGTCTTCTTTATATTGAGTCTTCTTTATATGTAGTAGTCACGTATTCAAGCTTCTTAGCTTGACACTCGGTAGCTAGTTTTTAATTTCATCTACACTTGTTGCTATCAAAGTAGTACTGTCTGTGTATTTAAGATTCTGTTGATGATTCAACCAGCAATTTTGGTTCTTTCTTTTTTGAGCTCAGCCTTTCTGAACATTTTTACAGACAATAAGACACATCAGAACATAAAATGCACCCCAAATGGGAAATAAATAAAAAAATAGTGGTGCGTTTTGTAGTCCATTTTAATCATAGCTTACTGCAGGGAGCAGCGGAGCAGGGTCAGTGGAGGTAGGGTTGCTGCTTCAGGAGGCTGACAGTGGTGGCAGGAGTGGGGTGATGCTGTGGGCCCTGGGCTGGGAGGAGGGGGCATCCAGGCAGTGTGAGGCTGGGGGCCCTGGGCTCTCATAAGATGTCGGTGCTGGTGAACAGAGTCCCATATGCCATTTATTTCCCTGTGGTGGGCTTCAGGAAAATGACCGCTGGAGGTGGCACATGCGCAAATTAAGATCTTGGGAGGCGAGATCTCATCTCCTGAGACTGAAATCTATGCATGCGCCTCTGCCGGCTGCCATTTTCCCAAAGCCCACAGCAGGCAAATCAATGGAAAAAAGGACTCTGCTCACCAATGACTACATCTAGGGCCTGCAGCATCGCCCTACTCCTGCCACCACTGCCAGTCTCTTGAAGCAGCGACCCTGCCTCTTATTACCCCGCTGCAGCACAGCTACCACCCATCCCCTAATAAGTTACCTTCTAATTATAAGATGCTCCTCCATTTTTCTCCCAAAATTGTGTCTTATAATACAAAAAATATGGAAGCTTCTGCCTATAAGTTGAAGAGACATGGTGACAGGATACAGCTTTGTCTGACGACTCACTCTACTGTGAACCATCCCATGTAACCATGTACCGTTTGGACTGTTCCTTCATGGCTGATGTAAAGGTTCCTAATGAGGCTGATCAGATGGTTCGGCACATCCATATCCTTCATGGCTATCTAAAGTTTCTGGTGATCAACATAATTGAATGGTTTGTTGTAGTTGATGAAGCAAGTAGTATTTTGCTGGCATGAGGTATAAGTGCACAGTGTGATAGTTTACAGTTTGAGTCATCTCCCTTCTTCTGAATAGAAAAAAAGCCTAATCTTGTCTAGTCCTTTGACTATCAGTTGGCACAGGTGTGTGATAACAAAAACTTCTTCAGAAGACTGTATTAGCTCTACTGGAACATTGTCACATCCAGGTGTTTTGTTGCTTGTCAGAAGCTTTGTGAAAGAACAACTTTGTTTTTCAAGAAGTTTGACTTTCTATCATTTCCAATTACAGTTTCTTCCTGTGTCACTGAGGTGCTCTGTGCACTCTTATCATCTTTCCTAGATCTGTTGTGAGTCAATTATTTTGCTCCTGTTTGTGTCTTTGAAATAAGAAACAGAATCAGGCACTCTTAAGGTATCGTCACACTCAGCAACTTTGCAACGAGAACGACAACAATCTGTGACGTTGCAGCCTCCTGGATAGCAATCTCGTTGTGTTTGACACGCAGCAGCGATCTGGATCCCGCTGTTATATCGCTGGTCGGAGCTAAAAGTCCAGAACTTTATTTGGTCGCTAGATTGGCGTGTATCGTCATGTTTGACATCAAAAGCAACGATGCCAGCAATGTTTTTACATGAAGCGAGAACAATAAGTGAGTCGCCGTTACGTCACTGGATCGCTCCTGCATCGTTCTGGAGTTGCTGTGTTTGACGTCTCTACAGCGACCTAAACAGCGACGCTCCAGCGATCTAGTTTAGGTCAGATCGTTGCCTGTATCGCTGCAGCGTCGCTGAGTGTGACGGTACCTTTAAAGTTGCATGAAACTTTTTAGCTTTAATAAGAATCACAATCCAACAAATGAAATTAGTGACAACTCGGTCAACAAAATCTACTTCAGATAGTTTCTAGTCAGAGTACTATGTGGAGTAGGCATATGCTGAGCAGGAAATTTGCACAAATCTCCTGGGCAGCAAATCCCTTGCAGCTTTAAAAGTGCTGGATTCTGTTTCCTATTGGAATAGTGTTCTATTCAGGCACCATGTCCTTATACAGAGTGACGTACAATCAAGTTTTATGTTGGCGTCTTTCACCATGCCCACTCTTGGTTGAAATATTGGTTGTATCTCTTGGATCTTTAGGCATGCCTTCCTGGTCTTGCCCCTCAGATGTTCACTTTCTATCTCTGTACGTATCTCTTAGTAATAAAGTTCTTTGAATGGCTCGCTTTAGTCTTTTATTGATGTTTACTGCATGCTGCTTATCACATTTTGCATTTGCAAGTCGTCTTTCTTCAATAATCTTTAGGTTCTCTCTTGTTAAGTCTTGTTGAAGTCTTTTATGCCTTATTGTGTTACTGGTTTCTTCATTAATAATAGTCTTTATATGTGTCCATAATTCCTCAGGCATCTTTCACTTACTTCAATAGAATAAGTTAGTTTGAACATCAAAAGACTGAAACAGTTGCACACATTTGAAATACATGTATCTTTGAGATACAGTGATCATTTGATCTATAATATCAAGATACTAACTTTGAATCTAAAATTCACAAGCTGTAAAATGACTCATTACAGTTTGTGAGCTACAACAGAATTCTGACAAACAACAGATTTTGCCAAGCAAAAAAGCCATCAGTTGGCAAATTTCTCTAAAACAGGTAAATGCAGTATTGCATTAGCTAATCCAATTCAGCAAGAGCTATTCCATTTTTAGTAAAATGGGTCCTTATTGAATAGTCATAATAAGGCATATGAACTGGGGTAATACTGATGGAACAATTAATTTAATAGAGTATTTGGTTGAACATACTGTGATCAGAAATTATGACATATTAATAGAGTCGGACTGCTACTACAACCTACGATTATTAGAACGAAGGTGTATCAGCAGTAGTTATATAGTATTTAGTAAATAAAAATGGTAAGGAACAAAATATGAAGTCTATGACAATGAAAAGCCTTGATCACACATATTTACGTAATGTATAACCTCTGCCAATTACATTACTTAACAAAACCAAACAGAAAAACATATGCTTAAATTGCAGACACTAACTCAAAGAATATTTATAGAGATATAAAATATAATCTTATTTATTAACAGTATGGATTAGGTGTGGATGTAAAGTCTTCTTTATGGAGCTGACAGCACTTGGATTTTAATACAGACAAAAATCCTGGGCTTATGTATTTCTTAGAAAAATAAAATGTGTAGTCAATTCTCTGAATATTTTTTTTACACTGGGATTTATGGGAGAGAAGATATTTATAATACTGCTTTTGTGCTTTTACGCTACACCTAGCTTCATTATTTTCAAAGGTGCCTATAAACATTAGATTTATTAGATTTTAACTGACATAAATGAATAATATCAACCAAAATGATCACAGTCTGTTACCATATAGAATCAAGATGGCAGTGTTTGAATTTGCAGATCGAAAGTATGTAGCTGAAATACTATTCCCCAAAAAAGATTTTTCGTTTGTCGCCGAGTGTCATTGAACTTGCATGGCCAACATGGACCAAAATGTGTGTTGGCACCGCTGTGTGAAGATTGTTTGCCAATCGTTTTTTCTACTACTACTACTACTACTACTACTACTACTACTACTACTTTCATCTAAATGTTTCAGAACAACATGATCAAAAATAAGTCAACAAATCAAACTAAATGATGAGGAAATATCCATCTGAAATAAATCTAGTTTGTTCACACTGCTACAAATTCAACCAAGTTTGTGGATGGTTGGAGATAATTGGTCAATCATGATTTAGTTTTGAAATCAACAGTAACAAGCTTGAAATAATTTACAGTGGTGCTGTTTCTGGAAACAAGTAGGCACGTTGAGTAGCCAACAAAAGTTCCTTATATTCACTGCTTAGGAAAAGCAAAATGATGAACTCATATGCAGTAGCTTTGTAGCTAAGAGATTTTGGAGATCGTTTACATATGTCAGTCCACAAACATACATTTTAAATAGAACTTGAAGCATGGGTACTTTGGGGTGTCTGAGTTGCTTTCCTTGTTGATGTTGCATCACTTCAGCACTGATGGCTCCATGGCAAAGGACCTTTAAGGTTAGAGACCCACTAAGAGGTCTGCCGTGATGTGGCAGTGGTCTTCATACACTATGATGAAAACCTCATGTTTAGTTTTTTGTTTTTTTTAAATTAGACACAATAAATCAATGTGAGATGTTTGGATGTGTTGTCCAGGTCTTTTTGCTTCAGTTATAGCATATTACATTTTACATAGAGATGAGCTAATTTGTACGATTAGAAGTGATTTCTCCTTGACTTTACAAAAATTTGCATTCTCCAAGATCTATATTTCTTGCCAGACAAGTTCATCAAAATTAAGGCCAGTTGGCCACCATTTTGCAGTACCACAGAGAGCAGACAGAAATTGAATGAAAAAAAGAATACTCACCTCAAACCTCAACTGTTTTCTCATCCTTGCCACCCATTGCTCAGCCCTCAATGCCTGTCCTTTGCAGCTTCCTCTGTCTTGCTCATCCTCTTCATCATTTATCACTCTGTGCCAGTACTTCTAGTGTTAAGTATAGATCTGATGTCACTGTGCATCATAACACACGTTATGATTTCACAACGTGTGTCACCTGAGGTATAGACTAGGCCTTGGGCAATGCATGTCGTAAGGTCGCGACATGTGCCGCAATGGCAATCCATGCAGTGAGGTCAGAAGAAAAGAATGTGGGCGAAAGTAAAAGGCATAAAGAAGAGGTGCAGAGGACTGGATGAGCAGTGAGGTGACTTTTATTTATTCTTTTTTAAAATCTTAGATTTACTATTGTCTGGGGTTTGGAGACCCGAGTGCATAATAAAAAAAAATTCATATAAAATCTTAGATTTACTATTGTCTGGGGTTTGGAGACCCGAGTGCATAATAAAAAAAAATTCATTTGCATTTTCGAACTTCACTAGGCTTTGAAACCTGGGAATGGGGTCACTTTTCCATTTTGAATGGAGTGTAACAATTGGTACTATATACAATTATTGTTCATGGGACTACCGGAAAAAGACGATTGCAGCGCTAAACTATTTCCAGAAGACCCAGGCCATGAACAATGAATAGTATGCATAGTTTGCATCTCGGCTTTGGGAAAATGGCCGCCGCGATCTCTAATGCGCACGCGCGGCATCCCGCGGCCATTTTCCTGAAGCCCCGTGCAGCAGAGCACTCCATCTGCGCACGCGCGGCCCCAGGAAGATGGCCACCCCCACCGATGCAAGGGATTACAGCGCAGATCGCACGCTGTGTCTTCACGTGGGCGCAGGGAATTCGGAACTCTGGACATGCGCACACCACTACGCCACCAACGGAAAGCTGGGGAAGAAAAGAGCGCTGTGAACACGCCCACCTGACCAGACCAGCCTGATTGACAGGCGAAAACGGCGACTTTGGTAATGTATTTCTCAGCATACATGGGGAATCAGGGTACACTACATACACTATAGTAACGCACATCGCAGGCCCTATTTAACAGAATTTATAGCTCAATCTGAAAAAACGGGGTGACAGGTTCCCTTTAACAAAAAGGTGTGAAACAACTGAAAATATGTCTTATATTTTAGGTTCTTCAAAGTAGCCACCTTTTGCTTTGATGACTGCTTTGCACACTCTTGGCATTCTCTTGATGAGCTTCAAGAGGTAGTCTTCGGGAATGGTCTTCCAACAATCTTGAAGGAGTTCCCAGAGATGCTTGGCACTTGTTGGCCCTTTTGCCTTCACTCTGTGGTCCAGCTCACCCCAAACCATCTCGACTGGGTTTAGGACTGGTGACTGTGGAGGACTCATTAGACCAAAGCACAGATTATATATAATTACATAGATAGATTGCAGAAAAGCTGGCAATTCAGCAACAGTGTATAGTAAGGCTGATGGCCGCCCCCCTAAAGAATGAATGGAGTGGGTAGCCAAGCATGCACATTTCCCTTCTATTCAGGATGGAGCTGTAAAGCAGATACTCAGCAGTAAACTAGTTTTCCTCTATGCCAAGAATAGGATACACAGTAACTTGATTTTTGAGGATTTACTCTTTAAGTATAATATGTTGGGAGAAGCAGATTGACACTTCATCTGCATAATATAAACCTGTTAGCCAACAAATTAATAGTAGGTTGCACAATACATAGTTCAATAAGATTGGCAAGTGTGCCATTTATTTGGCATAAGGATGTGACCTGTGGGTGGAATATAGAACAATCACATATTATAAAAATTACGCTCAGTAAATCTGTGAACTAAATAGATGAGGTCATAAAAGGTAACGACACATGTCATTAGGATTAGATTAAAAAAACAAAGAATACAAAGTAAACAAAATCCATTAATTCATCTGAATAGGATTGGATCTAGCCACTTTAAGGCTGCTTAGTATGTTATGCTGTACTACGGGACTTAGAGTCATGCAAAAAAATATTGAAGTTTTGAAGTGGTACGGTAGGACATACAAATACCATGCAAATCCAAAGAAAAGTGAATGGAATAAATACACATGCTGCACAGTGTACTATATATTTTACAAAAATGCACCATTTCACTGCAATTTATTAAAATCATTTTCTAATCATTTTCCATATTTAAGTAAGATTCATACAGATGTTAAATAAGTTACACTGTGTAATAAAGATCAAAATACAGGGATCTCAATCCTACTGGATATGATTTGAGAAGTTTACCATAGTGAGTTCTCATAAAAGTGTCAATAACGGGGACAATCCATCTTTGCTATTGCACCTTTTTTTTGTCTGGTTTCTTTGTGTTTGAGGCTTGTTTTTTGTTTGAACCATACTCATTTTTTCATTTGTGCCTTTTTTAAAGTGACCAAAGTTACTGTTTTTATATTCATCTGTGTTCTTTTTTATGTTTGCTATTCTGAACGGACTTTAGGCTTTCTGGATGTTTAATCAATTGCCAATTTTTGAAAAGTCACAAAATTTCTGATTGGGTGTATTCCCGCTATCCTCCTCTGCCATAGTTGTTTTATGTGCATAATTTTATGTGACATTTTTTGAAACGTGACTAATTGTACTAAAAAGTGGAAAAAAAGGCAAAAATAATGATGAGTTTGGAGCAAAAAAGCATCAACTACCACAGGACAATGATGAATCAGGGACATTGTGTCCAAGTCTAAGGAAAAGGAAAAATATTGATTAGTCTTATTATACATCACATTATCCTCCTGTATATTGAAAGTTACTCACAAAATACATGATTGAAAAAAAAACTTTTCCAACATGATGCTTGTGCTCTAGGGCTCTGTTGGACATACACCTTAAGGTACCTTCACACCTAACGATATCGTTAAGGATATCGTTGCAATGTCAAGCTTTTTTGTGACGTAGCAACGATCCCGCTAACGATATCTTTATGTGTGACAGCGATCAACGATCAGGCCCCTGCTTGGAGATCGTTGGTCGTGGGGAATGATCAGAACCTTTTTTTGGTCGCTGATCACCCGCTGTCATCGCTAGATCGGCATGTGTGACGCCGATCTAGCGATGTGTTCACCTGTAACCAGTGTAAACATCGGGTTACTAAGCACAGGGCCGCGCTTAGTAACCTGATATTTACCCTGATTACCATTGTAAAAGTAACAAAAAAACACACTACATGCTCACATTCTGATGTCTGTCACGTCCCCCGGCGTCCACAGGGTTAAAACTGCTTTCGGCAGGAGCGCTGCTAATGCACGTGCTGCTGCCGAGAGCTTCCCTCCACTGACTGTCAGTGCCGGCCGTAAAGCAGAGCAGACCGGTGACGTCACCGCTCTGCTCTGCTTTACAGCCGGCACTGACAGTCAGTGGAGGGAGGCTCTCGGCAGCAGCGCGTGCATTAGCAGCGCTCCTGCCAAAAGAAGTTTTAACCCTGTGGACGCCGGGGGACGTGACAGACATCAGAATGTGAGTATGTAGTGTTTTTTTTTTTTTACTTTTACAATGGTAAGCAGGGGAAATATCGGGTTACTAAGCGCGGCCCTGCACTTAGTAACCCAATGTTTACCCTGGTTACCCGGGGACTTCGGCATCGTTGAAGACAGTTTCAACGATGCCGAAGTCGTTCCCCTGATCGTTGGTCGCTGGAGAGAGCTGTCTGTGTGACAGCTCCCCAGCGACCACACAACGACTTACCAACGATCACGGCCAGGTCGTATCGCTGGTCGTGATCGTTGGTAAATCATTTAGTGTAACAGTAACTTTAGTTTATTGCTTGTGTTGCACATTTGCATTAGAATACATTGTGAACACTGATTCAGACAAAATGAACATAGTGATCCTATTTAGTGATGAGCGAACGTGGTCGCATAACGTGCTGTCCGAGTATCTTGGGTGTGCTGGTTCGGTTCCATTCGGCTGCATAATTTGCGGCTATTATACAGCTTCAACACACAGAGTTCTCTGAAGTGGTGAATGATTGACTTTTATTGCCACACACACAATATTAGCATTTATTCCCTATAACTTACCATATTTCTATAAATTATTTGATGGATTTATGGATGATTTTTATGGATTGCCTACGGCACATGACCCTTTTTACCTGCGTATACACCATAGAATTCCCTAACATGTTTTATTACAGTTCAAGTATTTTTTATACTGTATTGTATAATTGCACATGAGCATTTTATGAGTCTAGCTGGAGCTAGACTCATAAAATTCTTATTTTCATATCATACAGAAAAACTTTCATAAATGATTCTATTCATCCTGATGTGGAGTAAATACACCACCCTCATCCAAAAGATCCATTTATTAATGTAAGCAGTTTGCATTCTTAATTCTGGTGCTGTAACTGATTTGGATTCAGCACCGGCTGCTCCAGTGGTCTAAGTAGACCAAGGAAGCAATTAAATTCTGCTTCTCGGTCAAGTGGCTGGGAGAGTGTGTCATCAGACGCACCTCTGACGATTTGCTGTTCCTATTATCTGACCTCTGCAGCCAATCACAGGCCTTAGTAGTCATGTGACCAAAGAACAGGACATCATCATTCCCTATCTTGGCTCAGATCAACAGAGTTCCTGGATCCATAGCAGATAAAGCAAATGGTTAGGATAGATTAAATTAGTTTGAAAACCTAATGCTTGTGAATATTGTTTGGACGATGGAAACCCTAACTCGGACATGTTTTCATCCATTTACTATCATTTCTTTTACTTATTTAAAATTTTTCAAGAAGTTACAAAAGAAAAATACACGATTTTGAAGTTGAAAAAGTGTGAATTATCCAACAAAAAGTATTGGATGTTAGTCATCACTTGAACAGTAGTTGTCCTGTCGTGTAAAATTAAAGCTATAATTATCATGATTGCTCCTACAGCTCAGCCTTATGAGTATACACGAAATATAACATCTCATTAAAAGACGCAGCATATCATTTCACAGACTAGTTTGATTTAATGCATTCATTCAATGATGACTGAGACTCAGAATTATTTATGAAGTAGCAAGTCTATATATCACCTTTGAAGTACAGTTGACAGCATGAGCATGCACGTTCTCTACCTGTCAGAATAATAGACCAATTAAAGGATGGAAAATTCCGTAATGAAGAGTGAACCTATAAATGGCACCAGAAATTGCACTTCCAGAATTTCGCTTTTTCTTCATAATTTCCACATTTATTACACATTTATCATATTTGATTCTTAACTACAATGAAGCATTAAAAAATGAAAACTTATCAACACTTTGTTTTTGTTACTACAGCTTTTACTATTTTCAGAAACAAATGATTTAAAAAAAATTCATGTGCAAAAATAATCACGTTCATTTTTTCTGGGTTCACACTTAAGATTTTATTGCAGAACTTTTCAGAAATTGCTGCAAAACTCACAACATGATCACAGCTTGAGAGACAGCCTTATTTTACAGAAAACTTACTATATGTAAATAAGGATCAGATTCAACCAACCAGCTATGTTTTATCAAAACTGTATTATACATTGGGTGAACACATAGGGCAATGGGTCCTATATAAGACATGTATATGGACTCTTGCTCTTGAGACAGTAAGCATCCTAAAGCAGAAGACGCTACAGATCCCATTATGACTACCATAAAAAATCCAGTATATTTAAACAGGTCTTTACTAGAGATGAGAGTGCACTAAAATGCTCAGATGCTCGTTGCTCGAAACAAGCAAATGCTCGTTTCGAGTAATAAATATAAAGGGAGTCATTGGGAAAGCCAAGCTTTTTTTTTTCCCAGCAGACCCACAAAGAGGTTTGGGGGGAAATGAAAATGTTCAAATAGATGGAAAAGTGCTGAATAGAAGGATGGGGAAGACTCCTGGAAGCATCTCTGACTCCCAAATCGTTGCTGAGAACAATGATGCCACACTTTTACTTCACTTTACGGAGTGACAATAAAACATTCCAAACCGACAAGAAATTGCATTTTGCAATGACTTGTGTATAAGGCAACATTTAATAAGGATTTTAAAAAAAAATCATTATTTTAGTAAACCAAAATTGATTTTTTATTTAAAAAAATAGGAAATTTCAGTTTAATTTATGAAGAAAGCAAGACCTGACAAAAAATAGGGTCTCAGAGGGACTCAGATACATCCTGCATTAGACATAAAGGAGGGCCTCGTACACATTCTATTCAAATTGTCATGTATTGGTACTCCTAAACTCATAAAGGTTATGCACTTTTGAGGGTAAGATAACAAGGAAATGTACTCCAGACCACAGAATAATCTATGGGTGAGCAAAATAATATTGTTACATTTTTTAACAATTTTTTTTGAGGGTTATATACTAACAAAATGTACCCAAGGTCACGTAATACCCTACGCATGAGCAATATAATATCAATACATTTTTTTAACACGTCTTTTGACGGTTACCGTATTTTTCGAACTATAAGACGCATCTAAGTTTTAGAGGAGGAATTTAGAAATAAAAACTTCAAGTAAAAAATGCGGTCATTTCTGTATTAATATCCCCTATCCTAGTATGCATGGCCCCCTCATCCCTATCCTGGTATACGTGGCCCCCTCATTCCTATCCTGATATGAATAGCCACCATCCCCATCCTGATATGCATGGCCTCCACATCCCTCTCCTGATATGTGTTGCCCCTTCATTCCTATTCTGGTATGCATGGCTCCCTCATCCTTATCCAGGTATGCAGAGCCCCATCTCCATCCTGGTATACATGGCGCCATGCTTATCCTGATGTGATTGGCCCCATCCTCAACCTGGTATGCATGGCTCCATCAGAAAAACATTTTAAAAAAGCATGAACCATTATACTTACCTTCTTGCCCTCCCTCGCAGTGTCTTGTTCCGATGCCAGCATCTGCTTTATGCTTGACATTTTTGGAGGAAAAAGTGCATCTTATAGTCCAGAAAATCCGGTGTATAACAACGAAATATACCCAAGAAGATATAATGCTCTATGGATGAACAATACAATACCAATACATCTTTTAGCAAGATTTTGGGGCCTTATACAGCAATGAAATATACTCAAGAACACGTAATACTGTATGGATGGACAATATAATACTAATACATTTGTGACAAGTTCTGAGGGTAATATATCAACTAAATGTATCATAGAAGATGGAATAGTATATGGGTGAGAAATTTAACACAGCAAAACATTTTAACGCTTTTTTGGTGAGTTGTATATCATAAAAAATGTACCCCAGAACAAGTAATAGTGTTTTGGTGAAAAATGTAGCCAAGCTAAATTTTTTAACACTTTTTGGGAGTGTTGTATATCATAGAAATGTACCAAGACCACATAATACTCTATGGTTGTGAAACTTAACCCAGCAAAATTTGTTAATGCTTTTTTTCGAGTGTTGTATTTGACAAAAATGTACCCCAGACCACAAAATAGTGTATGGGTAAGAAGTGTAATCCAGAAAAAAAATTAAATTTTTTTGTAGTGTTATATATCTAAGAAATGTAACAAAGCCCAAATTTTAAAAATTATTTTGTATTGTTACATACCACCAAAATGTGACAGACAGCAAATAATAATCAATGGATGAGTAATCTAATCCAGTGATATTTTTTAGCACTTTTTGTAAGTTTTACATACCACTGTAATACAATAATAACAGTGTAAAGCTGTTTGAATGAATGAAAAAAGTGTAGCTGATGTACGTATACAGTCCTAAAGGCTTTGCAGAAAGTGAAAAGCCAAGCAAAACTATAATGAGGGTCATCTATGGACCCCTGAAAGGCATAAACTAGGGGACCTCATTCAAAGGTTGAATATTAAAAACACTCTAATTGCTGCGGCCATCTGGTAATGTGGAAAAGTGTGGGCTAATCCAGGCTTTGTTTATTTTTATTAGAGTAAGCCTGTGAGTATTTTCAGTTGACAGGCCCCAGTCTGTTATGACCCCCGCAAGCACTAAACTCCTACTCAAACAAGACGTTAGTGGCAGGGCAGCACAACTCCTCCAAAGCATAGAAGGACAGTTCATGCCAGGTGTATAGCTTTGAGATCCAATAGTTAAAAGTCACAGATGGCTGATCATACCGGCGTACTCCCTATGTCAAGTATTTTTTGACCTTCTTTCAAAACTTTTCCATCCCTTTCAAAGATACCTGGTCCTCAGGTCTTGACGCAGGGCTGGAGTCAGGAAATTGGCCCACGACTTTGACAGTGTACTCCTGCCTCTGCTGTGTGTCTCCCTGGCCTTTCCACCTTGGTTGGGCAAGGAAGCTTTCTCCCTGCCACTAGCATTGTCTAATGGGTATTTTTTCAACATATTTTCCACAATGGCCTTCTGGCATAGCACCATTTTAGAAGACCTATCCACCTCAGGAACAAGAGATACAAAATTCTCCTTGGGTATAGCAGGCTGAACAACCAGTACTCTTTTTTGGCCAAGATGAATGCAAAGCGAGGTCACGGGAAAGGCAGTGGTACATAAAGTTGGCCATATGTGCCAAACTCCATACAGTCAACACTTCTTTGTCTCCATATGATGACGACTCTCCATCTCCAGCACCTCCTCCTTCTCTTCTTCCTCATTCCCTTCCTCAGCCCATCCACATAGGAGAGACGGGATGAAGGGTGTGTGGCTTCTAGCCTATGTTGCGCTAGCCACCAGCTCCTGTTCCTCCTCTTCCTCCTCATCAGCGTCCACATCCTCATTGATAACCAATTTACGCTTAGCAGATGAGTTGCGGCTGGGCTGACTGGAATCTCTATTTGTTATGTCTTCAGTCATCCTCACCTTGTCCACATGCAAAGCTTCATGTTTAATTGTGAGCAGCAACTGTTTAAGTAGAGAGAGAGAAAAGTGGGATTGTTGCACTGCCTATGTTGTTTTCATTGCTCATCATCTTTGCGGTGTCCTTAAAATCTTTGAGAACAGCACAAAGGTAAGACATCCATTCCCAATCTTCAGTTGTTATGTTCAGAGGCTGACCAGAACCGACGGGTGTGTTGGAGCTGGTACTTAACCACTGGCCTTGCTAGCAAGTTTGGTGTGGAATTCCAATGCGTGGTGATGTTGCACACCAGTCAGTGGGTGCTGACATGGCGTACCTTGACCAGAAGCTGTGCAAATCTGGGTAGGTTTTCAGAAACCGCTGGGTTGAGCACATGTGCCAAGTTTGCCAAGCTTCACAGCCACCACCAAGTTATGCCCATTATCACACACGACTATGCCTGGATGGAGGTTTAGCGGCAAAAAACACAGATCTATCTGGTCTCTTATTCCTTTACATAACGCTGCCGTGGTGTATGTTTTGTCTCCTAGACAAATTAGTAACATAGTACATAGTAACATAGTTAGTAAGGCCAAAAAAAGACATTTGTCCATCCAGTTCAGCCTATATTCCATCATAATAAATCCCCAGATCTACGTCCTTCTACAGAACCTAATAATTGTATGATACAATATTGTTCTGCTCCAGGAAGACATCCAGGCCTCTCTTGAACCCCTCGACTGAGTTCGCCATCACCACCTCCTCAGGCAAGCAATTCCAGATTCTCACTGCCCTAACAGTAAAGAATCCTCTTCTATGTTGGTGGAAAAACCTTCTCTCCTCCAGACGCAAAGAATGCCCCCTTGTGCCCGTCACCTTCCTTGGTATAAACAGATCCTCAGCGAGATATTTGTATTGTCCCCTTATATACTTATACATGGTTATTAGATCGCCCCTCAGTCGTCTTTTTTCTAGACTAAATAATCCTAATTTCGCTAATCTATCTGGGTATTGTAGTTCTCCCATCCCCTTTATTAATTTTCTTGCCCTCCTTTGTACTCTCTCTAGTTCCATTATATCCTTCCTGAGCACCGGTGCCCAAAACTGGACACAGTACTCCATGTGCGGTCTAACTAGGGATTTGTACAGAGGCAGTATAATGCTCTCATCATGTGTATCCAGACCTCTTTTAATGCACCCCATGATCCTGTTTGCCTTGGCAGCTGCTGCCTGGCACTGGCTGCTCCAGGTAAGTTTATCATTAACTAGGATCCCCAAGTCCTTCTCCCTGTCAGATTTACCCAGTGGTTTCCCGTTCAGTGTGTAATGGTGATATTGATTCCCTCTTCCCATGTGTATAACCTTACATTTATCATTGTTAAACCTCATCTGCCACCTTTCAGCCCAAGTTTCCAACTTATCCAGATCCATCTGTAGCAGAATACTATCTTCTCTTGTATTAACTGCTTTACATAGTTTTGTATCATCTGCAAATATCGATATTTTACTGTGTAAACCTTCTACCAGATCATTAATGAATATGTTGAAGAGAACAGGTCCCAAATTAGCTTCACCAAACCCTGTTGCTTCTTTGCTGAGGCAGTGCTGCAGAGCTTCCAGCTTCTGGCTGAGGTGGATTAGAAATGAGCAAACATGTTCAGAAAAAGTTTCACCAATCTCAAATTCGGCACAAACCATGCACATTTGGATTCGTCTTCAGATTCCCCAGTATTTTCCTCAAATTCAGCCAAAGTTCGGTAAATGATCAAGTTTCCACTAATATTTTTTTTTAGGACTTTGGCTAGGATAGTGGTGCGTTGTTAATGAGGGGAGTGTTAGGTGTCGAGTTCCCGTCGCTGCACAGGGGGAATTTTGAACTATGTCTGCTGCGGTCTCCCATTCTCCTCCAGCCACAGTGGAACCTGCTCAGCAGAGACATCAGTCCCAGTGCCTGGCTCAGCCTGATACTGTGCGAATGGTTGCTGCTGGATTTCCAGGCTCTGCCTTTGTAGCCAGCACTGGTCAGAGGTGAGCAGGCTTTTCTGGGACTAAGTCCTGCTTTTCTCACACTGAGCATGCCCACGGGAGGACTTCTCATTGGAGGTCGGGGTCAGACACTCAGGCCCTGTAGCAGCTCCTATTGGTCCACCAGGAAGGTCCTGAAGAGCTGCAACTATAAAAGGTTTGCATGGCTGCACGGCCATGCGCTAGTATCAAATGTGTTTGGCTTATGCCAGTGGATACTATACCCCACTATACATATGTGGTGTGAGGCTGTAGCTTTGGGACTGTACACTCAGGCAGGCAGTTAGCGTCAGTGGGGGCAATTAGCCGTTGGCTTTGCATATGGTTCCAGAGCAAGCACAAGTATGGTTAGTGTAATAGTCTTGTGTACAGTGCGACTCTGTGAGGCAACAGAGATCGCTTCCAGTTTACATGGGGTGAAGCTTGACCCACGTGTGTGCTCAGAGTTTATCCGCCATTACTTTGCAGCAGATATCTCTGCATGGTGGACCCCGGGCTGCGAACGCAGCCTTCCTTCCTAAGAATCAGCGCCTGAAGGACCTTAGATGACGTCGCGGCTTGTGATTGGTCACGTGACACCCATGTGACCGCTCACGCGACCAATGACAAGCCGCGACGTCATCGAAGGTCCTTCAGGCGCTCATTCTTAGGAAGGAAGACTGCCGGTGAGAACCAGGGCGCGTCCGAGGGTAAGTATATCAATATTTTTTATTTTGATTCTTTATTTTACACTTAAATATGGATCCCAGGGCCTGAAGGAGAGTTTTCTCTCCTTCAGACCCTGGGAACCATAAGAAACCCAATGCACTGCATTGGGTTTCGTGTTTCGGCCGACCACGACCCCGACTTTTCTATAGGATCGGCCGATTTCACTCGACCCGACTTTTGAAAAAGTCGAGTTTCGTGAAACCTGACCCAATCCTATAAAAAGAAAAGTCGCTCAACCCTAATTGCCACTTCAGTATATAAATCCATTGTGCTAATTGTGTGGTCCAGCCAGCAGTCCATATTTTAGCATATAAATCCATTGTGCTAATTGTGTGGTCCAGACACCAGTCCACATTTCAGCATGTAAATCCTTTGTGCTAATTGTGTGCTCCAGCCACCAGTCCACATTTCAGCATATAAATTAGTTGTGCTAATTGTGTGGTCCAGCCTCCAGTCCATATTTTAGCATATTAATCTTTTGTGCTAATTGTGTGGTCCAGCCATATTATCCTAGCAAATAAATACTGACTGTTAATTTAATGACAAGTGATTGACAGGTCTGAGCCTAGGGTTGTGAAATAGCTAGTTAAAAGAGTAAAAGGTTACATCCAACAAGAGTGGGAAAAAGCAAGATTGTGGCGGAAGGAAGAATAGGCGTGGTGTTTTAGGTGTATGTGGGGTAGGTGGTAATGTTACTGAAAGCTCTACTGAACAAACACCAACTTGTCCTATCCAAAGACTTTAGTGGTGTGTGCAAATAATTTTTCGAAATGTGGAGACTCCAAATTGGGTCTCCATCTGATGGGTTTGCGTGTAGTGGAAGGGGTGTCAGAGCCCCATTATACTATTTCTACTCTGAGGAAATTGATGCCATTTCAGTGGTGTGTGGCAATCATTTTTCAGAAATGTGGAGACTCCAAGTTTGGTCTCCATCTGGTGGGTTGCCTGTAGTGGAAAGGGTCTCAGAGTATATATATATATATATATATATATATATATATATATATATATATAATCCAGAACAAAGAATAGTGTATGGGTAAGAAATTTAACCCAGGAGAATATTTTAACAATAAAGCTGCAGCTATGTATTTGCCAACGGACTGCTCAGCCCTAATCCCTGTGTGTGGACTGGATTCTGTTACTCTCCCTGTTTTTGTGACTCTCTCCCTCCTAATTGCAGATTGTATATGATATAACCAACAAAGCAAATGATTAGCCCTTAGAACGTTGGTTAGTATGATGGCTCAGTTTCAGCACCAGTATCAACACTGCAGACCTCTGATTTGTTATACTGTGCACACCGGCCTAGATAAGCACTCTTTTCCTCCGATATGAACTGTCATAGAGCTGTGCAGAGCCAGATGTCACCTGCTGTTTTATAAGTCCTGATGATCACACAGCCAGCCAATTACAGTAATGCCACAACCAAGATGGCTATGCCATTACAGTGACACTCAGGCAATCTCTGAATGCTTTTTGGCTGTGCAACAGGTGCCAAAAATGCGGGGCAGGGATTTGAGTTTTACGTAGAGTGTTGCTCATTATTCGCCGAGTAACTAGTTCATTTGAGCACCATGATACTCAAGTGATAACCAAGTATCACCAAGCATGTTTGTTCATTGCTAGTCTTTACCCTTCAGATATAGGTACGAACTTCAGCACTGCATGGCTAACTTTATACAACAACAGATGGAAAGGTCAGCATTTCTCTGCCTGCTTTTCACTCAACCTTTGGGCAAGAACAGGCAACATCCACTCCTGGCTCAGCAACTTCAAACTCTCGCTCATGCCTATCTACTATACTCCACCTTACACCACCATTCAGCCAGCTTCACACATACTCTCTTCTCTATGGTTTTCAAGGAAAAGCTGTGACTCACCCATAGGATTCCCCCTGTGGAACCTGAATCTGGGTGAGCATCTTAGGCAACCTTTTAGTTCTGCCTCTATAACTGTGGACCTCATTTTGCCACCCTCTCATGGGCAGCTAGTGGTAATCTCCCCTCACTATACTGCATATGCATGTGTCAACAGTTACGTGCATGCAAAAGCAGGATGACTCAGTGGTAACTTAACAGATATTTATTTGATCAACAGAGATATTGAAATTACAATAAATTGTTATGCAGTGTGAATACAACAATTCATCTATACTGGGTATTAATGCAATTCTATTACCACACAAGTAAAAAACTATTATCATTAGTGGTGTCTTGGAGCTAACATCTCCACCTGAAGTGTGTCACAGTTCTATTGGGCCCGTCACTGTAGTCTCTGTCATTTTCTAAACAACACGGCCTTATCGAAAGTCTACAATACTCCACCCTTAGACTGTAAGTCCAGTATTGATGAGTCATTTTGCACACCCATCACGCTGGCTGATTTCATCCCCTGAAGAATGGCCCAATCAACTTTGTACCGTTCATCTACATAGGAGTTTATGGCCCATGGAAACATTCTTCTTCTGAGGCATGGTCATCTCTCTTGGCCCTGCCCTGCCCACCACGTCTGGTCTCCCATCTCTGGTTCTGGTCATTCGGCCCGAGATATGGTTATTTGGTTCTTTACTCTGGTCTGGTCACTCGGTGCATAACTCAAGCCTGGTTACTCAGTTCTTCACCCGGGTCTGGTTACTCTGTTCTTCACTCATACTGGCAGCTGTAAGCCAACTCCACTGTACCACACATCCTACCTGCAACAGGTCCAGGTGCCGACTTTTCCCCTTCACTACCCTCCTCCACCTTTTATAATTACTAACTGCGCCACAGCAATCACCTGACCCAGTGTCTCCTCTAATGTCTTCCTGAGGGAGCATGCACTTCACTATTCAGTCCCTGCTGATCCAATTTTCTCTGCTTTCCTTTTCCCTATCATCTTTGACCAGCAATTCCAGTGGTATTCACTTGCAGACAATCCTTTTTTAGGTATTAACTGTATGACTCTTGTCTCTTGTTCATCTCCCTAAGAATATCTCTGCCCTCATCTACATGTTGCGAGTTTTCACACCTAGGTTAGCATTTAAGTGCTATGTGACTGAACGAAGGTGGATGAAAACTAAAATGTACAGTCTACACATCCACATCACTTGCCTTCCTAGCTCCAATCAGCCCAATGCACTTTCAAAAACTCAGGCACGGCTCAGACTATAACTCTTATATTTACTACTTTGGTTGTTCCAGAGACATGTACACACTCATACAGGGATACTGTCTGCAGCCATTTGGCCAAATGCCATCCTTTCACATTTTTCCAGTCACTCTGCTCATTCAGTGAACGTGTTCCCAAAAACATCACACCCACACATAAGTGCATACAGGAGAAATATGTAGAGAGACAAATTCGGAGTGGAATGCCGAACATAATCACAGCTTTGGCAGAACAGGATAAACGCATTAGTGGGGATGGAACATTTCTTGTAAGAGGGTCTAGTAACAGTCTGCTTCAACCCTCTAACAGGAGCGTGATATCATCCTAGAGTGATGGCCTGAGAACACTACATCGGTACTAGGACAGTATGACATTACTGAAGGATCCATGACTTCTGCAGTACACAAGCGTAATTACTAGGAAAACTGTCTATCTGATTATGGATGGATGTGTGAAACAAAAAAATCCATGCATGCCAGCCTGTAAGGTTCCCATTGGCTTAGCGTTGCCTTGAACCTCTTAACACAAGAAACAAATGTGTTGTGTGATGAGTTCCTCCCCTCACATTATCTATACAGCTTCCTTATGGGCTTGTAGGCCGAAGACAGGGGCCTGAGATGTGATATGGTAAAAAAAAACTTATCAGCAGGAGAGACAATTATAGTTAAATATAGGATTCAATATAAATGAAGTTTTAATAGATGAATGACCATAATATAGGAAGGAACAAATTTAGACACATCTCACATTTGGCATTGAAAAAGGTTACATGAGGCAGCTCTTCACTGTAGTTTTTTTTTCATCAAAAGCTCACCATAATACAGATACAGCACCCACAAGTCACTCCCTGTCATTCCTAGCAATTCAGATACAGAAGTTACTTTCCCATAGGCTCCCATGATTTAGACTTACGGTACCTTTACACTTAACGATTTACCAATGATCACGACCAGCGATACGACCTGGCCGTGATCGTTGGTAAGTCGTTGTGTGGTCGCTGGAGAGCTGTCACACAGACAGCTCTCCAGCGACCAACGATGCCGAAGTCCCCGGGTAACCAGGGTAAACATCGGGTTACTAAGCGCAGGGCCGCGCTTAGTAACCCGATGTTTACCCTGGTTACCATTGTAAAAGTAAAAAAAAAAAAAACACTATATACTTACATTCCTGTCGCATCCCCCAGCGTCAGCTTCCCTGCACTGTGTAAGCGCTGGCCGGAAAGCAGAGCGGTGATGTCACCATGCTCTGCTTTACGGCCAGCCGGCGCTGACACTGGGGGACGCAGGGAAGCAGAACGCCGGGGGACGTGACAGGAATGTAAGTATGTAGTGTTTTTTTTTTTACTTTTACAATGGTAACCAGGGTAAACATCGGGTTACTAAGCGCGGCCCTGCGCTTAGTAACCCAATGTTTTCCCTGGTTACCAGTGAAGACATCGCTGAATCGGCGTCCCACACGCCGATTCAGCGATGTCAGCGGGAGATCCAGCGACGAAATAAAGTCCTGGACTTTCCCCAGCGACCAACAATCTCCCAGCAGGGGCCTGATCATTGGTCGCTGTCACGCATAACGATTTCGTTAACGATATCGTTGCTACGTCACAAAAAGCAACGATATTGTTAACGATATCATTATGTGTGACGGTACCTTTAGTTGCCAGCCATGTGTGAACGTTTAGAGAACTATCAGTCCACCACTGTTTGAGCGTAACACTCAACCCACAGCAATCTCAGAACTACTAAGCAGCAAATTATATGGAAAGAAAAGTGTTAAAATCTCAAGAAGGGATAAAAATGCTAAAGGGAATCTGTTTGCAAGTTTTTTCTATTTAACCTGAGAGCAGCATGGTGTAGGGAGCTTGTTTTAGTCTTAATAAAATCAGTGGTTCAGTAGGAGACTATCAGTAGAGAACTAGTTGTCTCATGCTAAGTAGTCCTCCACCTTTGTAGAATCCCGCCCCACCACTTTCTGCCCATACACAGTTTACGCAGAAAGCTGTCAATCAGTGGTGTGGGCGGGTTGGTACAGAGCTCAGCATTCAGAGGACTGCTAGATCTGCAGCAGAGAAACGGTGAGCCCAGAAAGTGATAGATCACTGGAGTCAGGATATCTGGCTCTATATGATGCTACTCTCAGAATACATAGCAAACACCTGCTGACAGATAATAAATAAAGCAAATAAAAAACATTTCTTTGTTTTACAACCAGTATCCAGCAATATCCATTCATGAAGATGGGGATAATCATTAAGGAAATAACAATAGTGCAATGCATCATGTCAAAAATACTTTAAACCATCAATTATAATCTTCAGAGGGTGTTACTTTTTCGCCATTCTCTTACAACCCTACCAAAAAAATAAATTAAAGCAGCTCACTAAAATAAAGAGTTGCTATTTTGAATAGAGGAATGTGAAAAGCTAATATAAAAAGTGAAGGTATATTTCCATCTCCAATATCCTATCCCAACATGTAGTATTTGCGATAATAATAATATTAGGAAATACTTCCAATTAGAAAGTTTACTATCACCATATTGATTGTCGTAACCATGGATACCTAAGCTACTGCAATGCCTCGACATGGGGTAAGCGACATAGTGAATTAGAAGAACTATACTATGCTTCTACGTTTTTTGGAGGGATTATTATTATTGTTACACCTACTATTGATTAGGATAGGATCTTGAGGATGGGAATATCCCTTCAAAGAAACCATTCTCAGTTCCTGAACTTAAGGGTATGGTTACTTTTTTTCAAATAGAATTTTCACCAAATCAATCAATTAATCATTTGGAATAGATTAATATAAAATATTTGCAGTTATTAGGTACCTATTTTTTTCTCTTTTTTAGTTTATGGCTGTATTCCTAATACTAGGGAATGGCAGTATGTTGTAAGCTGCTATGCACTTACGTTCCTGAAAGTCTGTAAACTAATGTGTCAGGATTAAATGTCATACATTTTATATATTTTCATCCATTTTATCCCTGAATTCTGGTCAAAATTCAGATTCATGGTAAATGAGAGATACTTAAGCAGTAACTGCTGTGTTAATTTTTATTTATGAAATTGATAGCACAAATGGAAAAAAAGCAACTTTGTAATATAGCCAAGAGAGAAATTTGCTTTATTACCTCCTGTAATGATTTTTCTTTCTCAGTTCATAAATGAAAACTGTAAACTATGAATTGAGCGAAATCTGATTTTAAAATGACTGAGATAGGAGATGACGGTTGGTGCTTTTATAATTCTATGGAGAAATGATCAGGAATGAGGAGCAGGGAGGAGCTAGAGGCACACAGACTTTCTTCTGCAAGTTCTCCTGAAACAACAGTTACAGTTCTCAGGAGACCTTTATGAGCACCAACCGCCATCTCCTGTCTCAATAAAGGCAAAATATATCTTCACTCAATACAGATTTTACCTATGAATTGAGAATTTTGAATATGAATGATCAGTCCAGATGGAGAAAGAATTGAATTTCTCTGATAAGATATATTAGAAAGTCTTACATGTTTACATGGACTTATGACTTATCAAAAAATATAAGTGACAGTTATTTCTTAACTGCTTTGCCAACAGTCATAAGCCAGATAATACCTACTTCTTTTTTCATTTTTAGCCGATTTGCAAGTCAACAGCTGTGAGTGGTATCTCTCTACTAATAGGACTAATCACTATACTGATGCCTTTGACAGCAATGCACTCATCCTCAGAAGATGTCAACCTTTCACCCTGACTTTGTATCTCAATCGACCTCTACAATCAGGAGAGAATGTCATGTTCATTACTGAAACTGGTAAGAAATGAGTAATGTTGACAGGATTCTCTCTACTTGTCAGAATGGTAAATTTACATTAAGATAATTATAAATGTTCTGGTTCATCATCGTGTTTACATCAGTTGTGAAAGACCTTCAAACGTTGCAGAACTTTTGCCTAATTTTTTTTACAACACCAAAATGGGGAGCGCTGGGGAGGAGCCAGGTTTTTATGGGGTGGGGTATTTGCAGGAAATGTTACTATAGTCCCTAACTCGAGTAACATTTCTGATGAAGTGCATGGTGGCACTAATAGGCTGTGCTGAAGTCACTGTTAATTAATTAGGCACATCCTATTCCTGAACACCTATCATTAAGACTGATATATAAAATGCCAGTTTTAATGAAATGGCACCAAAGATTACTGGTAAGACGCCTAATAATCAATTGTAATTTGACAGCAAATGTTTAATTTTTTGTCCAGTGCCACCACTAGGGTTTTTAAAGAAGTACTCCTTCTCCTCCCATTAAAATTTTTATCCGCTTAATGTATTGCAGTCATCATATTATATACCACTGTGTGCTTACAATTGCTCATTTTGCCTTTCTACTCAGTTAATTATTTTCTTTGCTCTATATAGAAACAGGAAGTCTCTTGTACCTGTATTTATCATCCCCCTCTTCAACTCCAGTCCCAGCTGCTTCCTCCTCCTATCAGCCTGGGAATTTTGCAGTGATGACTTATACAGGGAAAATTGATTTCCAGCTTCTACATAGAGTTTAGAAGGATTCACCTAGTAAGTTTTTAATCACGTGATGTTATAGAACTAGTCAAAAATGTCACAATCCATTTTTGGATTCACAGCAGCTCTGGATCCACTATAATTTAAATGTAGCTTTTTTCCTTTCAGTCCAGCAGGGGTTATTGTCAGTTTACCTTACTGGCAGGTGCTGCAGTTGCTAAGTTTCTAGGTCAGCTGATGTGGGTGGTGACCACTCCCACCATCCTTTAAATAGTCACGTGATGCATCAGCTTACTGTTGGTGATAAAGTTTCTATGGAGACCAGCCGTTGGTGCCAGCATGTACCAGCTGTTTGAGTTCCTGGTTTGGTAACCTCTGCTGAGTGGAGTTTGCAGCAGCAGCTTGGAAGCTAAGTGTTGGGTTTATACCTTGTCTGTTTCATGTTTGTCACCACCCCCTGTGTTGTACCATCTGCAGTGTTGAGGCTAGCGCCCTTGCCGGCCAGTGCATTAGCCAGGGCAGTGCTAAGTGACAGCGAGGGATAAGATTTGAGATGGCAGCAGGGGGCAGGACTCACTTAGGGTGTTAGGGGAGTGCAGGAACAGGCTTAGGTTGGAGTTCAGGAGGTGTCCCATCCATCATTGCCTATTGGTAGGGTATTGTGTCCCATGAATGGGAACAGCTTGTGTTTTCTATGTTATGCATTGTATTTTGTTGTTGCTAGACAGAAGCCCTGCCTTTTGAAGTTTGTCCCTTCTCCTCCCCTGTAGTTGTTGATGTTAGCCCTTGCTCCTCCCTTATTCTTCATTATTAGTTTGCTGTAGCCATCGTTGGATGTACATGTGTACTGCTCTGTTTGGGATTACTCTTTCCCTGCTATTTTTTCTCTGCTGCATAGAAGATTTTCAGAGAAAATCAACTCTGTTTCTCCTGGACTCTTATTACAAGTCAGTGTGGCCGAGTTGGAATCATCTGAGGACACTTTGCATGTAAGTACAACAATCATGCAGTTATCTAAAGTATTGATGACTAAGGATTTAGATACTCATACTGCCTTGAAAAGTCAGAATATAGGGACTTCCTCTCTCCTTTACCATCTCTTTGTGTTGTGCCATCTGCTGACCGACCCCTGGATCGTTATATTTCATGACAGAAAAGAGAAAAATTATCTGGGTTGAAGGACAAAATGAGCAATTGTAAATATACAGTGATGACTGCAATATATTATTAGCATCAAAACCTTGAAAAAAGCGCTACTTTTAGCATTGTTCATTGACATATGAAATCAATAGAAGGTCTATGTGAAGCAGGGTTTGATTTTTTTCCAATTCTTCCTTGGAAAAAGGTCAGTCACATATTGACATCTCCATCTTTTAAGTGCCATATCATTCTAATGTTTTTGAGGCTCACCTTCATACTTTATATTAAAAGGAACCTGTCACATTGGCAAACGCTATATATGTGCAGATTAAGGATTAATATGCAGGTAATTAGCGTTGGAAAGGTGCTGAAAGTGTGGCTACAAGGATAAAATTACCTTTATTCCTGTCTGTCCATAAGCTAATCGCTATTAACAGTATATACAGCAGAATAGAAGAATTCTTGAGGCTGAGAATTTAAAGAGGATATCTTGGAATTTAAAAAAGGCATGTATTTGCTAAGAGAGGCCACTCCCTGCCTGTTATACCCGGCACCAGTCATTGAGTGCTCCTGCCAGAGATTCAGCTACTCCCTGTCAACAGAGCAGCATTTTTTCTTCCTGTTGACAGGGCGGAACTACTGGCGTCATGCTGATTAAAGGCAGGCTTGCTTCCCCCAATTAGGCAGCAGAAGCCAGCTGTCGATCAGCATGACACCTGTAGTCCTGCCCTGTGGAGACAAAGAGAGACTGCTGATCTGTTGACAGGGAGTATCTGAATCTCTAACAGGAGCAGTCAATGACCGGCGTCAGGTACAACAGACTGGACAGACGTCAGTGATATTTCATATATGAAATAAATGGTCTGAGGTTGATCAGTGTTTCTCATCTGATTTTGGTCTCTGTCAGTTTTTACCATCGGTGATTGTCAGTGATGAAAATATGAATGGAAAGCTTCTCCTTCAATGGCATGTGAACGTTTGGGCACTCATGGTAAAAATTACAGTTATTGTGAACAGTTAAGCAAGTTGAAGATAAAATGATCTCTAAAAGGCCTAAAGTTAAAAATGACACAATTCCTTTGTATTTTAGGCCAACAAACATTTTTTCAACCTTTATATTTGAAAAATTACAAAAAGGAAAATTGGCAGAAGCACAAGTTTGGGCATCCTTGGAGATTTGTGTGCTCAGATAACGTTGACCATGGTTTCAGACCTTAGTTAGCCTGTTAAGGCTATTGTTTGTTCACTATCATAGTTAGGAAAGGCCAGGTGATGCAAATTTCCCAGCACAGCTTTATAAAAACCCAGACTCCTCTAAACTTGTACCAAAAACAGCAATGATGTGTTCTTCTAAGCAGCTGGCTAGCACTCTGAAAATAACTCAAAGTTTTTAAGTTGCCCTTTCCTCAGTTCGAAATCCAAGTAAGAAGTGGCTGTTAACAGGAACAGTGGAGGTCAAGATAAGGTCTTGAAGGCCAATAAAAATTTCAGTGAGAGCTGATCATAGGATTGTTAGAGAGGCAAACCTGAACCCCCACTTGACTGCAAAAGACCTTCAGAAAAATTTTGCAAACTTTGGAGTTGTGGTACATTGTTCTACTCTTCAGAGACACCTGCACAAATATGGTTTTCAAGGAAGAGTAATCAGAAGAAAACCCTTCCTGCATCCTCATCATAAAATTTAGCATCAGAAGCATATAAAAGAACATCTAAACAAGCCTGATGCATTTTGGAAACAAATCCTGTGGACTGATGAGGTTAAAATAGAACTCTTTGGTCACAATGATCAAAGGTATGTGTAGAGACAAAATGGCACAGAATTTCAGGAAATGAACATATCATGAATGGTGTTGAGCGATACCGTCCGATACTTGAAAGTATCGGTATCGGATAGTATCGGCCGATACCCGAAAAATATCGGATATCGCCGATACCGATATCCGATACCAATACAAGTCAATGGGACATCAAGTATCGGAATGTATCCTCATGGATCCCAGGGTCTGAAGGAGAGGAAACTCTCCTTCAGGCCCTGGGATCCATATTAAAGTGTAAAATAAAGAATTAAAATAAAAAATATTGTTATATTCACCTCTCCGGCGGCCCCTGGACATCAGCGGGAGGATCCGGCGTCCGGCACGGCTTCTTTCTTCAAAATGCGCGCCTTTAGGACCTGTGGAATGACGTCCCGGCTTCTGATTGGTCGCGTGCCGCCCATGTGACCGCCACGCGACCAATCAGAAGCCGCGACGTCATTCCTCAGGTCCTAAAAGGCGCTCATTCTAGGACTTTAGCTGAGGAATGACGTCGCGGCTTCTGATTGGTCGCGTGGCGGTCACATGGGCGGCACGCGACCAATCAGAAGCCGGGACGTCATACCACAGGTCCTAAAGGCGCCCATTTTGAAGAAAGAAGCCGTGCAGGACGCCGGTTCCTCGCGCAGATGTCCAGGGGCCGCCGGAGAGGTGAATATAACAATATTTTTTATTTTAATTCTTTATTTTACACTTCCGATACCGATACCCGATATCACAAAAATATCGGATCTCGGTATCGGAATTCCGATACCGCAAGTATCGGCCGATACCCGATACTTGCGGTATCGGAATGCTCAACACTAATCATGAACCATCAAGCATGAGGGTGCATTAATCATGCTTTGAGATTGTGTTACAGCCAATGACAAAGGGAATATTTGACAGGTAGATGGAAGAATGGATTCAATGAAATCAACAAATTTTTGATGCAAACATAGCACCATCTGTAAAAAATCTGAAGTTGAAAAAAGGATGGCTTCTATAAATGGATAATGATCCTGTACACACGTCAAAATTCACAATAGACTACCTCAAAAGGTGCAAGCTGAGGGTTTTATAATGGCCCTCAAAATCCCCTCGATCTGAATATCATTGAAAAGCTGTGGCTTGACCTCAAAATAGCAGTGAAATCAAAACAACCCAGGAATCTCACAGAACTGGAAGAATTTTCCATGGAAGAATGGATGAAAATCCCTCAAACAAGAATTGAAAGACAGAATTTACAAGCTGTGGTACTTTCAAAAGGGGTACTACTAGGTACCAACGATGTAGGGTGCCCAAACCTTTGCATCTGCTCATATTTATTTTTGTAATTTTTAAAATGTAAAAGATGATAAGCAGATAAAAAAATAATATATATATTAATATATATATATATATATATATTGTAAGATTACGCTACCTGAGTGTGTTGGGGGACACTCGCTTGGCACAAGATTCAAGCACTCAGGCAACTGTATAAACCATATGATGTACAGTCCATTGCAATACAGCCACGAAACATTAAAGGACATCAGACAGTTCATGCAGCAGATAGGCTTCTCTGCTGTATATTACAATCCCCTTGTCCGGGGTTACCTCTCAGGAGTTCCACTCCTCACACTGACTTCACGTCAGTCCCAGGTCCTCAACACAGACCGTCCAGGTCTACGGTCTCCAGGTGCTTCCAGGACGACTCCACTCCCAGGAGCCTCCAACACCGACCATCCAGGTCTATGGTATCCAGGTGCTTTCAGGACGACTCCACTCCCAGGAGCCTCCAACACCGACCGTCCAGGACCTTGCACAGGAACCTCACTGGCACCATTCAAATCCAAACACAGGAACCATGTGACCCACACCCTGGTCACATTACATACCTGTAACCACTCCCCTGGGTGGGAGTGTGGGTGTGTGTGGCTAGTCTGACCCTCCCATCTCTCATGACTAGCCCTGCCAATCTCCCATTAGAACTTACACATTTACATGTGGGACTACAGGTCCCAGACCATAACATAACTTTAGACTGACAGCGCAGAGTGTCCTCCTCTGCGACACACATACCGGCCATCTACAATTCTGCCGGACTTTGTCTCATCACAACTATGCCTCCAAGTGCATCTTGAAGTGCACACGCAGCGCCCCCTGGCTGTAACATTGGTCACTGCACCACAATATATATATATATATATATATATAGCCTAAAGTATAAAGAAATTGTGCTACCTTTAACTTTAGACCTTTTAGAGATAATTTAATCTTCAACTTGTTTAACTGTTTCCAATAATGGTAATTTCGACCAGGGCTGCCTAAACTTTTACATGCCACTGTATACTTTACAATGTTAATATTTTAATTATGGACAGCACATGGATTGGGCACAGATATCATCATTCCTAATAGGAATATACTCACCCTCGGACGCGCCCTGCTTCTTTCCGGCAGCCTTCCTTCCTAAGAATCAGCCCTTCCAGGACCTTCGGTGACGTCGCGGTGACGTCGCGGCTTGTGATTGGTCGCGCGAGCGGTCACTTGGGCGGCCACTCGACCAATCACAAGCCGCGACGTCACCGCGACGTCACTGCAAGGTCCTGGAAGGCTGATTCGAAGGAAGGAAGGTTCCCGGTTAGTACCAGGGCGCGTCAGAGGGTAAGTATGGCGATATTTTTTATTTTAACTCTTTATTTTACACTTAAATCTGAATTCCGATACCAATTCCCGATATCTTAAACATATCGGGAATCGGTATCGGAATTCCGATTCCAGATTCAGAAGATCGCCGACTTCATGGCCGACCCCACACAGGGGTCGGGTCGGGTTTCATGAAACCCGACTTTGCCAAAAGTCGGCGACTTCTGAAAATTGCCGACCTGTTTCGCTCAACCCTAGTTACAAATTCCAAGACTCATTTGACACTTTTTTTTAATAAATCACTTAAGTAAACATGAAACCTATAAGTCTCTGCAAAGGAATTAAGGGGACTAAACTTGGCAAACCTCTGACTCACAAAGAGTAATCCTACAGTGCTCAGGAGAGGGAAAAACCCCTGTGGAGGAAACCTCCAGGGAACCATGGCTGAAGGATTGCCCTTTCCTTGGGCTTAAAAGGTTAATGCAAATGATAACTCTTTATAGCCAATATAAAATTGAACCTGGTACATGATATACAGTAACAAATTCAAAAATACAATAAATGGCAGGGAGGTCACACAGAAGCTGCCTCTGCAGTGTGTGAGGTAAAATGTAGCAAACACATCAGGGAACATGGAGGCTACATGAATTTCTGATGTATTATTGATCCCATATATGATGTAGGAGCTGATTCTACACTAGTACACAATGTCTGAGGTGAATGTGCTCCTATCATCTATAATGTGCTGTGATAATCCAGTATTATACTCCCTGAAACTGCAGACATGTTTCCAACAGTTCATCTCATGGGAGAAAGATGGAGAAAGAGCCAGAGTTACCTCCCCTATATAAACCCCACCTTCCTCACAGTAATACACCAGTCACAAACATACTAAGCTCCTTCCTCTTAAAGCAACTTTACTCTTGTTTAAAATCTACACCGCAATACAAACAAAGCTGCAGGATCTTCAGGAGTTAAAGGTCCACCCCTCCCAAAGTCATGTCTTCCTCCATCTAATCTCCCGTGGTTTCTTTTGGGTGGCTGATCCTGATATCATGGCACCTGGTGATCATCCTATTATCAGGAATTTTTCTTAATTAAAGGGAAGGCCCAAAGCGTCTAAATGTTTAGAATGTACTTATGTGATATCTACAGTACACATACTGAATATGATTGATTTCTCTGTAGCCATAAGCCAAAGTGGTTGTTTTATTTTTTTTACTTCTAATGTAAAATACCATATGAATAAAATTTTGACAACTGTATAACATTACATGCAAAATGTACTGACACTTTGACTAAATGTGGGTTTGCCTGGTGTACTACTAAATATCTTGTGTTCTCTTCATACAAGGTCCATCTCCATCAGAACAAAACAGAACAAAGACTATATTTCCACTATTTGACAATGGAAATCAGAAGTCATGGAGCTCAGTCCTAACATCCAGTAACTCTAATGCCTTGACAGTGGCCATAAATAGTCCTTCAGATGCAGTGATTGGATATTATATTCTTAGTGTCTCCAAAAATACTAGCAGTACTCAACCTCTGTCTCCTCAGCCTATTGGTGGATTTTACTTGCTTTTTAACCCCTGGTCACAAGGTAAAATGTTATAATGTTTCTTCATTTTATTCTTTTTAATATTGCGATGTAATGAAAGTATACCAACATACACTGAACATATGCCTGGATAATAGAACTCTGAGTATATCATAAATGATGTGGATAGAGCCTGATTTGTTATACATATTTTTCTTTTGTTTATTCCAGAGGACGACGTGTTTCTAGCAGATGAGAATGAGCGTCAAGAATATGTTCTAAATGAAAGAGGGGTGATATTTATGGGAAGTGACACTGACATGTTGGGGATGACTTGGAACTACAATCAGGTGCTTCCATTGCTTTGGATATTTGTGTATTAAATTTGAAACGTAAAGGTGCAGTCTTGTCGGGTATAAGGCTTAGAGAAGTTTAAAAAATGAAAATAAGCTTTACTAACTTTACTGATTCTTCACTACTCTTAGGCCACATTCACACATTCAGTATTTGGTCTGTATTTTACCCTCAGTATTTGTAAGCTAAAACCAGGAGTGGGTGAAAAATTTAGAAGTTGTGATGTGTTTCTATTCTATTTTCCCTCTTATCGTTCCACTCCCGATTTTGGCTTACAAATACTGAGGTAAAATACTGACCAAATACTGAAAGTAGGAATGGAGGCTACTAATGTTAAAGGGCCTTTGTGTCTGACTGTGGTCAGTAAATGCCTTCAAATATAGCTAATTTTATACTTTTCCTATGATAGTTCCACTCCTGATTTTGTCTTACAAGCACTCATGCTAAAATATGATGCTCATCAAGTCCTCACTGCTTTCTACTTCCTGATCTCTTCTCAACACTAAGGAAAGTCTAGAAAACATGAACTACTGACTTAGACACGGACATTGTTTTGCTGAGAGAGCATTTTCAAACATTTTATATGTGTCTAGATGGGACCAGGGACTAGAACATGGCAGCGATCTGGTGTGCTAGAATGGAGCAGCAATCACAGAATCATAGAATGATAGAATGTTCGAGTTGGAAGGGACCTCCAGGGTGATCGTGTCCAACCCCCTGCCCGATGCAGGATTCACTACACCATCTCAAACAGATGTTTTTCCAGACTCTGTTTGAAGACTGCTGTTAAAGGAGAACTCACCACCTTTTGTGGCAGCCTGTTCCACTCATGGATCACCTTCAGTGTCAAAAAGTTTTTTTCTAATATCTAATCTGTTTCTTCTCCCTTTCAGTTCATTTCATTGCTTCTCTTGTTTCCATGTGAAATTGAGAATAAGGATGATCCTGCTATGCTGTGACATTCCTTCAGATATTTGTAGACAGCTATTAAGTCTCCTCTTAGCCTTCTTTTTTGCAAGTTACACATTCCCATATCCTTTAACCATTCCTTTTAGGACATACTTTATAGTCTGCCTACCATCCTGGTAGCTCTTCTCTTAACTTGCTCCAGTTTTTCAATGTCTTTTTTAAAATGTTGTGACCAGAACTGGACACAGTATTTCAAATATGGCTTGATCAAGGAGGAGTAGAGGGGGATAAATACTCCTCATTATCTAGACTCTCTGCTTCTCTTAATACATCCTAGAACTGTGTTTGCCTTTCTTGCTGCTGCAACACACTGTGATCTATTAGCACTGTATACCCAAGTCTTTTTCACACGTGCTGTTGCTTAGCTCTATTCCTTCCATTCTATAGATGTAATTTTTGTCTTTCTTGCCCAGATGTAGAATCTTACATTTCTCCCTGTTAAATACCATTCGACTAGTCACTGCCCACCGTTCAAGATTATCTAAATCCTTCTGAATCCTTTCTTTGTCTTCTCTAGTGTTAGCTATCCCTCCTAGCTTTGCATCATCTGCAAATTTGATCAGTTTAACTTCAGTTACCTTATCTAGATAATTTATAAAAATGTTGAATAACATTGGGGCCAGGACAGAGTCTTGTGGTACCCCACTTGTAACACTTTTCCAATTGGATGTGCCACCTAACCATAACCTTGTCAATCCCATATTTGGTCATTTTCTCAAAAGACTAGTATGAGATACTTTATAAAATGCTTTGCTGAAGTCGAGATATATTATATCTACTGCATTTCCCTGATCCACCCAGTCAGTGATTCCATCATTGAATAAGATTAGAATAGCCTGGCATGACTTGTTTGTTATAAACCCATGCTGGCTCTGGTTAATAACTGTATTCTTATCCATATACTTACATGCATGCTGTTTAATAGATTCTTGAAATATCTTTCCTGGTATAGAAGTAAAGCTTACTGGCTTATAATTTCCTGACTCCATCCTCCCTCAATTTTTGAATATAGGGACATTTGCCCTTCTCCAATTTTCTGGGACTTCTCCTGTTCTCCAGGATTTTTCAAAGATTTTGGCTAGTGAGTCAGCAATTTCCTCTGCCAACTCTTTCAGTACCCTAGGATGTAATTCATTTGGACAAGGAGATTTAAATTAATTTAGATTGACTACATTTTCCCTCACAATGCCTCTGTTTACAGATAGTGTGGATTCTTTTATTGCTTTGATAGCATTGTAAAGATCAATAGCTTTATTATTAGAGAACACGTATGTAAAATAGGAATTTAAAAGTTCGGCCTTCTGAACATGAGTTTTGACCACTTCACCCTTTTCATCCTGTTAAAATCCTATAGCATCTTTGATCTAATTATCACTATGTTGTACTTTTTTGAGAATAGAGACTGTAAAAAGAGATCATCCATACCTTCAACCTGTCCAGATGGCCTATAGTATACACTTACAATAGTGAACTTTCTGTTCTTCTCTTCTTGAATTCTTACCCAAACAGTTTTTAGAGAGCTACCAGTCTCTGAAGCTTAGATCTCTGTGGAGATATATATTTTTCGAACATACAATACAACGCTTCTTCCTCCCTTCTTGTTAATCCTGTTACTAATAAATAAGTTGTAGCATTCAAGGTTTGTATTCCAATCATGGGTATCATCCCACCAATTTCAATGGTGCCTATGACATCATATCTCTCTTCCTGTGTTATCAGGCCCAACTCTCCTTGCTTGTTTCCCCTGCTCTGTACATTTGTATAAACACATTTTAGTTTGCAGTCAGATTCTCCTGCTCTTGTGTTTTCATTCATAATTGGTTGTTTTTGTTCTTTATTTCCTCTTCTAATAGCAGGGTTCTCAAAAGAATACATTAGCTGCATATTTTTTTCCTGGCTGTATTGTTGTGAATTCTGTGGCAGAGTTCACTCCTGTGGTCACAAGTGGTACTTCGGCTTATTCTCTCTGGGAGCTTCCGTTTGTGGAGAAAAGTGGTACTGCGGCTTCTGAGTTTCCTCCCTCAGGTGATCTGGTGAGGTCGTTAGCTGCTTCTCTACTTAACTCCACCTGATGCTTTGATCCATGCTTCCTGTCAATGTTCCAGTGTTGGACTTGTGTTTCTCTGGATCATTCCTGTGGCCTGCTGCTCTGCATAGCTAAGTGCTTCTTTGCTATTTGTTGCTATTTTTTCTGTCCAGCTTGTCTATTTGTTTTGCTGGAAGCTCTGGGACGCAAAGGGTGTACCTCCGTGCCGTTAGTTCGGTACGGAGGGTCTTTTTGCCCCCTTTGCGTGGTTTTCTTTAGGGTTTTGTGTAGACCGCAAAGTTATCTTTCCTATCCTCGTTCTGTCTAGAATATCGGGCCTCACTTTGCTGAATCTATTTCATCCCTACGTTTGTCTTTTCATCTTACTCACAGTCATTATATGTGGGGGGCTGCCTTTTCCTTTGGGGTATTTCTCTGAGGCAAGGTAGGCTTATTTTTCTATCTTCAGGCTAGTTAGTTTCTCAGGCTGTGCCGAGTTGCATAGGGAGCTTTAGGCGCAATCCACAGCTGCCTCTAGTTGTGTTTGGAGAGGATCAGGAATTGCGGTCTACAGAGTTTCCACGTCTCAGAGCGCGTTCTATTATTTTGGGTTATTGTCAGATCACTGTATGTGCTCTGATCGCTATGTACATTGTGTTACTGAATTGCCTAGCATAACAGTACAGGAAGCCAAAAGTACTAATGATTCTCAATAGAGGGAAAAAAGAAGTTCTGAGACCATTTTTTTTCCTTTGCACTGTGATTTGTCTTTTTTTTCCCCTAGACATTTGGGTGGTTCAGGACACAGGTGTTACAATGGACATTAAAGGTCTGTCTTCATGTGTAGATCAGCTCACGGCAAGAGTTCAAGATATACAAAATGTTGTGGTTCAGAATTCTTTGTTAGAACCGAGAATTCCTATTCCAGATTTGTTTTTTGGAGATAGAACTAAATTTCTGAGTTTCAAGAATAATTGTAAACTGTTTCTGGCTTTGAAACCTCGTTCCTCTGGTGACCCAGCGCAACAGGTTAGGATCGTCATTTCTTTTTTGCGTGGCGACCCTCAGGACTGGGCATTTTCTCTTGCGTCAGGAGATCCTGCATTGAGTGATATCGATGCGTTTTTCCTGGCGCTTGGATTGCTGTACGATGAGCCTAATTCAGTAGATCAGGCAGAAAAAAATTTGCTGGCTCTTTGTCAGGCTCAGGATGAGATAGAGCTGTATTGCCAGAAATTTAGAAAATGGTCCGTGCTCACTCAATGGAATCCATTTTCAGAAAGGGTCTCTCTGAAGCCATTAAGGATGTCATGGTGGGATTTCCTATGCCCGCTGGTTTGAATGAGTCTATGTCTATGGCCATTCAGATCGGTCGACGCTTGCGTGAGCGTAAATCTGTGTACCATTTGGCGGGATTACCTGAGATTAAACCTGAGCCTATGCAGTGCGATAGGACTATGACCAGAGTTGAACGGCAAGAACACAGACGTCTGAATGGGCTGTGTTTCTACTGTGGTGATTCCACTCATGCTATCTCTGATTGTCCTAAGCGCACTAAGCGGTTCGCTAGGTCTGCTACCATTGGTACTGTACAGTCAAAATTTCTTCTGTCCGTTACCTTGATATGCTCCTTGTCGTCGTATTCTGTCATGGCGTTTGTGGATTCAGGCGCTGCCCTGAATTTGATGGACTTGGATTATGCTAAACGTTGTGGGTTTTTATTGGAGCCCTTGCAGTGTCCTATTCCGTTGAGAGGAATTGATGCTACACCTTTGGCCAAGAATAAGCCTCAATACTGGACCCAGCTGACCATGTGCATGGCTCCTGCACATCAGGAGGTTATTCACTTTCTGGTGTTGCATAATCTGCATGATGTGGTCGTGTTGGGGTTGCCATGGCTACAAGCCCATAATCCAGTATTGGATTGGAATTCCATGTTGGTGTCCAGATGGGGTTGTCAGGGGGTACATGGTGATGTTCCATTTCTGTCAATTTCGTCATCCACCCCTTCTGAGGTTCCAGAGTTCTTGTCTGATTACCGGGATGTATTTGATGAGCCCAAGTCCGATGCCCTGCCTCCGCATAGGGATTGTGATTGTGCTATCAATTTGATTCCTGGTAGTAAATTCCCAAAAGGTCGACTGTTTAATTTATCCGTGCCTGAGCACACCGCTATGCGCAGTTATGTGAAGGAATCCCTGGAGAAGGGGCATATTCGCCCGTCATCGTCGCCATTGGGAGCCGGGTTCTTTTTTGTGGCCAAGAAGGATGGTTCGCTGAGACCGTGTATAGATTACCGCCTTCTTAATAAGATCAATGTTAAATTTCAGTACCCCTTGCCATTGTTATCTGATTTGTTTGCTCGGATTAAGGGGGCTAGTTGGTTCACTAAGATAGATCTTCGTGGTGCGTATAATCTGGTGAGAATCAGGCAAGGCGATGAATGGAAAACTGCATTTAATACGCCCGAGGGTCATTTTGAGTATCTAGTGATGCCGTTCGGACTTGCCAATGCTCCATCAGTGTTTCAATCCTTTATGCATGACATCTTCCGTGAGTACCTGGATAAATTCCTGATTGTGTACTTGGATGACATTTTGATCTTCTCGGATGATTGGGAGTCTCATGTGAAGCAGGTCAGAATGGTTTTTCAGGTCCTGCGTGCTAATTCTTTGTTTGTGAAGGGATCAAAGTGTCTCTTTGGTGTGCAGAAGGTTTCATTTTTGGGGTTCATCTTTTCCCCTTCTACTATCGAGATGGATCCGGTTAAGGTCCAAGCCATCCATGATTGGACTCAGCCGACAGCTCTGAAAAGTCTGCAAAAGTTCCTGGGCTTTGCTAATTTTTATCGTCGCTTCATCTGCAATTTTTCTAGTGTTGCCAAACCATTGACCGATTTGACCAAGAAGGGTGCTGATTTGGTCAATTGGTCTTCTGCTGCTGTGGAAGCTTTTCAAGAGTTGAAGCGTTGTTTTTCTTCTGCCCCTGTGTTGTGTCAACCAGATGTTTCTCTTCCGTTCCAGGTCGAGGTTGATGCTTCTGAGATTGGAGCAGGGGCTGTTTTGTCACAGAGAGGTTCTGGTTGCTCAGTGATGAAACCATGCGCTTTCTTTTCCAGGAAGTTTTCGCCTGCTGAGCGAAATTATGATGTGGGCAACCGAGAGTTGCTGGCCATGAAGTGGGCATTCGAGGAGTGGCGTCATTGGCTTGAAGGAGCTAAGCATCGCGTGGTGGTATTGACTGATCATAAGAACTTGACATATCTCGAGTCTGCCAAGCGCTTGAATCCTAGACAAGCTCGTTGGTCGTTGTTTTTTGCCCGTTTTGACTTTGTGATTTCGTACCTTCCGGGCTCTAAAAATGTGAAGGCGGATGCTCTGTCTAGGAGTTTTGTGCCCGACTCTCCGGGTTTGTCTGAGCCGGCGGGTATCCTCAAGGAAGGAGTAATTGTGTCTGCCATCTCCCCTGATTTGCGGCGGGTGCTGCAAACATTTCAGGCTAATAAACCTGATCGTTGCCCAGCGGAGAAACTGTTTGTCCCTGATAGGTGGATGAATAGAGTTATCTCTGAACTTCATTGTTCGGTGTTGGCTGGTCATCCTGGAATCTTTGGTACCAGAGAGTTAGTGGCTAGATCCTTTTGGTGGCCCTCTCTGTTGCGGGATGTGCGTACTTTTGTGCAGTCCTGTGGGATTTGTGCTCGGGCTAAGCCCTGCTGTTCTCGTGCCAGTGGGTTGCTTTTGCCCTTGCCGGTCCCGAAGAGGCCTTGGACACATATCTCTATGGATTTTATTTCTGACCTTCCCGTTTCTCAAAGGATGTCAGTCATTTGGGTGGTCTGTGATCGCTTTTCTAAGATGGTCCATCTGGTACCCTTGTCTAAATTGCCTTCCTCTTCTGATTTGGTGCCTTTATTCTTCCAGCATGTGGTTCGTTTGCATGGCATTCCAGAGAATATTGTTTCTGACAGAGGTTCCCAGTTTGTTTCGAGGTTTTGGCGAGCCTTTTGTGGAAGGATGGGCATTGACTTGTCTTTTTCCTCGGCTTTCCATCCTCAGACTAATGGCCAGACCGAACGAACCAATCAGACCTTGGAAACATATCTGAGATGCTTTGTTTCTGCTGATCAGGATGACTGGGTGTCCTTTTTGCCTTTGGCTGAGTTCGCCCTTAATAATCGGGCCAGCTCGGCTACCTTGGTTTCGCCGTTTTTCTGCAATTCTGGGTTCAATCCTCGTTTCTCTTCAGGACAGGTTGAGTCTTCAGACTGTCCTGGTGTGGATACTGTGGTGGACAGGTTGCAGCAGATTTGGACTCAGGTAGTGGACAATTTGACCTTGTCCCAGGAGAAGGCTCAACTTTTCGCTAATCGCAGACGCCGTGTGGGTCCCCGACTTCGTGTTGGGGATCTGGTTTGGTTATCTTCTCGTCATATTCCTATGAAGGTTTCCTCTCCTAAGTTTAAACCTCGTTTTATTGGTCCGTATAGGATTTCTGAGGTTCTTAATCCTGTGTCTTTTCATCTGACCCTTCCAGATTCTTTTCCCATACATAACGTATTCCATAGGTCATTGTTGCGGAGATACGTGGCACCTATGGTCCCATCTGTTGAGCCTCCTGCCCCGGTTTTGGTGGAGGGGGAATTGGAGTATATTGTGGAGAAGATTTTGGATTCTCGTGTTTCAAGACGGAAACTCCAGTATCTGGTTAAATGGAAGGGTTATGCTCAGGAAGATAATTCCTGGGTTTTTGCCTCTGATGTCCATGCTCCCGATCTTGTTCGTGCCTTTCATGTGGCTCATCCTGGTCGGCCTGGGGGCTCTGGTGAGGGTTCGGTGACCCCTCCTCAAGGGGGGGGTACTGTTGTGAATTCTGTGGCAGAGTTCACTCCTGTGGTCACAAGTGGTACTTCGGCTGATTCTCTCTGGGAGCTTCCGTTTGTGGAGAAAAGTGGTACTGCGGCTTCTGAGTTTCCTCCCTCAGGTGATCTGGTGAGGTCGTTAGCTGCTTCTCTACTTAACTCCACCTGATGCTTTGATCCATGCTTCCTGTCAATGTTCCAGTGTTGGACTTGTGTTTCTCTGGATCATTCCTGTGGCCTGCTGCTCTGCATAGCTAAGTGCTTCTTTGCTATTTGTTGCTATTTTTTCTGTCCAGCTTGTCTATTTGTTTTGCTGGAAGCTCTGGGACGCAAAGGGTGTACCTCCGTGCCGTTAGTTCGGTACGGAGGGTCTTTTTGCCCCCTTTGCGTGGTTTTCTTTAGGGTTTTGTGTAGACCGCAAAGTTATCTTTCCTATCCTCGTTCTGTCTAGAATATCGGGCCTCACTTTGCTGAATCTATTTCATCCCTACGTTTGTCTTTTCATCTTACTCACAGTCATTATATGTGGGGGGCTGCCTTTTCCTTTGGGGTATTTCTCTGAGGCAAGGTAGGCTTATTTTTCTATCTTCAGGCTAGTTAGTTTCTCAGGCTGTGCCGAGTTGCATAGGGAGCTTTAGGCGCAATCCACAGCTGCCTCTAGTTGTGTTTGGAGAGGATCAGGAATTGCGGTCTACAGGGTTTCCACGTCTCAGAGCTCGTTCTATTATTTTGGGTTATTGTCAGATCACTGTATGTGCTCTGATCGCTATGTACATTGTGTTACTGAATTGCCTAGCATAACACTGTATATTTCACATCTCAAATTGCTCTAGTTTAAAGTTCTCCTGATGAGTGTAGCAAGGTGGCTTCCAAATATATGTTTTGCTGTTTTCAAAAGATGCAACCCATCTATAGCAGGAGTCCATCATACAGGTAATTTACTCAATGGTCAAGAAACCCAAAGCATTGCTCGTGGCACCATCACCATAGCCAGTTGTTCACCTGTTGAATCCTGTTCGATCTCCTTGGTCCATATTCATCCACTAGGACGATGGATGAGAAGATGACCTGCTCTCACAGTTCCATCACTTTGTGGCCTAGGTCTTCAAAGTCTCTGCATATAGTTTCCAGGTCTTTTTTGCTGTGTCATTTGTTCCTACTTGTATTAGTAGACATGTGTAGCTATCTGTAGCATTGAAGAGTCTTGATACCCTATTAGACACATTTTTTATTTGTTCACCTGAAAGAGTGCAAACAATAGATCAGCGAAATGAGTAACTCTTCTGTAATTTTTTTAAATGACTCTGACCACCTGTCAAAAATGTTTCCATGTTGAACATTCATTGATATGACTGCATATGGTAGAACAAGATGCATCTGGTGGCTTCAGTTAAACAGCACAGTATTTTTGCTGCAAAAGAAAGGCTGAACAAATAGTTTTCTACATATACGAACTGAGAAGAAGACAGGATACAGAGAGTTAAATTCAAATTATAACCACGTCCTCTTTGAGTTGAGACTTTCCATGTGCATTGTACCTTAATGCTATTTTTATATTTTTATGATTGTAGTTTGAAAAGAGCATTCTTGAAATTTGCTTTGCTATTTTGGATCGAAGTATCAACTGCCAAAAAGATCCAGTAACTGATGTCGCCCAGAGGAATGACCCCCTATATGTGTGTAGAGTCCTTAATGCCACTGTAAGTCAAAACTATTAATGTTTTTAAATGATAAATACATTCTTGCTTCATGTTTAGCATTCAAATATTCTCACTATCACTTAACACCTATCAATTGATCCAAAAAATTGATCTAAATTTGTCATACAATTCCCCAAATCCCCTGGTTCTATCACTCTTTTCCTTTTTGCGCTTTGTCATCCCATGGCAGAGATATTCACATTTGATGCTTTTGGATCCCACTATGTGAAATCTCTTAAAGCAGATCAACTGTTCTCTAATACATAGTCTTTTCTGAGAGAGTGCCCTTTCACCCCTCGCTCACAGATGCTGACAATCACAGCAATAGCAATCTAGCGGTCTCAGATGCTGAGGAACTGAAGAGGTGGATCAAGGTTTTCTGGTACCCAGGGAAATAATTTAGATTGGTGCCCCCTTCTGTACACAGTTTAAGTGTGTTGAGTGGTCATGTGATGACCAATGGATTCGGCAAGCAAAGCCAAATCTCGACAATGAGTAAATGATATATTGCTTAATTGCATAGTCGATGTGTTTTTTTAGGTTTGTGACTGCTGACCTTTGAATCCTCACAGTGCGCACACTAAATATCAGAATTCTTCAATGTCGGCGTCAAGTGTGGGCATGTGAATACAAGTGAGCTATACAATACAAGTGAAATGAGTGAGCCAGCTTAAGTCTTGTTGGCTCTCGACTTCACATATTCAAATTGTATACTTGCAGTTACATGACTTCCCATTCTCACTGCCATAATCAGAAAATCCTGGCAGCACGCAGTGTGAACGCTGTTAAGATTCAGAAGTCTGCAATCACATAGAATGTCTGCAGATTAGAAATGGGTGAACACTTGGATGTTTGGGTCCAGCAGGTTCGACATAACAGTCACAAAAAGTTTGGATTCTGGTAACAGACAGTACCCGAGCACAATCCCAGACCCCATTCACTTGAAAGGAGGGCCAAATATCCAGTGTTCGCCACACTGTCATGTGCATGATAGCGCAGAAAACACTGCTTCTAATTGGTGGTAAAATCATCACAGCTGGTCAGACAGCCACGGTTCCCATGCTGTCAAATGACAGTGTGAGTGCACAGCTGAGATCAGAGGTATAAAGTTTATCTCCGGTCATTGGTGTCAGCTGATTGGGCTACTACTCCCATCAGCCTACGCCTGGTGCCGCTAGTAATATTGAAATCAGGTGGCAGCTGATGGGAGTATTCATCAGTTGGTGCCTGCGCTGTAAATAAATACTTACAAAAAAATGGAGTGAGTTCCCCTGTATCTTTAATAACCAGCCAGTCAAAACGTACATCTGTCAGCATCAGGAAGGCTGGTTGTCTAGAATGGAGGGGTCAGCCATGCCATTTTTTTATTAATTAAATAAATAATTTAAAAAAACTGCGTGGAGTCCCCCCCATTTTTGACAACCAGCCAAGTTAAAGCATACAGCTGGGAGCTGGTATTCTCAGGCTGGTAAGGAGCCATGAATGTTGCCTCCTTAACCTTAAAAGAGCAGGCCGCAGTTGCCCAGAAAAGGCACATCTATTAGATGCATCAATTCTGGCTCTTTGCATGGTCCTTCCTACTTGCCCTGTAGTGGTGGCAAGTGAGGATCACATTTGTGGGGTTAATGTTACCTTTGTATTGTTAGGTGAATTGTTAGGTGACATTAAGCCCACGGATTAGTAACGGAGAGGCATCTATAAGACACCTATCCATTAGTAATCCTATAGTTATTTGGTCTTATATTTAAAATAAAACAAAATATACTTTTACTTTTTTATTTAAAAATAACAAACACAATTATACTCACCTAACACCCATTCCATTGAATCTCTTGTCTCCTGTAAAAAAAAACAAAAATAAAAAAATAACAATATCCCTCACCGGTCCATCATTCTGGCCCATGCTGTAATCCATGCCGAGAGGATAAACATTTTTCAACCTGGACGGTGCCAAGATGCAATCGTCCAGGCTGAAAACCACTGGGGAAATTAGCTGCTCCGAACGCAGCATCAACAACTATCGGTAACGTCATGAGTTTACTGCTGGTTACTGAGTATATGCTTCCAGCTGGGCAAAGGAACTGTGGTGACCTCAGTGAGATCACCACTAGCATAGTGAAAAAAGTTTCACAGTGCAGAGGCGAGATCACCATAGTTCAAATTCACTGCAGTGAGCTCTGCTGAACACGTGAGACTTGTTCACACTGTGATAGCGGTGATCTCACCGAGGTCACTGCAGTTCATTGGCTAGGCTGGTAACATTGATGACATCACCGCTAGTCACTGAGCTCACAGCAGCTCATTCATCAGTGGATCTCCTTTTAAAAAAGAGAAAACACACTGTCGTTTGACAATAAATGGCTTCAACCAACCACTAATCATGAGTGGAGAAAACGTTTTGGTGATATCATTTATAATCTCTGAAAAAAGGCCAAGAAAGCAAAAATTCTGCGAGGGTATTTAAACTTTTAAGCACAACTGTAAATATATACATATATATATATATATATATATATATACAGTGGGGCAAAAAAGTATTTAGTCAGTCAGCAATAGTGCAAGTTCCACCACTTAAAAAGATGAGAGGCATCTGTAATTTACATCATAGATAGACCTCAACTATGGGAGACAAACTGAGAAAAAAAAATCCAGAAAATCACATTGTCTGTTTTTTTAACATTTTATTTGCATATTATGGTGGAAAATAAGTATTTGGTCAGAAACAAACAATCAAGATTTCTGGCTCTCACAGACCTGTAACTTCTTCTTTAAGAGTCTCCTCTTTCCTCCACTCATTACCTGTAGTAATGGCACCTGTTTAAACTTGTTATCAGTATAAAAAGACACCTGTGCACACCCTCAAACAGTCTGACTCCAAACTCCACTATGGTGAAGACCAAAGAGCTGTCAAAGGACACCAGAAACAAAATTGTAGCCCTGCACCAGGCTGGGAAGACTGAATCTGCAATAGCCAACCAGCTTGGAGTGAAGAAATCAACAGTGGGAGCAATAATTAGAAAATGGAAGACACACAAGACCACTGATAATCTCCCTCAATCTGGGGCTCCACGCAAAATCCCACCCCGTGGGGTCAGAATGATCACAAGAACGGTGAGCAAAAATCCCAGAACCACGCGGGGGGACCTAGTGAATGAACTGCAGAGAGCTGGGACCAATGTAACAAGGCCTACCATAAGTAACACACTACGCCACCATGGACCCAGATCCTGCAGTGCCAGACGTGTCCCACTGCTTAAGCCAGTACATGTCCAGGCCCATCCGAAGTTTGCTAGAGAGCATTTGGATGATCCAGAGGAGTTTTGGGAGAATGTCCTATGGTCTGATGAAACCAAACTGGAACTGTTTGGCAGAAACACAACTTGTCGTGTTTGGAGGAAAAAGATTACTGAGTTGCATCCATCAAACACCATACCTACTGTAAAGCATGGTGGTGGAAACATCATGCTTTGGGGCTGTTTCTCTGCAAAGGGGCCAGGACGACTGATCCGGGTACATGAAAGAATGAATGGGGCCATGTATCGTGAGATTTTGAGTGCAAACCTCCTTCCATCAGCAAGGGCACTGAAGATGAAACGTGGCTGGGTCTTTCAACATGACAATGATCCAAAGCACACCGCCAGGGCAACGAAGGAGTGGCTTCGTAAGAAGCATTTCAAGGTCCTGGAGTGGCCTAGCCAGTCTCCAGATCTCAACCCTATAGAAAACCTTTGGAGGGAGTTGAAAGTCCGTGTTGCCAAGCGAAAAGCCAAAAACATCACTGCTCTAGAGGAGATCTGCATGGAGGAATGGGCCAACACACCAACAACAGTGTGTGGCAACCTTGTGAAGACTTACAGAAAATGTTTGACCTTTGTCATTGCCAACAAAGGATATATTACAAAGTATTGAGATGAAATTTTGTTTCTGACCAAATACTTATTTTCCACCATAATATGCAAATAAAATGTTAAAAAAACAGACAATGTGATTTTCTGGATTTTTTCTTCTCAGTTTGTCTCCCATAGTTGAGGTCTACCTATGATGTAAATTACAGACGCCTCTCATCTTTTTAAGTGGTGGAACTTGCACTATTGCTGACTGACTAAATACTTTTTTGCCCCACTGTATATATATATACAGCTCTGGCAAAAATTAAATGATCACTGCAAAATGTTCAGTTTCTCATATTTTTGTCTTTATGGGCATTGATTACCCATCACCTTCTTGATTACATTGCAGAGGTGGTGTTCAATGGGGTTCAGGTCTGGAGATTGGGCTGCCCATTACAGGGTTTTGATGTGATGGTCTCTTAATTGTTGCCAGAGCCTTGTGTGCATGTATATGTATATATATATATATATATATATATATATATATATATATATATATATATATATATTACATCACCAGAATCTCCCCATCGGTACAGAAATACAACACCAAAACTATCAGTGGTACAGAAATACAGCACCAGAACCATCTTCACTACCTGTATACGTCAACAGAACTATCATAAATACAGAGATACATCACCAGAACCCCCATTAGTGCAGATATACATCACCACAACTACAATCAGTACATGACTCTGTCACCAGAACCACCATGAGTATAGAAATATATCACCAGAACCATCATCGGTACTGCAATACAGTACATCATCACAACCACCATTAGTACAGATATGCAGAATCAGAACAAACAGCAATACAGGAATACACCACCAGAACCACCGTCAGTACAGGAATACATCAAAAGAACAATCATCAGTACATTAATATAGTGTCAACTTCAAGCTTAATAACGCAATCAATCGTAATGTCAGGTCAGCCCGATATACAATTGTATTGCATGAAGCTACAATTCCCAGTATGTCCTTAACAACAGTAAGAAAATAATGTAAGTTGTTAATTATTAGCCATCAGACTGCGGACCATGGAGAAATCACAGTACTGATGAGATAAAAGCAGTGACACAAATAAAAATGTACCTTATAGATGACATTATCTCTGATTGGAGTCATTCTCTTTCTTTTCTTTTCCATCTTATGCAGATGCCATGATAACTTTCACATCGACAACTCATCTATGCAGATTTCCGTCTTCTCTAGTCTTCTGCAGTACATATCATAAAGGTTCCCTTAAAAATGACGGTGTGATTATAATATTCCTGAATAAAATTATCTGCCCTATGCTGTGCCACTAAATAAATTGCCTCTCACTCTACCCCCTGCACAAAATATGACTCCCACACTGTCCCTCTTATGGTACATAGTCTCCACACTCCAGGAAATTCATCTAGCTCCTATCCACCGGCTGAGAGCACGGACCAGCACTAGGTCTGCGCAAAGCGAAGAGCTCACCTCTACTCCTTCAACATCCCCCTCCGTATTGTCTCCCAACACATTGCCTCCCCTGCTATCCATACTGCCTCCGAGTCCTCACACATTCCTCCCCACTCTAAATATGGTCATCTTACAAATTCCCCTAACCCTCTGCTTCCTATACTGTTTCCTCGCACAGTTTCCTCAACCTGCTCACATACCTTCACTTCAGACTCCTCTACACCCCATTCTGTCCCCGCACAAGATTCCGAATGATAAAACTCTTGTTTATTCAGCTTTATTACTCCATATTGTCTAGAGCAATTAAATACCTGATTAGTCAAATTTTCATGGAAGAAAACGGTACATTTTGTTGGGGATGGGATGGCCAAGCCATTTATTAGTCGAACGTGAAACAAACCCTAGCTACATCTAGCCATGCCAATGTATGTGCTAAAGTTTTACTTATTATCCCTCACTAGAGTTCTATATTTCAATGTGGTCACTATGCAATCACCTTATAGCTTGAGGCCTCAATTCTATCTGTACATTTCCATATTTAACTCAAACCTGTTTTGTCTCTGTACAAATGTGGTATCCCCAAGGTGAATAGTAAAGATGAAAATGGCGTGCTCGTGGAGAACTGGAGTGGATTCTATGATGATGGTGTTAGCCCCTCCAGTTGGAATGGAAGTTCTGCTATTTTAAAGAGCTGGTACTTGAAGGGATACAAGCCTGTGAAATATGGCCAATGTTGGGTATATGGTGGAGTGCTCTGCACAGGTAAGGATCACCTGAATTGGAATATGCTGCATGCTTATAAGATATCATTACTATGATAAATGTTTATTTTGTGCAGTCAAACATTGTCAAAATGTAAGGCATACAACAATAGGCATCGGAAGGGGTCCACATGGTCAGGACTCGTGACATGTCTGATTACTACATAATTAAATTCATCATGTAATCATGTCAGGTATACTCACAGTTAAACTCTAACCAAACCTACACACAACAGTATTCAATGAATTAGAAAATATCATCCACCCATCCAGTACTAAATTTTGGTAGATCACTGACTGTAAGTAATTTGACTATAAACTTAGACTAGATAGTCAAAAATATTGTCAGATTCATCACAGTGGCTTTTGCTATTCGATTTCATGCTTCTTTAGACATTTTGCCATTTATAGGATAGTTTACTTTAAACCAGTGCATTGCATCCTTTGTAAGTACAAAACAATGACGTCCCAGATGTGCTCAATAGGAGAAAAGTCCAGAGATGCTGCAGGTCATGGTAGTATGTTTTGGAATTGCAAGCTGCTCACAGTAGCACAAGTAACATGCTCTCTGGCATTAACGTGCAGAAAAACAAGTCCTGGGACACTGTGGAGAAATGGCTGTGCAAGCTGTTAGTGTAGCTGGAATAAAGGGTTCGCTACTGTACAACATGCCACACCACATCATAGGGATGTTCCATTGTAAATGCCTCTTTTTGGGGGTTTCTCCATACTCCAGCTGTCATTGGGCAGGGTTACCAACGTCCTAAAAAAAATTCTGGACAACTAGATTCAAAATCACGGATGGCCTAAAATGTTTACGGACATTTGAAATGCCCCGTAAAGACCACGCCTCCTAAAAAAATAGAATGCTAGAAACTTGATTCCAGCTCACCCAGTAGCTCTATGCTCATCCACCTGGGGCTCAGACTCCGGCCTCGCCCTGGCCTCACATCAAGGAAAATAGAAAAAATTGGAGTCTGGCTCAACAGAACTGGATTTCCTTTTCTTTTTCTTTTTCAAAGGAAAATATAGTGCATACAAAAGAAAAATTTAAGTTGTCGACATGACTAAGTCGACGCGTTTCGACTGCACTAGGCAGTCTTACTCATGATGTTTGTTAGGGAAGTCCCACATTTGTTCAGGTTGTCTAACAGCCGCAAATCATGCAGCCATGGGAACTCTAACATAATATCCGAGCACACCCAGATGCTCTGATAACACCGGAGCATGCTTAGACGTTATCTGAGCACGTTCGTCATCACTATTGCCCAGCTTTCCCAGTAGCGGACAGAAGTAACAGGAGACATTTTAAGGACTGATTGATCACAATTAGTCGGCGGTCGCACAACCGCTTGAGCTAGGCTAAGTCTGGCACAAGACAATACAAATCTGACATGCCTTATTGTGTGCCAAGCATGTAGCATAATATAACTGCTATGGCATTTGGTGCAGAAGCTGTGACCAGCTGAAACACTTTGATTGGGACATAGGCTATGATGATACAACAGTTGTCATGTATCATAGGGCATCAATGATAAGGATACTGCATTAGTATTAAAAGGTTGCAGGACAGAAAGAAACAAGACGAGACTAAAACACAGGCTGAGGATGACGGGCAGCTTAGAGAGAGAAGAGCACACACTGCTGCCCGGCTTCAATCTCTGCCCACAAAATGGGCATTATGTGTCCAGCACACCTTCCTACCTGCCAGAGTGCCTTCTGCATCAGTAGTGCCCTGTGCGGGGGTTGAAAGCATCCTTCTCTGTGCCAAGCACCCTCTCTATGTGCTAATACTGGAGCCAGCAGAATGAAGTGTCCTCTCACCCTGGACATTTGTAAGAAGCGAGTCTCAAGTAGCAATGCCCAGGTGCATGCGCAACTGCCGACCCTCTCCCTGTCTCTGTCCTTATGTGCTGCCCATATGCAGCCTAGACAATTCCAGGAATAAGGAGGAGGCATCTTCTTCAGGGACGAGTCCAGAGAGTACTGTGCATGGCAGCTTTTTTAATTCATGCGCAGTACAAACTTGGGGGTGGGGGGAAAATTCCTGGACAGTGTTTTTTTCTGCCGCTGTAGGAGGCAGACAAAAGCACTAGGTTTTTGTGGAATGTCCGTAAATTTAAGGATGCTTAGTAACCATGTCATTGCATTGAACAGAAAGCAGGACTCATCACTAAAGTGGATCAACTTATATTACAGCCTCCATTGCAGTCATGCTCTGAACCATGATTGCCTTTGAGATCCGTGGTATGAGGTGATTTGAAAACCTGCAGCTGGACGTCTGGCTTGTATTTGAATATCCAACCTTAGCTTACTTTCTGTACAGACTGATTGATACCTCAATATTAGTATGTGATGTTCAATTTCACTTGCAGTACAGAAGAGATCAATTGTGGAACCAGTAGTATGGCTATTTCTTCAAAGTGTCCTAAGTAGTGATGAGCGAGTATAGTCGTTGCTCGGGTTTTCCCATGCACACTCGGGTGACCTCCGAGTATTTGTGACTGCTCGGAGATTTAGTTTTTGTTGACGCAGCTGCAAGACTTACAGCTGCTAGCCAGCCTGAGTACATGTGGGTGTTGCCTGGTTGCTAGGGAATCCCCACATGTAATAAAGCTGTCTAATAGCCACAAATCATGCAGCTGCGGCAAGGAAAACTTAAATCTCCGAGCAGTCACAAATACTAGAAGACCTTCCCGAGCAACGAGTATATTCGCTCATCACTAGTCCTAAGAGCTTTTTTTTTTCAAAAAGACATTGCCAGGCAGCATGTTTCTTGTAATACCATGAGCAGTCTGCGTGTCCTAAACGTGCTCCCGTGGCCTGCAGTGTCTACTATTGTCTTCTATTATGATGTTGCAGTCACCAAAGAACACAATTCTGGCTTTTCGCTTTTTGTCTTTATGGTGTTTACCAATTATTATTATTATTATTTATTATTATAGCGCCATTTATTCCATGGCTCTTCACATGTGAGGGGTGTACTTAATAAAAACAAGTACAATAATCTTGAACAATACAAGTCACAACTATTACAGGAGGAGAGAGAACCCTGTCCGCGAGGGATCACAATCTACAAGGGATGGGTGAGAATACAGTAGGTGAGGATAGAGCTGGTCGTGCAGTGGTTTGGTCGATCGGTGGTTAATGCAGGTTGTAGGCTTGCTGGAAGAGGTAGGTCTTCAGGTTCTTTTTGAAGGTTTCGATGGTAGGTGAGAGTCTGATATGTTGCGGTAGAGAGTTCCAGAGTAGGGGTGATGCGTGAGAGAAATCTTGTATGCGATTGTGGGAAGAGGGGATAAGAGGGGAGTAGAGAAGGAGATCTTGTGAGGATTGGAGGTTGCATGTAGGTAAGTACCGGGAGACGAGGTCACAGATGTATGGAGGAGACAGGTTGTGGATGGCTTTGTACGTCATGGTTAGGGTTTTGTACTGGAGTCTCTGGGCAATGGGGAGCCAGTGAAGGGATTGGCCGGGGAATAGCGGTAGGACAGGTGGATTAGTCGGGCAGCTGAGTTTAGAATAGATTGGAGGTGTGTGAGAGTGTTAGAGGGGAGGCCACAGAGCAGGAGGTTACAGTAGTCGAGGCGGGAGATGATGAGGGCATGGACTCGGGTTTTTGCAGATTCTTGGTTTAAGAATGTACGGATCCGTGAAATATTTTTGAGTGTAAGGCGGCAGGAAGTGGAAAGGGCTTGGATATGCAGTTTGAAGGAGAGATCAGTGTCAAGGATTACCCCGAGACAGCAAGCTTGTGGGACTGGGGAGAGTGGGCAGCCATTTACTGTAATGGATAGGTTTGTTGAGGGGGTCGCGTGAGATGGGGGAAAGATGATGAATTCTGTTTTGTCCATGTTAAGTTTTAGAAATCTAGTGGAGAAGAAGGATGAAATAGCAGATAGACATTGAGGGATTCTGTTTAGTAGGGTGGTGATATCTGGTCCAGAGATGTAGACCTGTGTGTCGTCAGCATAGAGATGATACTGAAAGCCGTGAGATTCTATGAGCTGTCCCAGACCAAAGGTGTAAATGGAGAAGAGCAGGGGTCCTAGAACTGAGCCTTGTGGGACTCCGACAGATAGGTGGCGAGGTGAGGAGGTGGTGTGTGAGTGGGAGACGCTGAATGTCCGGTCTGTTAGGTATGATGAGATCCAGGATAGGGCCAAGTCTGTGATGCCAAGGGATGAGAGGGTCCGCAGCAACAGGGAATGGTCCACTGTGTCAAAGGCAGAGGACAGGTCCAATCAGGTTATTTAATTTTATGCTTTGATAGACTGAACTTTTACAGACACAGCAGTAAAACATACGTAAAATGTTTTTTTTTTTTATTTCTTATTTTTTAAGTGGGAAAAGGGGAGTGATTTAAACCTTTTCCTTTTTTAATTTTTTCATATTTTTAGCAACATTTTATTTTACAGCATGTTTTTGTCCCTTTAGGGGACTTGAACCAGCGATCATCTGATTGCTTATGCTATGTATTGTAGTGCCACAGTATTGCAGTACAAATTGAAAATCAGGGTCTCCTATGAAGCCCAGCCACAGGCTGTACTTCAGTAGATCCCTGTACGTCAAAAGGAGTCAATACCTTCATTGCTCACATGACATGGAGTGTAAGTACATGTATTTCTGCGCCTGGTGCTTGTATGCCAAGAAGTTTTGAAAATTATATTTCCATTTTCCAATCACTTGCATGTCATTAACATGTCTATTGATCCTGTAATTTTCACATAATTCCAATTGCAATGTTGAGTAATATATTTAGCTCTGTTATATCTACATGTTCTAAAATGATACATCAATGTATTCCTTCAGTGCTTCGATGTTTGGGAATACCAACACGGGTAATTACCAACTTTAATTCAGCCCAAGACAAGAATGGAAATCTTTATATTGACATTTTTTATGACAACCGAGGATCAAGCAATAAATCTGTGCAAGATTTGATGTGGTAAGCATGGATAATTGATTTTAATGGCACACACTTTTACTTAAACTAGCCAATTACCACTTATTTAACTCCCATTTATTACAATGGTGAGTGACCTATGTCATCACTTCCTATTTATGATTTAGAGTTTCTTTTGTTCGTGATAATAATCCCAACCTAATTTGTCCATCAATAATGTAGCTGGGTTGCATCCATTGAATTATTGTGAGGGATGACATTTTTTACCATACCAGTAGAGGCATAGCCATTGTCTCTATTGCAGTATTTAACTTGGTTCTGTTTTTTCTCTTGCATTAAGACGGTGACCTATGCCATCACTTCATTTTTATGGTATGTGGATCTTTCTGTTCTTGAAAATGGAACATTTTTTGTGAGAGATTGACAATTTACACTATACTGGCAGAGACATAGCTAAAGGATCATGGTATGGCAAAAATGTACCTTGCTCTCACTCCTGCCTTCTTGGTGGTTGATTCAGGTGAAAGGGTATTAGTAATATCTTTACCGGTCTAGAATAGTAAGGGTGTCATTGGCAACATTCTTGATGGATTTTCTGTTTTAGGGTATTGAAGGTGTCAATTCCAACGTAATAAAAGTGGATGAGATGGAGAGAGCAGAGGAGCTGTGATTATTCAGCCTCACAGTTGTCATTTTGATTGGATAGAGCACTTTTACCTGAGCGAAATATGTGGCTATGCTTCTGCACAATGGCGGGAACCAGTGGGTCTCATGGTCAATTGATTCCATTCTGCTGAAAATGTATTACTATGCCAAACAAGCACAACTATTGTAAAAATAAATGTCCTGATGCATCAAACCGATTAACCAAGAATAATGGAGTAAAGCGCTTTGAAAAGATTCAAAATTGTTGCTCAATGTGGAGTTGCACCAAAATATTGTTTTCACTATAGTTTTGTCCCGCTCTTACAAAATGGGAAGAGCTGGGGTTGTGACAGGGGAGCGACGGGGCGTTACGCCATAGGTAATCTAATTCATTATACCAAAAATCTTCCTCCACTTCTGATGCACAGACGCACATGCTATTTTTCAGACATGGCTTGCCTCTTAATGAATCAAATCACCGATTTTGATGAATCGGAGCCAAAGCATTCCAAGTTTCAAGTCCAGAATGTTTCCTATATTTAACATGAGTTCCCACAGAACTATGCTCTTATACAAGGAAAATTGTGGGAATTCTGTAATAACATTTTGATCTCTTTCTGATATGCAAGAGGGAAGTACCACATGGAACCATGATTCCAATTTTGCCTGGCTGTAATGGTTAGATCAAAGTTTGACTTCCTAGGAATAAAGTTTTCTTGTTAAATTTTAATCATTCCTTCTCAAGTATGTGCGACACCCGTTAGGGCCATGGGGTACTCAGAATCGGGTCGAACGGTTCTTAAAGGAGTGGTCACGGCAGCAGTAACCTGGTTCATGGCCATGGGCGCAATAAAAGTGATGAGGGAATGTTTGTAGGGGATTTCACATGACACCACCTGTGGTGTTTGGCTATAGATGGCTGGCGCTGCTTAACCTCTTTCTGACCTCGGACGGGATAGTACGTCCGAGGTCAGATACCGCGCTTTGATGCAGGGCTCCGGCGGTGAGCCCGCATCAAAGTCGGGACATGTCAGCTGTTTTGAACAGCCAACATGTACCCGCAATAGCGGCGGGTGAAATCGCGATTCACCCGCCGCTATTAACTAGTTAAATGCCGCTCTCAAACGCTGACAGCGGCATTTAAACCGGCGCTTCCGGCCATCTGGCCGGAAATGAGCGCATCACCGACCCCCGTCACATGATCAGGGGTCAGCGATGCTTCTGCATTGTAACCATAGAGATCCTTGAGACCTCTATGGTTACTGATGCTGGCCTGCTGTGAGTGCCATCCTGTGGTCGGCGCTCATAGCACACCTACATTTCTGCTGCATAGCAGCGATCTGATGATGGCTGCTATGTAGCAGAGCCGATCGCGTTGTGCCAGCTTGTAGCCTCCTATGGAGGCTATTGAAGCATGGCAAAAGTTTAAAAAAAAGTTTAAAAAAATGTGAAAAAAATTAACCCCATTCAAAATAAATCAATAAAAATAAATCAATAAAAAAAATCAAACCTACACATATTTGCTATCGCTGCGTTCAGAATCGCCCGATCTATCAATAAAAAAAAGGATTAACCTGATTGCTAAACAGTGTAGCAAGAAAAAAATTGAAAACGCCAGAATTACGTTTTTTTGGTCACTGCGACATTGCATTAAAATGCAATAACGGGCGATCAAAAGAATGTATCTGCACCAAAATGCTATCATTAAAAACACCAGCTCAGCACGCAAAAAATAAGCCCTCACCCAACCCCAGATCATGAAAAATGGAGACGCTACGGGTATCGGAAAATGGCGCAAATTTTTTTTTTTTAGCAAAGTTTGAAATTTTTTTCACCACTTAGATAAAAGAGAACCTAGCTATGTTTGGTGTCTATGAACTCGTAATGACCTGTAGAATCATAATGGCAGGTCAGTTTTAGCATTTAGTGAACCTAGTAAAAAAGCCAATCAAAAAACAAGTGTGGGATTGCACTTTTTTTGCAATTTCACCGCACTTGGAATTTTTTTCCCATTTTCTAGAACATGACATGATAAAACCAATTATGTCATTTAAAAGTACAACTTGTTTCACAAAAAATAAGCCCTCACATGGCCATATTGACGGAAAAATAAAAAAGTTATGGCTCTGGGAAGAAGGAGAGCAAAAAATGAACACGGAAAAACTGAAAATCCCAAGGTCATGAAGCGGTTAAGGAGACCGCTTGGGTCGGTGGTGATTAGATAAAAATTACCTTTATTGTTTTTATATTAAAACCTAACAAAAATAAGTGCACTTAACGTAAACCATCACCATGACAACAGCATATCATAGAAAAGACCAGGGTGGTGCCTAGCCCTATATTGCACTCCCTGCACCCTGCCTACCAGCGGAGGTTGGCACCCTATAGTCCTGCGCAATTGGCGCCCTCGCTCACCGTCGACTATCCCTCCTACCCCTATTGGGCCTTAATAGGATGGGATGGGAACACATGAACAGTCATACAAAACTACAATCGTCTGTATGATAGAGAGGAGGGAGGGGGGAGTCTATAATACTATCTACTCTGCCCCTACCTGTCAGCGGAGGTTGGCACCCTATTGTGGTACGACAGTGGCGCCCCCGCTCCACGATGACTATCCACTAACCTGTCCCTTGTTAGATGTTAAAGGGTATAATTCATAATAAGGTGCTGTAGTGCTTGTCAACCATGTATAAACGCTCTCAAGGGTTAAACATACATGTACGGATCCCCTTAATATAACACTCATTCATAATACATGTATTCCAGACATAATGTAGTTTGATATACAAAAGATATAAGTATCTGACCTAGTGCTCATCCAGGTCACCCTGGTGCACTGATTGGACACCAAAATACGCAATCCAAAACCACTGGGTGTCACAACTAATCGGACCCCAAGCAAAAGACCACAATCAATCGGTCCCCTTGCTGTTATCTTTTGCAATCTCCTGCACTCTGGATTTAGTTGCTGGGCCTGCAGTTCCCACGCAACCATGGCCTCCGGTGTCCAGTCTTTGGTGCTCAGTCCTGGGGTGAGCTCAGTCGCAGCTCCAATCCCCCAGGTTCTCCTCACTTGCCCCCAGGTTCTTCCTCCTTCACTGTCTGCTCCCCAGTCTCTGACTCTCTCTTGACTAACCCCGTCTCTAGGTCAGAATTTATAGGGAAGTTCTACTGAAAACCGGGTTAGAGCTCCCCCTTCTGGTCTGGAGTCAGGAAAGGTGTTGGATGTGGACATCAGCTGGTAAAAGGACCCCTCTTTGCTTCCAGGCATGGTATCAGCACCCCTTAGGAAGGCAATGCCACTGTGGCAACTGGACTCCTGGGGTGTCACATATGATGACTTTACTAGGTTACAAATGTCATAATGTATTCCTTATTTATTGTCAGAAGTTGGACAACAACGCCCTTCAACTCCTAGATTTTATACCTGATTAGAAGTGGCCTTGGCACAATTTAGTTCCATGTTTTATTTTCTTATTATTGCCCAAGACTTCCTCGCCTCGCAGAGGAATATGGCAAATACACAGAGTAAAGACAGAAAAGGTTTTTCTTTTTAACTTAGGTTAATGACCGAGCATCAATACACTTAGGTATTGTTAAGCAATTAAAATACTTCATTCATATATCATGTAATATTTTTGCATTCAAAGGAATTTCCATGTCTGGAATGAAGCTTGGTTTAACCGTAAGGATGTAGACTCAGCTTATAATGGATGGCAAGTGATGGATGCAACACCACTAGAGAAAAGTGATGGTAAAATATACACATTAACCTAAATTTATTAATTGAATTTTCAGGTCTCAGCTATTCTGTTCTTCACAGAGACTTTCAATGGTTGATAATAATCATCATCTTCTACAGTATATTTAGTATGGTCATTATTTATTAACATTTGAACTGTTTTAGAAATGTATGTTTGGATAATATAGAAATGTTATAACAACTGCAATTTTTATTGACTTTAGGAATATATTGCTGTGGTCCTGCGCCTCGTGTGGCCATAAAAGAAGGTGATGTTAACCTTAAGTATGATGTAGCCTTCATGTTTGCTTCGGTGAATGCTGATCTTGCACACTGGATTAATTTTGATGATGGCACAAAGAAAAGAATTTCTAATGATACCAAATACATTGGCAAATACATAAGCACCAAAGCTGTTGGGAGTGATGATCGGGTCGATGTCACTAATTTATACAAATACCCTGAAGGTAAGGAAACTATTTAGTGGGTATCAGTAAATTGGTTGTTTCCAGAAGCCAAGTTTTCACCTGCCTCATTTATTTATATAATTGCCTTGCAATGTTTTCATTTCCTGTTTTGTCCAGATGTCACCGTATCCCTGAATTCCAAGCGGAGGAAGTTCACCGACCGCCATATTGTGACACCCAAGTGATGGGTGTCTCAATATGGAAACTGCTGCTGGTACCAACCTATTGCGCGGTACCACCTGCAGAACACCGTCGCACCACACACTCTATACATAGTACGCAACACACACTCACACACTTACATTCATACACACACACACTCTCATTCACACACTCACACAGCCTCTTGCGTGGTACCACCAGCGGAATTCCGTTGCGAACAAGCCGCCGCCGGGATCAGCCTAATGATTCACTGACCGCTGCCATTTTTGTACAGGAGGAGCGCATGCGCAGTTTTAATGTGACCGCCACTGTCTGTCTGCACAAAAAGATGGCGGAGGTCTGATTTACTGCGCCTGCGCAAATTACGAGAAGGTGCTGTGAATAATTTGGCTGATCCCGGCGGCAGATGTGTGACGTGTCTACAGGCAGATGAAGCCGATCACATTAAAGGGGTTTTCCCATGAACGAAAGTTCATTTTAAAAATTGTCTGACTGTGTGCGGAGCATACCACATCTCCTGGGCAGGGGAGGAAGCAAAAGACAATACTGACATTACAGCAGGGGATCACAATGGATTCATTTTGTGAGTTAAAATGTTTCACTGACTGTTTTTTAAAAATATTTTAAATCACAAAATGTATCCTCTGTGATCTCCTGCTGTAATATCAGTATTGCCTTTGAGGGGAGAATACAGCACAGGAAGGAGAGAGACGGGGGGCAGAGCACATGTGGTAGACAGTTCGAAGAAGAGAGCACAGATGGGAGAAGTCAGCACATGGGGAAAGAGAGAGTGGATAGGTGGGTGAGCACATGGGGGGAGAGATTCTCAATGCTGCAAAGCCTGCCACCATCGCGACATTACCACTCGCCCGATGTGATAGCATTGAGCCTCCATCGAGTAAAGACATAAAAACATTATATAGTGAGGGCCAAATTCGAACCCCTCTCCAACTCTTTAATAGCTAACATATACAGTGCCATTAAAAAGCATTAATACTCCATGTACTTTTCCCCATTTTTTCACGTTACACGCACAAACTTAAATGTATTTTATTGGGATTTTATGTGATATATTAACACAGATTAGCAATATTGTGAAGTGTAAAGGAAACAGTACTGAAAATTGTGATATGCTTTTGTATTCAGCCCCCTGTAGTCTGATACCCATAAATATAAACCTGAGTGACCAATTGCCACCACAATTCACATACTTTGTAAATTGAGTTCACCTGTGTGAAGTATATTCTCAATGTAACTACAGATGTTCTGTGAAGGCCTCAGGCTTGTTTGAGAACTTTATGGATTAAATTGAATCATGAAAACAAAGGAACACACCTTACAGGTCAGGGATATAATTGTGGAAATAAGGAAGGAATAAAGCAAGGTTTGTGTTTAAAAAAAGTCCAAACTCTGAATATCTCACAGAGCCCTGTTCAATCCATCATCCAAAAATGGAAGTAGTATGGCACAACTGCAAACTTACCAAGATAAGGCCATCCATCTAAATTGACACTCCAAGCAAGGAGAGCACTAACTATAAAAGCAGCCAAGAAACCCATAGTCATATTCTGGAGAAGCTGCAGAGATTCAGAGCTCAGATGAGAGAATCTGCCCACTTGACAACTATTAGCGGTATACTTGACAAATATGGCCTTTAATGGAAGAATGGCAAGAGAAAAGCCATTTTTGAAAGTAAGCAATTAGAAATACTGTTTGCAGCTTGCAAAAGGCTATGTAGGGGATACAGCTAGCAGCTAGCTAGAACTTATTGAGCTAAATGCAAAATTCTATGTGTGGCAGAAAGCTAACACTACACATCATACTGAAGACACCACCCCACCATCAAACATGGTGGTGGGTGAATCATGCTGGAGGGATGATTTTCTTCTTCAGGGACAGGGAAGCTGGTCAGAGTTGATGGGAAGATGGATGGAACTAAAGACAGGTGATCCTGGAGGAAAACCTGTTAGAGGCTGCGAAAGACTTGAGAACAGGGCATAGGTTCACCTTCCAATAGGACAACAACCCTTAACAAACTGCAAGAGCTACATTGGAATGGTTTAGATCAAAGCCTATTCATTGTGTTTGAATGGCCTAGTCAAAGTCTAGAACTAAATCCCATTGAGAATCTGTGGCAAAACTTGAAAAATGCTGTTCACAGACATTCTCAATCCCATCTCATTGGGCCATGGCTACTTTGCAAAGAAGAATAGGCAAACATTTCAGCCTCTAGATGTGCAAATCTAGTTGGGACAAACCCCAAGACTTGCAGCATTAATTTCAGTGAAAGATGGTGCTGCAAAGTTTTGACTCAGGGAGTTGAATACAATGCACGTCACATTTCCTTTATGCTTCACAAATGCTTGCTCCTTTGTGTTGGTACATCAAATAAAATGCATTTAAGTTTCTGGGTGTAGCGCGTAAAAATGGGGTACTTGCAAATTGTAGCAAATCAAATATTTTTGAAAAATTCAACAAAACTAGTGAACTTAAAAGAATTGCTCATCTCTACTATTTTTGCCTTTCAGGTTCTTTGGAGGAAAGACAAGTTTTTGAGAAAGCAGTAAACAAATTATTAGACAGTCCTCTTGTGGAACTTGAAAAAAAATTACTTTATTTTAGAAAAAGAGGTGAACAAAAGCCAAAAATAGGCACGATGTTGTCTGGAATGTTTAGCTTACCCCAAGTCCCCAGTCTTGGCCAAGATATATATATGATACTGAACTTGCATAACCTGACTGCTGACAACATTCGCGTAATTGTGAACATGACCTCCTCCAGCATTCTGTATACCGGGAAACATAAGTATGAGATCTGGGCAGATGCAAAAATAGCACCTCTGGGTCCAAGTCAAGGTATGTCTAAAAATTTAAGATGAAGATGTATATTAGTATTGACTACTGTTGACTTAAATATGCAATTGGCCTTAATGGATCTGAAGTAAATCCAAACGCATTACTGTACATTAATAGAGTTGTCCCAACCAGGCAACATTTCTATATGCCCTATGGGGACCTTGAGTGGATTAAAGTTGTTGGAGATCACTGACCTAAAAACTTTTTGAAACCTTCATCCCAACTTCGGAACCTTGGAACCAATTTTACACTGAATAATGGCCACATATAAGAGAGGTGTCCATGCATGTGTGGCAATGTGTGGCCACCTGGATGATGATTTATTTGAATGACCGCCATATAATACTATGGCAGAGACCCCAGATGCAGCAGCTGGTAATGGGTTGGGGGTTTTTGGGAGCCAGACAGATGTCTTATTAAAGGAATTGCCATTGCTAAAAATATAATATATAATTTACTATTATTTAGCTAATGCATAGTTATTGTCATACAATTAATGAAAGTGCCTACCTGTAATTGTTTAATGCAAACAAAAAAACACTTATTAGTGAATGTGTTTTGTGATCTGCTATGTAGTAGACAGATGATGCAATAATTGGTAATTACACTGCCATAAAAATATTTTGTGGCAAATTATATTAATAATAATTCATTTTTTAATGCAAACCTGCATATAAGAGCTGTAGATACACAATGACCCATGTTATTGATTGTACCCCAGAAAAAAACATCTCCATCCCTTTGACTTATGCTCAATATAAAAAATATATGGATGAAGACAATCTGATTCGGATGACAGCCTTATGTGAGGTTGAAGGAACAGATGAACGCATTTTGGTGGAGAAGGATATCATTTTGGTAAAGCCTCCAATAACCATCAAGGTAATATATCTGTTTACAAAGCTAAGACATTGAAATTAGTTAGGTTTCTTTGACAGTGGCAGAAATAGAAATCTTTCATGAAGACCTTTCAAAAGACCTAAAAAAATAAAAAATTCAGTGTAGTTGGTAAATGTTTAGTGACTGAAGAGTCTACCACTGAATCCCAAGCCTCTTATCCCTATTGAGAGAAACATTATTTGGAACATTAGTTGAGCGCATGGGGTGCTATATCATATCAGCTACCTCATTTATTCCCATGGGCTTTGAATAAAGTGGTATGCTCAACTAAAGCCCCATTTTTAATTTCTCCCGTAATCCATTGTGATTGCGCAGTGAGGAGAATCGAGAGGTCCCATAGTAGTGATCAGGTCCTAGGAGTGACACCCTAAGCGATCAAGCATGTATCACTTTTCCTGTGAATAGGTAATAAATGTTCATTGTAGGAAATCCACCAATTGATCTGTTAAGCCAGTGTTCATCAACTCCAGTCTTCAAGAGCCACTGACAGATCATGATTTCAGGATTCCTTTAGTATTGCTCAGGTGATGGAATTATCACCTGGGCAATACTAAAGAAATCCTGAAAACATGATCTATTTTGGCTCTTGAGGACTGAAGTTGTCCCCAACTGCGTTAAGCCATGATATATTCAGTATTATTCTATAGCATTAATGAGGTAGTTTTTTAAGGAAAAATATTTAGAACATGAATTTGTGAAAATAATCATAATTTGAACTGAATTGTATGTTCGTATACTCACTCTTGTTTTCCTCTTATTTTTCTGATCTCTTTGGATTTCCTATGAGGCAGTGTCCTGACAAGGGAGTAATTCAATCCGAAATTAAAGCTGAGGTTATTATCACGAACACTTTGTCTGAAACTATGGATGCTTGCGTTATACTGGTTGAAGGAGGTGGTCTTATTGATGGATCTGTACAAAAAGAGTAAGTAAAATAGTGTTTTCACTGTTAAGGTTGAACTGTTCCAGAAGGGGTTTAAAGGATCCAAAACTCGGCTCAAGGTAAGGCTGGGATCACACATACGCGAGATACGGCCGAGTCTCGCAGGTGGAAACCCTCCTCCGGCACCGGCACTCCGGAGTGGAGCGTGCAGCCGCACAGCAACACATGGAGCTGCACACTCTGCTCCCAAGTGCAGGTGCCAGAGGAGGGTTTTCACCTGCGAGACTCGGCCGTATCTCACGTATGTGTGATCCCGGCCTAAAATGTATAGTCATCCTACCAAGTGCCCGTCTCTTCAGTGACCCTGCCATCATTTTCCATTAAGAGTACTTCTTATGCTGTGCTGCCAGTAGCAAAATGACTTTGAAAGAGGATTGCAGATTAATGATGAATGAGCATGCTCGTGTCCTAATCGAGTAGTGTCGGCGTGCTCAAAAAAATGCTTGAGTCGCCGCAGCTGCATGTCTCGCGGTTGTTTGACAGCTGCAACACATGCAGGGACTGCCTAACAAACAGGAAATCCCTGCATGCATTGTAGCTATCGAACAGCCGCGGCGACTCAAGCATATTTTTCGAGAACGCCGATACTACTCAATTAGTACAGGAGCATGCTCGGATTTCACCTTATCTGAGCACGCTTGCTCATCACTATTGCAGATCTGTTTGCTCCACTACCATGATGCTTCAGGTACTGATTGATGACCTGATCATTTTACCCTTGAACCACTTAACGCAACATCACCAAAATGTAATTGATTTCGGGCGAGAGGGCTAAGAAGGCACTGAAAGTGGCCTACAGCTGGATCACTACTTTAATGAAGAGAACACTGTCAAGCAAACTATTAAAATGCCACTGCAGTCCTCGATGCCTGAAGTAAAACACTGCCAGTGTCTGCTCAACATGGCGCCGGTGATGAAAATGTACATCACAGTTCGTTAAGGGGTTAAAATATATGGATATCTTCTGAGACACTTTTTTTTACTTAAATGTATGTATATTGAACTAAGAAGAATTATTATTTTTATTGTGTTTCATTTAAGATTTTGCATCGTTTGACTTTCAAGACTCTTTGATTCCATGGAATTTGTTGGCTGCAGAATGAGATTAAGTAAAAATCCATCACTGAGCTCCTTCTAACAGATAGTTTGTAGCTATATTTTCAGTATTTTAGTGAGTTCCCCTCAGGTGATTTATGACCACAAACCACATAAAAAAAGAATTGAACTTTTGAGTGATCATAAATATGCTGAAAGAAGCCCAGTAACTCTTGTCAGAATGGGTTGGCGGACAAATTCTTAGATAACTCATTCCATAGCCAGCAATAGACAATGCTACAAAGAGAGCAAACATACTACATGTGCAGCCAGATGAGCTGTACAGGGGCATGTGGATGAGGAAAGCCAAATCATGCTGTGTGATTCTTATGCTGGAAGGTGCTGTATGTTTTTTGATTTCACTCCCTGCTGATTCTCTGACTGTGGCAACGTTGCCGCGTTCAGTATTTGGTCAGTATTTTACCTTTGTATTTGTAACCCAAAACCAGGAGTGGGTGATAAATACAGAAGTGGTGACGTGTTTCTATTATACTTTTCTTTGGACTGTTTCATTCCTGTTTTTTTTTTTGCAAACACTTAGGTAAAATACTGAACAAATACTGAACGCATGAATGTAGCCTAAGAATGTTAGAAGGGCCTCTGCATCTGTCTCTTCTCAGCAGTTGTCTTCATATACTGTATAGTTAATAAATTATTTGATTTTCTTGAAGTTTGGCTTTTCCTGGATTCAGACTCACAATATTTAACATAGTGGGCAGAAACTTTAACAGTGAGCCACAGGCTGCACAGCTAGGGAGTGCAATAAATATTATGCAGTAGGCTCCACCGAGTGGCTGCTTAATGATTTTCAAGCATGTTAGTCATAAAAAATGTAAAAGCTTTTATGCCCCCCAAAAACAAGTGTTCTAGGAATGATACTTATATTGTGTAACCAGAAATATATTTGCAAGCTTTTGGAGCACAGAGACAACTTCATCAGACTAGTTTTCTAATTAATGACTGAGACAAAAACATAACATTTAAGAGATTATATAACAAGACATATTGTGTGTGGTGTGAATGGATAAGTCAAAGTAATAAAACTGTAGGCTTTTTTTAACAAATAGAGAGTTAGTAAAGGTGATGATTTAGGGTATGTTCACACATGGCATAATTGCAGTATATTTTTCTACATCTAAAACCAGAGCGCTATTATGAAAAAAATGTTGTGTGTACAATCCGCACATTTTTTATACTTTTTTTTACTTGTTTTTTTTTCCGTACATTTGAACGGCTGAAAAACGCTGAAAAAAATGCTGAAACAATTGGCATGCTTCATTTTAGCAAAACTCAGCAGGGTTCCAAATACATGCTAAAAAAAGCAGCATGTTTATGAGATTTTAGAAATATGATTGATTTTGCTGGTACTATAAAAATCTGTGTATGACCATAAAAAACAAAGAGAATACCATACAAACATTAATTTAGAGTGGATTGCAAAAGTATTGACGCCAGACATACCGTTTACCTTGGTGGTAGTGGTGGGCCCTAGTGCAAGCTCTGGACCAGGGTCCCCAACCTGAATAAATTATATATATAAAAAAAACCTTAAAGTTACATTTTCATCTCATCTCATCTGACCATAGCCCCTTCCTATATATATTTATATAAACCTTACCCCTTGGACCTCAGTCCAGAGCCTCTCATCTAGCTGATCAGTTCTCCTGCTTCATACTGACGAGGGCCAACAGCCCGAAACACCGTGTCTGTGAATTGAGATACTAAGTCATATTGCAAGACTCGTTAAAGGGTTGATTGTGACTTGTAGGATCGCTACTTCCAACAGGTGGCGCTATAGAGTTCAAGTCCTCTTTTTCTCTGAAGAGGCAATTTGCATATTATATTTCCCAGAGGAGCATTGCACGGCGAATAAGCCTCCTTACCTTGATAAGCCAGAGATGGTATGTCACTCTCCATAAGGAAAAACGTTACCCCTTAGACCCCAGTCCAGAGCCTTTCACCTAGCCAAATCAGTTCTCATTCTTCGCACTGACAGTCCTTGTCACCGTGTCTGCGAATTGAGATACTGATTTGGCTATTTATCCTAAATCATATTGCAAAACTCGTTAAAGGATTGATGTGACTTGTAGGATCGCTACTTCCAACAGGTGGCGCTATAGAGTTCAAGTCCTCTTTTTCTCTGAAGAGGCAATTTGCATATATACTTTTAGGGACTCTCCCACATGTATTTTGGCAAACTCAAAAAGAGCCTTGCAATTTTTGTACATAAGTAAAAGCTTTTTTCTGCCCACTCTTCCATAACAGCCTCCTAGAGGAATGTAAGTCTTATTATGATCGTAAGGACAAATGCTCCAGTCTCTGCTTGGGAACTCTGCAGCTCCATCAGGATTACCTTTGGTCTCTGTGATGCCTTATTGATTAATGCCCTCCTTGTCCAGGCTGAGAGTTTTGGTGCGCAGCCCTCTTTTGGCAGGTTTGTTGTAGTACCATGTTCTTTACATTTGATAATGGATTTGATTGTGCTCTGGGTGATAATCAGAGATTGGGATATTTTTTTTATAATCCAACCTTGACTTGTACTTCTCAACAACTCCCTGACTTGTTTGGAGATCTCCTAGGTCTTCATAGTGTTGGTTAGTTAGTGGTGCCTCTTGCTTAACCCCTTTCTGCCATTAGACGTACTATTCCGTCCATGTGGGGTGGGCTTTACTTCCCAAGGACGGAATAGTACGTCATAGTCGATCGGCCGCGCTCACGGGGGGAGCGCGGCCGATCGCGGCCGGGTGTCAGCTGCTTATCGCAGCTGACATCCGGCACTATGTGCCAGGAGCGGTCAAGGACCGCCCCCGGCACATTAACTCCCGGCACACCGCGATCAAACATGATCGCGATGTGCCGGCGGTGCAGGGAAGCGGTGTGACGCCTGCAGACCATTCCATCTAAGTCTGTATTCCAAATGGCGCTCCTTCCCTTCCGAGCCCTCCCATGCGCCCAAACGGTGGTTCCCACCCACATATGGGGTATCAGCGCACTCAGGACAAATTGCACAACAACTTTTGGGGTCCAATTTTTCCTGTTACCCTCGGGAAAATACAAAACTGGGGACTAAAAGATAATTTTTGTGGGAAAAAATGTTTGTTTTATTTTTACGGCTCTGCATTATAAACTTCTGTGAAGCTCTTGGTGGGTCAAAGTGCTCACCACACATCTAGATAAGTTCCTTAGGGGGTCTATTTTCCAAAATGGTGTCACTTGTGGAGGGTTTCAATGTTTAGGCACATCAGTGGCTCTCCAAACGCAACATGGCGTCTGTTAGGGCTAGCGGAACGCACCAAATAATGAGACAGATAGAGTATGGTGCGTTCGCAGCCCGGGGTCCACTGTGCAGAGATGGAACCTGCTGCCAAGTAATGACGGACTATATGGCGGTACTCATAAGTATACACACGTGGGTTAGACTTCACCCAGCGTGTAGGAAGCAATCCTGTTGCGTCACAGGATCGCGGTACCGCACATAGAGCGCGAGCAAGTAGTCAGCGAACTCAACCCCAACTAGGATTGAAGTCCGATTAGACCCTTGCTGGCACAACACCGCAACTGGGTGTGTAAGGAAAATAACAATATTTAGGGCACAAGAGTGCATGCGGTGCCGCACTGACGAACGCCACTAACCACCCAGGCTTGGGTAAGGAAAGCACAGAGGAAGTGCACGGCGCCGTACTGGCGGTCACAGCAACTGGACGCTGTAATGTGTGATTTGTGCTGTAGGATAAGTCGGGCGCTAGATAGCAACCATACACCTTCCGCGAACAGACATTCAATAGGGAAGGGGTATCCAAGGACGACTTGCACTCACAACAAACACACGTATGCAAATGTACACTAGCGCATGGCCGTGCGGTCATGCGCAGTTTATATAGTTGCAGCACAGGAAGTGGCCACAGAAACTTTGCCCTTCCAAGACCTGCCAAGAGGACCAATGGAATGTGCTGCAGGGCCTGAGCACATGACCCTCGATCTCCAACGGGAGATCTTGCCCTGGGCATGCTCAGTGTGTGCAGACAAGGACTTAGTCCCAGAGAAGTCTGCTCGCTGCTGACCAGCACTGCCTTTAATGGCAGAAGCTGAAGAAGCAGCAGTAACTCTCTGTACAGAGTGAGACTGAGCAAGACGCTGGGACCGACGAACCCTGCTGAGCAGACTCCACTGCGGCTGGATAAGAATGGGAGACCGCAGCGGAGATGGCTCGAGATTCCCCCTGTGCAGAAGTGGGAACTCGAGACCTAACATTACCCCCCCTCCTAGAGCCCCCCCCCTCCTTGGGCCTCGCTACGCTCGAAGGCAGCAATGAGCTGTGGGGCCCGAATGTTTTCAGCAGGCTCCCATGACCTGTCCTCTGGGCCATAACCCTTCCAATCCACCAGATAGAACTTTTTGCCGCGTACCACCTTGCACCCCAAAATAGCGTTCACCTCGTTATCGTCCGTAGACGAACCCGATGTCCCGGCAGATGACTCGGAAAACCGGGACATGTACACGGATTTCAAGAGGGACACATGAAAGGTGTCGGTGATACCCAAGCGTGGAGGAAGAGCCAAACGGTAGACCACAGGATTAACCTGTTCGAGAACCTTGAAGGGACCCAAGTAGCGAGGAGCAAACTTAGTGGACTCAACTCGCAGCCTGATGTTACGGGCGGAGAGCCACACCAAGTCGCCAGGAGCTAAGGTCGGAGCGGGGCGCCGATGAACATCGGCGGAGGACCTCATTCTCTCCTTGGAGGCCCGAAGGGCATCCTGCGTGCGGTCCCAAATGTCCCGTACCTCCACAGCCCAGTCTGCCACCCTGGAGTCAGCAGAAGACACAGGCATGGGCACAGGAACACGCGGATGCTGGCCATAATTTAGGAGGAATGGAGTCTGACCGGTGGAGTCGGCTACGGCATTGTTAAGTGCAAACTCTGCCCACGGTAGCAAGGATGCCCAGTCATCCTGCCTGGCAGAAACAAAATGTCGTAAATATGTGACCAAGGTCTGGTTGGCCCTCTCTACCAACCCATTCGCCTCGGGATGATATGCCGAAGAGAGATTCAACTCAATACTGAGTAGACGACAAAGCTCTCTCCAGAATCGAGACGCAAACTGGGGACCCCGGTCACTAACAATTTTGTCTGGCATACCGTGTAGGCGAATGATATGCTTGACGAACAAGACAGCCAACGCCCGTGCAGAAGGTAGCCGTGGAAGAGGCACAAAGTGCACCATTTTGGAAAAATGGTCGGTGATCACCCAGATAATGGTGCAGTTACGAGACTTGGGTAAGCCCACCACAAAGTCCATCCCGACCATCTCCCAGGGCCTGTCCGCCACCGGCAGAGGATAAAGCAAACCAGCTGGCCGTTGCCGAGGAGTCTTGTTCTTGGCGCAAGAGACACACGCCCGAACATACTCTGCGACATCACGAGCCATATGCGGCCACCAGTATGTCCTCGCCAGTAACTCAGATGTCCTTTTGGTACCAAAATGTCCCCCCACCCTGGACGAGTGTGCCCAAGAGAGAACCTCCGGTCGCAAACTGGATGGTACAAAAGTCTTGCCCGGAGGCACAGACTCTAGCGAATCCGGGGCCACAGTTCTCAAGCTCTCGGTGGGGACAATAAGCCGAGGCTCCTCCTCCTCCGCAGATGACACAACGGAGCGAGAGATAGCGTCGGCCCGAATGTTCTTCTCCCCAGAAAGAAAATGGAGGGTGAAATGAAACCGGGAGAAGAATAAGGACCATCTGGCCTGGCGAGAATTCAACCGCTGGGCTGTCTGCAGGTACACCAAATTTTTATGGTCTGTGAAGACTTGGAAGGGAAAACGTGCTCCCTCCAAGAGATGTCTCCACTCCGAGAAAGCCAACTTCATGGCTAGCAACTCCCTGTCCCCGATGGAATAATTCCTCTCTGCTGGTGAGAAGGTCTTGGAGAAAAAGAAGCAAGGATGCTTCCGACCTTGAGCATCCTTTTGGAAGAGGACTGCTCCAGCACCAACAGAAGAGGCATCCACCTCCATGATAAATGGCTTATCAACATCGGGGCGATGTAGGATGGGAGCGCTAGCGAAGTGTGACTTTATAGAGTTAAAGGCCTTGGAGACCTCCTCAGACCACAATTTGGGATTCACCCCCTTCTTGGTGAGGGCAACCAAGGGAGCTACCAAAGTTGAGAAGTGCGGAATGAACTGGCGATAATAATTAATGAACCCCATAAAGCGCTGCACCGCTTTAAGAGAATGGGGTTCCTGCCAGTCCATCACAGCCTGTAGTTTGGCAGGATCCATAGCCAATCCCTGGGCAGAGATGATGTAGCCTAGGAAAGGTAAGGACTCCTGCTCAAACATACACTTCTCCAACTTGGCATAGAGGGAGTTTGCCCGTAGGAGGTCGAAGACTTTGCAAACATCTCTCCGGTGGGAGTCAATATCTGGAGAGTAGATGAGAATATCATCCAGATAGACTACGACCGAGGTGGAAAGCATATCCCGGAAGATATCATTCACAAAGTCTTGGAAAACGGCTGGGGCATTACAGAGCCCGAAGGGCATCACCAGATATTCATAGTGCCCATCCCTGGTGTTAAAAGCCGTCTTCCATTCGTCCTCCTCACGGATGCGAATCAGGTTGTAAGCACCCCGCAGATCTAGTTTAGTAAATACCCTTGCTCCCCGAAGCCTATCGAAGAGCTCAGATATCAAGGGCAAAGGATACTTATTTTTAACGGTGATGGCGTTAAGACCCCTGTAGTCTATGCATGGACGCAATTCCCCATTCTTCTTCTGCACGAAGAAGAACCCTGCCCCAGCAGGTGACACTGACTTCCTAATGAATCCTCTTGCCAGATTTTCCTGGATGTACTGTGACATTGCCTCCGTCTCCGGGAGAGATAGCGGATAGACTCGACTCCGGGGAGGCTCAGCACCAGGCAAGAGATCAATAGGACAGTCATAGGGGCGATGGGGCGGAAGGATCTCCGCCGCCTTTTTGGAGAACACGTCTGCATAAGACCAATACTGCTTGGGGAGAGAGGATAGATCTGCGGGTACCTCTGTAGTAGCAACCTGAACGCACTCCCTCTGACACCTACCCCCACAAGATTCGCCCCATCCCAGGATTCTGCCAGAGGACCACTCGATATGAGGAGAGTGGTACCATAGCCAAGGTATTCCCAACAGGACCTCATCAATTCCCTCAGGAATGACGAGCAGAGATATAATCTCCTGATGAGATGGCGACATGGACAGAGTAAAAGGGATGGTCTGGTGTGTTATCTGTGAGGGCAGTGTCGACCCATTCACCACTCGTACCGTTACTGGTTGAGCTAGCATAACCAGGGGTATTGCGTGACGTTGGGCGAAGGCAGAAGACATAAAATTGCCCTCCGCCCCAGAATCCACGCAGAGCTCTACCGAGTGGGAGAATGAGCCTATAGTAATTGTCCACTTAAAGGACAATTTAGAGGCAAACGTCGCTGTGTCTAGTGTACCTCCACCTACTACCACTAGACGCTGACGTTTCCTCGACCGCTGAGAACATCTGGTGGCTAGATGTCCTGACTGCTGGCAAACATGACAGACCTTGAGTGCACAAGCGGTCCGGGACTTAGATCCCGCTTGTGACACTTCCCTGGCCTCATGTGACTCAGGAACCAGGATCGGAGATTCCAGACGTTTGGCGAAGGTAGGAGCCAGCCGAAACCTCTGCCTACACTGGGCTCGCTCTAACCTCCGCTCGTTAAAACGGAGGTCAATTCGAGTGGAGACAGTTATTAACTCCTCCAGTGTGGCAGGAATCTCCCTAGTGGCCAGAGCGTCCTTAACGTGATCAGCCAGGCCCCTCCAAAATATGGGGATAAGAGCTTTATCCGACCAATCCAGCTCTGAAGCTAAAGTGCGGAATTGGGCGGCAAAATGACTGACCAAGGACTCACCCTGAGTTAATGCCAGCAGTTGGAGCGCAGTATCATGGGTGACTTGAGGTCCTAAAAAGACCTGTTTCAGAGTGCTCCGAAACAGCGGAGCACTCTGCACCACATGATCGCCACGCTCCCACAGCGGCGTAGCCCATTCCAACGCCCTGTCCGACAAGAGAGACACTATAAATTCCACCTTAGCCCGCTCTGTGGGAAAACGTGCAGCCAGGAGCTCGAGGTGAATAGAGCACTGACTCACAACTCCCCTACAAATTTTGCTATCACCAGAAAATTTTTCTGGCAGCGGGAGGCGAGAAAATGTCGGAGCAGGGGTGGCAATGGACAGGGTTGCTGCAGCCACGCTAGCAGCCTGTACAGCAACTGCGGTAACATCCACAGCTGAGGTTGCGCTCTCAAGAGCCGCCAACCTACCCTCCAGCTGCTGGATATACCGCAAGGATTGCTGTTTGTCCGTCATTACTAGCCAGACCCTGGTGCTAGTGTAATGTTAGGGCTAGAGGAACGCACCAAATAATGAGACAGATAGAGTATGGTGCGTTCGCAGCCCGGGGTCCACCGTGCAGAGATGGAACCTGCTGCCAAGTAATGACGGACTATATGGCGGTACTCATAAGTATACACACATGGGTTAGACTTCACCCAGCGTGAAGGAAGCGATCCTGTTGCGTCACAGGATCGCGGTACCACACATAGAGCGCGAGCAAGTAGTCAGCGAACTCAACCCCAACTAGGATTGAAGTCCGATTAGACCCTTGCTGGCACAACACCGCAACTGGGTGTGTAAGGAAAATAACAATATTTAGGGCACAAGAGTGCATGCGGTGCCGCACTGACGAACGCCACTAACCACCCAGGCTTGGGTAAGGAAAGCACAGAGGAAGTGCACGGCGCCGTACTGGCGGTCACAGCAACTGGACGCTGTAATGTGTGATTTGTGCTGTAGGATAAGTCGGGCGCTAGATAGCAACCATACACCTTCTGCGAACAGACATTCAATAGGGAAGGGGTATCCAAGGACGACTTGCACTCACAACAAACACACGTATGCAAATGTACACTAGCGCATGGCCGTGCAGTCATGCGCAGTTTATATAGTTGCAGCACAGGAAGTGGCCACAGAAACTTTGCCCTTCCAAGACCTGCCAAGAGGACCAATGGAATGTGCTGCAGGGCCTGAGCACATGACCCTCGATCTCCAACGGGAGATCTTGCCCTGGGCATGCTCAGTGTGTGCAGACAAGGACTTAGTCCCAGAGAAGTCCGCTCGCTGCTGACCAGCACTGCCTTTAATGGCAGAAGCTGAAGAAGCAGCAGTAACTCTCTGTACAGAGTGAGACTGAGCAAGACGCTGGGACCGACGTCCCTGCTGAGCAGACTACACTGCGGCTGGATAAGAATGGGAGACCGCAGCAGAGATGGCTCGAGATTCCCCCTGTGCAGAAGCGGGAACTTGAGACCTAACAGCGTCTCATCTCAATTCCTGTGAATATTGCATTGAAAAGTCAAACGGCGCTCCTTACCTTCCGAGCTCTCCCATGTGCCCAAACAGTGGTTTACCCCCACATATGGGGTATCAGCGTACTCAGGACAAATTGTACAACAACTTTTTGTTCCAATTTCTTCTCTTACCATTGGGAAAATAAAAAATTGGGGGCAAAAAGATAATTTTTGTGAAAAAAAAATGATTTTTTATTTTTACGGTTCTGCATTATAAACTTCTGTGAAGCACTTGGTGGGTCAAAGTGCTCACCACACCTCTAGATAAGTTCCTTAGGGGGTCTACTTTCCAAAATGGTGTCACTTGTGGGGGGATTCAATGTTTAGGCACATCAGTGGCTCTCCAAACGCAACATGGCGTCCCATCTCAATTCCAGTCAATTTTGCATTGAGAAGTCAAATGGCGCTCCTTCGCTTCCAAGCTCTGTCATGCGCCCAAACAGTGGTTTACCTCCACTTATCGGGTATCGGCGTACTCAGGACAAATTGTACAACAAGGATTGGGGTCCATTTTCTCCTGTAACCCTTGGTAAAATAAAACAAATTGGAGCTGAAGTAAATTTTTTGTGAAAAAAAGTTAAATGTTCATTTTTATTTAAACATTCCAAAAATTCCTGTGAAACACCTGAAGGGTTAATAAACTTCTTGAATGTGGTTTTGAGGACCTTGAGGGGTGCTGTTTTTAGAATGGTGTCACACTTGGGTATTTTCTATCACATAGACCCCTCAAAATGACTTCAAATGAGATGTGGTCCCTAAAATAAAATGGTGTTGTAAAAATGAGAAATTGCTGGTCAACTTTTAACCCTTATAACTCCCTAACAAATAAAAATTTTGGTTCCAAAATTGTGCTGATGTAAAGTAGACATGTGGGAAATGTTACTTATTAAGTATTTTTTGTGACATATCTCTGTGATTTAATTGCATAAAAATTCAAAGTTGGAAAATTGCGAAATTTTCAAAATTTTTGCCATATTTCCGTTTTTTTCACAAATAAACGCAGGTAATATCAAAGAAATTTTACCACTATCATGAAGTACAATATGTCATGAGAAAACAATGTCAGAATCACCGGGATCCGTTGAAGCGTTCCAGAGTTATAACCTCATAAAGGGACAGTGGTCAGAATTGTAAAAATTGGCCCGGTCCATAACGTGCAAACCACCCTTGGGGGTAAAGGGGTTAATGATGTTGCAGCCTTGGTGGCCTTTCAGAAAAGGTGTGCACACAGACAAACCAAGTGACACTTAGATTGCACACAGGTGGGTTTCCTTTAAATCTTCATGTGATTTCTGAAGGAAATTGGTTGCACCAGAAATTTTTAAGGGCTTCATCTTATACATATGCACATGTCAATTTTTAGTTATTTGATCCCAAAATTTTAATTTAAGCCTATATTTTTCTCTATGTTAAAACAAACACTGGCGCTCCAGAAAATTTCCAATGGTGGAGAAATCCTCTATATAGGGAGCTGCTGGTGAATATAACAGGTTCTGTGTATACCTGTTAATTGTATAGTTAAATTGCCAGTATAGATAGTGTTCACCGCGCTGTCTATATAAATGGAACAATATGTGGAATAAACCTGAATAATGAAGTAGATATAAATACACTTACTGCTGATATCGTTGGTGATTTAGTGAGTGAGTTGTAGATCCTATTCGGTACCAGTTACAAGTAGAATCATATAAAAAATAGAAGGATGGAAAATTTTTTGTAACAATTCTGATTATGAGTGAAACAAAATAGTGAGATGCATATAGATAAATATTCAGATTTCCTTACTTAGGTTGTCAATAGTGGTATAATTTATCGAAGATCCACGATTGCTGTAGATAACGTGATGCTAGGGGGTGCTCTCCCCGGTAAGATCTTGAGTTTCCCACTGATTAAGTAGATTTGTATTTGTATTAGTTATGATAAAGTAGAGCTATATGTAGTCTGGATCTATAAATGTTTGGTGTAATCACTAGCATTTTCGTTGGTTATATAGTGAAGTACCTTGGTAGCAGTTGTGCAAACAATGTGGTTATGCTATGCAGGGTCCATTGATCAAAGGTAGTTATAATGCTGTCAGCTGGTGGAGAGCGCAATCCTCAAGGATATGTATCCCATAGGTTTAAGTACGGAGAGATCTTCCCCTGATACAGTATATTGGATCAATAGTTGCACTGGTTTATAGTGAAATATATACGTGCAATCCGAATTTGTGTCAATTGATTGTACTCACTGACTCCATTGGCGGTGGTGTGTGAAGTAACTGGTAATGAATAGGATCCACAACTCACTCACTATATCACCAACGATATCAGCAGTAAGTGTATTTATACCCATATTTTTCTCACATCATGAACTTAGACTATTTAGTCCTGATGCATTACACACAAATCGGACTACAAAAATATTTAAACACAGGCTGTAAATTAATAAAATATTTAAAAATCCAATGTGGATGAATACTTTCGCAATCCACTGTACAATAAACAGATAGGACATCCGATCTATCGTAAATGAAAGAACATTCATCCAAGACTCACAAAAATTCCCAAAACATTCCGTCATCTTTATTCAAACTCTGAGACAGTGGTGTACCATTGCTACAGAGCCTGGTGAGTCTAGAGGGCCTGGTGCCAGCGCCGGCACTGGGCCTCCCACCCAAATTTCAACTGTATCTGCATCCTGTATACATGAATAGCTGAGAGCAATGATGGTGGAGAGAACCGTCAACTGACACACCCTCCTCCATCATTGTCCCTGTGCGTCTGATGTCTCAGCGCAGTGGGGGCAATGATGTTATTACATCGTGACTGCTGTGCCGAGCAGTGCGGCAAAGCAGATGGAATGCTGCAAAGACTGGAGCAGTGAAAGAACATTGAGAGGTATTTTTTTAATCAATGAGTACTTTGTGAGGTCACTATTTATGGGGCCCTCTAAAATATTGCTTATGTGGAGGAATATTTATGGGGCCATCATGCTAAATGGAGGGCTTTTTATGGTGCCATCATAGTAAGTGGAGTGGAGGGTTATTTATGGTGCCATCATACTAAGTGGAGTGGAGGGCTATTTATGGTGCCATCATACAATGTGGAGGACTATTTATGGGGCCATCTTACTATGTGGCGCATTATTTGTGGGGAGATCTGTGAAGACCATCATGCTGAGTGAAAGGCTGTATGGGCCCATGATAGTGTGTGGCAGGCTCTGGGGATATCATACCAAGTGTGGGCCATAATACTGAATGTGGTTTATGGGGACTATCATCCCAACAGTCCATCATACTGTGTAAGGGCCTTAACTCTGTGTGAGGGAGCGATAAGGACATCATACTATTGAGAGCCACTTTAGGGGAATCATGCTGTGGGATACTCTGGTGTAATCTACTTTATAATTGTCTAAGGGTCACTTCCATCTGTCCTTCTGTCTGTCTGGCTGGCTCTGATATTCATTGGTTGCGGCCTCTGTCTGTCATGGAAATGCAAGTCGCTGATTGGTCTCGCCAGCTGTCTGTCATGGCTGCCACGACCAATCAGCGACAGCCACAGTCCGATTAGTCCCTCCCTACTCCCCTGGAGTCAGTGCCCGGCACCCGCTCCATACTCCCCGCAGTCAGCGCTCGCTCCATACTCCCCTCCAGTCACTGCTCACACAGGGTTCATGCCAGCGGTAATGGACCGCGTTAAGCCGTGGGTAACTCACTCAGTTGCTGCCGCTATTAACCCTGTGTGACCAAGTGTTTACTATTGATGCTGCCCAGAATCAATAGTAAAAAGATCTAATGTTAAAAATTATAAAAAAAAACAAAAAACCTGCTATTCTCACCTTCCGTAGTCCGACGATGTGCTCGAGCCTGCCGCCAGCTTCCGGTCCGAGAGATGCATTGTGAAATTACCCAGAAGACTTAGCAGTTTTGCGAGACCGCTAAGTGATCTGGGTAATTTCGCAATGCATCCTGGGAAGGCAAGATGTCAGCACCCGCGTGCGCATCGCCAGAGGTTTGCTGCATCTACGCTGGATCCCGCCGGCGGGTGAGTATATAACTATTTTTTATTTTAATTATTTTTTTTTAACAGGGATATGGTGCCCACACTGCTAAATACTATGTGGGCTGTGTTAGATACTGCATGGCTGCTATATACTAGAAGGAATAGAAGAAAGGCGTTCCAGCTCCTTTAAAAATTTCAAAAACTTTATGTACTCTGCACTCCCATTTTCGCATTAAGGCAAGGATTGCTGTTTCGCATTTTAATGGAGAAATAAAGTTTTTGAAATTTTTAAAGGAGCTGGAATGCCTTTCTTCTATTCCTTCTGCTATTCACTCATCCTGGTTCGAGATGAAGTTCCGTGCACCTGCGTGGATCGGTGAGCTGGCTGTGGCTATTTAGTATTTTTTTTTCTGCTATATACTACCTGGCCAGTGTTAGAAACTATGTGGGCTGTGTTCTATACTGCGTGGGCTGCGTTATATACTACATGGCTGCTATATACTATGTGAGCAGTGTTATATACTATGTGGCTGTGTTCTATACTGTGTGCTATATACTATGTGGCCACTGTTAGATACTATGTGGGCTGTGCTATATATTATGTGGCCAGTGTTAGATAATACGTGGGCTGTGTTATATACTGCGTGGCTGTTATATACTGTGTGGGCTGTGTTAGATACTACGTGGACTGTGTTATTTACTGCGTGGCCTATATTAACGCATCGGATATTCTACAATATGTATGTATGTATATAGCAGCCACATGGTATATACCACAGGCCATGTAGTACTCCTATATACTACGTGACCTGTGCTATATACTATGTGTGCAGACACAACTTTTCAGTCCGTTTTTAAAAAACTGATCTCTGCTGGATCCGTTTTTTAACATTGAAGTCTATGGAAACCAGACCTGTTAAGTAGGCATCCATTTTGTTTTCATTTGTAAAAGATCCATCTTTTGCTTAATGTATCAGTTACAAATGGAAAAAATGGATGACAAATTACCAGTTCCGTTTTCCGTACAATTCAATGTTAAAAAAACGAATCCAGCAAAGATCAGTTTTTAATAATGAACTAAAGTTGAGTGTGCACAACTTTTCTGCCAATGGACTGCTGCTAGATGAAGCAAAGTATGGCTCTTGGAATCTATTGTATTTTTTGGCCATAAAAAATATATTCGGTATGTATATTTTAATTCTATATCGGAAAAGAAATCTAGGCTGTTCTAAAAATACATTAAAGAAGTTGTCTCAAGTTGTTAAATGGTTAAAATTGCAAAATGATTGTTAAAACAAGCAACTTTGCAGCTCATCGCTCACTGAAAATGCCACCTGTTCTCAAGAATGGAAGGATTTTTAATTCTATTGCATGTAGCTCGTTACAAAGAGCATGTTAGCTTGCTTTAATCTTTACAGCCTGCAAGTGATGCCCCGAAGCTGGCCTACTGTACTGGATCCGCAAGCTTCAGTCCCTCATGCTGCAGAGGAAAAGCTGTGTCTGCTAGAAGAATTGGGGAGCACACAGTTTGGTCCAGCGATGCAACCATGCAGCTGGTCTACATTGTCAACCTTCAGGAGCACACCATCCCTTGCAACCAGGAAGCCAGGGGGTAGACAAGCGGTATGCTCCTGAAGACAAAAGATTAGCCCACCTTCTATAAGGAATAATTCAGAAAATAGTGTTTTACCAATTTAGATTTTGAAAACAAAACTGGTATTTAAAAGTGACCATACACCTTTATTGCAAACCATTTTGCGCTGTGACTTTTACACGTAATCTACGGTACTTATCCTTGTAAGCAAAAGCCATTCATTGATCAGTGGTATATAGCTTTGAATCTACTGCATTTCACGAGTGGATCCATTGTCGCTCGATTTGGCTTTGTCAATTAGCAAAACTATATGATATAATAATTTGATGAACCGTAAATGCTAATTTTGCTTCTTTTTCTAGCTTGCCACCTCTGAATCCTGGAGAAAAAACAGAAGTTATCTTTTCTATAACGCCCTTCAAGAGCGGAAGTAAAACGCTGATCGCCACCTTCTCCTGTGATAAGATAAAAAATATTAAAAGCTATCACCACATTAATGTGGCTCCCCAACTTCCGGCTGTCAGTCCAGAAGGATCCATGTAATGAGCACTGCCTGCATTCTGACAAAACGGCTGTTACCAAGAAGACCTGGTGATCACTGCAGTCACCTATACTGTACATGATGGATACTGTCACTGTTAATAAGTGGATTGTACAGTTATGTCTAATTTGTTGGCATTGTGATTTAAAAAAAAAAAAGAAACTGTCTACCTCTTTAGCACTGTAGATCAATCATTTGAATAGTGAAATGTGATTTTTAGTACAGTGCCTATGTATGTGATTAAATAAATGGCTTTATGCGAGATTTTCCTACATTAATCCTTTCATGTTAGCTGGCAATTGCTGTATATGTTTATTATTTTTGTTTCAGTTAGTTTAACTTATATTTTTTACAAGTTTTTCGAAGATTAAAAAAAATGTGTTTTCTCCCGGAAACAGCTCCATACATGTATGTAGGCTGCGTCTAATATTGGAAATTATCTCCATTAAATGGGTTAACTATCCATAGCATAGTTCAACAATATAAGATTGCGGGGTTCTGACTCCCTGTACCTCCCATAGATCAGCTGTTATCAGCTACAGCAGCAGCCAGATATGAGCAGTGTATGAAAGGGAGCACAGCAGCTTCAGAAATTGCATAGTGGCCACAGCCAGGTCCTGCAGATCAGCTTCTATTTTCTTCAGTGAGAATTGATCTGCAGAACCCGGCAGAGATCTGCTAGAAACTATGTGGACCCTCTAGGTTGCTAACTGGTTAAACCATGTAATGGAGGTTAACCCCTTTACGACATATGACGTATATTTACGTCATATGTTGTGTCCCTGATATTGATGAGGACTCTGATGCTGAGCCCGCATCTTTAATCAGCTGTCATGTATCCTTCACAGCCATGGGTGGAGTGGTGCTCCACCCGTGGCTGTTAAACTGTTAAATCCTGCTATCAATCTCTGACAGCAGCATTTAACCTGAGCTAGCAGGGGACGCATCATTCCATGATCCGATCAGTGCCCCCATGACTTGATCAAAGAGCAAGAATGGGTTGTAATGACAGTTGACGGTCTGCTGAAGACCCCCATGCCTGTCATGACATCACTCCTGTGAACGACGGCCTGTTGCCGGCTATCATGGTATATCAGCATTTCTTGTATACATAGCAGAGATGAAGCATTGCTATGTATAGCACAGGCGATCAGATGATCGAAGCTTCAAGTCTCCTAAGGATACTATTAAATAAAACAAAAAAGTGAAAAAAAAATGTTTCAAATATATGAAAAAAATAAAAAAACACAAATTAAATCACCCCCTATCGCTCTATTGAAAATAAAACCATAAAAATACACATATTTGGCATTTTTGTGTTCAGAAACATCCAATCTATCAAAATATAAAATAAATTAATCAGTCAGTAAACAGCATAATGACAAAAAAATAAAAAAGCAAGAAGTACGTTTTTTTGGTCTGCAAAACATTGCCATAAAATGTAATAAGTGACAATCAAAACATTGCATCTACCCCCAAAATGGAATAAAAAATGTCAGCTGAGGGCTAAAAAAAAATAAGTCCTCACACAGCCCCAGATCTCCAAATATAAAAACGTTACAGGTTTCGTAAAATAGCAACAAACACGAAAACTTTTCTTCGTGAAAATTTTGGAATAATTTGTTACCACTTAAAAAATAAACTATACAGGTTTGGCATCTTAAAACTCATACTGACCTGGGGAATCATGTTGCTAGGTCAGTTTTACCATATATTGAATATGGTAAAGAAAAAGCTCAAAAAACTATTGTGGAATTGCATTTTTTTTGCAATTTCACAGCAATTGGATTCTGCTTCCATTTTCCAGAACAATATTTGGTAAAATCAATGGCTACATTTAAAACCCCCAACTTGTTCCACAAAAAATAAGCCCTCATAATGCTATATTGAGGCTATATTGACAGAAATATGAAAAAGTTATGGCTTGGAAAAAGGAAAGGAATAAACAAAAAAGAAAAAACAGAAAATGGCCTGGGCATGAATATGTTAAGGTATTGTGAGTTCTTCATACTTAAAGGGAACCTGTCACCCCCAAAATCTTAGATGAGCTGAGCCCACCGGCATTAGGGGCTTATCTACAGCATTCTGTAATGCTGTAGATAAGCCCCTGTGTATCCTGAAAGATAAGAAAAAGAGGTTAGATTATACTCACCCAGGAGCGGTCCCGCTGCGGTGGGCGTCGATGTCCGGTCCAGGGCCTCCCGTCTTCTTACGATGACATTCTATTCTTGTCTTCACACCGCATCTCCGGCGCAGGCGTACTTTGTCTGGCCTGTTGAGGGCAGAGCAAAGTACTGCAGTGTGCAGGCGCCGGGTCTCTCTGACCTTTCCCGGCACCTGCACACTGCAGTACTTTGCTCTGCCCTCTACAGGGCAGACAAAGTACTCCTGCACCGGAGCCGCAGCGTGAAGACAAGAAGAGGGTGAGGGTGCCCAATATCTTCAGGTTAATAGCATTTTGTTACATGACAGGCTCCCCTTAAGGCCACCATGATCTTTTGTAATGTTTTCTTGGTTGTTGTAAGATTAATGTGATCATAAATAATTGAACAATGGTCAGAAAAGCTGTAATCTGGCACCTATTCAAAAAAGTAAAAATTTTTTTATGTCTTTCACAATAGTAAATATGCTGTACAACATGTGTCTCTAGCTCCGTTATCCAGTGTTATTAATATTGTGAAGGAAATAAAATATCTGCATTGGGTGTCGGATTGCAACTCTTTTGTCAATTTTCTATCATTTACTTGAGAAGACCAGCCTGGAGTTTTCCAAGCATCATTGGATGGAGGATATACTGCATTTCTCTACGTTGTCAGTGCAGTGAGCTGAATGTTCACATTACTTTGGACATGCCTAAATAACTGGACACTTTACATGAAAAGCTTAATTATGGCTCTTGAATATATAGTGATCTGAATAAACCTCCCTTTATGGTCTTAATTATGGCTCTTGAATATATAATGATCTGGATAAACCTCCCTTCATGGTCTGTATGCTATTTTGCCTTTTTTACTTTTTCTTATCAGAAATGCATGTAGACTATGACATGCAGGCACTGTGATTTATGTATAATGTGTGGTAGGCATGTGGGCTGGTTGTGGTCACAAATCACGTGTTCAAGGGGGGCAGAGCACAACATTTCTTTTAGGTGGGTCCAGAGTTTAAAATAAAGGAGCTACTGTGCCTCTTGGAAGTAGACTTAGGTGAAATGTGCCCCAGACTTCTAGTATTCAAGAGCCAGTCTGATTGCAGAGCCTTCAGACCTCATCTACACTGCTGGAATCACTGTGTCTGCAGAGCAGGGTGCCAGGGAACACATAATGGCCAATAAAACAGCTGGTGCAACTGTCAAACTTGCTGCCAAAATATAATAGTGTAGCTGCCAAGCTCTGTGCCATTGTCTAATTTGGTCAGATGAGACCAAAATAGATCTTTTTTATATCAACTCCACTTGCCGTGTTTGGAGGACCAAGAAAGATGAGTATAACTCCAAGAACACCATCCCATCCATGAAGCATGATGGGGTAAACATCTTACTTTGAGTGTGCTTTTCTACAAAGTGGACAGGACAACTGCACCGTATTGAATGGAGGATGGATAGGGCCTATTGCGATATTTTGGCCAACAACCTCTTCCCTCAGTTACAGTATTGAAGATGGGTTGTGGCTGGGTATTCCAGCATGACAATGACCCAAAACACACAGCCAGAGCTACTAAGGAGTTGCTGTGTAAGGAGCATTTCCATGTCCTGGAGTGGCCTCGCCATTCTCCCGACCTGAACCCAATAGAAAGTCTTTGGAGGGATCTAAAACTCAATGTTGCCCAGTGACAGCCCTGAAACCACACAGGAAACATTTGACTTCTGTAATTGAAAGCAAAGGTTTCTGGAAAGGGAGATTAAACTCAATTTTGCCCAGTGACAGCGCCGACACGTGGAAAATCTAGTGAAGATCTTTATGGATGAGAAGGCCAAAATCCCTGCTGAAGTGGGCAAATTCTGATCCATGTAACTGCAAACAAAGGTTTCTGTACGAAATATTATTCTGATTTTCTATTGTATCAAATATTTATTTCATACAATAAAATGCAAATTAATTATGTAAAAATCATACAATGTGATTTTCTGGATTTTTTGTAAGATTCTGTCTCTCACAGTTGAAGTGCACCTACGATAAAAATTACAGACCTCTCCATTCTTTGTAGGTGGGAAAACTTGCAAAAATGGCAGTGTGCCAAATACTTATTTTTCCCCATCATGTGAGATTCATATCTACATATCTCTGGTACAGAATTTTCTTTTTACCTTCTGCTACTGAATCTACTGCAACTACTACAGCTGCTGCTGTTAATAATATGTGGAGCGCCCCCCCAAAGGGCTAGGGGTTACTCAGTACCTGTCCCTCCTGTTCTCAGTGGGGATGTCACGGTGGCTGACCCGGTCCGTGGCCCTAGGGGAACGTCCGTTGATAAATTGGAGGAAAGGTCTTTAAAGGGATAATGTTCGTGATGCCACCTGTGGTATTCGGTCAGGGTGACCGACACTGCTTAGGGGTCTGCTGGGGTGGTGTTATGGCAGCTAGATGGTATACCTACCCACAGGTGAAGTGTATCCCCAGGGCTTCCCAGAGTGTAGATGGTGGATGGTGGATGATACAAGGCGCAGTGAATAACGAGGACACAAGGTTGCAGTCTCTTTACCTTTACTGAAGGCTTCAGCATCCACAGTCCAGGGTAGGGACCACAGGGTAGGCAGAGTCCGGCCGGTCTGAAGGCAAATCCAGAGTCCCCTTATTCAGGTGGAATTCAGTAGCCTTCCTCTAGCGCCTGATTGTTGTAGTACCTCCCTGCTGAGCAACTCGGTAAGGTCCTCACAACTATTGCAGATGTTAAGTCTCTTCCTCTGTGTCCCCCTGACGGATTGGACAAACCCGTATGACTAGTGGCCTGAGGCTTTTTATAGGGACCCTAGAGACGTCCCGGCCCCCACAAGTTGCCTCCGTGCCTCCTGGATATATGGTCCGGCAGCCAACGTGGAATCAACTGTCCTGCCAGTCTCTGAAGTAAAGCATAGAGATCCTTACTCCCTCGGTGTTCTGGCTAATGATACTGCGCTTCAGAAGGAGGCAGCCTGCTTCTAGCTGGTCCCCCGCTGATGTTCCTCTCCTTTTGCTATGACTTTGTTTCTCACTCACTGCAACACAATTCCTTTCAATGTTTCTTTCTTGGGATACTGCCACATGGGATGCAGGCGCAGCTCCGTGTACCCTTGCCTTCCGCAGGCCGCAGTCTGGGGCTGGCTGGAACCCACTCCAACCAGCCTCTGCCAAACTCGGTCGGGGCTGACTGTCTAACTTCCTAGCCAACCCACCAGTTTTACACAAGTGTGAGGAGTGCCCTAGTAGATAGAAGCATGGCTCCCCCTGGCGGACTGGAGTGTGAAGTGTGTTTTGTGGTTGTGATACCTGGACAGAAGATCTCCTTCATTGCCCTCAACGACCAGGACTCTGGGGTGCTGCATATGCATAATACAAGAATTCAGCATAAAAATAAACTTCTAGAATCGTCATACTTGCATCTGAAGTCGAGTTAAAGTTATCTGATGAAATCACTTTGTATATGTAGTGATCAACACAGACATCTATATAAACTGCTATAAATCCGTATAAGAACAAATGAAAGTGGCACTCACCCGGATGTTGCTAAATAGTGATGTGTTTTATTCAGGAAAACAAATGGACAGACATGAAAAGGAGCAGCGGCTGGTAGCTGGCACCCTAACTGCTACCAGCCGCTGCTCCTTTTCATGTCTGTCCATTTGTTTTCCTGAATAAAGGACATCACTATTTAGCAACATCCAGGTGAGTGCCACTTTCATTTGTTCTTATACGGATTTATAGCAGTATCTAGTCTAAGGTTGAGCACCACCCAACAGTTGCTAATTTTGTCTCTGTGCCGCTAACGTCCTGAATTGAATCCAGCGTGCAAAAGTGAAATATATGCCGGCTAACCGTCCTAGTGCCTTCCTACTTCTACTTTTTGCATCTATATAAACTGTGTCTCAAGAGCATAACACACGCAGACTAGTTATGAAGTCACACATGCCACAATGCCTACTTTTCTTTGTAGAGAGAAAACACCGTGTGCACTGCTACAAATAGGTGCTAAGACTTAGGTTCCCAAACCATCAATATATATAGCACAAGAAGTCTAGCACTCAACTTCAGTAACCGTTGAAACGATTTATTGGTAGCACAAGAAACGTTTCAGTCCCTTGGGACTTTCATCAGTCACTACAATAATATAAACAAAAGTAAATAAAAAAGAAGTACATCCTGTACAAAAACAACTAAAGTATATACAAAATAACATAAATAAACAGACATGGTTAGCATGAAGTAGGTCAAAGGAAAATATATATCTAACTAGTAAGATGTAACAGAGGAAATGGTAGCAAATACCCAGTCTAGGTGTCAAAATATAAGTTCTCCTCCCCTCTCTCTCCAGTCTGCTCAGGTATTGTGCGCTTTTGCCTCATATGATGGCTCCTCTCCCTTGCCTATACTTATCGCTCTCATCTTGTTCCTCTCCCTAGTTGCGGGTGTGTTTTCCTGCAGGTGGTCATTACCCACCATTTGATCTCTGTTCCCCAGGTATCATTTTGAGTCTTTCCATATTTTACCTATACCATGGCTGATCCACAGTTTGTTCACTGCAGCCTCTTTGTCTTTCTTACAGTTGTTAGTTCCGCCCCTTTGTACATTTGATTTGGGGCGCTCTACGGTTGTAAGTAATTTGGTATCTTCCTTTTCTCCTCTACCCTCATTGGTGGGCATTCCCCTCACGGTTTCTTCCATTATGTTTCCCCATATTACAGGCGCTATTATCTTTTACGTAGTGTTCTACTCTAGTTCATTGGCCAGATTGGCCCTCATATGCACGGTATGTGTGTCCGTCCTACTCCACTTTCTCTGTCCCACTTTTTGGCATAATCACATTGCTCTTATATTTTGACACCTAGCCTGGGTATTTGCTACCATTTCCTCTGTTACATCTTACTAGTTAGATATATATTTTCCTTTGACCTACTTCATGCTAACCATGTCTGTTTATTTATGTTATTTTGTATATACTTTAGTTGTTTTTGTACAGGATGTACTTCTTTTTTATTTACTTTTGTTTATATTATTGTAGTGACTGATGAAAGTCCCAAGGGACTGAAACGTTTCTTGTGCTACCAATAAATCGTTTCAACGGTTACTGAAGTTGAGTGCTAGACTTCTTGTGCTATATATATTGATGGTTTGGGAACCTAAGTCTTAGCACCTATTTGTAGCAGTGCACACGGTGTTTTCTCTCCACGTGTACCCTCCTATACGTGTTGCACGCCACTGGGTCATGTCCACCCTTCCAACTTTCTCATATAATGCAGAGGAAACTGCAAATATCCTCGCCCAGTCAAAAGTATCGAGTGACTTCCTCTCTTTACCACCGCGGGAAACCCGGGGTAGGGATTTGGAGTGCGAACTCAGGTCTCTGATTAACCTTGAATTACATTGCGCCACCCTAACCGAATATTTACGGGTGCAACGCATTCCTAGAGGTTTACGGGTTCCTCTGCGTCCCACCCTGTTTAGAGAGTCACCTGATTTTTGTGTTAAATTTGAACATATTCTTAATAAGTGTTCTTTGGATCTGATCACATTGACAGTGGAACATCTTCAACGAGCCATCTCTGATAACTCAGAGAAAATTAAAACCATAGAAGCTCAGTTATCCACTACCGGCACACCGGAAGAACTCAATTCCCTGAAAACTGAAATACAGGATCGTCTCAATCGCCATAAAAGAGACATTGAAACAAGAAAACGGAACACGTTTGCAAGGGACGCGGAGGACTATAGAAATAACCGAGTCTATCGATGGCAGGACAGCACTTGGCGTACCAACACACGAGGAATTCAGCCCATCTCATCAGATGTCTCCACCTCGGGCTCGGACCACGAACAAGGACCCTCCTCTTCTACTCTTCCTCCCTCTTTTTTAGGCCCAAGGCGCTATCCCAGAAGAAAACCCGACGGGGACAGGGATCTAAGAAGAAATCAAGATCCGGGCCGGACCACCAGGTCGAAGGTACGGACAATTTGGTGATCAACATCTCTTCCAGGACTCTGAGTGTTGCCGAACATTCGTTATTACAAAAGGGTCTTTCATTCTGTCCGTCCTATCGCTGTCGTACATTTGATCTCGACATGGATCTCCAACGGTTCTTCCGCCAAATTAGACTCAAAGCATATTTTGCCACCACACCAGCCTTTTGTGTAAGGGACTCGGAGGTTAGCAATCCCAAACTTCTATCTTCTACCACCCTGGGATTACGTCCTAAGAGTCATTTCAGGCCACCCCAGTCCTCTCATGCCGTAGAAACCTTCATCGGTTTTATACAGGACTCATTCTCCACCTTCAACGATGATGTGGTAAAGGGCACTCTCTTCTATCCGCCCAATCTTTCGGCGGAGGAGAGACATTCCCTTAAAAATTTACAGGATGATAAGTCTATTATAATCAAACCAGCCGATAAGGGGGAGCACTAGTTATTATGGATAGAACCATGTACCTAGCGGAGATCACACGTCAACTCAATGATGCTTCTATATACAAAGCACTTGATAGGGATCCAACATACCGGGTTCACCATGAAATCGAGGACATCTTACGTAAATACACGAGTCTGGGGGTTTTGGACCAGAAAACATGTGATTTTCTGACAAATTCTAGTCCTATCACACCGGTATTTTATACGTTACCAAAAATTCACAAAAACCTGGAGAACTCTCCGGGTAGGCCAATCGTGGCCTCGACCGATTCCCTTCTGTCTCCGATCGCTATCTATCTTGAGAAAATCCTCACGCCACTCATAAAAAAATCTAGATCTTTCCTCCTAGATACAGGCTCCTTCCTCAACCTCATCCGTGAGATACACCAGGTACCTCCTGACGCCCTTCTAGTTACCCTTGACGTTAGGGATCTATATACTTCTATCCCACATACAGAAGGTATTGACTCGGCACGCCGTCTTCTAGAGAGTGCAGCTATGGATCCTGATCAAATATCACTCTGTACCGATCTATTGAGACTTATCCTAACTTCGAATTTTTTCCTGTTCCAAGAAACATTCTATTTACAGGTAAGGGGGACCGCTATGGGGTCTCACGCAGCGCCTCCATATGCTAACGCCTACATGATAGATTTCGAAGAAAGTACGATCTATAAGAACACCCTCTTTCAGAATCACGTGATCCTATGGAAGAGATATATCGACGATGTGTTCTGCATATGGCATGGCTCTCCAGAAACTCTTGACAGCTTCTTTAATATCCTCAACATCTCCTGGCCGGGTATTAAATTCACGATCAGTGCTAGCCCCGATAAGATTAATTTCCTGGACACACTAGTCATTAAGAGTCACGAGGGCTTTTTGAGTACGGATTTATACTTCAAAAGCACAAACCGAAATAGTCTGTTACACTTCAATAGTCTCCATCCCCCCTCCATTAAGAAATCCATACCACGAGCACAATACCAGAGGGTACAACGGATTGTATCTAATACAGAAACTAGAGAGTTACGCATTGAGGGTATGACTAAAAAGTTCCAGGCTAGGGGCTATCCTCTTCCCTTACTAGAAAACTCCCAAAATATATCCAACACAGCCAAAAGGGACATTACCAAACGTATCCCATTTGTGCATGGGTTCCACCCATCCATGTACATAATACACAAAGCCATACGTAGACACTGGCCCTTACTATCGACAGCCTATCCCGATGTTCCGGAATTTAAAGAACCATTTCTTCCCTGTTTTAAACGGGCTCCCAACCTAAGAGATACCCTAGTCAGAGCGGATATAGGCCCCAGTACTATCACACGTCAACTTTTTTTGAACACTCCGAGAAGGGGTACCTTCCCGTGTTTGCATTGCGCGCAGTGCAATAATGTCCTCAGGGGTGAAACTATCTCACATCCACGCTCCGGGAAAGAATTTAAAATCCATGGCTATTTTACATGTAGTTCATCTTATGTGGTCTATGTCTTAAAGTGCCCATGTGGTTTACTGTATGTAGGAGAAACATCCCAATCCATCCGCGACAGAGTGTCGAAACATAAGTCTACTATTCGCTGTAATAATCTCCTTTTACCGATACCCCACCACTTCGCTGCTGCTGGACACAATATCTCTCAGTTAAAATTCCTCATTTTAGAACAAGTACCACTTCCACGTCGGGGAGGCAACAGGATCCTTACCCTTAAAAAACGTGAGGCGTTTTGGATCCACACACTTGATACGCTGGCACCTAAAGGTCTTAATAGAGAATACGAGTTGTCGGCCTTTACCTAAAATGTCTATTTCTCCCATTACCGATTTTTCTGGTTTTGTTATTATTTTATTACAGTATGTATCAGGTCATTAACACTTGTTTCTGTTTTCTCTAGAATCGTCTATATTAAAATGATGGGCACACTGTACTTCTCACCAACTATGTCTATGCCAACCGATATCTTCCAGAGGACTCCTCATCACGTCTTTATCTAGGCACCACTAAGTTCACCTATCCGGGGATAACCATTCTATGTACCCACCACTGCTGTATATAGTGTTGTGCTTTTTATGTTTTCAGGCACTCCTTCGTTCTCATTACCATTAGCGATGTTCCCCGTATCATATTCTCTTATTCTCCATTATTCTCCTTCTGTGGTTTCCCTCCCCCCCTCCGTGTATCTGCCTGTCCTATCTTGTTTGTTTTTCCTCCTCGTCCTCCCTGTGGTCATATTGCTCCTATATTTTATTTCCCTTTTTTTCTACTACGCTTATACCTGGTTAATCCCTCTTACTCCCCTCCTCCCTTGATACCTCCCCTTTTTGCCGGCTGTGAGCGCCTGTCACTGTTGTGGAACGCACATTCTAGGTGAACCGCTTCACCCTGCGCTTCCGTCCCACATGAGCCGACGCCACGTCACTTCCGGCTTCCGGTCCCGCCCCCCCTTCTCTCGGCGTCTGCTTCTGGCGCTATATATTCCTGGCTAGACTCTCACCGCTCAGACTTGCGGTGGACGCCGTGTCTGGAGGCGGTTCTCCTCCCCTCTCTCTCCAGTCTGCTCAGGTATTGTGCGCTTTTGCCTCATATGATGGCTCCTCTCCCTTGCCTATACTTATCGCTCTCATCTTGTTCCTCTCCCTAGTTGCGGGTGTGTTTTCCTGCAGGTGGTCATTACCCACCATTTGATCTCTGTTCCCCAGGTATCGTTTTGAGTCTTTCCATATTTTACCTATACCATGGCTGATCCACAGTTTGTTCACTGCAGCCTCTTTGTCTTTCTTACAGTTGTTAGTTCCGCCCCTTTGTCCATTTGTTTTGGGGCGCTCTACGGTTGTAAGTAATTTGGTATCTTCCTTTTCTCCTCTACCCTCATTGGTGGGCATTCCCCTTACGGTTTCTTCCATTATGTTTCCCCATATTACAGGCGCTATTATCTTTTACGTAGTGTTCTACTCTAGTTCATTGGCCAGATTGGCCCTCATATGCACGGTATGTATGTCCGTCCTACTCCACTTTCTCTGTCCCACTTTTTGGCATAATCACATTGCTCTTATATTTTGACACCTAGCCTGGGTATTTGCTACCATTTCCTCTGTTACATCTTACTAGTTAGATATATATTTTCATATAGTAAAAAAGAAGAATATGTGGCACTCACCCAGAAAAGCTGCTGAATTAAAGTCCTTTATTCATGATGCGATAAAACAGAACACTTTTGGAGAGGCGGCTGGGATCGGGAGATGGTGCTGGGAGGAGGAGAGGTGGACGACGATCGTTTCGCGCAAATGCGCTTCAACGGGTCCAGGTGCACAATTAAAAACGTCATATCCTTTATAGAGGACCAGCTGACGTATCATTAATAGGTGTGTGAGATAAAAACACGTAGGGTTAAGTGCAAAACACTATTAACAAGCACATGTAAATTACAACATTATAAGACATATATGAAAAAATCATGTCTAACCTTACAAAAAAAAAAAATCATGTCTAACCTTACAAAAAAATCGACATGTCTAATTTATCATTAAGGCCGATGGGGCCCTGAGCATTAGTATCCATTATCCACTTTGTCTCCCGCTGCAGTAAGATTTTATTGCGATCTCCGCCTTGCACGGGACATTTAACTATTTCTAAGCCAGCGAACCGTAACACATTAGGGTTCGCATTATGATAATCCTGCATATGTTTAATAAACCGAGGGCACCCTTTGCCGGATAACACTGAATTATAATGCTCTTTGAATCTAGTGACCATCGGCCGTATTGTTTTGCCGATGTAGTAAAAAAGACATGGGCAGAGAATTAAATAGACAACATATTGGGTTTTGCATGTAATTAAATGCCGAACAGAATGGCAAACAGGACCTACACGAATTGGATTGTCTAGGAGTCTTAAGTGACAAAACTTACAGTTGCCGCATCTGTGGTTACCTGTTGGTTGTGACCGCGTAAGCCAATTGTTACCCGTCGAAGATAATCTATTGTTGACTAGCAAATCCCCCAAATTTCTCGTCCGCTTATAACCGAATCTTGGACGACTCATGGCTATTGCTGCCAAATCCCGGTCGTTTTGCAAAATATGCCAATTTTTATTTATGGCTGCATAAATATTTTTATCGATAGGGCTATGCGTAAAAGTAAACGTAAATCTTTTTTGTTGCTCGTCGACTTTGCGAGGGACCTGTTTTTTGCGTTTACGGGTTTTTAGTAATTCATTTTGGGTGAGCTGTTTAACGCGTTGTTCTGCTGTTACTAAAATCTGGGGAGGATAATTTCTTTTTAAGAAGTCATTTTTTAATTCCATTAACTGGTGTTCGAAGCTTGTCTCGTTGTTATTAATTTTCCTGTAACGTACCATTTGACTATATGGGAGACTATTTTTAGTGTGTTGCGGGTGCGCACTAGAAAAATGCAACAAACTGTTTGTTGCAGTTGATTTTTTATGGACTTGCGTATTCAATCTCCCATCTGTAATATTAAGTTTAACGTCCAGAAATTCAAGGGTATTACCGCCGTAACAGGCTGTGAATTGCATGTTCTCATTATTCACTTCATTCAGATACTCAACGAACAAGTCAAAATCATTATGAGACCCATCCCAGACGATAAAAATATCGTCTGCGAATCTAAGAAATAAACGAATAAATTTCAAAAAAGGGTTCGTGATAGAGGTAATATACTTTTCTTCAAACGCAGCCAAAAATAAGTTGGCAAAAACGCAAGCCACGGGCGTACCCATTGCGGTACCGGTGCGTTGTAGGAACCACTTTTCGCCAAATTTAAAAGCATTATGGGACAAGATGAACCGTAAACTTTCAACAATAAACGCAACGAAATCCTGATCCTTGTTCGTATTTGAAAGAATGGTTTCAATAGCCGCAATGCCTTTCTCCTGCGGAATCCTCGTATAAAGGCTAACAACGTCAATAGAGGTTAATACATAAGATGGTTGCCAGTTAATAGATTGCAGAGCCACCAAAAAGTCCCCTGAATCCTTTACAAACGAGGGGATTTTATGCAGCAATGGTTTAAGGAGCCAGTCGAGAAATTGGGACAAGGGTTCCGTCAGTGACCCAATCCCGGAGATTATCGGGCGACCTGGAGGATGAGTAGCGTTCTTGTGCACTTTAGGCAGACTATACCAATGCGGTGTAGAGGGATGGATGGGAAATAATTTTTCAGCTCTGCTTTTTAGCAAAGTGCCCTTAGACACATATTTATTTAATAAACATCTTAATTTTTCTTTGTACTTCTCTGTTGGATTGTGGTCCAAAGAAATATAGGTATTTTTGTCGTTTAGTTGGGACATAGCTTCATTGACATAATAACTTTTGTCAAGCAGGACTATGTTGCCCCCCTTGTCCACTTTTCTAATAATGACATCCTCCCACTGCTGCATTTCCCGTATTGCGGATTCCTCCATATGTGACAGATTCTTTATTGGCTTACGATATAAAATGGCCTCAACATCTTTGATTACTAGGTCCTGGAACAAATCAATCATATTGCCCGGAGAAACGGGGGGCATAAACGTGGACTGTAGGCCACCTTTAAAAGGCTCAACACCTAAATCTATGTCCTCAGCAGCTGTAGGTCCAATGCTGTTCTGCGAAGATTCGTCAAGATTGGCCAACATCCATGCGTCTTCCAGGTCCTGTGGATCAGCGGGAGGAAACGCAATGAAGCCCAAAGTTCCAATAGTGGCCGGATTTTCCGTTGACGTGGTATGCGGCTTATTGCTCCGGTTTTAAGAGCCAGCGAAATATTTTTGTAAATGTAATTTTCGTGTAGCCTTAAAAAGATCGATTTTAAAGTTAGTTAGATTAAATTTGTCCGGAATGCAAAAATTAAGGCCTAAAGATAGCACAGTCTTCTGTGTGGGAGATAGAATCTTATTAGACAAGTTTATTATCTGGAGTTCATTAGACGTTATTTCCTCCATGAAACCTGCTTGCGCTTTTTCTGCGCATTTTTTTCTGCCACCCCGTCTGATCTTTTTTCTAAAGGGCCCTTCGCTCCCACCGATGTAGTGACGGGGGTAATCTCATTTACGTGATCTTCGACACCACTAGAATCCGAGTCCGTGATCCACCCGTCTTTGTATGGCTTGCGTTTGTTGAATTTTTTAGGATGACGCTGTCTTTGAAAATTCCTTCTTTTGTTTTTATTCCAAGTAAAAACTTGGCCAGTTTCGAAGTCCTTCTTATCCCTCAAAAATTTATCTTTCTTTTGTTGTTTTGTCTCAATTTGGATTAGTACTAATTTCTTCTCCAGTTTTTTGAGGAACAGTTTATACAGATTATCCGTCAAACGAGATTTTAATTCCTGCTTGGCTTTGTCTAATTGTTCGCAAAGAATAGTATATTCCTTCTCATTTTGTGCGATGACCAATGCTAATAAATTTCGAGAGCATTGCAAGTGTATTTCATCCCATGCTTGCTGAAATGCCGGATCTTCAGCAAATTGGGAAATTTCTTTAAAAACACGTAGTCCTCTTGGAACTCTTCCGCACTCTGTATAGGAATTTAGAGATTTAATTGTCCAATACATCCTAATTTCTCTCTCTGCCAGAGAATAAATTTTAGTTTCCAGTAATTTCGTGCTTATTAATAACAAATCTTCCTTATGGTTACAATCCATAAAGAACTCCTCCGCACCCTCCCGTCCAGCCAATAAGCCACACTCCTCTGAAGTGCTTGCCTCTGAATCCATAACATCCTCTTGATTGATGTTCATTGCAGTAAAAAAAAAAAAAAAAAAACACCTTTCGTGCAAATTATCACAGCCTGTGCTCAGTCTCAACACTGGTAGAGCATATAAAATTGACAAAACAAAGAATATAGACGGCACCAGGCTCAAAATGCACCCAATCTTTGACGCAAAGCAGCACAATGTCTGCGCAGGATTCGTGTAGCAAGCACAGATAAAGCAGACTATGGCGGTGCTCCACATAGAAAAATCAAGTCCATTCCATATAGTAAAAAAGAAGAATATGTGGCACTCACCCAGAAAAGCTGCTGAATTAAAGTCCTTTATTCATGATGCGATAAAACAGAACACTTTTGGAGAGGCGGCTGGGATCGGGAGATGGTGCTGGGAGGAGGAGAGGTGGACGACGATCGTTTCGCGCAAATGCGCTTCAACGGGTCCAGGTGCACAATTAAAAACGTCATATCCTTTATAGAGGACCAGCTGACGTATCATTAACAGGTGTGTGAGATAAAAACACGTAGGGTTAAGTGCAAAACACTATTAACAAGCACATGTAAATTACAACATTATAAGACATATATGAAAAAATCATGTCTAACTTTACAAAAAAATCATGTCTAACCTTACAAAAAAAAAAAAATCATGTCTAACCTTACAAAAAAATCGACATGTCTAATTTATCATTAAGGCCGATGGGGCCCTGAGCATTAGTATCCATTATCCACTTTGCCTCCCGCTGCAGTAAGATTTTATTGCGATCTCCGCCTTGCACGGGACATTTAACTATTTCTAAGCCAGCGAACCGTAACACATTAGGGTTCGCATTATGATAATCCTGCATATGTTTAATAAACCGAGGGCACCCTTTGCCGGATAACACTGAATTATAATGCTCTTTGAATCTAGTGACCATCGGCCGTATTGTTTTGCCGATGTAGTAAAAAAGACATGGGCAGAGAATTAAATAGACAACATATTGGGTTTTGCATGTAATTAAATGCCGAACAGAATGGCAAACAGGACCTACACGAATTGGATTGTCTAGGAGTCTTAAGTGACAAAACTTACAGTTGCCGCATCTGTGGTTACCTGTTGGTTGTGACCGCGTAAGCCAATTGTTACCCGTCGAAGATAATCTATTGTTGACTAGCAAATCCCCCAAATTTCTCGTCCGCTTATAACCGAATCTTGGACGACTCATGGCTATTGCTGCCAAATCCCGGTCGTTTTGCAAAATATGCCAATTTTTATTTATGGCTGCATAAATATTTTTATCGATAGGGCTATGCGTAAAAGTAAACGTAAATCTTTTTTGTTGCTCGTCGACTTTGCGAGGGACCTGTTTTTTGCGTTTACGGGTTTTTAGTAATTCATTTTGGGTGAGCTGTTTAACGCGTTGTTCTGCTGTTACTAAAATCTGGGGAGGATAATTTCTTTTTAAGAAGTCATTTTTTAATTCCATTAACTGGTGTTCGAAGCTTGTCTCGTTGTTATTAATTTTCCTGTAACGTACCATTTGACTATATGGGAGACTATTTTTAGTGTGTTGCGGGTGCGCACTAGAAAAATGCAACAAACTGTTTGTTGCAGTTGATTTTTTATGGACTTGCGTATTCAATCTCCCATCTGTAATATTAAGTTTAACGTCCAGAAATTCAAGGGTATTACCGCCGTAACAGGCTGTGAATTGCATGTTCTCATTATTCACTTCATTCAGATACTCAACGAACAAGTCAAAATCATTATGAGACCCATCCCAGACGATAAAAATATCGTCTGCGAATCTAAGAAATAAACGAATAAATTTCAAAAAAGGGTTCGTGATAGAGGTAATATACTTTTCTTCAAACGCAGCCAAAAATAAGTTGGCAAAAACGCAAGCCACGGGCGTACCCATTGCGGTACCGGTGCGTTGTAGGAACCACTTTTCGCCAAATTTAAAAGCATTATGGGACAAGATGAACCGTAAACTTTCAACAATAAACGCAACGAAATCCTGATCCTTGTTCGTATTTGAAAGAATGGTTTCAATAGCCGCAATGCCTTTCTCCTGCGGAATCCTCGTATAAAGGCTAACAACGTCAATAGAGGTTAATACATAAGATGGTTGCCAGTTAATAGATTGCAGAGCCACCAAAAAGTCCCCTGAATCCTTTACAAACGAGGGGATTTTATGCAGCAATGGTTTAAGGAGCCAGTCGAGAAATTGGGACAAGGGTTCCGTCAGTGACCCAATCCCGGAGATTATCGGGCGACCTGGAGGATGAGTAGCGTTCTTGTGCACTTTAGGCAGACTATACCAATGCGGTGTAGAGGGATGGATGGGAAATAATTTTTCAGCTCTGCTTTTTAGCAAAGTGCCCTTAGACACATATTTATTTAATAAACATCTTAATTTTTCTTTGTACTTCTCTGTTGGATTGTGGTCCAAAGAAATATAGGTATTTTTGTCGTTTAGTTGGGACATAGCTTCATTGACATAATAACTTTTGTCAAGCAGGACTATGTTGCCCCCCTTGTCCGCTTTTCTAATAATGACATCCTCCCACTGCTGCATTTCCCGTATTGCGGATTCCTCCATATGTGACAGATTCTTTATTGGCTTACGATATAAAATGGCCTCAACATCTTTGATTACTAGGTCCTGGAACAAATCAATCATATTGCCCGGAGAAACGGGGGGCATAAACGTGGACTGTAGGCCACCTTTAAAAGGCTCAACACCTAAATCTATGTCCTCAGCAGCTGTAGGTCCAATGCTGTTCTGCGAAGATTCGTCAAGATTGGCCAACATCCATGCGTCTTCCAGGTCCTGTGGATCAGCGGGAGGAAACGCAATGAAGCCCAAAGTTCCAATAGTGGCCGGATTTTCCGTTGACGTGGTATGCGGCTTATTGCTCCGGTTTTTAGAGCCAGCGAAATATTTTTGTAAATGTAATTTTCGTGTAGCCTTAAAAAGATCGATTTTAAAGTTAGTTAGATTAAATTTGTCCGGAATGCAAAAATTAAGGCCTAAAGATAGCACAGTCTTCTGTGTGGGAGATAGAATCTTATTAGACAAGTTTATTATCTGGAGTTCATTAGACGTTATTTCCTCCATGAAACCTGCTTGCGCTTTTTCTGCGCATTTTTTTCTGCCACCCCGTCTGATCTTTTTTCTAAAGGGCCCTTCGCTCCCACCGATGTAGTGACGGGGGTAATCTCATTTACGTGATCTTCGACACCAGTGGTGTCGAAGATCACGTAAATGAGATTACCCCCGTCACTACATCGGTGGGAGCGAAGGGCCCTTTAGAAAAAAGATCAGACGGGGTGGCAGAAAAAAATGCGCAGAAAAAGCGCAAGCAGGTTTCATGGAGGAAATAACGTCTAATGAACTCCAGATAATAAACCAGTGGTGTCGAAGATCACGTAAATGAGATTACCCCCGTCACTACATCGGTGGGAGCGAAGGGCCCTTTAGAAAAAAGATCAGACGGGGTGGCAGAAAAAAATGCGCAGAAAAAGCGCAAGCAGGTTTCATGGAGGAAATAACGTCTAATGAACTCCAGATAATAAACTTGTCTAATAAGATTCTATCTCCCACACAGAAGACTGTGCTATCTTTAGGCCTTAATTTTTGCATTCCGGACAAATTTAATCTAACTAACTTTAAAATCGATCTTTTTAAGGCTACACGAAAATTACATTTACAAAAATATTTCGCTGGCTCTAAAAACCGGAGCAATAAGCCGCATACCACGTCAACGGAAAATCCGGCCACTATTGGAACTTTGGGCTTCATTGCGTTTCCTCCCGCTGATCCACAGGACCTGGAAGACGCATGGATGTTGGCCAATCTTGACGAATCTTCGCAGAACAGCATTGGACCTACAGCTGCTGAGGACATAGATTTAGGTGTTGAGCCTTTTAAAGGTGGCCTACAGTCCACGTTTATGCCCCCCGTTTCTCCGGGCAATATGATTGATTTGTTCCAGGACCTAGTAATCAAAGATGTTGAGGCCATTTTATATCGTAAGCCAATAAAGAATCTGTCACATATGGAGGAATCCGCAATACGGGAAATGCAGCAGTGGGAGGATGTCATTATTAGAAAAGCGGACAAGGGGGGCAACATAGTCCTGCTTGACAAAAGTTATTATGTCAATGAAGCTATGTCCCAACTAAACGACAAAAATACCTATATTTCTTTGGACCACAATCCAACAGAGAAGTACAAAGAAAAATTAAGATGTTTATTAAATAAATATGTGTCTAAGGGCACTTTGCTAAAAAGCAGAGCTGAAAAATTATTTCCCATCCATCCCTCTACACCGCATTGGTATAGTCTGCCTAAAGTGCACAAGAACGCTACTCATCCTCCAGGTCGCCCGATAATCTCCGGGATTGGGTCACTGACGGAACCCTTGTCCCAATTTCTCGACTGGCTCCTTAAACCATTGCTGCATAAAATCCCCTCGTTTGTAAAGGATTCAGGGGACTTTTTGGTGGCTCTGCAATCTATTAACTGGCAACCATCTTATGTATTAACCTCTATTGACGTTGTTAGCCTTTATACGAGGATTCCGCAGGAGAAAGGCATTGCGGCTATTGAAACCATTCTTTCAAATACGAACAAGGATCAGGATTTCGTTGCGTTTATTGTTGAAAGTTTACGGTTCATCTTGTCCCATAATGCTTTTAAATTTGGCGAAAAGTGGTTCCTACAACGCACCGGTACCGCAATGGGTACGCCCGTGGCTTGCGTTTTTGCCAACTTATTTTTGGCTGCGTTTGAAGAAAAGTATATTACCTCTATCACGAACCCTTTTTTGAAATTTATTCGTTTATTTCTTAGATTCGCAGACGATATTTTTATCGTCTGGGATGGGTCTCATAATGATTTTGACTTGTTCGTTGAGTATCTGAATGAAGTGAATAATGAGAACATGCAATTCACAGCCTGTTACGGCGGTAATACCCTTGAATTTCTGGACGTTAAACTTAATATTACAGATGGGAGATTGAATACGCAAGTCCATAAAAAATCAACTGCAACAAACAGTTTGTTGCATTTTTCTAGTGCGCACCCGCAACACACTAAAAATAGTCTCCCATATAGTCAAATGGTACGTTACAGGAAAATTAATAACAACGAGACAAGCTTCGAACACCAGTTAATGGAATTAAAAAATGACTTCTTAAAAAGAAATTATCCTCCCCAGATTTTAGTAACAGCAGAACAACGCGTTAAACAGCTCACCCAAAATGAATTACTAAAAACCCGTAAACGCAAAAAACAGGTCCCTCGCAAAGTCGACGAGCAACAAAAAAGATTTACGTTTACTTTTACGCATAGCCCTATCGATAAAAATATTTATGCAGCCATAAATAAAAATTGGCATATTTTGCAAAACGACCGGGATTTGGCAGCAATAGCCATGAGTCGTCCAAGATTCGGTTATAAGCGGACGAGAAATTTGGGGGATTTGCTAGTCAACAATAGATTATCTTCGACGGGTAACAATTGGCTTACGCGGTCACAACCAACAGGTAACCACAGATGCGGCAACTGTAAGTTTTGTCACTTAAGACTCCTAGACAATCCAATTCGTGTAGGTCCTGTTTGCCATTCTGTTCGGCATTTAATTACATGCAAAACCCAATATGTTGTCTATTTAATTCTCTGCCCATGTCTTTTTTACTACATCGGCAAAACAATACGGCCGATGGTCACTAGATTCAAAGAGCATTATAATTCAGTGTTATCCGGCAAAGGGTGCCCTCGGTTTATTAAACATATGCAGGATTATCATAATGCGAACCCTAATGTGTTACGGTTCGCTGGCTTAGAAATAGTTAAATGTCCCGTGCAAGGCGGAGATCGCAATAAAATCTTACTGCAGCGGGAGGCAAAGTGGATAATGGATACTAATGCTCAGGGCCCCATCGGCCTTAATGATAAATTAGACATGTCGATTTTTTTGTAAGGTTAGACATGATTTTTTTTTTTTGTAAGGTTAGACATGATTTTTTCATATATGTCTTATAATGTTGTAATTTACATGTGCTTGTTAATAGTGTTTTGCACTTAACCCTACGTGTTTTTATCTCACACACCTGTTAATGATACGTCAGCTGGTCCTCTATAAAGGATATGACGTTTTTAATTGTGCACCTGGACCCGTTGAAGCGCATTTGCGCGAAACGATCGTCGTCCACCTCTCCTCCTCCCAGCACCATCTCCCGATCCCAGCCGCCTCTCCAAAAGTGTTCTGTTTTATCGCATCATGAATAAAGGACTTTAATTCAGCAGCTTTTCTGGGTGAGTGCCACATATTCTTCTTTTTTACTATATGGAATGGACTTGATTTTTCTATGTGGAGCACCGCCATAGTCTGCTTTATCTGTGCTTGCTACACGAATCCTGCGCAGACATTGTGCTGCTTTGCGTCAAAGATTGGGTGCATTTTGAGCCTGGTGCCGTCTATATTCTTTGTTTTGTCAGATATATATTTTCCTTTGACCTACTTCATGCTAACCATGTCTGTTTATTTATGTTATTTTGTATATACTTTAGTTGTTTTTGTACAGGATGTACTTCTTTTTTATTTACTTTTGTTTATATTATTGTAGTGACTGATGAAAGTCCCAAGGGACTGAAACGTTTCTTGTGCTACCAATAAATCGTTTCAACGGTTACTGAAGTTGAGTGCTAGACTTCTTGTGCTATATACTTTTCTTTGTAGACATCCATACACATTGACATTGATTAGCTGACAGCAGAACGATGCTGCGGCAGATTGTTTGTCCAACAACAATCTTAGCAGACTCTCCCATACACAGGAGCACTTGCTCAGCAAGGCACACCTGTGTTCTCTATGAGAAAGCCATCTTATCTCCTGGAGAACAATGCTATCAACATATCTCCCAACCATCAGTTGGCCACTTCCTGCAGTACACATTAGAGCATTGGCTGTATCCATTGATTTCAGTAGGTTCATCTGACATTAGTGTAATGTGCATGGGGACCTTTAACTGGTTACTTCTGGAATCTGAATATGATCACATGTCCCCTATGAATCTCCTGATGCAACTGCATATCATTGCAAGACAAAACATGGTGTGACTTTTGTATACTTTTTGGAAAAACTGAAATTGGAAGATGGATTAAAAGGCCCTTTTTGGGATGGAAACCCTTAAGTAGTATGTCCAGTCATTTTATAGTTTGTTTCAAAGACAGTAAGTGTGTCCCGGAATACTGAGGTGACCTTGAAGGCAGACAAACACCACTATTTTTGTTTTTACTAATGTGCAAATATTTGCTACAAGCTTACTATATATACAGTACAGACCAAAAATTTGGACACACCTCATTTAAAGATTTTTCTGTATTTTCATGACTTTGAAAATTGTAAATTCACACTAAAGACATCAAAACTATAAATTAAGACATGTGGAATTATATGCTTGACAAAAAAGTGTGAAACAACTGAAGTTATGTCTTATATTCTAGGTTCTTCAAAGTAGCCACCTTTTGCTTTGATGACTGCTTTGCACACTCTTGGCATTCTCTTGATGAGCTTCAAGAGGTAGTCTCCGGGAATGGTCTTCAACAATATTTAAGGACTTCCCAGAGAAGCTTATCACTTGTTGGCCCTTTTGCCTTCACTCTGCAGTCCAGCTCACCCCAAACCATCTCGATTGGGATCAGGTCTGGTGACTGTGGAGGCCAGGTCATCTGGTGTAGCACCCCATCACTCTCCTTCTTGGTCAAATAGCCCTTACACAGCCTGGAGGTGTGTTTGGGGTCATTGTCCTGTTGAAAAATAAATGATGGTCCAACTAAATGCAAACCGGATGGAATAGCATGTCGCTGCAAGATGCTGTGGTAGCCATGCTGGTTCAGTATGCCTTCAATTTTGAATAAATCCCCAACAGTGTCACCAGCAAAGCACCCCCACACCATCACACCTCCTCCTCCATGCTTCACGGTGGTAACCAGGCATGTAGAGTCCATCCGTTCACCTTTTCTGCATCGCACAAAGACACAGTGGTTGGAACCAAAGATCTCATATTTGGACTCATCAGACCAAAGCACAGACTTCCACTGGTCTAATGTCCATTCCTTGTGTTCTTTAGCCCAAACAAGTCTCTCCTGCTTGTTGCCTGTCCTTAGCAGTGGTTTCCAAGTAGCTATTTTACCATGAAGGCCTGCTGCACAAAGTCTCCTCTTAAGAGTTATTGTAGAGATGTGTCTGCTGCTAGAACTCTGTGTGGCATTGACCTGGTCTCTAATCTGAGCTGCTGTTAACCTGCGATTTTGGAGGCTGGTGACTCAGATAAACTTATCCTCAGAAGCAGAAGTGACTCTTGGTCTTCCTTTCCTGGGGCGGTCCTCATGTGAGCCAGTTTTTTTGTAGCGCTTGATGGTTTTTGCCACTGCACTTAGGGACACTTTCAAAGTTTTCCCAATTTTTCGGACTGACTGACCTTCATTTCTCAAAGTAATGATGGCCACTCGTTTTTCTTTACTTAACTTATATACTCGAGTATAAGCCGAGATTTTCAGCCCACTTTTTTGGGCTGAAAGTCCCCCTCTCGGCTTATACTCGAGTCATATACCCGGGTGTCGGCAGGGGAGGGGGAGCGGGGGCTGTGTAGTCATACTTACCTGCTGCGGCGCGGTCCCTGCAGTCCCTGGCTTCCCCGGCGCTGCAGATTCTTCCTGTAGTGAGTGGTCACATGGCACCGCTCATTACAGAAATGAATAGGCGGCTCCACCCCCATAGGGGAGGAGCCGCATATTCATTGCTGTAAATGATCGGTGCCATGTGACCGCTCAATTACAGGAAGAAGCCGCAGCGCCGGAGAAGCCAGGGACTGCAGGGACCACGCCGCAGCAGGTAAGGGGAGCGCAGCGCTATAATTACCTGCTCCTCGCTCCGGTGCGGCTCCGTCTCCAGCGTCCTCTAGCAGTGACGCTCAGGTTAGAGGGCGCTGTGACGTAGTCAGTGCGCGCCCTCTGCTGAGCGTCAGTGCTGGAGACAGAGCCCCACGAGGAGCAGGTAAATATTGAAAGCCCCGGCGTCCTGAGAAGAGAGGTGAGTATGTGATTTTTTTTTTTATTGCAGCCGCATTCTATATGGCACAGCATTATAAGGAGCACCTATGGGGCCATAATCAAAGGTGCAGAGTATATATGGCACAGCATTATAAGGAGCACCTACGGGGCCATAATCAAAGGTGCAGAGCATATATGGCACAGCATTATAAGGAGCACCTATGGGGCCATAATCAAAGGTGCAGAGTATATATGGCACAGCATTATAAGGAGCACCTATGGGGCCATAATCAAAGGTGCAGAGTATATATGGCACAGCATTATAAGGAGCACCTATGGGGCCATAATCAAAGGTGCAGAGCATATATGGCACAGCATTATAAGGAGCACCTATGGGGCCATAATCAACGGTGCAGAGCATTCTATATGGCACAGCTTTATAAGGAGCATCTATGGGGCAATAATGAACGGTGCAGAGCATTCTATATAGCACAGTTGTATATGGAGCATCTATGGGGCAATAATGAACGGTATGGAGCATCTATTTTTATTTTTGAAATTCACCGGTAGCTGCTGCATTTTCTACCCTAGGCTTATATTCGAGTCAATAAGTTTTCCCAGTTTTTTGTGACAAAATTAAGGGGGTCGGCTTATACTCGGGTCGGCTTATACTCGAGTATATACGGTAGCTGCTTTTTTCTTGCCATAATACAAATTCTAACAGTCTATTCAGTAGGACTCTCAGCTGTGTATCCACCAGACTTCTGCACAACACAACTGATGGTCTCAACCCCATATATAAGGCAAGAAATGCCACTTATTAAACCTGACAGGGCACACCTGTGAAGTGAAAACTATTCCCGGTGACAACCTCTTGAAGCTTGTCAAGAGAATGCCAAGAGTGTGCAAAGCAGTCATCAAAGCAAAAGGTGGCTACTTTTAAGAACCTAGAATATAAGACATCATTTCAGTTGTTTCACACTTTTTTGTTAAGTATATAACTCCACATGTGTTAATTAATAGTTTTGATGCCTTCAGTGTGAATGTACAATTTTCGTAGTCATGAAAATACAGAAAAATCTTTAAATGAGAAGGTGTGTCCCAGCGTTTTGTCTGTACTGTATATATATATATATATATATATATATACACACACTGTATATATATATATATATATATATATATATATATATATACACACACAGTTATATGAAGAAGTTTGGGCACCCCTATAAATCTTAAGCTTAATGTTTTATAAAAAAAAATTTGGACACAGTAATGTTTCTGCCTTGAAATGAGGTTTATGGTACTAACAGAAAATGTGCAATCTGCATTCAAACTAAATTTGACAGGTGCATAAGTATGGGCAGCCCACCAGAAAAGTGACATTAATACAGTATTTAGTAGATCCTCCTTTTGCAAAAATAACAGGATCCTGGATGAAGGTATTTTTGACCATTCCTCTTTACAAAACAATTCCAGTTCAGTTAAGTTTGATGGTCGCCGAGCATGGACAGCCCTCTTCAAATGATCCCACAGATGTTCAATGATATTCAGGTCTGGGGACTGGGATGGCCTTTCCAGAACAGTGTAATTGTTCCTCTGCATGAATGCCTGAGTAGATTTGGAGCGGTGTTTTGGATCATTGTCTTGCTGAACGATCCATCCCCTGCGTAACTTCAACTTTGTCACTGATTCATGAACATTATTGTCAAGAATCTGCTGATACTGAGAGGAATCCATGCGTCCCTAAACTTTAACAAGATTCCCGGTGATGGCATTGGCCACACAGCCCCAAAGCATGATGGAATCTCCACCAAATTTTACTGTGGGTAGCAAGTGTTTTTCTTGGAATGCTGTGTTTTTTGGCCGCCTTTTTGTATGACCAAACAACTCAATCTTGGTTTCAACAGTCCACAGGACCTTCTTCCAAAAAGGAATTGGCTTCTCCAAATGTGCTTTTGCATACCTCAGCCGACTCTGTTTGTGGTGTGCTTGCAGAAACGGCTTCTTTCGCATCACTCTCCCATACAGCTTCTCCTTGTGCAAAGTGCGTTGTATAGTTGACCGATGCACAGTGACACCATCTGCAGCAAGTTGATGCTGCAGCTCTCTGGAGGTGGTCTGAGGATTTTCCTTGACTGATCTCACCATTCTTCTTCTCTGCCTTTCTGATGTTTTTCTTGGCCTGCCACCTCTGGCCTTAACAAGAACTGTACCTGTGTTCTTCCATTTCCTTACTATGTTCCTCACAGTGGAAATTGACAGGTTAAATCTCTGAGACAGCTTTTTGTATCCTTCCCCTGAACAACTATGTTGAATAATCTTTGTTTTCAGATCATTAGACAGTTGTTTTGAGGAGCCCATGATGCAACTCTTCAGAGGAGATTCAAACAGGAGAACAACTTGCAAGTGGCCACTTTAAGTAGCTTTTCTCATTATTGCATACACCTGGCTATGAAGTTCAAAGCTCAATAAGGTTAGAAAACCAAAAACAGTGCTTTAGTAAGTCAGTAAAAAGTAGGTAGGAGTATTTAAAACAGGAAAATGATAAGGGTGCCCATACTTATGCACCTGTCAAATTTAGTTTGAATACAGATTGCACATTTTCTGTTAGTACAATAAACCTCATTTCAAGGCAGAAACATTACTGTGTCCAACAGTTATTAGATACATGAAACTGAAATAGCTGTTGCAAAAAAAACTATTTTTTTATAAAACATTAAGCTTAAGATTAATAGGGGTGCCCAAACTTTTTCATATAACTGTATATATATATATATATATATATATATATATATATATATATATATATTTATTTATACATATATATATATATATATATATATATATATATATTTTTATATATATATATATATATATATATATATATATATATATATATATATACTGTATTTATATATATATATATATATATATATAATATATATGGGGTGCATACATATGGGGTGCATACATATGGGGTGGTCCAAAAGTAGGTGGACAGTATGTGTAATGGGGTTATGAAGGGGGAAATGAAACTTATCAAACATGGTGTGAAGTGAAACTGACTCAGTTGCCCTTGGCAACCAATCAGATTCCACCTTTCATTTTCCAAAGAGTTTCTGAAGAATGAAAAGTGGAATCTGATTGGTTGCTAAGGGCAACTGAGTCCGTTTCACTTTACACCATGTTTGATAAATCTCTCCCTTCATAACCCTATTACACATACTGTCCACCTACTTTTGGACCACCCTATATATATACAGTATATATATATATATATATATATATATATATATATATATACACACAGTTATATGAAAAACTTTGGGCACCCCTATTAATCTTAAGCTTAACGTTTTATAAAAATAGTTTTTTTTGCAACAGCTATTTCAGTTTCATATATCTAATAACTGTTGGACACAGTAATGTTTCTGCCTTGAAATTAGGTTTATTGTACTAACAGAAAATGTGCAATCTGCATTCAAACAAAATTTGAATATAAATATATGTTAGGGTTGGCGGAACGCACCGAGTATATATATATATATATATATATATGTATAAATAGGTGCGTTCACAACCCGGGGTTCACCGTGCAGGAGAAGAACCTGCTGTTGGCAAATGGCGGCGCTATATGGCGGTTTAAGCGAACTGTTAACTCCACAGAGTCGCTAGAAATAAGATGCTGTGCCCTGTTAGTGTCACAGGGGAACACAGCTAACTGCTGAGCTGGAGGCAGTCAGTGGTCACGCACCCAGAAAAGCATACAAACACTCCTCACTGGAGGTGCCTTTATTCTAGGGGCTTATTTCAGCCGGGTCCCTGAATACATCCATGCAAAACTACCCACCGGAGGTGCCGGTATTCTAGGTGCTTATTTCAGCTGGGTCCCTGAACACACACATACAGGCGTGACCACAATTAACAAGCTCATGACATGGGGTGATACTAGCGCATGGCTGTGCGGCCATGCAAACCTTTTGTAGCTGCAGCAGCTTCAGGACCTTCCTAGGGAACCAATGGAAGTTTGCTACAGTACCTGAGCAACTTCAGGACCTTCCTAGAGGACCAATGATAGCTGCTGCAGTACCTGAGCATGTGACCTCTGATATCCAATGAGAGGTTTTACCTTGGGCATGCTCAGTGTGTGCAAAGCTGGACTTAGTCCCAGAAAAGCCTGCTCGCCGCTGACCAGTGCAGGCTACAACAGTAGAGCCTGGAAAGGCAGCAGTAACTCTTTGCACAGTATCAGGCTGAGTAAGACGCTGGGACCGACGTCTCCGCTGAGCAGCGTCCACTGAGGCCGATGTAGAATGGGAGACTGCAGCAGACACGGCTCGAGATTTACTGTGCAGCGGTGGGAACTCGACTCCTAACATATATATATATATATATATAAAAAACATGAACTGGTTTTGTATTTTTAACTTTTACATTCAAGTAAAAGATCAAGTGAAGATCTGTATGGGTTGACAACTGGACTTTAGCTGACATACAGTTAGGGCCAGAAATATTTGGACAGTGACACAATTTTCGCGAGTTGGGCTCTGCATGCCACCACATTGGATTTGAAATGAAACCTCTACAACATAATTCAAGTGCAGATTGTAACATTTAATTTGAAGGGTTGAACAAAAATATCTGATAAAAAATGTAGGAATTGTACACATTTCTTTACAAACACTCCACATTTTAGGAGGTCAAAAGTAATTGGACAAATAAACATAACCCAAACAAAATATTTTTATTTTCAATATTTTGTTGCAAATCCTTTGGAGGCAATCACTGCCTTAAGTCTGGAACCCATGGACATCACCAAACGCTGGGTTTCCTCCTTCTTAAAGGGAACCTGTCACCTGAATTTGGCGGGACTGGTTTTGGGTCATATGGGCGGAGTTTTCGGGTGTTTGATTCACCCTTTCCTTACCCGTTGGCTGCATGCTGGCTGCAATATTGGATTGATGTTCATTCTCTGTCCTCCATAGTACACGCCTGCGCAAGGCAAGATTGCTTTGCGCAGGCGTGTACTATGGAGGACAGAGAATGAACTTCAATCCTATATTGCAGCCAGCATGCAGCCAGTGGGTAAGGAAAGGGTGAATCAAACACCCGAAAACTCCGCCCATATGACCCAAAACCAGTCCCGCCAAATTCAGGTGACAGAGTCCCTTTAATGCTTTGCCAGGCCTTTACAGCCGCAGCCTTCAGGTCTTGCTTGTTTGTGGGTCTTTCCGTCTTAAGTCTGGATTTGAGCAAGTGAAATGCATGCTCAATTGGGTTTAGATCTGGAGATTGACTTGGCCATTGCAGAATGTTCCACTTTTTGGCACTCATGAACTCCTGGGTAGCTTTGGCTGTATGCTTGGGGTCATTGTCCATCTGTACTATGAAGCGCCGTCCAATCAACTTTGCAGCATTTGGCTGAATCTGGGCTGAAAGTATATCCCGGTACACTTCAGAATTCATCTGGCTACTCTTGTCTGCTCTTATGTCATCAATAAACACAAGTGACCCAGTGCCATTGAAAGCCATGCATGCCCATGCCATCACGTTGCCTCCACCATGTTTTACAGAGGATGTGGTGTGCCTTGGATCATGTGCCGTTCCCTTTCTTCTCCAAACTTTTTTCTTCCCATCATTCTGGTACAGGTTGATCTTTGTCTCATCTGTCCATAGAATACTTTTCCAGAACTGAGCTGGCTTCTTGAGGTGTTTTTCTGCAAATTTAACTCTGGCCTGTCTATTTTTGTTATTGATGAATGGTTTGCATCTAGATGTGAACCCTTTGTATTTACTGTCATGGAGTCTTCTCTTTACTGTTGAGTTAGAGACAGATACAACTACTTCACTGAGAGTGTTCTGGACTTCAGTTGATGTTGTGAACGGGTTCTTCTTCACCAAATTAAGTATGCGGCGATCATCCACCACTGTTGTCATCCGTGGACGCCCAGGCCTTTTTGAGTTCCCAAGCTCACCAGTCAATTCCTTTTTTCTCAGAATGTACCCAACTGTTGATTTTGCTACTCCAAGCATGTCTGCTATCTCTCTGATGGATTTTTTCTTTTTTTTCAGCCTCAGGATGTTCTGCTTCACCTCAATTGAGAGTTCCTTTGACCGCATGTTGTCTGCTCACAGCAACAGCTTCCAAATGCAAAACCACACACCTGGAATCCACCCCTGACCTTTTAACTACTTCATTGATTACAGGTTAACGAGGGAGACGCCTTCAGAGTTAATTGCAGCCCTTAGAGTCCATTGTCCAATTACTTTTGGTCCCTTGAAAAAGAGGACGCTATGCATTACAGAGCTATGATTCCTAAACCCTTTCTCCGATTTGGATGTGGAAACTATCATATTGCAGCTGGGAGTGTGCACTTTCAGCCCATATTATATATATAATTGTATTTCTGAACATGTTTTTGTAAACAGCTAAAATAACAAAACTTGTGTCACTGTCCAAATATTTCTGGCCCTAACTGTAAAATAAGTAATGACAGAAAAAAGACTCGCACATCCAAACTAGTGTGAATAGGTGCATACCAGGAGCAGCTACCTCCATACATAAATATACAAAAAAGGTTGCACTCTATCGTGCAAAGGCATGTCTAATATGAAATATATGAAATATGAATAGCAAAATGGCTTTTGAACATTAGGAAAATATTTAAGAGACGCTTTGCACAGAATTTGATATAATCAAATAGTGTGAGCCCATCAATCAATGTAAAATAAGTAAAACATAAAGACCCACATACTTTATGTTGTATAATTTTATTTGTATCCATTCTTCACATTTCATTGGTACATTGCAATGGCTTATCACGTATTATACCCTTTCCTTTCCATTCCTTCATTCCTGTTTTAGTAAAGTTGCTTTGACATTGCATTACAACAATGTCAGTTTAGGTGGTCAGCCATGTCTTAGTGGCTTTGCATTTGTGCCATACGCCTTACGTTTTAGATGATCGATTGAACAGTGCACTCTGAGATGTTCCAAGCTTGGGCTTTTTTATGACATTACCATTCTTTATTCTTCTCCACAACTTTATCCCTGACCTGTCTGGTGTGTTTCTTGGTTTTCATGATGCTGTATGGTCTCAAATTTTCTCAAGCAAACCAATGAGATCTTCACAAAACAGGTGCAGTTATACTGAGATGGATTCAATTTACTAATTATGTGACCTTTGAAGACAATTGGTCACTCAGGATATTATTTAAAGGTATCAGAGTACAGGGAGCTGAATACAAATGCACATCACATTTTTCAGATTTATATTTTTAAAATAATTAGAAAACCATTTATCATTTGAATTACACTTCACAAATACTTGCAACATTTTGTTGGTATATCATATAAAATCACAATAAAATAATTTTAAGTTTATGGGTGTAACATGAAAAAATGTTGAAAAGTTCACGGGGTATGAATACTTTTTCAACGCACTGTACATATATAAGCTGGGCAACTTCACAACCAGCAAGTTTTTTGTTGAAAATTTTGCAATCATCTGATTCATTTGAATCGTGCTAGCTGCACATTCATTCCCACTTACATTTATCTAGTATGTCCGCCTGCAATACACATACAGTGGGGCAAAAAAGTATTTAGTCAGTCAGCAATAGTGCAAGTTCCACCACTTAAAAAGATGAGAGGCGTCTGTAATTTACATCATAGGTAGACCTCAACTATGGGAGACAAACTGAGAAAAAAAAATCCAGAAAATCACATTGTCTGTTTTTTTAACATTTTATTTGCATATTATGGTGGAAAATAAGTATTTGGTCAGAAACAAACAATCAAGATTTCTGGCTCTCACAGACCTGTAACTTCTTCTTTAAGAGTCTCCTCTTTCCTCCACTCATTACCTGTAGTAATGGCACCTGTTTAAACTTGTTATCCGTATAAAAAGACACCTGTGCACACCCTCAAACAGTCTAACTCCAAACTCCACTATGGTGAAGACCAAAGAGCTGTCAAAGGACACCAGAAACAAAATTGTAGCCCTGCACCAGGCTGGGAAGACTGAATCTGCAATAGCCAACCAGCTTGGAGTGAAGAAATCAACAGTGGGAGCAATAATTAGAAAATGGAAGACATACAAGACCACTGATAATCTCCCTCGATCTGGGGCTCCACGCAAAATCCCACCCCGTGGGGTCAGAATGATCACAAGAACGGTGAGCAAAAATCCCAGAACCACGCGGGGGGACCTAGTGAATGAAATGCAGAGAGCTGGGACCAATGTAACAAGGCCTACCATAAGTAACACACTACGCCACCATGGACTCAGATCCTGCAGTGCCAGACGTGTCCCACTGCTTAAGCCAGTACATGTCCGGGCCCGTCTGAAGTTTGCTAGAGAGCATTTGGATGATCCAGAGGAGTTTTGGGAGAATGTCCTATGGTCTGATGAAACCAAACTGGAACTGTTTGGTAGAAACACAACTTGTCGTGTTTGGAGGAAAAAGAATACTGAATTGCATCCATCAAACACCATACCTACTGTAAAGCATGGTGGTGGAAACATCATACTTTGGGGCTGTTTCTCTGCAAAGGGGCCAGGACGACTGATCCGGGTACATGAAAGAATGAATGGGGCCATGTATCGTGAGATTTTGAGTGCAAACCTCCTTCCATCAGCAAGGGCATTGAAGATGAAACGTGGCTGGGTCTTTCAACATGACAATGATCCAAAGCACACCACCAGGGCAACGAAGGAGTGGCTTCGTAAGAAGCATTTCAAGGTCCTGGAGTGGCCTAGCCAGTCTCCAGATCTCAACCCTATAGAAAACCTTTGGTGGGAGTTGAAAGTCCGTGTTGCCAAACGAAAAGCCAAAAACATCACTGCTCTAGAGGAGATCTGCATGGAGGAATGGGCCAACATACCAACAACAGTGTGTGGCAACCTTGTGAAGACTTACAGAAAACGTTTGACCTCTGTCATTGCCAACAAAGGATATATTACAAAGTATTGAGATGAAATTTTATTCTGACCAAATACTTATTTTCCACAATAATATGCAAATAAAATGTTAAAAAAACAGACAATGTGTTAGGAGTCGAGTTTCCTCTGCTGCACAGGGGGAATCTCAATCCGTCTCCGCTGCGGTCTCCCATTCTCCTCCAGCCGCAGTGGAGTCTGCTCAGCAGGGACGTCACTCCCAGTGTCTTGCTCACTCTCACTCTGTACAGAGAGTTACTGCTGCTTCTTCAGCTCCTGCCATTAAAGTCAGTGCTGGTCAGCGGCGAGCGGACTTCCCTGGGACTAAGTCCTTGTTTGCGCACACTGAGCATGCCCAGAGCAAGATCTCCCGTTGGAGATCGAGGGTCATGTGCTCTGGCTCTGCAGCGCATTCCATTGGTCCTCTTGGCAGGTCTTGGAAGGGCAAAGTTTCTGTGGCCACTTCCTGTCCTGCAATTATATAAACTGCGTATGACCGCACGGCCATGCGCTAGTGTACAATTGAATACGTGTGTTTGTTGTGAGTGCAAGTCGTTCATTAAATACCCCTACCCTATTGTATGACTGTTCGCGTATGGAGTATGGCTGCTATCTAGCGCCCGACAAATCACTCAACGTGTCACACACGTATCAGCGTCTATTGCTGTGACTGCCAGTGCGGCGCCACGCGCCAGTAGTGCGCTTCCTGACCCACGTCTGGGTGCTTAGTGGTGCCTGCCAGCACGGCACAGTTCGCACTTCGGTGCTCTAATTATAAGAGTTGCCTAACACACCCTGTTGCGGTGTTGTGTCAGCAAGTGGTCTAATCGGACTTCAATCCTAGTTGGGGTTAAGTTCGCTGACTGCTTGCTCGCCTTCTATGTGCGGTACCGCGATCCTGTGACGCAACAGGATCTCTTCCTTCACGTTGGGTGAAGTTTAACCCACGCGAGTATACTTATGAGTACCGCCATATAGTCCGTCATTACTCAGCAGCAGGTTCCATCTCTGCACGGTGGACCCCGGGCTACGAACGCACCGTACACTATCAGTCTTATTATTTGGTGCGTTCCGCTAGCCCTAACATTACACTAGCGCCAGGGTCTGGCTAGTGATGACGGACAAACAGCAATCCCTGCGGTATATACAGCAGCTGGAGGGTAGGTTGGCGGCTCTCGAGAGCGCAACCTCAGCTGTGGATGTTACCGCAGTTGCTGTACAGGCTGCCAGCGTGGCTGCAGCAACTTTGTCCATTGCCACCCCTGTTCCGACATTTTCTCGCCTCCCGCTGCCGGAAAAGTTTTCTGGTAATAGCAAATTTTGTAGGGGATTCGTGAGTCAGTGCTCTATTCATCTCGAGCTTCTGGCTGCACGTTTCCCCACAGAGCGGGCTAAGGTGGGATTTATTGTGTCTCTATTGTCGGACAGGGCGTTGGAATGGGCTACGCCGCTGTGGGAGCGTGGCGATCATGTGGTGCAGAGTGCTCCTCTGTTTTTGAGCACTTTAAAACAGGTCTTTTTAGGACCTCAAGTCACCCATGACACTGCGCTCCAACTGCTGGCATTAACTCAGGGTGAGTCCTTGGTCAGTCATTTTGCCGTCCAATTCCGCACTTTAGCATCTGAGCTGGAATGGTCGGATAAAGCTCTTATCCCCATATTTTGGAGGGGCTTGGCTGACCATGTAAAGGACGCTCTGGCCACTAGGGAGATTCCTGCCACACTGGAGGAGTTAATAACAGTCTCCACTCGAATTGACCTCCGTTTTAACGAGCGGAGGTTAGAGCGAGCCCAGTGTAGGCAGAGGTTTCGGCTGGCTCCTACTTTCGCCAAACCTCTGGAATCTCCGGTCCTGGTTCCTGAGTCACATGAGGCCAGGGAAGTGTCACAAGCGGGACCTAAGTCCCGGACCGCTTGTGCACTCAGGGTCTGTCATGTTTGCCAGCAGTCTGGACATTTAGCCACCAGATGTCCTCAGCGGTCGAGGAAACGTCAGCGTCTAGTGGTCGTAGGTGGAGGTACACTAGACACGGCGACATTTGCCTCTAAATTGTCCTTTAAGGGGACAATTACTATAGGCTCATTCTCCCACTCGAAGACACAAAAGAGAATAGTAAAACCAAAAACACTCAGTTTGAAAAAATTTTTTTTGCAGTAATCCGCAAGTGCTAGTAAAAGATGTAAATAACAGGGTATTTGGTTGATACGTTTTTTGCAAAAAATGTATACTAAGCTGCTCTACCAATCTTCACGGTATACCCATATCAGAGCAGTCCTAACTAATGTATGCAATCCCTATCTGATGTATTTAAAAACCTGATCATCTGTATATTACCTGTGTGAACAGGGTTCAGAGAGGAAAAATCCATGTGTGCATACAGGGTAGAACAGCTTTTGTGCAGATAGCCCAAGAGGAGTGGTGGAACTCCCCAGTCTTGTAGACACAAGAGAACAATTATGGAAACAGGAACACATGGGCTACTTGCACAGTGAACAAGTCTGTAAGAACATGTTCACACACCACCAAGAAACCTGAAGACACAAAAGAGAATAGTAAAACCAAAAACACTCAGTTTGAAAAAAAAATTTTTGCAGTAATCCGCAAGTGCTAGTAAAAGATGTAAATAACAGGGTATTTGGTTGATACGTTTTTTGCAAAAAATGTATACTAAGCTGCTCTACCAATCTTCACGGTATACCCATATCAGAGCAGTCCTAACTAATGTATGCAATCCCTATCTGATGTATTTAAAAACCTGATCATCTGTATATTACCTGTGTGAACAGGGTTCAGAGAGGAAAAATCCATGTGTGCATACAGGGTAGAACAGCTTTTGTGCAGATAGCCCAAGAGGAGTGGTGGAACTCCCCAGTCTTGTAGACACAAGAGAACAATTATGGAAACAGGAACACATGGGCTACTTGCACAGTGAACAAGTCTGTAAGAACATGTTCACACACCACCAAGAAACCTGAAGACACAAAAGAGAATAGTAAAACCAAAAACACTCAGTTTGAAAAAAAATTTTTTGCAGTAATCCGCAAGTGCTAGTAAAAGATGTAAATAACAGGGTATTTGGTTGATACGTTTTTTGCAAAAAATGTATACTAAGCTGCTCTACCAATCTTCACGGTATACCCATATCAGAGCAGTCCTAACTAATGTATGCAATCCCTATCTGATGTATTTAAAAACCTGATCATCTGTATATTACCTGTGTGAACAGGGTTCAGAGAGGAAAAATCCATGTGTGCATACAGGGTAGAACAGCTTTTGTGCAGATAGCCCAAGAGGAGTGGTGGAACTCCCCAGTCTTGTAGACACAAGAGAACAATTATGGAAACAGGAACACATGGGCTACTTGCACAGTGAACAAGTCTGTAAGAACATGTTCACACACCACCAAGAAACCTGAAGACACAAAAGAGAATAGTAAAACCAAAAACACTCAGTTTGAAAAAAAATTATTTTGCAGTAATCCGCAAGTGCTAGTAAAAGATGTAAATAACAGGGTATTTGGTTGATACGTTTTTTGCAAAAAATGTATACTAAGCTGCTCTACCAATCTTCACGGTATACCCATATCAGAGCAGTCCTAACTAATGTATGCAATCCCTATCTGATGTATTTAAAAACCTGATCATCTGTATATTACCTGTGTGAACAGGGTTCAGAGAGGAAAAATCCATGTGTGCATACAGGGTAGAACAGCTTTTGTGCAGATAGCCCAAGAGGAGTGGTGGAACTCCCCAGTCTTGTAGACACAAGAGAACAATTATGGAAACAGGAACACATGGGCTACTTGCACAGTGAACAAGTCTGTAAGAACATGTTCACACACCACCAAGAAACCTGAAGACACAAAAGAGAATAGTAAAACCAAAAACACTCAGTTTGAAAAAAATTTTTTTGCAGTAATCCGCAAGTGCTAGTAAAAGATGTAAATAACAGGGTATTTGGTTGATACGTTTTTTGCAAAAAATGTATACTAAGCTGCTCTACCAATCTTCACGGTATACCCATATCAGAGCAGTCCTAACTAATGTATGCAATCCCTATCTGATGTATTTAAAAACCTGATCATCTGTATATTACCTGTGTGAACAGGGTTCAGAGAGGAAAAATCCATGTGTGCATACAGGGTAGAACAGCTTTTGTGCAGATAGCCCAAGAGGAGTGGTGGAACTCCCCAGTCTTGTAGACACAAGAGAACAATTATGGAAACAGGAACACATGGGCTACTTGCACAGTGAACAAGTCTGTAAGAACATGTTCACACACCACCAAGAAACCTGAAGACACAAAAGAGAATAGTAAAACCAAAAACACTCAGTTTGAAAAAAAATTTTTTGCAGTAATCCGCAAGTGCTAGTAAAAGATGTAAATAACAGGGTATTTGGTTGATACGTTTTTTGCAAAAAATGTATACTAAGCTGCTCTACCAATCTTCACGGTATACCTATATCAGAGCAGTCCTACCTAATGTATGCAATCCCTATCTGATGTATTTAAAAACCTGATCATCTGTATATTACCTGTGTGAACAGGGTTCAGAGAGGAAAAATCCATGTGTGCATACAGGGTAGAACAGCTTTTGTGCAGATAGCCCAAGAGGAGTGGTGGAACTCCCCAGTCTTGTAGACACAAGAGAACAATTATGGAAACAGGAACACATGGGCTACTTGCACAGTGAACAAGTCTGTAAGAACATGTTCACACACCACCAAGAAACCTGAAGACACAAAAGAGAATAGTAAAACCAAAAACACTCAGTTTGAAAAACATTTTTTTGCAGTAATCCGCAAGTGCTAGTAAAAGATGTAAATAACAGGGTATTTGGTTGATACGTTTTTTGCAAAAAATGTATACTAAGCTGCTCTACCAATCTTCACGGTATACCCATATCAGAGCAGTCCTAACTAATGTATGCAATCCCTATCTGATGTATTTAAAAACCTGATCATCTGTATATTACCTGTGTGAACAGGGTTCAGAGAGGAAAAATCCATGTGTGCATACAGGGTAGAACAGCTTTTGTGCAGATAGCCCAAGAGGAGTGGTGGAACTCCCCAGTCTTGTAGACACAAGAGAACAATTATGGAAACAGGAACACATGGGCTACTTGCACAGTGAACAAGTCTGTAAGAACATGTTCACACACCACCAAGAAACCTGAAGACACAAAAGAGAATAGTAAAACCAAAAACACTCAGTTTGAAAAAAAATTATTTTGCAGTAATCCGCAAGTGCTAGTAAAAGATGTAAATAACAGGGTATTTGGTTGATACGTTTTTTGCAAAAAATGTATACTAAGCTGCTCTACCAATCTTCACGGTATACCCATATCAGAGCAGTCCTAACTAATGTATGCAATCCCTATCTGATGTATTTAAAAACCTGATCATCTGTATATTACCTGTGTGAACAGGGTTCAGAGAGGAAAAATCCATGTGTGCATACAGGGTAGAACAGCTTTTGTGCAGATAGCCCAAGAGGAGTGGTGGAACTCCCCAGTCTTGTAGACACAAGAGAACAATTATGGAAACAGGAACACATGGGCTACTTGCACAGTGAACAAGTCTGTAAGAACATGTTCACACACCACCAAGAAACCTGAAGACACAAAAGAGAATAGTAAAACCAAAAACACTCAGTTTGAAAAAATTTTTTTTGCAGTAATCCGCAAGTGCTAGTAAAAGATGTAAATAACAGGGTATTTGGTTGATACGTATTTTGCAAAAAATGTATCAACCAAATACCCTGTTATTTACATCTTTTACTAGCACTTGCGGATTACTGCAAAAAAAATTTTTTCAAACTGAGTGTTTTTGGTTTTACTATTCTCTTTTGTGTCTTCAGGTTTCTTGGTGGTGTGTGAACATGTTCTTACAGACTTGTTCACTGTGCAAGTAGCCCATGTGTTCCTGTTTCCATAATTGTTCTCTTGTGTCTACAAGACTGGGGAGTTCCACCACTCCTCTTGGGCTATCTGCACAAAAGCTGTTCTACCCTGTATGCACACATGGATTTTTCCTCTCTGAACCCTGTTCACACAGGTAATATACAGATGATCAGGTTTTTAAATACATCAGATAGGGATTGCATACATTAGTTAGGACTGCTCTGATATGGGTATACCATGAAGATTGGTAGAGCAGCTTAGTATACATTTTTTGCAAAAATTGTATCAACCAAATACCCTGTTATTTACATCTTTTACTAGCACTTGCGGATTACTGCAAAAAAAATTTTTTCAAACTGAGTGTTTTTGGTTTTACTATTCTCTTTTGTGTCTTCAGGTTTCTTGGTGGTGTGTGAACATGTTCTTACAGACTTGTTCACTGTGCAAGTAGCCCATGTGTTCCTGTTTCCATAATTGTTCTCTTGTGTCTACAAGACTGGGGAGTTCCACCACTCCTCTTGGGCTATCTGCACAAAAGCTGTTCTACCCTGTATGCACACATGGATTTTTCCTCTCTGAACCCTGTTCACACAGGTAATATACAGATGATCAGGTTTTTAAATACATCAGATAGGGATTGCATACATTAGTTAGGACTGCTCTGATATGGGTATACCGTGAAGATTGGTAGAGCAGCTTAGTATACATTTTTTGCAAAAAACGTATCAACCAAATACCCTGTTATTTACATCTTTTACTAGCACTTGCGGATTACTGCAAAATAATTTTTTTTCAAACTGAGTGTTTTTGGTTTTACTATTCTCTTTTGTGTCTTCAGGTTTCTTGGTGGTGTGTGAACATGTTCTTAGAGACTTGTTCACTGTGCAAGTAGCCCATGTGTTCCTGTTTCATTCTCCCACTCGGTAGAGCTCTGCGTGGATTCTGGGGCGGAGGGCAATTTCATGTCTTCTGCCTTCGCCCAACGCCACGCAATACCTCTGGTTATGCTAGCTCAGCCTGTGACGGTACGAGTGGTGAATGGGTCGACTCTGCCCTCACAGATAACTCACCAGACCATCCCTTTTAGTCTGTCCATGTCGCCATCTCATCAGGAGATTATTTCTCTGCTCGTCATTCCAGAGGGAATTGATGAGGTCCTGTTGGGAATACCTTGGCTACGGTACCACTCTCCTCATATCGAGTGGTCCTCAGGCAGAATTCTGGGATGGGGTGAATCTTGTGGGGGTAGGTGTCAGAGGGAATGCGTTCAGGTAGCTACAACTGAGGTACCCGCAGATCTTTCCTCTCTCCCCAAGCAGTATTGGTCGTATGCAGACGTATTCTCCAAAAAGGCGGCGGAGACCCTTCCGCCCCATCGCCCCTATGACTGTCCTATTGACCTCTTGCCTGGTGCTGAGCCTCCCCGGGGTCGAGTCTATCCGCTATCTCTCCCGGAGACGGAGGCAATGTCACAGTACATCCAGGAAAATCTGGCAAGAGGGTTCATCAGGAAGTCAGTGTCACCTGCTGGGGCAGGGTTCTTCTTCGTGCAGAAGAAGAGTGAGGAATTGCGTCCATGCATAGACTACAGGGGTCTTAACGCCATCACCGTTAAGAATAAATACCCTTTGCCTTTGATATCTGAACTGTTCGATAGGCTTCGGGGAGCAAGGGTATTTACTAAATTAGATCTGCGGGGTGCTTACAACCTGATTCGCATCCGTGAGGGGGACGAATGGAAGACGGCTTTTAACACCAGGGATGGGCACTATGAATATCTGGTGATGCCCTTTGGGCTCTGTAATGCCCCAGCCGTTTTCCAAGACTTTGTTAATGATATCTTCCGGGATATGCTTTCCACCTCGGTCGTAGTCTATCTGGATGATATTCTCATCTACTCTCCAGATATTGACTCCCACCGGAGAGATGTTTGCAAAGTCTTCGACCTCCTACGGGCAAACTCCCTCTATGCCAAGTTGGAGAAGTGTATGTTTGAGCAGGAGTCCTTACCTTTCCTAGGCTACATCATCTCAGCCCAGGGATTGGCTATGGATCCTGCCAAACTACAGGCTGTGATGGACTGGCAGGAACCCCATTCTCTTAAAGCGGTGCAGCACTTTATGGGGTTCATCAATTATTATCGCCAGTTCATTCCGCATTTCTCAACTTTGGTAGCTCCCTTGGTTGCCCTCACCAAGAAGGGGGCGAATCCCAAATTGTGGTCTGAGGAGGTCTCCAAGGCCTTTATCTCTATAAAGTCACACTTCGCTAGCGCTCCCATTCTTCATCGCCCCGATGTTGATAAGCCATTTATCATGGAGGTGGATGCCTCTTCTGTTGGTGCTGGAGCAGTCCTCTTCCAAAAGGATGCTCAAGGTCGGAAGCATCCTTGCTTCTTTTTCTCCAAGACCTTCGCACCAGCAGAGAGAAATTATTCCATCGGGGACAGGGAGTTGCTAGTCATGAAGTTGGCTTTCTCGGAGTGGAGACATCTCTTGGAGGGAGCACGTTTTCCCTTCCAAGTCTTCACAGATCACAAAAATTTGGTGTATCTGCAGACAGCTCAGCGGTTGAATTCTCGCCAGGCCAGATGGTCCTTGTTCTTCTCCCGGTTTCATTTCACCCTCCATTTCCTTTCTGGGGAGAAGAACATTCGGGACGATGCTCTCTCTCGCTCCGTTGTGTCATCTGCGGAGGAGGAGGAGGAGCCTCGGCTTATTGTCCCCACCGAGAGTTTGAGAACCGTGGCCCCGGTTTCGCTGGAGTCTGTGCCCCCGGGCAAGACTTTTGTTCCATCTAGTTTGCGACCGGAGGTTCTCTCTTGGGCGCACTCGTCCAGGGTGGGTGGACATTTTGGTACTAAAAGGACATCAGAGTTACTGGCGAGGACATACTGGTGGCCACATATGGCTCGTGATGTCGCGGAGTACGTTCGGGCGTGTGTCTCTTGCGCCAGGAACAAGACTCCTTGGCAACGGCCAGCTGATTTGCTTTATCCTCTGCCCGTGGCTGACAGGCCCTGGGAGATGGTCGGGATGGACTTTGTGGTTGGCTTACCCAAGTCTCGTAATTGCACCATTATCTGGGTGATCACCGATCATTTTTCCAAAATGGTGCATTTGGTGCCTCTTCCACGGCTACCATCTGCACGGGCGTTGGCTGTCTTGTTTATCAAGCATATCTTTCGCTTACACGGTATGCCAGACAAAATTGTCAGTGACCGGGGTCCCCAGTTTGCGTCTCGATTCTGGAGGGAGCTATGTCGTCTACTCAGTATTGAGTTAAATCTCTCTTCGGCATATCATCCCGAGACGAATGGGTTGGTAGAAAGGGCCAACCAGACCTTGGTCACATATCTGCGACATTTTGTTTCTGCCAGACAGGATGACTGGGCATCCTTGCTACCGTGGGCAGAATTTGCACTTAACAATGCCGTAGCCGACTCCACCGGTCAGACTCCATTCCTCTTACATTACGGCCAGCATCCGCGTGTTCCTGTGCCCATGCCTGTGTCTTTCGCTGATCCCAGGGTGGCAGACTGGGCTGTGGAGGCACGGGACATTTGGGATCGCACGCAGGATGCCATTCGGGCCTCCAAGGAGAGAATGAGGTCCTCCGCCGATATTCATCGGTGCCCCGCTCCGACTTTTGCCCCTGGCGACTTGGTGTGGCTCTCCGCCCGTAACATCAGGCTGCGAGTTGAGTCCACTAAGTTTGCTCCTCGCTACTTGGGTCCCTTCAAGGTTCTCGAACAGGTTAATCCTGTGGTCTACCGCCTGGCTCTTCCTCCACGCTTGGGTATCACCGACACCTTTCATGTGTCCCTCTTGAAACCCGTATACATGTCCCGGTTTTCCGAGTCATCTGCCGGGACATCGGGTTCGTCTACGGACGATTACGAGGTGAACGCTATTTTGGGGTGCAAGGTGGTACGCGGCAAAAAGTTTTATTTGGTGGATTGGAAGGGTTATGGTCCAGAGGACAGGTCTTGGGAGCCTGCTGAAAACATTCGGGCCCCACAGCTCATTGCTGCCTTCGAGCGTAGCGAGGCCCAAGGAGGGGGGGGCCCTAGGAGGGGGGGTAATGTTAGGAGTCGAGTTTCCTCTGCTGCACAGGGGGAATCTCGATCCGTCTCCGCTGCAGTCTCCCATTCTCCTCCAGCCGCAGTGGAGTCTGCTCAGCAGGGACGTCGCTCCCAGTGTCTTGCTCGCTCTCACTCTGTACAGAGAGTTACTGCTGCTTCTTCAGCTCCTGCCATTAAAGTCAGTGCTGGTCAGCGACGAGCGGACTTCCCTGGGACTAAGTCCTTGTTTGCGCACACTGAGCATGCTCAGAGCAAGATCTCCCGTTGGAGATCGAGGGTCATGTGCTCTGGCTCTGCAGCGCATTCCATTGGTCCTCTTGGCAGGTCTTGGAAGGGCAAAGTTTCTGTGGCCACTTCCTGTCCTGCAATTATATAAACTGCGCATGACCGCACGGCCATGTGCTAGTGTACAATTGAATACGTGTGTTTGTTGTGAGTGCAAGTCGTTCATTAAATACCCCTACCCTATTGTATGACTGTTCGCGTATGGAGTATGGCTGCTATCTAGCGCCCGACAAATCACTCAACGTGTCACACACGTATCAGCGTCTATTGCTGTGACTGCCAGTGCGGCGCCACGCGCCAGTAGTGCGCTTCCTGACCCACGTCTGGGTGCTTAGTGGTGCCTGCCAGCACGGCACAGTTCGCACTTCGGTGCTCTTATTATAAGAGTTGCCTAACACACCCTGTTGCGGTGTTGTGTCAGCAAGTGGTCTAATCAGACTTCAATCCTAGTTGGGGTTAAGTTCGCTGACTGCTTGCTCGCCTTCTATGTGCAGTACCGCGATCCTGTGACGCAACAGGATCGCTTCCTTCACGTTGGGTGAAGTTTAACCCACGCGAGTATACTTATGAGTACCGCCATATAGTCCGTCATTACTCAGCAACAGGTTCCATCTCTGCACGGTGGACCCCGGGCTACGAACGCACCGTACACTATCAGTCTTATTATTTGGTGCTTTCCGCTAGCCCTAACACAATGTGATTTTCTGGATTTTTTTTCTCAGTTTGTCTCCCATAGTTGAGGTCTACCTATGATGTAAATTACAGACGCCTCTCATCGTCTTAAGTGGTGGAACTTGCACTATTGCTGACTGACTAAATACTTTTTTGCCCCACTGTATACGCCCAAAAATCATGCACAGCAGAGCGCATGTTCGCTCTGTCAGCATCACTATAGTCCATGAGCCATTGGCGTATACGTCCGAACCCCGTTTTGCCACAGGACAACTATTAGCATGCAGACAGATGGGCGTATTTCCCATCTGAAAATCGCATTGCAGTGCATGGACTGGCCCAGCACCTTGCCTGGCCTGAACGTTACAGCGTGAAGTATTTCTATGCAGCTGTCAAGCTCAGGTCAGGAAACCTGATGGTTTTTCTAAGGATCACAATGTGATTCTCGCACAAGAAATATGGCCATCTGTCTTCCCCCTTAGTCATATACTATACAAATCTGGTCTCTATAGAAGAGTGGCAGGAATAAAGCTATTTTGGAAAGAAAGTCATAAATTTGCAAAAAGCCATATTAGGGAAACAGCTAGCAGGTAGAAGAAGGTGGTTTGGCCAGATGGGATCAAAGTAGAAGTTTCTGGGCTAAATGCAAAGCGCTATTTGGGGTGGAAAACTTATACTGAACATCACCCTCAAAACACCACCCCACCGTCAAACAAGGTGGTGGCAGCATCATGCTGTTGGGATGCATTTCTTCAGCAGGGACAGAGAAGCTGGTCAGAGTTGATGGGAAGAAGGATGGGCAGTCCAGGAGGAAAATATGTTAGGCCACATGAACATGTTGAATATTTGGTGAGTTTTAAACCTCAGTATTTGTAAGCCAAAAACAGGATTGGGACAGTCAGAGGAAAAGTATAATAGAAACACATGCATCAGTTATGCATAATTTACCCACTCCTGGTTTTAGCATACAAATACTGAGGTAAAAAAACTCACCAAATACTCAAAGTGTGCATGTGGACTTAGAGGCTCCAAAAGATTTGAGATGTGGGCATTGGTTCAATTTCCAGCAGGACAAAAACCCTAAGAATACTGCCGGAGCTAAAATGGAATAGTTTACTTCCAGATCTAAATCTCATTGATAATATGTGACAAGACTTGAAAATTGCTGTTCACAGACACCTTCATCCAATCTCACTGAGCCAGAGAAAGTTTGCAAAGAAGAATGGGCAAACCTTGCATCCTCTAGATGTACAAGGCTGGTAGAGACATATCCCAAAAGACTTACAGCAGTAATTGAAGCTAAAGGTAGTCCTACAAGGTATTGATTTAGAGGGACTGAATACAAATGTGCGTCAAAATTTTCAGCCATGTATTATTCCCTTTACACTTCATAAATATGTGCTACTTTATATTGGTATATCAATTAAAATCCCAATAAAATACATTTTAGTTTATGAGTGTAGAGTTAAAAAAATGTGGAAAAGTTCATGTGTATGAACACGTTATTAAGGGAATGTATATTGGATTTTATGCATAATTTATTTTTATATCAAAAGCATGGTAGCCAATCATATTGCAGTCTTTTTCTTTCCACAACAGGTTTTGAAAGTTGAAGCAGTGATGTGATTGATATGACATTACTGGATGCTATTGCTAGAACAGTTTTTATTCACAAGGTTCAATATTTTGTTCAAATTGAGCAGAGAATAGATAGTCAACATTGGACTTCATAAGTCAGATTAACTTTTATTTATAGTGGGGAAAATAAGTATTTGAAACACTGACTATTTTGCCAGTTTTTCCTCCTTCAAAGAATGGAGGGGTCTGTAATTTTTATCATAGGTACACTTTAACTGTGAAAATCAAAATCTAAAAACAAAATCCAGAAAATCACATTGCATGATTTTTGCATAACTAATTTGCATTTTATTGCATTAAATAAGTATTTGATACAATAGAAAAAAAATCTTAATATTTGGTACAGAAACCTTTGTTTGCAATTACAGAGGTCAGACGTTTCTTGTGTGGTTTCGGGGCTGTCACTGGGCAAAATAGAGTTTCAGATCCCTTCAAAGATTTTCTATTAGGTTCAAGTCTGGAGACTGGCTAGCCCACTCCAGTACATGGAAATGCTTATTACAGAGCCACTCCTTAGTAGTCCTGGCTGTGTGTTTCGGGTCACTGTCATGCTGGAAGACCCAGACACGAATCATCTTCAATGCTCTCACAGAGGGAAACAGGTTGCTGGCCAAAATCTCACGATACATGACCCCATCCATCCTCCCTTCAATATGGTGCAGTCATCCTGTCCACTATGAAGAAAAGCATCTGAAAGTATGATGTTTACCCCACCATACTTAACGGTTGGGACGGTGTCTTCTTACTCCAAGCACACCAAGTGGAGTTGACACCAAAAAGTTAAATTTTGATCTCATCTGACCACATGACCTTCTTCTATGGATACTCCAGATCAAACAGATAGTCAGTGGCAAACTTCAAATGGGCCTGGACATTTTCTGGAAGAAGTAGGGGGACCTTGCATGCTCTGCAGGATTTTAATCCATGATGGCGTAGTGTGTTACTAATGGTTATCTTTGATACTGTGGTCCCAGCTCTATTCAGGTGATTGACCAAGTCCTCATGTGTAGTTATGGGCTGATTCCTGACCTTTCTCAGAATCATCCTTATCCCACAATGTGAGGTCTTGCATAGTGCCCCAGATAGAGGAAGATTGACATTTCTAATAATTGTGCCAATAGTTGTTGCCTTTTCATCAAGCTGCTTGTCTATTGTCCTGAAACCCATCCCAGCTTTAATAATAATCTTTATTTTTTTTAATTTTTATAATAATCTTTATTTTTATATAGCGCTAACATATTCCGCAGCGCTTTACATTTTTGCACACATTATCATCACTGTCCCTGATGGGACAATCTAAATTCCCTATCATACTGATAGGGAATTTAGATTTCTCTTTGGTCTCTTTGGTCTTTGGAATGTGGGAGGAAACCGGAGTGCCCGGAGGAAACCCACGCAAACACAGAGAGAACATACAAACTCTTTGCAGATGTTGTCCTTGGCGGGGTTTGAACCCAGGACTCCAGCGCTGCAAGGCTACTGTGCTAACCACTGCGCCACCGTGCCGCCCAGCTTTGTGCAGGTCTAAGATTTTATCCCTGGTGTCATTAGACTTCTCTTTGGTCTTGGTTATGGTGGAGACGTTGGAGTGTGAATGATTGAGTGTGTGGATAGGAGCCTATTATATGTACATGTAACGAGTTAAAACAGGTGCAATTAGTGCAATTAATACAGGTAATGAGTACAAAGTAGAGGAGGGCTTCTTAAAGAAAAACTAAGTGTGTTATTGCCAGAATTCTTGCTGGTGAGCTGGTAGTCAAATAATTATTTCATTGAATTAAATTGCAATTTAATTATTTAAAAATCATTTAATGTGATTTTCTGTTTTTCATTTTTGGATTCTGTGTCTCACAGTTGAAGTGTACCTACGGTAAAAATTACAGACATTCTTTGTAGGTGGGAAAATGTGCAAAATCAGTTGTGTATCAAATACTTATTTCGCACACTGTGCCATTAATTATCTGTATAGTGGACAATGTATGTAAGGAAAGAGCTTAAGAAAGAAAGGACGCATAGGAGACAATAGGCATCAAATCCTAGATCCACGTGCCTAAGGCATTTACAGAATTTAGAAAAAAAAACTAATTTTGTACTAAAAAACATACACTATGTTAGGGTTGGCGGATGCTCTGCAATAGAACAGTGTCACTCACACACAGTTATGAAGCAGATGCTCTGTAATAGAGCTGTGTCACTCAAACACAGTAATGGCGCAGATGCTCTGCAATAGAACAGTGTCACTCACACAGAAAAAAGAAAGATATGACGCTAGACATGATCCCTGCTAACCTCATGGAGGATCGAAGCTCACTAATGTGGCAAGCTGCATACAGTGGTCATACAGTCAGCAGCCACACTCAAAACAACTCTTCTTCGGAGGTGCTGGAATTCTAGTGGCTATACACCAGCCCTAAATTTATACAAACTCCTCTCCGGTGGTGCCGGAATTTTAACAGGTTATAGTCGACCCTGAGCACATGCTGACACAGACCACACACTAGCAAAGTTTATACACCCATGAACATAAGTTGATACTAGCGCACCGGCATGTGCCACTGATAAGCTTTTATACCTTATGTTCAAGTCCAGACAGACAGAACCTTGCCTGTGGACCAATCTGACACTGCCACATCACCAGAGCAGCTGACGTCCGAGCACCAATGAGAAGGTGCCACATCATGGACATGCTCAGTAGGATGAAATCTGTACTTAGGCTCCAGAGCACAATGCTGCACATGTATACCAGTAGTCACCATAGGCTTAGCTGGAGAACCAGTAGTAACTACACATACAGCAGGAGCCTGAACAAGGCGCGGGATCGATGTCCTTGCTGAGCAGCAGCGGTCGAAGCTGAATGGGAGACTACAGAGGCAGACAAGGCTATGGATCCATCCTGAGCAGTGGGAGAATCCCAGTGCCTAACACACTATATACAGTACATAGTGGTTAGAAATCCCATGTCTTAGCTTTTTGTTCATGTAGTTATTGTATATCCTTGTTGCCCACCATATTGATTCATGTAACAACCAAATAAAAGAAGAAGCTAGCTTACACCCTCCCCTCTTCCCCTTTCATATCATCCCCTTCCCAGTGTCATTATAGAAGTCATTTTCCCAGCATTTTTGCTTTTCACTTTCACACTTTTCACTTTCACACTTGCTTTCCACTGTCAGGTGGAGCTGAGTTGTTGGCAAGATTGCGTTTGTGTGACAAAACTAAATAGCATCATGAGAGCTAACATGAGTGAAAATGAAAACTGTAACTTTACTGGAACTAGGAAAGCCTCAGACATTGCCCCGTACAACATCTACTTTAATGTCTTGGTTGGTGGCTTCCTCACCAGGAAGATTGGGGGGTTGGAGGCCAGGGTTTGCCCACCAGGTTTAGGCCTCTTCTGTGAGCCATGATGAAAAAGAAATCTTACAAACTAAAATATTAAAATAATGATAATTAAATTCAAAACACAAATTAACAGAACTTCGTGGTGGACTAAAGATAAACCTTCTGAGCTGAAAGTTCAATGTCACACTCATGGTGACATAACTGTACTATAATATGTCTCTGTGGCTCTGTACATTATCTGCGCATGCTGTTTTGACCCATTTTCTTAGAAATGATAGCCATGAGTCTTTTTGCATGGCATGACCACCAAGATGAGAATGTTACCACCACCATTTATTCTTCCACAATCAATTTTCATCTTAAAATCCAGTTTTGGAATGAATGCTCTAATGATGCACAGTTTCAATGAATCCAGTAAACAAACAGCTTTTCATTTTTTATACAGTAAATTAATGTTTATAAAAACCATAACCTCTGTAAAAACAGCAGTAGCAATTCATGTGATTTCTTTAAACTTCATAGGAACAATTTTGTGACTGTGCAGTAAGATGCAAGTTTGGCCCAGGATAAGATATGAAAACATAGCATCCAATGGAAGTCACTATTAAGAGCTCTCAGTCACGTCTATGGATAGGAAACCTTTGACGTCAACAATCTTATCAGATGTGAAGTTCACCAGCAGCTTCTTTACTCCAGACACAAAAGGGTTAATGTCTAAAGTAACCTTCATTGTCTTATCAGGCTCCAGGATGTCAAAACTAGAGAAAAGGAAAATATATATTTTTCATTAGGTCAACATCAATCATCTTGGATAAACATGCATATTATTTCAGCAGAGGAGAGTAGCCTCCAAACCCTTCTGGAGCTACTTACAGGTGCATCTCACAAAAGTAGAATATCATCAAAAAGTTAATTTATTTCAGTTCTTCAATATAAAAAGTGAAACTCATATATTATATAGAGTCATTACAAATAGAGTGATGTATTTCATGTGTTTATTTCTGTTAATGTTGATGATTATGGCTTACAGCCAATGAAAACCCAAAAGTCATTATCTCTCTAAATTAGAATACTTCATAACACACCTTGAAAAAAATGATTTTAACATCCGAAATGTTGACCTACTGAAATGATGATATTATAACTTTTTGAGATGCACCTGTACATCCAGAATGAACATAAGACTTTCACATGACAAATTGCTCCTCGCAACAGTCTTTGGGTTATCATTTTTGCCAGGTCCGATAAATATTAAATATTAAAAATTAAAAGCTGAAAAATTAGACCAAGACATTCTGGAGACATGTCCTTTTTTTCCAGTAACTTGGAAGATGAGGGTCCATACAAGTATATGAGTCCGTGAAAAACGTGCAGCACACAGATGGCATCCATATACCATCCATGTGCTGTCGTGTTTAACATTGCAAAGTATAGGAGAAACTTTGCAATTTATCTATTTATTTATCCATCTGTGAAAAACACAGACACACTAATGCACAACACTAATTGACAACGCACAATTTTTTCATGTACGTGTTTAAGGTACAATTACTGTATATAAAATATTTTAGCAGCAATTGCTACGTGTAACAAAACAGGACCAGATAGCTGATCTGGCTAGTCCTGTAACATCATGGTAGTCTTTTCTTTTTACACTAATGTTACAGTATGATATGGAATCACACAATATGGTAGGAGTACATGCTATTTCATGTACTCTCAAAATAGTGATCCCAAAAATTGAGTGAGGGATTTTTGTGAGATAAATGCATATAAAAAAATTATAAAAAAAATCGAAAAAAAACTGGCATTCCCCACATGGCTAAACCAGTCCTTTATTAATTACTAGAGAGAGATGATACAGAAGGAAAGAGAGATGACTGTTTCTTTGCCATTTCAGGCTCTGGGTGAAGCTATTGATAAAGTGAAATGGCTGTCACACTTTCATTCTGTATCCTCTATATAGTAATTAATAAAAGATTGTTTTAGACACAAGGTGAGTGACATTTTTTTCTATTTTTCTCTAATTGTAATTATCTTGGATTTGCTGAGCACTGTGCATGGCTGTAATGGGGCTGACAGAGTAAAAATTCTTGAAGGCATATGCACATTTAACCTCTGTATACTTTATACTTGCTTCATTTAGTAGTGCCAGTCTATCTCTTGTGCTTGCAATGAATGATCACAGGTAGCAAATTGCGCTCGCATTTGTGATGTTTAAGCAAATGTTTATTTCTGTACTTGTGCTGTCTGTTTGTAAACCTGAACAGCAAATGAACCAATGTTATTCAATATTCGAAGGTGCAGGTCTGGTTGGCCTGTTGAAGGGGTCAGAAGGCAGAATGCCCATGGAACTGTTGGCACTGTGAAATGGTGCAACGTGTTTGGGAGTAAGCAGGCTAATTCCAGAAGTTCTAGCTGCAGGTGTGCAACTGAAGCCCCTGTTTCTTCTCCCAGATGGAAAGTGTTTTAAAGTAAGAACTCCAGATCAAGAGCTGGGTTTACTACGTTAGTTTTTCTTGGCGATGTCTCCGAGCATGAGTCTGCATCAGAGAAAGATGGCCAGATGTCATCGGGCAGCAATGAACGTAGCGGTCATTGTCTAGGAGGACATGCAATGGCTGTTGCGAAGGTCCATCATAGTCAGCCTGGTAAGACACATGATTTGCTTGCACCTTGTATGAATGTTTTGAATGTTTGTTCTGATGTGGAAGTCGATGACCGTGATATGGTAGATTCGAGTTTTGGTGATAGTGGTAATGTGAGAACTACTGATGTGCAGCAGAATTTGTGAGGATTCTTAGGGGTTTGTTTGCCCCAGTGGCAGAGTCAGAACAAAGTAGTGTTTGATAAGGTGGTGTTTCCACGGATGGGCGGCCGCCTCAAAGGATCCTCCTGCAAGTGTTAGCTTTACTCCCGCGATCACTAGGACTAGGGGACAATCAATGTATGGTGTTCATGGTGTAGGCTGTTATGACCTGGTGGTTAAGAGGCCACACTGATATGACCTGGTGGCTAAAACACAACATGGAGCGAGCTCTGAGAAGGTGGTATCTCTACTGAACGCAGTCCCTAATCCTAACAACAACACTAGAAATAGCCATGGGATGTTCCTGACTCTCCCTAGACACCTCTTCACAGCCTAAGAAATAACTACCCCTAAAGAAGGAAATAGAAAGCTATCTTGCCTCAGAGAAAACCCCCAAAAGGAAAGATAGCCCCCCACAAATATTGACTGTGAATGGAGAGGGAAATGACGTACACAGAAATGAAATCAGAATTCAGCAAAGGAGGCCAATACTAAACTAGATAGACAGAGAGAAAAGGATACTGTGCGGTCAGTATAAAAACTACAAAATCCATGCAGAGTTTACAAAAATGAACTCCACACTGACTCACGGTGTGGAGGGGCAAATCTGCTTTCCCAGAGCTTCCAGCTAGCCAGAATAACACATAGTGACAAGCTGGACAAAAAGAGACATATTTGCAAAGCAATAGAGTCCAAACAAATGGACAAACAAAACTAGCAAAAACTTATCTTTTGCAGACAAGGACTGGCCATATGAGAATTCCAAGGAAAGAACCAAATCCAACCAAGAACATTGACAGCAGGCATGGACTAAAGCCCAGAGCAGGTTTAAATAACAAACCCAGGCAAGGCGATAGTGAAGGCAGCTGCTACAGCTACCTAAAGGAGCAGCAGTTCCACTCGAAACCACCAGAGGGAGCCCAAGGGCAGAACTCACAAAAATACCATTAGCAACCACAGGAGGGAGCTCTAGAACGGAATTCACAACAGTAGGCTTTCAATTGAAGGAAGAAGTTTGTGATAAAATCTGGAAGCATGAATTTGTCGAGATTTTTTCCTTATTGCCACTTAATAAATTCAATCTTTACAGGGTTAAGCCAGATGAAAGTAAGAAATATAAGTAGGAACAGATGCGTCATTAACTTATTCCCCTGACTTTTCTAAATTATTGTATTAGCTAGTGCTATCAGTGAGAAAGTGCCTGACAATTGTGCAGTATTGTTTTGTGACTTGGCTCTATTGGGGAGGTTAACTGGATTTATGATCGTACAGGTAGCTGCACTTTGATAAGAAATTCAGGCAAATGAAAGCGGTGCGACCAGGTTTGCGTTAGGACCACAAGGATATTAACTTGTGGTTGTGCCTCAAATTTATCTTTACAGTCCTTTCCCAGGAGCTCTGGGGATGCCACCAGCACGGCAGCATCCTCAGCAGGTACACGGAAAGGGTTGTGTTGGCAATTTAATGATAAGAAGTGCTCTTTTGCATCATCTGGCCAGTTTGAGAATAAAGGCTGTGTATGCAGGGGGTCCCAAAGCCACCCCAAGTGTTTTAACATAGTAAAGGAAAAGTTAAATGAGTCTTCAAAAAAAAGGCACGACTCCAGTGAGAATAGATCAGATGCTACAGTTTCTAAGTAGATATCTCGATACCTTGTTGAGTGACAGTTTTAGTTTTGGCATTAAGATTCTCTCTTTTGTTGGACCATGTACTATTCAGATGAACAATTTGTGGTCAGACAGTATTCATGGGGATGTTGTTGGTATAAGTGGCAGAAGGCAGAATGGATGGATCTTTTGCTACCCCTCCTTCTCCTTACTTATGTGTTTCCATTTTGGGTGCAAGATTGGCAGTTGGTACTTGGCAAGATATCGATCCTATGTTGGACCACACCTGCTATAAGTGGGGATGTTCATGGATGGTGTTTCCTGTCAGGCTTACACTGCTTTTCTATTTCAGTTTACTCCCTTTTTGTATTTCATGAATCTCCTTTTGATCAGGGTGTTAGGACACTCTTATCTTTATTGAGGTTCTCTTCTGGCTGAAGCTAAATCGGTGGAACACCAATTGGGTCTCTCCAGAGATGTTGCATCGGTACTATGGATCAATATCAGGGGCATGCATTGGAACAAGGTAATGCCTAAATTACATTTTCATATTGCAAGGGATAGAATATCTGATATTCTTGTAATACACATAGGTGTGAATTATTTGGGTTTTAGAGCTTCAGAGCTTTGAGAGATTTGATCCGTGACATCAAGAAAGACTGCCTTAGGCTATTGACAAGACAAAACGTGAGCACTACTGAGAAGGGTGCGCAGGCAGGTTCCCACACCGTCCATATAGATAAGAAGAACCCAACAGTCAACTTAAGTTTATGATGCACTTAATTTATTCGTAGTACCAATAGACGTTTTGGTCACAGGGGACCTTCATCAGTTACGTACTAACGTAGTTGATAGAAATACGTGAGGCTTAATCATAAATCCGTAGCCGCATGCTCTGATTATTTAGAGTTAACCATCCATCTAGCCAGATGGAGGAAAAAACTGTGCTTAGTGGTGAGGAGGTCCAGTGTAAGATATCCAGTGTAAGTGCATCATAAAGTTGAATGCCGGGTTCTTCTTATCTATATGCCTTGGGCTATTGTCCTCCACCTGGGTCTGATACGTGTTTGGTCTTATATTGTTTCGTGTTTTACGTGGAAACATAGACAAGATGAATAATTCGTGTATCAAAGTTAACTGGGAGGTTTCTCATTTCATTGCGCACCATGGTGGGATTATGGCAAGGCACCGTGATTTAGAAGCACCTTCTCAGGAATTTTTGAGGTTGTATTCCACTCATTTCAACCTGGTTAGTATAGATATTTGGGCCTTGGCATTAATGTAAGGTGTTGAGAAGGCTTTGTATTTGTGGTGGGACTCATATGCATAAGGGGTCATGTGTGCTCGCTGTGGCAGAAATGTCAAGGGGGCTATGAAGGAGTTGGATTGCAGTGAAGTAGAGGGGAAACCCTGTGCAGGGATGGGTCACCCACATGTAGTGCAATGTTATTACAAAAACGGTAAGCAGGTCCCTACTGTACCAGCCAGTGCTGTGCAGCTAATGAAGTGTGGAGGAGCTGATTGTTGCAAAAATCCTCCCCCTCTCCTTTTCAGGTGGTTATGCTCTTTATTAGTGTTGAGCATTCCGATACCGCAAGTATCGGGTATCGGCCGATGCTTGCGGTATCGGAATTCCGATACCGAATTCCGATACTTCCCGCGTATCGGATACCGGAATCGGAAGTTCCCAGAATTCAAACTGCACGCAGCAGCCAATGAGGAATGAATGGAAGTGTGGGCACATCCTGTTTAGCATGGTGGGCATGTAAGTACTGGCAAGGCTGTGATTGGCTGCTGAAATGATGTCACTCTGCACTATAAAAAACGCTGCCGCCATTTTGCGCTCAGTCTGCTGTGATTTCAGTTAGGGACAGGACGCTGTGTTCTAACTGAGGGCCAGTTGAGATAGCTAATTGCTTTATTTTGCTTTTCCAAGGCTAATTTAGCAAACGCTGTGTTCACTGTTCAGTTCACTTTGCTCTTGCCTTGCAGCGCTGTTTTAACAGCGTTCTGCAAGGTCTCTGTGTGTGTGTGTGTGTGTGTGTGTGCAGCTCACTCTGTAGTCTGTGTGCAGCCATATACCAGGTTGTATTCAGCTCAGGGGGGGTTCACACTGCCTCACACAGTTCTATCCATTGTCCTTTTTTGCTCATAGTGCAGCCTGCTGCACATTTTTTCTAAAATTTCCTATTAGTGTCTTTCCACCCGTGTCCAGCAAAATAGTGGAAAAACACTAGATAGGATAACCTAGAGGAGGGTTTTTGGGCCTTGCAGCGCCGTTTACGGCTGTCTGCACGGTCTCCGTGTGAGCGCAGCTCGCCCTGTAGTCTGTGTGCAGCCACAGCCCGTTGTATTCAGCTCAGGGTTTGTCACTGCCTCATACCGTTAAATAACTTGTCCTTTTTTTTTCAACTAGTGCAGCCTGTTGAAAATTTTGTAAACAATTTCCTATTAGTGTCTTTCCACCCGTCTCCAGCAAAATAGTGGAAAAACACTAGATAGGATAACCTAGAGGAGGGTTTTTGGGCCTTGCAGCGCCGTTTACGGCTGTCTGCACGGTCTCCGTGTGAGTTAAACTCGCTCTGTAGCCCGATCTGCACAAAAAAAAAAGTAAAGTTCACCAAACACCACTTAACACTTGTGTAGGCCACATTTTATCAATAATAAAGTCTAGTCCACACTTTACAACATTAGTGTTTCTTACACCTGTTAGGAGGAGCATTTTAGGAATAAGCACACTAAGGCCTTAGTACTTTTCTGCTTATCTTTATCTGTCAACCAAGATGAAGAGGGCAGGGAGTAAGGGTCGTGGGCGTGGGCGTGGAGCAGGGAGAGGAGCAGGGAGAGGACGTGGTGATTCTGTGCCTGCTGCGGGCACCGGTGACTCATCATCACCCAGTTTCAGCAGGGAACAGTCCTTCATGCGCAGCTTTGTCGGAGAGCGCCGTGCACCGCTGCTGCGTGAAGATCAAATTGAAGCCGTTGTCGGATGGATGGCAGCTAACGCATCGACTTCAATTAGTGCCACATCCTCTCAGGCACAGACCACTGGAGAGCAGCCATCTGTCTCTTCACCACCTGCCAAATTGGCCAGGCAGTCAGAGAGCCCAGGACAGGAGCCGTCTCTACTTCTGTTCTCTGAATCTCTTGGCTTGGAAACAGGGGGCCAGCCAAGCAGTATTGGAGAAATGGAAGAAGAGGCAGTGTGCAGTGATGCCCAACAGCTTTGTCTCTCTGACTCTGAAGAGGCGGGTGGGTCAGTGCCTGCTGTGACCACAGCGCAGTACGCATCTGATGATGAAACTCAGGTGCCGCTTTCTGGTGCGTACTGTGCTGCCGAGACTTCCCAGGAGGAGCAGTTGGTGGCAGAGGGTAGTGGAGATGATGAGGTCCTTGACCCATCGTGGCGTGAGGAACAGGAAGGTGGTGGGAGCAGCTCAGAGGAAGAGATTCCCCTAACGGGCCAAAGAGGGAGAGGGAGGGGGAAGACTGCGGAGCCTGTAGCCTCCACTTTGGACCCGTTAGGAGCCTGTCTCTTTCAAAAGCCAAAAAGGGCGCTCCCAAGACTTGCAGTGCCTGGTCCTTTTTTGACACAGTTGCAAATGACATTTGTTTTGTCAAATGCAAGCTGTGTCATCAGAAAGTCAAAAGAGGTAAAAGTGTCAGCAACCTCAATACCACAAATATGTGGAAACATGTGCGGAACAGGCACGCGGTGGAGTTACAAAAACACACTGAAGACCTAGGCCAACCAACAGCGGCAGCTACCACCTCTTCAGTTCGTGTTGCCTCTTCCTCCAGCTCACGCACAGCTGGTTTGGCGTCCTCCCAGGATCGCCATGGAAGAACCTCTGGCACTGTTGTCCAGAGACCTAGTGTAATTCCACCCACAGCACCACATTCCCAGTCATCCTCACACTCCCAGCCTAGTCTACAGCCATCGGTAGTACAGGCATGGGAGAAAAGGCGGGCATTCTTGGCAAACCACCCCCGAGCACAGGCTCTGAATGCAGGCATTGCCAAACTTCTGTCGCTGGAAATGCTCTCATTCAGGCTGGTGGAGACTGACAGCTTCCGTGACTTGATGGCACTGGCAGTTCCACAGTACAAGGTGCCCAGCCGCTTTTACTTCAGCAGGCAAGCCGTCCCTGCCCTGCACAAGCATGTGGAGGGACAAATAAAACACGCGCTACTGAACACCGTCAGTAGCAAGGTCCACCTCACAACCGATGCGTGGACCAGTCAACATGGACAGGGGCGATACCTTTCCGTCACTGCCCATTGGGTTAATGTTGTTGAGCCGGGTACAGACCGTGCGAGTGGCGCAGGACGTGTCCTGCCCACTCCAAGGATTGCAGGAATCCAGTCTGTACGCATTGACTCCTCCTCTTACACCTGTTCCTCAGATTCATCGCTGCAGGATCCGTCACAGTCCACCTCCACATGGACCCGTGAACGTTTACCTGTTACGACTGACATGAGCACAGCCGTGGCCAAACGTTAGCAGGCCGTCTTGAAATTAGTTTCTTTGGGGAATCGAAGCCACACAGCGCAGGAGCTCTGGAATGCCCTAAAGCAGGAGAGCGATGTGTGGTTTGTGCCAGCGAATCTCCAGCCAGGCATGGTAGTGTGTGACAATGGCTGAAATCTGGTGGCAGCTTTAGGCCTTGGCAACCTCACTCACATCCCATGTCTGGCACATGTGCTCAATTTGGTTGAGCAGAGTTTTCTGAGGGACTATCCGGATCTTGATGCACTTCTGCACAAGGCCCGCCTAGAGTGTGCTCACTTGCGGCATTCCAGCTTGGCAAGATCCCGCATTGCTGCTCTGCAGTGTCGGTTTCGCCTTCCTGAACATCGCATCATATGTGACCTACCTACCAGGTGGAATTCCACGTTACATATGTTGGAGCGGTTGTGTGAGCAGCAGCAAGCAGTAATGGAGTACCAGCTGCATCAGGCGCAAAAAAGTCGCAGTCAGTGCCGCTCAGACTTCACAACCACAGAGTGGGCCAATATGAAGGACGTCTGTCAGGTTTTGCTTCCTTTCGATTATTCCACGCGGATGGCAAGTGCAGATGATGCACTAGTCAGCATGATTGTCCCCCTTATCTGCTTGCTTCAAGAAACCCTGCAAGGGATAAGGGATGATGTGGAAGAGGTGGAGGATGAGGAGTCACCTTTTCCATCAGCTTCTGGGCAGTCAGCGCCACATGGTTCCTCACAAAGGGGTCGGCAGGGGACCCTTTGTGAGGAGGATGAGGAGGAGTCAATGGACGAGGAAGAGCTACGTCCAGAGGAGGGAGTTACACCATTGTCCAGTGGTCAGTGTGTACAGCGAGGGTGGGGTGATGAAGAGCGGGCAGAGATCATGTCTCAAGCAGGGGACAGCGTTTCTGGGCCAGTTGGCAGTCTGCAGCACATGGTTGATTTCATGTTGCAGTGCCTGAGAGACGACCGCCGCATCGACCACATTCTCAACGTGCCTGATTATTGGGTGTACGCCCTCCTCGATCCTCGCTACCGTGACAATGTCCAAAACCTCATCCCGGCGTTGACACGGGAGCGTAAAATGCGGGAGTACCACGACACACTGGTGAATTCCATCATCTTCTCCAGTCCAACTGAGAGGAGTGCTGCTAGTGCTTTACAAAGCAGCTCAGTGCGTCGAGGCAGTGGAGGAGGAGGCTCTGCACAAAGAGGGAGCAGAAACAGTGCCTCTGCCCAAGGCAAGCCCAGTATGGCACAACTGTGGAAAACTTTTGTGTGCCCGCCCCAAATGTCTACACCATCACAGGCGGCTCCAGTCAGCAGGAGGCAACGGTTCCGTCAGATGGTGACAGACTACATGGCTTGCCCTCTTAGTGTACTCCCAGACGGCTCTTCCCCGTTCAGGTTTTGGGTCTCTAAGCTGGATACATGGCCAGAGCTAAGCCAGTATGCATTGGAGGTGCTGGCTTGCCCCGTGGCTAGTGTCTTATCGGAACGTGTCTTTAGTGCCGCAGGTGGTGTACTAACAGACCGTCGCATGCGACTATCCTCCGATAACGTTGACCGGCTTACTTTCCTGAAAATGAACCAGGCCTGGATCTCGCAGGAATTTGCCACTCCTCTGCCTGATTAAGTAATTGGGTGTCATCCAGGTCTCCTGATGAGTTCATCTTTCTACCACCTGAACTGCTATTCTTGGGCTCCAACACCGCCAGTTGCGGCTCAGAAGTGCAGGCTGCACAGTCAAAACATACGACCCAGTGTTATTGGGTTTCAGTAACGTCAGCTGATCCCCAGCTGTGTAGCCGGCAATGTGTCCTGCGACCGCCACGCTGGCACAACAACCTAAATGTAAGGGAACCTGTCCCCCCCCCTCGGCGTTTGTTACTGAAAGAGCCATCTTGTGCAGCAGTAATGTTGCACAAGGAAAAGGTAGCTCTTTTATTTTAGCTCCTTGCACACGCAGAACTTAACACTTATAAAATGTGTTCACTGATACCGTTATACCGTCCCGGAGCTGGGACTTTCCTTCATAATGTGACGCAGCACAGGCGTCATTCCTACCCCCTTGGACCATGCGCTGCCTCCTCAGCGTTGTTTTAAGCTGTCACGGAGCCTGCGCTGTTCTGTTATCCCTTGGCCATGGCCAGTTTGCGCTGCCTGTCTTCTGACATAATTTGGTGTCAGGATGGCTGCGCCTGTGCGCCCGCGCTGCCCGAGAACCCGCCTCGCAGTGTCTTCTGATTGAATCACACTGCGAGCCTGGGATCCATGGGCATGCGCAGTGCATATCTTCACCTCGGGCTCTCGCCCATCTCCCTCCGCCTTCTTTAGACTGTGCGCCGTCAGCTGATCCCTAATAGCATGCCACGGCCGTGACGCCGCACAGTCTGAAGAAGAGGGAAGGAGGGGAGTGAGAGTCGAGGATATGCACTGTGCATGCCCATGGATCCAAGGCCCGCAGTGGGATTACATTAGACGACACTGCGAGGTGAGATCTGGAGCAGCGTGGACGCACAGGCACTGACAGCCTGACACCAAATTATGTCAGAAGACAGGCAGCGCTAATTGGGCATGGCCAAGGGATAACAGAACAGCGCAGGCTCCGTGACAGCTTAAAACAACTCTGAGGAGGCAGCGCACGGCACCAAGGGGATAGGAATGACAGCTGTGCTGCGTCCCATTACGAAGGAAATTCCCACCTCCGGGACGGTTTTACGGTATAAGGTGACACATTTTTAGTGTTTACTTCTGTGTTTGCAAGGAGCATAATTAAAAGAGCAACCTTTTCCTTTTGCATCCTTAGTGCTGCACAAGATGGCTCTTTCAGCTACAAACATCTTGGGGGGGGTTAAAGGTTCCCTTTCAACTTGCTCCAATCAGGCTTCGGCCTACACTCTGTTCCTCTGCTCCTCCTGCTGTCCCTGGGCTCTAACACCGCCAGTTGGTGCCTGGAAGTGCTGTCTGCACAGTCAACAGTCGCTCCTCTGTTATTGGGGTTCAGTAACGTCAGTTGATCCCCAGCTGTGTGTGCGGCAATACCTCCAATCTGCTCCTCCTGCTGTCCCTGGGCTCTAACACCGCCAGTTGGTGCCTGGAAGTGCTGTCTGCACAGTCAACAGTCGCTCCTCTGTTATTGGGGTTCAGTAACATCAGCTGATCCCCAGCTGTGTATCCGGCAACGTGTCATGCGACCGCCACGCTGGCACAACTAAAATGTAAGGGGACCTGTCCCCCCCCCTAGGCGTTTGTTACTGAAAGAGCCACCTTGTGCAGCCCTAATACTGCACAAGGAAAAGGTCGCTCTTGAAATTATGCTCCTTGGAAACGCTGAACTACACACTCATGTAATGTGTCCCCTCACACCGTCCAACCGTCCCGGAGGTGGGACTTTCCTTTGTAATGTGACGCAGCACAGCCGTCATTGCTACCCTCTTGGCACCGTGCGCTGCCTCCTTAGCGTTGAGTGATTCCATCATGGACCCTGCGCTGTTATGTTATCCCTTGGCCATGCACAGTTTGCGCTTCCCGTCCTCTGACATCATTTGTTGTCGTCCTGGCTGCGCCTGTGCGTCCACGCTGCCCGAAATGCCACCTCGCAGTGTCATCTAATGTGATCCCACAGTGGGCCTGGTATCCATGGCCATGCGCAGTGCATATACTAGCCTCTCACTCCCCTTCTTCACGCTTCTTCAGACTAGGTGGCGTCAGCTGATCCCTAATAGCATGCCACGGCCGTGACGCCGCACAGTCTGAAGAAGCAGGAAGGAGGTGAGTGAGAGGCGATGATATGCACTGCGCATGCCCATGGATCCCTGGCCCGCAGTGGGATTACATTAGATGACACTGCGAGGTTGTATCTCGGGCAGCTTTGACGCACAGGCACTGCCAGCCTGACACCTAAATGATGTCAGAAGACGGGCACCGCTAACTGTGCATGGCCAAGGGATAAAATTACAGCGCGGGCTCCGTGACAGAACCAAACAACGTTAAGGAGGTGGCGCACGGCACCAAGGGGGTTGGAATGACGGCTGTGCTGTGTCACATTACAAAGGAAAGTCCCACTTCCGTGACAGTTTGACGGTGTGAGGGGACACATTATATGAGTGTGTACTTCAGCGTTTGCAAGGAGCATAATTTTAGGAGCCACCATTTTCCATGTGCAGTATTACTGCTGTACAAGATGGCTCTTTCAGCAACAAATGCCTGGGGGGGGGGGAGTTAAAGGTTCCCTTTCAACTTGCTCCACTGCAGGATTCGGCCTACACTCTGCTCCTCTTTGATTCCCTGGGTTTCAACACTGTCAGTTGCCACCTGGAAGTGTTGTCTACACAGAAAAAACACTAGCTGATGTGTTAGTGGGGTTCAGCACCGCCAGCTGTTCCCCTGCTGTGTAGTCGGCAACGTGTCCAGCACAAGCCACGCTGGCACAACAGAACAAAAGCTGCCACCAGTGCAGGCTTCGGCCTACACTCTGCTCCTCTCCTCCTCCTGCTGACCCTGGGCTCTAACACCGCATGTTTTTGCCCGGAACTGCTAGCTGCACAGAGAAAAACACCAGCCAATGTGTTAGTGGGGTTCAGCACCGCCAGCTGTTCCCCTGCTGTATAGCCGGCAACGTGACCTGCAAACGCCACGCAGGCACATGAACTGAAATTAAAGGGACCCTGCCACCCACCCCAAGGTGTTTCTATGTATAACAGCCACCTTGTACAGCAGTAATGCTGTATTTGTACAAGGTGGCTGACTTTTTCTCCTTGCCAACGTGGAACTCAACACGTACAAAATGTGTCTCATTGAGACCATTCCACTGTCCCTGAGGTGTGACTTTCCTTTCTAATGGTACGCAGCACCACCCTGACATCATTAGTTGGCTGCCTGCGCCTGTGCGTCCGCCCTGCTAGAAACAACGCCCCTCGGTGTCTTATTTATTTTGTCAGCGAGGGTGTGGTTTATGGGCACGAGCAGTGCATATGTTCGCCTGTCGTCACTCATCTCCTTCCGCCTTCTTCAGACTGCGGCCTCATGGCCGCGGCATGCGAGAAGGGATCAGCAGAGGCCGCCCAGTCTGAAGCAGGTGTAAGGACGTGTGTGAGCGGCGAAAATATTTACTGCTCAAGGCCACGAATCCCAGCACCGCAGTGTGACTTTATGAAAAGGCACTGTGGGTCTGGGATTTATGGCCATCGTCAACCGCACCGGCCAACATGAAATGAGGTCAGAAGACAGGCAGCACTAACAGCGCATGGCCAAGGGATAACAAGAGCGCAGACTCCTGTACAGCAAATAACAATGCTCAGGAAGCTGCGCCCATGCACCAAGGTGTTATTTGGGACACCTGTGCTGCGTCTCCTTAAAAAGACAAATCACGCCTCCACTACAGTTTGACTGTATAATGGGCTAAATTGTGTACGTGTTTCATTCAGCGTGTGCAAGTAGACAAATTAATAGAGCAAACTTTGACTTGTGCAGCATTAATGCTGCACAAGGTGTGGCTCTTGTACTTTGTAACACCTGAGGGGGGGTTAAAGGTTACCTTTGAAATTGGTTCAACTAGGCTTCGGCCTACACTCTGCTCCTCTCCTCCTCCTGCTACCCCTGGGCTCTAACACTGCTAGTTTTTGCCCAGAAGTGCTAGCTGCACAGAGAAAAACATCCGCCATTGTGTCAGTGGGGTTCAGCAACGCCAGCTGTTCCCCCACTGTGTAGCCGGCAAAGTGTCCTGCAAACGCAACGCAGACACAAAGCTGCCTCCAGTGCAGGCTTTGGCCTACACTCTGCTCCCCCTGCTTACCCTTTGCTCCAACACCGCTAGTTGGGGCTGTAGGAAGACAATCTTTAATAGGCAACGCATCCTGGTTCCAGCACCGTCAGCTGTTTCCGGGTAGTGTCAAGCTCACTGAGACGCCTATGCTTGCCCCGTCATGTTGCGGTCGGGTTAGCCAACTCCAGGGTGCCTCCAGTTTAGGAGCTTCCTATGTGGGCTGCGTGAATTGGTAGTCAAGGCTGGTTCTGTAGTGCCAGTAGGCCAAGCTCCCCCTGTAGGACTGTTGGGGTTCGGTAACTGCGGCTGCCTCGCGGCCTAGCTGTTCTCTCCTCTCCTGTGGACCTTCTGGTCCACATCCTGGTTCCAGCACCGTCAGCTGGTTCCAGGCCGAGCCTTTGGCTTAGGTGCCTCCTCCTGGGTATCCGAGTTCCGCCAACGTCAGGCGGTCCTTGGTAGTGCTTTTAAGCGCGGGCACCTACAGCTTACTAACCGGGTTCCTGCACTGTCAGCTGGTCCTCGGTCGTGCCATTGGCTCTTGCACACTGGGGCGACGCATCCGGGTTCCAGCACCGCCAGCTGGTTCTCGGCAGTGTTTTTGTCACGGGTACTCCCTCGTGCCCAGCCTGGTTCCAGCACCGTCAGCTGTTTCCGGGTTGTGTCAAGCTCACTAAGACGCCTATGCTTGCCCCGTCGTGTTGCGGTCGGGTTAGCCAACTCCAGGGTGCCTCCAGTTTAGGAGCTTCCTATGTGGGCTGCGTGAATTGGTAGTCAAGGCTGGTTCTGTAGTGCCAGTAGGCCAAGCTTCCCCTGTAGGACTGTTGGGGTTTGGTAACTGCGGCTGCCTCGCGGCCTAGCTGTTCTCTCCTCTCCTGTGGACCTTCTGGTCCACATCCTGGTTCCAGCACCGTCAGCTGGTTCCAGGCCGAGCCTTTGGCTTAGGCGCCTCCTCCTGGGTATCCGAGTTCCGCCAACGTCTGGCGGTCCTTGGTAGTGCTTTTAAGCGCGGGCACCTACAGCTTAGTAACCGGGTTCCAGCACCGTCAGCTGGTCCTCGGTCGTGCCATTGGCTCTTGCACACTGGGGCGACGCATCCGGGTTCCAGCACCACCAGCTGGTTCTCGGCAGTGTTTTTGTCACGGGTACTCCCTCGTGCCCAGCCTGGTTCCAGCACCGTCAGCTGTTTCCGGGTTGTGTCAAGCTCACTGAGACGCCTATGCTTGCCCCGTCGTGTTGCGGTCGGGTTAGCCAACTCCAGGGTGCCTCCAGTTTAGGAGCTTCCTATGTGGGCTGCGTGAATTGGTAGTCAAGGCTGGTTCTGTAGTGCCAGTAGGCCAAGCTCCCCCTGTAGGACTGTTGGGGTTCGGTAACTGCGGCTGCCTCGCGGCCTAGCTGTTCTCTCCTCTCCTGTGGACCTTCTGGTCCACATCCTGGTTCCAGCACCGTCAGATGGTTCCAGGCCGAGCCTTTGGCTTAGGTGCCTCCTCCTGGGTATCCGAGTTCCGCCAACGTCTGGCGGTCCTTGGTAGTGCTTTTAAGCGCTGGCACCTACAGCTTAGTAACCGGGTTCCAGCACCGTCAGCTGGTCCTCGGTCGTGCCATTGGCTCTTGCACACTGGGGCGACGCATCCGGGTTCCAGCACCGCCAGCTGGTTCTCGGCAGTGTTTTTGTCACGGGTACTCCCTCGTGCCCAGCCTGCTTCCAGCACCGTCAGCTGTTTCCGGGTTGTGTCAAGCTCACTGAGACGCCTATGCTTGCCCCGTCATGTTGCGGTCGGGTTAGCCTACTCCAGGGTGCCTCCAGTTTAGGAGCTTCCTATGTGGGCTGCGTGAATTGGTAGTCAAGGCTGGTTCTGTAGTGCCAGTAGGCCAAGCTCCCCCTGTAGGACTGTTGGGGTTCGGTAACTGCGGCTGCCTCGCGGCCTAGCTGTCCTCTCCTCTCCTGTGGACCTTCTGGTTCACATCCTGGTTCCAGCACCGTCAGCTGGTTCCAGGCCGAGCCTTTGGCTTAGGTGCCTCCTCCTGGGTATCCGAGTTCCGCCAACGTCAGGCGGTCCTTGGTAGTGCTTTTAAGCGCGGGCACCTACAGCTTAGTAACCGGGTTCCAGCACCGTCAGCTGGTCCTCGGTCGTGCCATTGGCTCTTGCACACTGTGGCGACGCATCCGGGTTCCAGCACCGCCAGCTGGTTCTCGGCAGTGTTTTTGTCACGGGTACTTCCTCGTGCCCAGCCTGCTTCCAGCACCGTCAGCTGTTTCCAGGTTGTGTCAAGCTCACTGAGACGCCTATGCTTGCCCCGTCGTGTTGCGGTCGGGTTAGCCTACTCCAGGGTGCCTCCAGTTTAGGAGCTTCCTATGTGGGCTGCGTGAATTGGTAGTCAAGGCTGGTTCTGTAGTGCCAGTAGGCCAAGCTCCCCCTGTAGGACTGTTGGCGTTCGGTAACTGTGGCTGCCTCGCGGACTAGCTGTTCTCTCCTCTCCTGTGGACCTTCTGGTCCACATCCTGGTTCCAGCACCGTCAGCTGGTTCTCGGCAGTGTCTTTTGCTCTTGTACCTTCTGCTCCCCATCCTGGTTCCAGTACCGTCAGCTGGTTCCGGGCAGAGCCTTTGGCTTAGGTGCCTCCTTCTGGGTATCCAAGTTCCACCAACGTCAGGTGGTCCTTGGTAGTGCTTTCAGGCATGGGTACCTCCTGCTTAGTAACCGGGTTCCAGTAACGTCAGCTGGTCCTCGGTAGTTCCATTGGCTCTTGGACCTTCTGCTACCCATCCTGGTTCCAGTAACGTCAGCTGGTTCCGGGCAGAGCCTTTTGCTTAGGTGCCTCCTTCTGGGTATCCGAGTTCCGCCAACGTCAGGCGGTCCTTGGTAGTGCTTTTTAGCACGGGTACCTCCTGCTTAATAACCGGGTTCCAGTAACGTCAGCTGGTCCTCGGTAGTTCCATAGGCTCTTGAACCTTCGGGTAGCCATCCGAGTTCCAGTTCCATCAGCTGGTTCTTGGCATTTTCTCAGCCTTCTTGTACCTTCTGCTACATTTCCAAGTTGAAGACCCTAAAGTCGACGACCCGGAAGACCACCCCGATGACGACGACGACGGCGTAGACGCCGCCGGCGTAGACGACGACCCTGGAGACGACGACCCTGGAGACGACGACATGGAAGACCGAGAAGCAGAAGAACAAGAGGCTGCAGAACAAAGAGCAAAAGAACATTAAGCATAACACTTAATATCAGAGCAAAAGATATTATCTAAATTATATGCAGAAGAAGACTAAGCAGTGTATGGGGGTGAGTCCGTTCCTCCTCGTGGTGCCCCTGGATAAAGCCTGATGCTGCAGGCCAAACTGAACGCGGACAAATGTAAGTTTTGTGACTGGCAGAACGGAAGGTGTAATCTTCAAACTTTTATAGATAACAACTACGGGAATGCCTGTCACAAATGAGAATATGATGAAGAAGTAGAATAGGAAGAATAATAATAGTTGAATAAAATTAATATGAAGAATGTAATAAAAAAAAAAAAATAGGTAGAAGATGAAGAAGAAGATGAATAAGGTGAAGAAGTTGATGTCAAAGATGCTGATGATGAAGAAGATGAAAGTGTGGGAAAAGTAAAAAAAAAGAAGGGGAAGGGCGTGGAATAGTGAAACATCAATATCTGACAAAATTTAAAAAAAATTACATAGTCAGTGTGATGTCTTAATTTGTTTAGGTATGGGGATGGCGAACTGGTAGGTCTTGGGATTTTATAAGGTTAGGCCGATAGTCACACATTCCTGGAATCATGTAGGCGAAATGTGTAGGTGTAGCAAAACTTTTGTCCATGTTTTGTAGTTTTCTTTTATTTGATTCATTCATTTCATGTATAAAGGTGTGAAAAAGCTGCCAAGACATGGTCACGACTATGGAGGAGCCATGTTGCGGCCCAAAATTGCAGTCGAAATTAGCGGATATGGTTCTTTGACTAGCTACAAGCAATCCCTTGATATTGAGAGTAAAACAGCAATTTTTCTGATAAGTCCAGCAATTATTTGGCTAGCAATTAGCTGCTATGGCTGTTTGCCACTTATGACATTATCAGTATAACATCCTGTTACAAAGTTTTTACGTTAAGAGACTAAATTGGAATTTCTATTTTTCATTTTGGATGTAAAACAGGTGTCATATTAATGTAAAAATTATACATGTAAATGACATACAGGCCTGAACGGACATACAGAATACCTATAGCGATGAAACGTCATCTAGTTTTTATACATAAAAAATGAAAGGTTCTTGCTTTGCTGGTTTGATTTTATCCTAATGCCTAACATGCAACACAACCATAGATAATCACTGAATCTCTAAATGCCACAACAGGTAGTTGGCATAGTTTCATAATTATAGTAACTTGGTACCACTAACAGAACAGTACTCACCTCTTCTGTAGTTCATTTTTTGTTAAGCCACTGCCCTCTGCTGTAAGCACACAGTTCTTCAAAGGAGTAGGTAATGGGTTGGTAAATTTGACCTCAACAGTTACTGCTTTACCCAACACAGCTGTCCCCAAAGCCTAAAAGAGGAGGAGAGGAATGTTTGTGAAATTGCTGTAAATCTTGTCCATACATTAATTTAACATTTGAAGTGATAAATCTGCTCACCAGAAAAAAAAATAGGCCCAAAGACCAGGATAACTACAAATGGTGCTGTCCTTTACTGAACATCATGGCTCCTGATATCTGGGCCTTTTTAGTGTGTCAGAACTTGAGTCCAGCAGATGATCACAAGTGTTAGTTCATCACTATTTATAGGATTAAAGGGAACTTGTCATGTTGAAAATGGTATCTGATTTGCAGACAGGAGGTCAAAGAGCAGGAGAAGCTGATCAGAGTGATACACGTTTTTGTGGAAAAACTTTCCAAAAAACTTCCATTTTATTCACATCCATGGTGTTTGCATGCGTATGAGTCCATCAGTCCATTGAGTGAGTAGGACCACCCACTGGACTCATAAACAACAAAAATTAGGGATTTCAGTGAATCAAATACAATTTATATGGAATCTTTTCTAATAAGACATTACAATATATCATTCTTCTTCATCCCTTGCTGTCCACGGATCAGACTGCCTGTACAATGTGACAGTTTCCGTTTAATGTTCTTACTATATAAGCTTATTTTCTTTTTTTTTAAGGTACCGTCTTAGCTAAACTCCATGTAAGTCATCTGATTTTACATTAGAAGAGGTTTATGAGGATTCAAATCACCACAGTCTATAGGAGACTATTAGAAATGCGAAAAGTTCCTGCAAAGAGTCTTAGGTATGAGAGCAGGTATTATACCTTAGTTTCAAGTGGTGGTTTCTTCAAAACAATGTTATTTTCTGCAAACAGATCACCCCAGTTTTCGATCTGACATACAGCTGTCACATTAATCGTATTATCTGTAGTTAATGCATCTTCATATTGGGAATATGGAATCTTTATTGGAATTTCCTTCTCTGTAAAAAAAATGTTTTATTATTTTTCAATATGTTATCACTTTGGATTCCATAAATGTTTTAAAAGTTAATTATTCTTACAGTAATATGATTTTACTATATATGTTAGCATATTGGCCTACAGACTTAAAGTGGTTGTCCACTACTAGTAAAAACCCCTTCTTGATCTTAACCCCTTCATGACCCAGCCTATTGTGACCTTAAAGACCTTGCCGCTTTTTGCAATTCTGACCAGTGTCCCTTTATGAGGTAATAACTCAGGAACGTTTCAACGGATCCTAGCAGTTCTGAGACTGTTTTTTCGTGACATATTGGGCTTCATGTTAGTGGTAAATTTAGGTAAATAAATTCTGCGTTTATTTGTGATAAAAACGGAAATTTGGCGAAAATTTTGAAAATTTCGCAATTTTCACATTTTGAATTTTTATTCTGTTAAACCAGAGAGTTATGTGACACAAAATAGTTAATAAATAACAATTCCCACATGTATACTTTACATCAGCACAATTTTGGAAACAAAATTTTTTTTTGCTAGGAAGTTATAAGGGTTAAAATTTGACCAGCGATTTCTCATTTTTACAGCAAAATTTACAAAACCATTTTTTTAGGGACCACCTCACATTTGAAGTCAGTTTGAGGGGTCTATATGGCTGAAAATACCCAAAAGTGACACCATTCTAAAAAGTGCACCCCTCAAGGTACTCAAAACAACATTCAAGAAGTTTATTAACCCTTCAGGTCCTTCACAGCAGCAGATGCAACATGGAAGGAAAAAATGAACATTTAACATTTTAGTCACAAAAATTATTTTAGCAACAATTTTTTTATTTTCCCAATGGTAAAAGGAGAAACTGAACCACGAACGTTGTTGTCCAATTTGTTTTGAGTACGCTGATACCTCATATGTGGCGGTAAACCACTGTTTGGGCGCACGGCAGGGCTTGGAAGGGAAGGAGCGCCATTTGACTTTTTGAATGAAAAATTATCTCCTTCGTTAGCGGACACCATGTCGCGTTTGGAGAGCCCCTGTGTGCCTAAACATTGGAGCTCCCCCACAATTGACCCCATTTTGGAAACTAGACCCCCCAAGGAACTTATCTAGATGCCTAATGAGCTCTTTAAACCCTCAGGTGCTTCACAAATTGATCTGTAAAAATGAAAAAGTACTGTTTTTTCACAAAAAAATTCTTTATGCCTCAATTTTTTCATTTTCTCATATGCAATAGGATAAAATGGATCCTAAAATTTGTTGGGCAATTTCTCCTGAGTACGTCGATACCTCAAATGTGGGGGTAAACCACTGTTTGGGCACACAGCAAGGCTCGGAAGGGAAGGCGCGCCATTTGACTTTTTGAATGGAAAATTAGCTCCAATTGTTAGCGGACATCATGTCGCGTTTGGAGAGCCCCTGTGTGCCTAAACATTGGAGCTCCCCCACAAGTGACCCCATTTTGGAAACTAGACCCCCCAAGGAACTTATCTAGATGCATATTGAGAACTTTAAACCCCCAGGTGGTTCACAGAAGTTTATAACGCAGAGCCATGAAAATAAAAAAATAACTTTTCTTTCCTCAAAAATTATTTTTTAGCCTGGAATTTCCTATTTTGCCAAGGGTAATAGGAGAAATTGGACCCCAAATGTTGTTGTCCAGTTTGTCCTGAGTACGCTGATACCCCATATGTGGGGGTAAACCACTGTTTTGGCGCACGGCAGGGCTCAGAAGGGAAGGCACGCCATTTGGCTTTTTAAATGGAAAATTAGCTCCAATCATTAGCGGACGCCATGTTGCGTTTGGAGAGCCCCTGTGTGCCTAAACATTGCAGATCCCCCACAAATGACCCCATTTTGGAAACTAGACCCCCAAAGGAACTAATTTAGATGTGTGGTGAGCACTTTGAACCCCCAAGTGCTTCACAGAAGTTTATAACGCAGAACCATGAAAAAAAAAAAATTCTTTTCTCAAAAATGATTTTTTAGCCCAGAATTTTTTAATTTTCCCAAGGGTAACAGGAGAAATTTGACCCCAATAGTTGTTGTCCAGTTTCTTCTGAGTACGGTGATACCCCATATGTTGGGGTAAACCACTGTTTGGGCACATGCCGGGGCTCGGAAGTGAAGTAGTGACGTTTTGAAATGCAGACTTTGATGGAATGCTCTGTGGGCGTCACATTGCGTTTGCAGAGACCCTGATGTGGCCAAACAGTAGAAACCCCCACAAGTGACCCCTTTTTGGAAACTAGACCACAAAAGGAGCTTATCTAGATATGTGGTGAGCACTTTGAACCACCAAGTGCTTCACAGAAGTTTATAACGCAGAGCTGTGAAAATAATAAATACGTTTTCTTTCCTCAAAAATAATTTTTAAGCCCAGTATTTTTTATTTTCCCAAGCGTTACAGGAGAAATTGGACCGCAAAAGTTGTTTCCAGTTTCTCCTGAGTACGCTGATACCCCATGTGTGGGGGTAAACTACTGTTTGGGCACACGTCGGGGCTAAGAAGGGAAGTAGTGACTTTTGAAATGCAGACTTTGATGGAATGGTCTGCGGGCGTCACGTTGCATTTGCAGAGCCCCTGGTGTGCCTAAACAGTAGAAACCCCTGACAAGTGACCCCATTTTGGAAACTAGACCCCCCAAGGAACTTATCTAGATATGTGGTGAGCACTTTGAACCCCCAAGTGCTTCACAGACGTTTACAACGCAGAGCCGTGAAAATAAAAAATCATTTTTCTTTCCTCAAAAATGATGTTTTAGCAAGCAATTTGTTATTTTCACAAGGGTAACAGGAGAAATTGGACACCAATAATTGTTGCGCAGTTTATCCTGAGTATGCTGGTACCCCATATGTGGGGGTAAACCACTGTTTGGGCACATGTCGGGGCTCGGAAGTGAGGGAGCACCATTTGACTTTTTGAATACAAGATTGGCTGGAATCAATGGTGGCGCCATGTTGCGTTTGGAGACCCCTGATGTGCCTAAACAGTGGAAACACCTCAATTCTACCTCCAACACTAACCCCCCACACCCCTAACCCTAATCCCAACTGTAGCCATAACCTAAATCACAACCCTAAACACAACCCTAATTCCAACCCTAACCCTAAGGCTAAGTGCCCACGTTGCGGATTCGTGTGAGATTTTTCCGCACCATTTTTGAAAAATCCGCAGGTAAAAGGCACTGCGTTTTACCTGTGGATTTACCGCGGATTTCCAGTGTTTTTTGTGTGGATTTCACCTGCGGATTCCTATTGAGGAACAGGTGTAAAACGCTGCGGAATCCGCACAAAGAATTAACATGCTGCCGAAAATACAACGCAGCGTTTCCACGCTGTATTTTCCGCACCATGGGCACAGTGGATTTAGTTTTCCATAGGTTTACTTGGTACTGTAAACCTGATGGAAAACTGCTACGAATCTGTAGCAGCCAATCCGCTGTGGATCCGCAGCCAAATCCGCACCGTGTGCACATAGCCTAATTCTAAAGGTATGTGCACACGCTGCGGAAAATGCTGCGGTTTACAGTTCAATGTAAACCTATGGGAAGCAAAAATCGCTGTATACATGCTGCAGAAAAACTGCACGGAAATGCAGGGGTTTACATTCCGCAGCATGTCAATTCTTTCTGTGGATTCCGCAGCGGTTTTACAACTGCTCCAATAGTAAACCGCAGTTGTAAAACCGCAGTGAAATGCACAGAAAAACGGCGATAAATCCGCAGCAGTTTAGCACTGCGGATTTATCAAATCCGCTGCGGAAAAATCCGCAGAGGACCAGAATACGTGTGCACATACCGAAACCCTAACCCTAACCCTAGCCCTAACCCTAACCCTAGAACTAACCCTAACCCTAGCCCTAACCCTAGTCCTAACCCTAATCCCAACCTTAGTGGAAGAAAAAAATGTTTTCTTTATTTAATTATTGTCCCTACCTATGGGGGTGACAAAGAGGGGGGGTCATTTAGTATTTTTTTTATTTTGATCACTGTGAGGTTTTATCACAGTGATCAAAATGCACTTGAAATGAATCTGTGCGCCCGCCATTTTGGAAGATGGCGGCGCCCAGGAAAGAAGGACGGGGTCTCGGTAAGTATGATGGGGTGGGGGGGAGCACGGGGGTGGATCGGAGCATGGGGGGGTGGATCGCAGTGCGGGGGGGTGGATCACAGTGCGGGGGGGGTGGATCGGAGTGCGGGGGGGTGGATCGGACTGCAGGGGGGGGGTTGGAGCACGGGGGGGTGGATCGGACTGCAGGGGAGTGGGATTGGAGCAGAGGGGGTGGGATTGGAGCCCGGGGGGAGCGGACAGGAGGATGGGGGAGCGGAGCACAGGACGGAGGGGAGCGGACCACAGATCGGAGGGCTGGGGGGGCGATCGGTGGGGTGGGGTGGGGGCACATCAGTGTTTCCAGCCATGGCCGATGATATTGCAGCATCGGCCATGGCTGGATTGTAATATTTCACCAGTTTTTTAGGTGAAATATTACAAATCGCTCTGATTGCCAGTTTCACTTTCAACAGCCAATCAGAGCGATCGTAGCCACGGGGGGAGGGGGTGAAGCCACCCACCCTGGGCTAAAGTACAACTCCTCCTGTCCCTGCAGGCCGGGTGAGATTGGAGTTAACCCTTTCACCCGGCCTGCAGGAGCCCAATCCGGCCATGACGCATATGCTGCGTCACAGGTCGAAATGGCACGGGTTTTCATGACGCATACGGTGTGTCAAAGGTCGGGAAGGGGTAAATATCTGGCCCCGATAAAATAAAAAAAATAGAAAAGCCTTTACACACCTCCCGTGCCACTGCTGTTCCAGTGGTGGCATCACTCACGGTCTTTATTAGGTACGAGATAAAAATATACACGAACAATAACAAATAATGTCACCCCAAAACCTATAATGGTATTAAATGATGTAGCCTGTCAGATGAAACATCACTTACGGGTGATACCAATATAGACTGTTAGTGAGAACAATCATTATAAAATGCCAAATATGCTGTCCCACATTCTCAAGATACCTCTGGTTAATAACACAAGCACATAAGTGCAAAAAATGTTAGGCCAGGTAACCTTGTATGTATAGGTATTGGCAGGTATCAACAAAACAGATAATAGACAGGCGGGATGTAACTCTGTGGAGGGTGGCAGGTTCTTTTGTCCTTGATTATAGCACTCGTGCACTTTTAGCTCCCAGGCAGGCAAGTCCCCTGATGATACGGCCTGCGAAGAAACGCGTCGGGACATTCTTATAGGGAGAGTGCAGGGCATGATTTTTGCTCAGGGGTAGTTGTGGACTGCCCTTGTAAGGGCGGGAGCTCGGGGATATAGGTTTACGGCTAGCCCTTTTAGGGATTGACAGGGTATTGTCTCCTTATATCACTGCTTCATGGATCTTTCCACCTCAGCGAACCATGGGCTACACTGACCTGAGTCACGGCAATTGGTGAGATCATTCCTGTTTTAAACATTTGTACTGTATATGATTTCTACCGTATTTGCCTTATCCTCCTCCCGCCTGTCTATTATCTGTTTTGTTGATACCTGCCAATACCTATACATACAAGGTTACCTGGCCTAACATTTTTTGCACTTATGTGCTTGTGTTATTAACCAGAGGTATCTTGAGAATGTGGGACAGCATATTTGGCATTTTATAATGATTGTTCTCACTAACAGTCTATATTGGTATCACCCGTAAGTGATGTTTCATCTGACAGGCTACATCATTTAATACCATTATAGGTTTTGGGGTGACATTATTTGTTATTGTTCGTGTATATTTTTATCTCGTACCTAATAAAGGTTAAGTTTTAATTCCTACTAGAGCTGTGTTCCTATAATATTGGTGGGATTTTGTTGGATTTATCCAATTGGATTTATTTAGTATTGCTTTTTTCACATCACTCACGGTCCCAGAGCTTTCATGCGGTTGTTATGACTCGTGAGCTTGGCGCCAAATCAGCGCTGGTGTCACTGTCTTCGTCTTTTGTGGACTCGAACATGAAGATTAAGTCAGGGCTACAGCTGAGCTCTCACTTCTTCTTAATGTTCAACTTAACAGATGTCGGGGACAGTGACGCCAGCGCTGATTAGATGTTGGGCTCGCGTGTCACAACAACAGAACCGAAGGCCTGGGAAAAATGAGAGCCAACCCCACGGGAACGGAACCAGCACAGGAGGTGAGCATAAGCATTTTTATTTTATTGAGGCCAATCGTGGGGTATGAGAAGGGGTGTCCAAGTAGTGGACAACTTCTTTAAGCCTAACTATATTACCACTGAATCTTAACTTTGCCAAAAAATTACCTCATTTTCATATAGATTCGACAGAAAATTAATTTTGGAATGCTTCATCAGACTGCTTCATTAGATCCGATTAATCATCAGATTACAGATATAAAACACAAAGTTGCACACAAAAAAAGTATGATTTTTGGCATTTTCACAACAGTTTCTGCCAAAGTGGGCAGAGATGGGGCAGGACAGGGTGTGGCACAATAACTTATTCAAAAGTAACATAATCCTGCACGTCCATCTTTAAGACTGGCATAAGATTAGGAAATGTTACTCCCTAAGACTGGAGCAATTTTTCTGGTGAGGCACATGGAAGTGCATGCCAGTGATAAGATGCACCCTATTCATTAAGTGGCATACATGTCTTAATGAATAGAGCACAATGTAGTCCTGAACATCAATCTTTAATACTGGCATAAGAAACATCAGTCTTAATAGATCAAGCTCATTTTCTTTCCCTCTTCATTCAAACACGCTGACATAATCCCTTTGCTAAAAAAAATTCCCTCAAACAGAACTACACTGCTAACTACAAACATGTCTCTAATCTTCCCTCCATTTCTAATCTCCTGGAATGCTTGGTCCACTCTGGTTTAATCTACCATCTTTCATATAATTCTATTCTTGACCCTTTACAATCTGGTTTCCCTCTTTACACTCTACTCAAACTGCCCTTACTAAATTCTCTAACAATCTGCTAACACCTAAACCTATTGGTCACTGCTCTCTGCTGATTCTCCTGCATCTCTATGCAGCATTTGGCACTGTGGATCACAAGCTGCTCCTCAATATGCTCCACTTTATCAGCCTTAAGGATACCATTCTCTCCTGGTATTCTTCCTACCTCTCTGACTGCTCTTTTGCTGTATCTTTTGCTGGCTCTTATTCCTCTAATCTTACTCTTACTATTGAGGGTCCTCAAGGCTCAGTCCTAGGCACCCTCATGTTCTCGCTATACACCTCCGCTATTGGACAAACAATCAGCAGATTTATATAAATAATAATAATAATTTCCAGTATCATCTCTACACAAGATTGGAATACAAAACCATGAAGGCTACAGCTTATTTTATAGAAAAATGATTAACAATAAGGGAGGAGATGTTGCATTGTATGTTAGGAAAATTATATCTCCACAGAGATCCAAGCTTCAGAGAATGGTAGCTCTGCAGAAACTATTTGGGTAAGAATACAAGGAGAGAAGAACAGAAAGGACATTTGATTGAAGGAAAGGATTAAAGGTAATTACTATAGTCCACCTGGACAGACTGAAGAAATGGATGAACTCTTTTTACATCAGATGTCTCAAAAAAGTATGACATAGTGATCATGGGAGATTTTAACTATCCTGATATTTGTTGGAAATCTCTCTCAAGCAAAAGTAATGGGTCCAGAAAATTCTTATTTTCTCCTGCTGACAACTTTATCTTTCAATAGGCAGGAGGGCGAAGAAGAAGATCTGCAATCTTGGGCGTAATTCTAACCAAAAGGGAGGAAATGGTTGAGGAAGTAAAGGTGGCTGGGAATTTAGGAAGAAGACCAGCAAGGACTTTGACTTTAAGATTGAACTTCAGAAAGGCATATTTTAATGGACTCAGAAAGAGGGTAGGAAAGGTCCAATGGCTGGATGGTCTAAAGGACAGAAATGTCCAAGAAGGATGGGAGATTATGCTAAATGAAATTCTCACTGCACAATCAGTAACAATCTAGAAAAGAATGAAGAATTTGAAGCATTTAAAGAGACCGGGATGGATGAGCACAAAACTTAAACACTTATTAAAAAGCAAAAAATAAATGTATACTAAATGGAAAGAAGAATATAATGCTGTCTGCAGGGAATACAGGGTTAACGTTAGAAGTGAGACTTACAAGGGAGACCAAAAGCAATAAAAAAAGATTTTAGGGGTATGTCAAAAGAAAAGCAAAAGTTAAAGATGCTACAGAATTTACAGGATGCAAGGACTGAAGTGGTCAGTAATGACATTGAGAAGGCTGAACTTTTCCATTTCTATTTTGTATCTGTGTTCTCAAAGAAAGCAATTGTAACATCAAATGATCTTGATGGTGCTATCAAAAGAATAAAAGAATCCACATTATCATTAAATAGAGAGATGGTGTGAGAACACATAGCTAATTTATATTAATTAAAATCTCCTGGTCCAGATTAATTACTTCCTAGGGTACTGAAAGAGATTGCAGAGGAAATTGCGGAATCGCGATCCAAATTCTTTGAAAAATTCTGGAGAACAGGAGACATCCCAGAAGATTGAAGAATGGTGTCCCTGTCTTCAAAAAAAGGAAAGAAGATGGAGCCAGGAAATTACAGGCCAAAGAGCTCTACTTATATACCAGAAAAGATCTTTGAAAAAATTATTAAACAGCGTGTATGTTAGTACTTCGATAAGAATACAGTAATTAACCAGAGTCAGCATGGGTTTGTAGCAAACAAGTCATGCCAGACTAATCTAATTTCCTTCTATGATGGAATCACTGAGTGAGTGGATCAGGGAAAGGCGGTAGATATAGTATAACTCGACTTCAGCACAGTATTTGATAATGTGTCTCATACTATCCTTATTGAAAAAATGACCAAGTATGTGACTGACAAGTTTATGGTTAGGTGGACTCATAACTTGCTCAGTGATCGTACTGAAAGTATAGTAATAAATGATTGCACATCCAATTGGAAGAGTGTTTCAAGGAGGGTACCACAAGGCTCTGTCCTGGCCCCAGTGTTGTTCAACACTTTCATAAATGATATAGATAAGGGAATTGGAGGTAAACTAATCAAATTTGCAGACGATACAAAGCTAGGAGGGATAGCTAACACAAGAGAGGACAAGGAAAGGATTCAGAAGGATGTAGATAAGTTTAAAAAATGGGCAGTGACTAACAGAATGATATTTAGCAGAGAGAAATGCAAAATTCTACATCTTGGCAATAAAAACAAAAATTACATCCACAGAATAGGAGGAATAGAACTAAGCAACAGCTGGTGTGAAAAAGACTTGGGTATACTGATAGATCATATAACTTATTTATTGAGTGAATATGCAAACTGCCTCTCCAGAGAAAATGAGGACTTGAACTCTATAGCGCCACCTATTGGAAGTAGCGATCCTACAAGTCACAATCAACCCTTTAACGAGTCTTGCAATAGGACTTAGGATAAGAGCCAAATCAGTATCTCAATTTGCAGACACGGTGTTTCGGGCTGCTGGCCCTCGTCAGTGCGAAGCATGAGAACTGATTAGGCTAGGTGAGAGGCTCTGGACTGAGGTCTAAGGGGTAAGGTTTCTCCTTGTGGAGAGTGACATACCAGCTCTGGCTTGTGAAAGTAAGGAGGCTTATTCGCCGTGCAATGCTCCTCTGGGAAATTTAATATGCAAATTGCCTCTTTGGAGAAAAAGAGGACTTGAACTCTATAGCGCCACCTATTAGAATTAGCGATACTACAAGTCACAATCAACCCTTTAACGAGTCTTGCAATATGACTTGGGATAAGAGTCAAATCAGTATCTCAATTCGCAGACACGGTGTTTTGGGCTGTTGGCCCTCGTCAGTTCGAAGCATGAGAACTGATGTGGCTGGGTGAGAGGCTCTGGACTGAGGTCTAAGGGGTAAGGTTTCTCCTTGTGAAGAGTTACATACCAGCTCTGGCTTGTCTTGAGTGAAGAAATTCCAGAAATAAATGAGACATTTCGGTCAATACCTGACCTTAATCTATCATCTGTGTCGCAGCACGCTGTGTGAGAGTCTGCAGTGTTCACTGCTAAGACAGGAAGCGCTTTAAAACTTTAAAAACTCTTACTGTCACTCTTATTCATTCTCGCCTGGGCTATTGCAAGGTCTAGTGATCAGTCTCCCTCTAACCAAACTCTGTCCTCTCCAATCCTTCCTGAATTCAGCAGCCAAGGTCATATTTCTGTCCACCTGCTATTCTGATTCCTCAACTTTGAGTGAGTCATTGCATTGGTTGCCCATTCGCTCAAAAATACAATACAAATTTATCTGTCTTGTCCACAAAGCTCTCCACAGTTCTGCACCACCCAATATCTCCTCCCTAATTTCTGTCTTCCACCTTACCCTTGTTCTCGGGCACTGGTTGCCCATTCGCTCAAAAATACAATACAAATTTATCTGTCTCATCCACAAAGCTCTTCACAGTTCTGCACCACCCAATATCGCCTCCCTAATTTCTGTCTACCACCTTACCCTTGTTCTCCGTTCTGCAACTGACCTAGAACCAACATCCTCCATAATTCGAACCTCGCGCCTCCGTCTCAAAGACTTTTCTCGTTATGCTCCAATGTTCTGGAAATAACTAGCCCAGACGATACGACTAATATCTAGTTCCCACATTTTTAAGCATGATTTGAAACCATATCTCTTTAAACAAGCCTCACATCACTAATCTAACTTTGCCCTGCTTCACATTCTAAATATTTCTCAGAATATGGTCCCTCCTATTGATCTGTCTCCCATCCTCCATGCACCCAGTAGCACTTGGTAAGTGTACTTGGACAGATACTGGCTGATAATAGTATTATGCAGCTTATTTCAAATGCCCTATTTATTTTAATGATTGCTGGACCAAGAGCGGCTGCTATAAGCCCACCCCAGCACTTTGACAGCTTGGTCTGCACACATGCATTACACTGCGACCTGTCAAACAAAGGCTACTTTCACACTGGCGTTTTTTTTAATAAGTCGCAATGCGTTGTTTAGGGGAAAAAACGCATCCTGCAAAGTTGTTTGCAGGATGCGTTTTTGCCCCATAGAGTTACATTACCGACGCATTGCGACGTATTGACACATGTCGCAACCGTCTTGCGACGGTTGCGCCGTGTTGTGGCAGACCGCCGGGAGCAAAAAACATTAAATGTAACGTTCTTTGCAGCCGACGGACTGCTTTTTCCGACCACGCATGCGCGGCCGGAACTCCGCCCCCACCTCCCCGCACCTCACAATGGGGCAGCGGATGCGCCGGAGAAATGCATCCGCTGCACCCATTGTGCGGCACAACAAACGCTAGCGTCGGAATCTCGGCCCAACGCAATGCGACGGGCCGAATCCGACACTAGTGTGAAAGTAGCCAAAGTACTGGGGCATGCTTACATCTACTGATCACCATATAATGAGCAGTGATTGTTGTCACTCCTTGCATGCCTCAATCTCTGAACGCTGGCAGCTCTCAAAAGGAATAAAGATAATTTTTTTCCTGGTAGTGCCATTTTCAGTAATGCGACCGGACAACATTGAAATGCTGTTAACCTCCAGGTAAAGCCTATATCTGCAGGTTAGTAACATTTGGGGACATGACAGGTTCCATTTAACACATATCATGGTTTGTTTCACATATGGTTCTTTAATACTTGTTTTCCTATGTGTCCTTTCGTGATATTGCTGCCTTCAGACTAAAGCTACAGGTTACAGCCTTGGAAGTTAGCTCAATTTACTGTAGTTGTTTGTCTATTATCTAAATTATTTTATTGTTCTCTCTTGTTACAATATTTGCATAAAGAGAAAGATAATTATGCAAGAAAATACTACTACATAGGTAGTCAAATGGGAAATCCTTTCAAAGTCATCTAGGATAGCAATAGAAAGTCCAAGATGGTAGGTGGTAGCAGTCTTTGAAGGACACTAACCACCAGAAACCTCTGATACAACATTGTTGTAGAACAATGTATTTTCCCCTTAAGGCCCCTTTAAAAATGATTTATTACAACAGTGGGTCACAATGGAGAAGTAATTAATAGCATTTGGTTCATTTATTCTACTCATATAATAATATCTTATATTTTGGATGAAGATGTTTTTTAATTTTCATTTCCTAAGTAATTTATTAATTGTTAGTTTATAAAAAAAATGCAAAATAACATGTAAAAATACTTACCAAACTGTTTTTTCCGTTTGGTTGGAATACAAGATAAACAAGCTGGTACTGACTGCCCATTACCTATTGCACAATAAGGAGGTTAATTGGTACCATATTAACCTGAAATAACTTATTTTACCAACTGCTATATTTTTTTATGTGATTGCAATGACAAAAAACAGTACAATAACAGATTCCCAGCACACATTTTAATAAGGCAATACAATATCTGTGCTGCATTCTGACCAAAGGAAGTGAAAAATGAAAAATGTTGTATTTTCTGATTCCTTAATGTCTACAGGCAGCAGTTGCAAGTAGAGTTTAGTTACTCAGAGTCCTGTTGCCGAATCTTGCTTAGAATGCGTTGTGGCGTAGATTGTTTGGGTAACTTGTACACCCTGAGATTTTGTTGCTTTTGACTTTTGACTTGGATTTTATAGACAAATGATAAAGAATTTTTGAAGGAAATGTTCTCTTTTGTATGAGCTGTAAATCTTTGCCCATTGATTGCTAACATCTTGAGTTGATGCTGGAAACTGGAATAAAGTTATTTTCTTCCACCTATTGGAAACTTTTCCAAGCCTGCTTAATTAGCATCTTACATGAGATAGGCCGCCGTCACACATGCGAGTTTTACGGACGTAAGAGCGCAGAATCTACGTCCGTAAAACTCGCAAAAAATACGGCACAATTATTCTCTATGCCCCTGCTCCTATTTGCCGTATTTTACTGATCAGTATTATACGGCTTTCTACGGCCGTACAAAATCGCAGCATGCTGCGTTTGTCACCGTACTGCGCAAGAAATACGCCAATGAAAGTCTATGGAAGCGTGAAAAATACGGATTACACACGGACAAGCAGTGTGACTTGCGAGAAATACGCAGCGCTGTTAGAGAGAAAAGCCGGTAATTCAGTGCGGTGTACAGTAAAATCACACTGACAGCTTACAGTAGAATAGGTAGAATAAATGTGTACACATAGAATAGGTATATATATATATATATGTCAGTGAGACACATATATGTATATATATTAATATTTATTCCAGCGCTAGACAGCTTGAAAGCCGGTAATTCAATTACCGGCTTTTTCCTTCTCCTTCCTAAAACCCGACATGATTTGAGACATGGTTTACATACAGTAAACCATGTCTTCTCTCCATTTTTTTTGCAGATTCCACACTACTAATGTCAGTAGTGTGTATCTGCAAAATTTGGCCGTTCTAGCTCTTAAAATAAAGGGTTAAATGGCGGAAAAAATTGGCGTGGGCTCCCGCGCAATTTTCTCCGCCAGAGTAGTAAAGCCAGTGACTGAGGGCAGATATTAATAGCCTGGAGAGGGTCCACGGTTATTGGCCCCCCCCTGGCTAAAAATATCTGCCCCCAGCCACCCCAGAAAAGGCACATCTGGAAGATGCGCCTATTCTGGCACTTGGCCACTCTCTTCCCATTCCCGTGTAGCGGTGGGATATGGGGTAATGAAGGGTTAATGCCACCTTGCTATTGTAAGGTGACATTAAGCCTAATTAATAATGGAGAGGCGTCAATTATGACACCTATCCATTATTAATCCAATTGTAGTGAAGGGTTAAATAAAACACAAACACATTATTTAAAATTATTTTAATGAAATAAAAACAATGGGTGTTGCAGTATTTTATTCAACGCCCAATCCAGTCACTGAAGACCCTCGTTCTGTGAGTAAAAAAACATAATAAACCAACAATATACTTACCCTCCGCAGATCTGTAACGTCCAACGATGTAAATCCTTCTGAAGGGGTTAAAACATTTTGCAGCAAGGAGCTGTGCTAATGCAGGCTGCTCCTCGCTGCAAAACCCCAGGGAATGAGGCTAAAAATAGATCAATGATCTATATTTAGCTTTATTTGCGGTGAGGCGCCCTCTGCTGGCTGTTCATAGATCGTGGGAAATTACCTAGAAAGCTCCCTGGCTCCCTGGCTTTCTAGGTAATTTCCCACGATCTATGAACAGCCTATGGTTTATTATGTTTTTTTACTCACAGAACGAGGGTCTTCAGTGACTGGATTGGGCGTTGAATAAAATACTGCAACACCCATTGTTTTTATTTCATTAAAATAATTTTAAATAATGTGTTTGTGTTTTATTTAACCCTTCACTACAATTGGATTAATAATGGATAGGTGTCATAATTGACGCCTCTCCATTATTAATTAGGCTTAATGTCACCTTACAATAGCAAGGTGGCATTAACCCTTCATTACCCCATATCCCACCGCTACACGGGAATGGGAAGAGAGTGGCCAAGTGCCAGAATAGGCGCATCTTCCAGATGTGCCTTTTCTGGGGTGGCTGGGGGCAGATATTTTTAGCCAGGGGGGGGCCAATAACCGTGGACCCTCTCCAGGCTATTAATATCTGCCCTCAGTCACTGGCTTTACTACTCTGGCGGAGAAAATTGCGCGGGAGCCCACGCCAATTTTTTCCGCCATTTAACCCTTTATTTTAAGAGCTAGAACGGCCAAATTTTGCAGATACACACTACTGACATTAGTAGTGTGGAATCTGCAAAAAAAATGGAGAGAAGACATGGTTTACTGTATGTAAACCATGTCTCAAATCATGTCGGGTTTTAGGAAGGAGAAGGAAAAAGCCGGTAATTGAATTACCGGCTTTCAAGCTGTCTAGCGCTGGAATAAATATTAATATATATACATATATGTGTCTCACTGACATATATATATATATATATATACCTATTCTATGTGTACACATTTATTCTACCTATTCTACTGTAAGCTGTCAGTGTGATTTTACTGTACACCGCACTGAATTACCGGCTTTTCTCTCTAATATATGTGTCTACTGACATATATATATATATATATATATATATATATATATATATATATATATATATATATAGACAGTATATATATATTTTCTTTTCTTTTTGGGACACATGGATCACTTCTATAGCGGTATGTTGGTTTTGCTAGCCTGCGAGAAAACCACGCAGTACGGATGCCATACGGATTACATACGGAGGATGCCATGCGAAAAAAACGCTGACACATCCTGCCTACGGAGGAGCTACGGACCACTTTTTTCGGGACTTTTCAGTGTATTACGGCCGTAATATACGGACCGTATTGTTTTACGCTGTGTGTGACGCCGGCCTTAGAAATCATACAGTGCTTCATGTCATGCAGCTTGGAAAAGCCAAGATCAAAATCAAATGTCTTCATTTCAGAGAAGCAAGTTGCTAAATGTTTCCATATTATCCAAACTTTTCAAATGCACCAAAAAAATCAAGACTTGATATCGAAATATCAGATAGCGTATATTTGACCTTTACTTCATCTTCTTTTGTTTCATATGTTCTCTCTCTCTCTGTATTGATTTCCAAAATTTCACAAAAATGTAGAATGTCTGCGAAACTAGGAAATTGTTCCACCTTGAGCTTCTAAGGCACCAATGTACATTGGATTAACGTAAGCTTAAACCCACCAATATTGGAGCGCTCGGTTGACGGTCTAAAGTGTATGGAAGTCTCCTAACTCTCCTCCAGCAGATGTCAGATGCTATAGGATCCATCTTTTCCATACTTTTCTTCTTGGCAACATAAACTGCCATCACTTGAGTCTGGCAGTGGCTCTCTCATAGAGAATACAGGAGCTTTCAGTAGAGCGAAGGCTCCGGTGTGTGGAGGATTTGGGACTCCGCTACTGTGTACGGAACAGTTTTTGTTTATGGGGACCCTAAGGGTATGTGCACACGTCAGGATTTTCTAGCAGAAATTTCCTGACAAAAACCGGACATTTCTGCCAGAAATCCGCATGCGTTTTTTTTTTTTCGCGTTTTTGACGCGTTTTTGTGCGTTTTTTTGCGTTTTTTCCCAATGCATAGAATAGCGGGAAAAATGCAAAAAATCCGCAAAATTAATGAACATGCTGCTATTTTTACCGCAATGCGCTTTTTTTGTGGAAAAAAACGCATCATGTGCACAAAAATTGCAGAATGCATTCTAAATGATAGGATGCATATGTCTGCAGTTTGTAATGCATTTTTATCGTGTTTTTATTGCAAAAAAATGCAAAAAAATGCAAAAAATCCTGAACGTGTGCACATACCCTAAGCCTAATTTATCACTGTTGATCTGAAATATGATATCATAAAAACATAAAAGCTAAATTAACAATTATAGGTCCTCAAGGCATACAATTTGGTTGCTCTACAGTGGCTATACACAAGCTATCAAAGCCAAGAAACAACATGATTTAGGCAAGTTGAAGTATGTAGTGTCAGCCCCACAATTTCCTTTTAGCAGATAATGACGGAAAAGCATTTTAATACACATAGTACTTTGTGCCTTTACCCTTTTCATTTTTATTCCAGTCATTTAGTGTCATTTGAAGGACACTGGAATAAATAGCAAAATTGCAATACAGCCAAAATGTTGTTTTTAGCCCCAAAACTCGATCCAATATGTTGGCCACTACATGTCATTCTTCTTTCTAACTTGCTCTCCTGCTGCCAAGTGGAATCTGAGACACCTTTATAAAGTAAAGAAAGCGGGGGCTGGCCTTTGTCTCTTTGCTCTTGCTCTCCTGCCTGTTAAACTGAAAGGAGGCATAACAGAGAAGTGGCCTTCCGCTTCAAACCAGGCAAACCATTGAACAACTTCAGCAGAAGTACATGCGGGTATATTAGAGGTTGAAAGATCCAAGACCTATTGTCTTGGCAGAATTCTGATAAAGAGCTGATGGCACATTACAGTTTTTTGGACATTTTCATCTGAAATGGGCACCAAAAGCAATTTTAAGTTGTTCAAAATGAAGATGCAAGACCAAGCTTTTATACAGGTCGTAGGCAAAATTACACACATGCTTTAAGGTTGAAATCAGCTCAGGTGTGTTGTAGCATGTTATTCATCATTCCGTACTGAAATAAAAATGTGCTCACAGCTGAGTGTCAGTGAGGATGTTCTCTGAGAAATGGGAAGAAATTATTGTTGGATGAAAAAGACTTCCGGTAAGTTATTATATGAGACCATCTTAAAGCTTGACAGATCCATTGGCCACACCTACTTATCCACAATTTGTACATTTCTTTGTTGTATTCTGAAGAGAAATATTGTGTTGCCGCCTGCCATATAATGTATATTTCAGTAAAAATAATTATGTATGCTGTCAGGCTTGGACTGGCCCATAGGCTAACAGGTGAATCCTTTGGTAGGTCCCTGTGCTGGAGTAAGCCACGTAGCCCCCCAATATGAGCAGCAGTTGGCCCAAATACGTTTGATTCACTATTTACAGACGAAAGCAGCTGTTCATCATGCATTTAATAAACTACCCATCTTAATAGTATATAGAAGAATAGGTAAATTAGGGAATTAAGGTAATGTAATGTTTGCATACAGGCTAACATTGGGCTACAGAGTTAGTGACACTGGTGGGTCCTTGCCACCAAAATCTGATACTATATGCTGCATTAAAGAGAAAGGGACTCTTCCCGTAACCATAGGTTGGAAAATTCACGAGGTTTTAGGTACAGGAGTTGTAGAGGGCCAGAAGTGTTATAAGACGATACTACTTCCTTCGGGGCCATGTTTCTTGATTTCCATTGAGTCCGTGAATTTGAATTTATACCTTTCCGATGTCATCCACTTATACATCAATTAATATGTCCGGTCTATAAAGAATTCAACTCACAACTTGCATAAACAAGTAAATGTGAAAGCTATTTAGTGGTCCAAAGGGATACTAAGTGTACAGAAAAAAATGAGATTATGATGCCCACCACACATTGCTTGAATGAGTAACTTCCTCCATATCAGACTGATTGTCAAATAGTTTGCCATGAGATTAAATCTTCTGTAACATATCCACTGGTTTTTACTCTTCCACATGAAGGGTTTGAGAAGGATTACTGGCACTGGGACATAATATATAAACTATCCGGTACAGCTATATGCTTTTTAAGGTCCCAGCAAGCCTACCATCTTAAGAGCATCCTTCAGTCTCCAGGAACTCCTTATTTTGGCCAAACAATGTGTCCAAATATCTTTTCCACACTTATAATAGTAATGTAAAAACCTAATTAGAAGAGTGGTTTCCCATATTTATTCCTGTCTCACCACATTTAGTTCTCAATTTTAGACCAGATTAGGCTTTGTTCACTTCTTATGCAGAAGGCTACTTATGAGAGATTTTCCTTTGTCTTCGGGTTACATATAATTTTTGTCTATGTCGCCAGTATTGCAGCTTGTAAGAAAATGATGCACATGATAAAAGGTGTTCTCGTCTAATCTAAGAGCTAGGCGAAGAATAGTGGATTAGGCTTTTTTGGGTATGAGATATAGCAATGGCAACACAGTTTCTAGACTTGTATGTACTGTCTTAAGACATTAAGGAAACAACTTGCTTTTCTTTTCCAAGGTTCAGATTGCATACTAGATGTCTTGCCTTTTGGATTTTAATACTCTCTTAAATATGCTGATGCAATATTTCCATTAACATAGTATAAATTATGAGAAAGAGTCTGTTTAATACAAACACAAACATATGTCGCAAGCATAATTTATAAAAAGACACAAATGCACTGTAATCCTTATGTTCTGTAATTGTACTTAGTGTATAAAACCCAGTCTGGGTTGCACATACTGCATGTGTAACAGGGATGTCAAACTGCATTCCTCGAGGGCTGCAAACAGGTCATGTTTTCAGGATTTCCTTGTACTGCACAGGTGATAATTTTATCACCTACACAAATAATGAGTTGGTGATTAAATTATCACCTGTGCAGTACAAGGAAATCCTGAAAACGTGACCTGTTTGCAGCCCTCGAGGAATGCAGTTTGACACCCCTGATGTATAATATTGCTAACATTAATAGAGATGAGTGAATAAAGTCAAATTGAAGTTTTAGGAACTCGGGGAATCAGAAAACTTTGTGATTCACTTTTTGCAAATTACTTAAAATAGTTGCTGCTATGTTATACATTACAGAGAATTGCATTAGTGGGTGAAGGCTCACATGACCTAGGACTTAGCCTGGCAAGCTTCCATATAATACCTTGCAACAATCACATCACATGGTTTAGCACAGACAATCAGAAGGGACAATTGTAGACTGTATAAAAGCTGAAGCAAGTAATGCAGCAACCTTTTTGTGGTGAATCTTGATAGTGAGAGGATAGCACAGCTCACAGCTTAGCTATGAAGATAGGTAGAGAAATCTGCAGGATTCTCAGCAGGGCAGAGAAGTACGCCTGCACAGGAGCGTGATGCCGGGGGGTGATGAAGCAACAGGAGGGCCGCATAACAAGAAGATGGAAGGCGCCGGACCCAGATCTGCAACACCCATTGGACCGAACTGAACTCCCCCCCCCCCCCCCCCGGGTGAGTATAATAAAACTTATTTTTCTTATCTTTCAGGTCGGACCGGGGTCTTATCTACAACATTACAGAATACTGTAGATAAGCCCTGAAAGGCAGTGGCTGCATCTTATATAGCGACCAAAACTGCTAACAGGATCCCTTTAATGAAATACCATAAATTCCATTTTTCAATGCAATCATCTAATGGTAAGGCAGATTTTTGGCTCACTTTAGAACCTTGATTCCCCAGTGACTCTTATGTAGTTGATTTTTTTTCAGTTGGCTATAATTATGTGTGCCATACCATAAATGGTATAAAACAACCTCTATATATCTATTTGCAATGTGATTTGAAAGAATAACATTCTTTTTAATATACTTGAGAGACTCACAGTGGTGATGTTACCGATAGATCATATTCGCACCCCAGCTTTCCCTAGTTATCCTAACCAGTTACATTGAATACATTCAAAAACAGAAGGGATTGACTGGCATAGACAACATTTTTTTAAGCAACACATTAAAAAATATTAAGTTATTACATGCATGGAAGGGGGAAAGATAAAGGGTGACTGCAAAAATGTAAGTATTTAAGTAAACCTGTTCATACATTGATTTAAGTCAAGGGTACACACACAATCTGCAACCAGAAATGTTATTCTCTGCGGCCCCCAACATCTGATCACAGTCATGCTTGTTTGGCAGCTGTTTACATGTATTATCCATGTCAAAGAGAAGAGTGGTGTGTAGGTAGTAGCAGGGACATTAAAGGAAACTTGTCATCAGGATTTTATACCCCAAGCCAGTGGTATATGTATGTAAAGGAATCAGCATTAAACCTTATTTAGGCTAGTTTCACATTTGCGGTTAAGTCCGCAGCGTACCGTCCGCAACCGCAAACGCATGCGAAAACGCATGCAAATGTCTGGTAACGCAGCATTTATTATCCGCATCAGCTTACACATGATGGTAAAAAAAGCGCAGCGTATGAATGCGTTTTACATGTGTTTGCGCTTTTTATGCGCATGCGTTTGGTATTTGCAGGAGGGTGTGTCTTTAATGGGCATGTCTTAATCAGTTCCTGGACATGCGCAGTCCGAAGTACGCAAGCGCCTCAAACGCATGCGTACGCAAAGACATGTGTACGCATGCGTTCCCATAGACAGTAATGCGTTTTTTTGCTGCATTCCTTGCGCTAACAAGCGCATACGTTTCTAGGCGGCAAATTGACACCTCTAAAATTACTACATGCTGCGTTTACTGTGCCAAACCGCAGACGACGAAACGACGCATGCGTCGTCAAACGCGGCAATACACAACCGATCGCAGACACATGCGTCCCTAATGTTAAATATAGGAAAACACAATGCATGCGGATAATTGCGGAAGAAACGCTGCGGACACAACCGCAAATGTGAAACCGGCCTTAGTCATTCAATTAGTTTTGGGTATAAAATCCTGATGACAGATTCTCTTTTAGTGTTTTTGGTGCACAGTGTGGTGATATTTGGAATTTCTATACATACAGTGGCTTGCAAAAGTATTTACCCCTTGGCATTTTTTGTGTTTTGCTACCTCACAACCTGGAATTTCACAGTTTTTTTTTACTGTTGGCATCAGCTCGTGTAAATAACATGCATACAACTGCAAATTCTCCTTTTTTTATTGTGAAGCAAACAACAAATAGGACAAAATTACTGAAAACTTAAATGTGCATAACTATTCACCTCCGTTAAGTCATTACTTTGTAGAACCTCCTTTGCGACTGCAAGTTGATTTGAATAAGTCTCTATGAGCTTTCCATGGCTTGCCACAGGGATTATTGCCCAATTTTCAAGCCAAAACTGCTCCAGCTCCATCAAGTTAGATGTTTTTTTTTTCTTTTGAACAGCAATCTTCAAGTCTGACCACAAATTCTCAATTGGACTCAATTTCTTACCCATGTGGGGGAGCAGCATGTCCAGCCATGTGCACCTAGTGCCCCGACGTGCGTTTCGTGTTGCAGGCTTCTTCGGGGGGCAGTGACATTTAAAAGCTCACCATCTTTTATCTGCACTATTATCAACATTTTAGCTTTCTAAAATAGATGGTGCAGGTGTTAGACTACAATTAGCTTGGATATTTATCCACCTTTTGGCCATATAGATATTGTATGCTCTCTTGGCTTGATTAGTCCTGAATTGGTCTTATTTATAATCTATGCCATGTTTTTGGTGCACTTTCTTGAGTAGTGTATCGACCCTGTTGTGCACACTATCATTTGTTTCCTTCCCTTTCGTTACACTCGTCCTTTGTATTGCATTTAGGGTTTGTATAACCCAAGTATTTCATATTTGTGTGAGTTAATAAAATTGTGATTTGATTATTTATAAAACTGACTCACTACATTCATTGCTTGAGTATAGAGCTCATCTTTCAGTATAGGTTTATATAATATTTAGGAGCTACTCCTTCTGCTTTTGGCAAAATATAGGTTTTTGGTCATGTCAGTTTATGTTAACTACATACACATTTAGTATCGATGTGTTCAGAATCGCCCAATCTATTAATAAAAAAGGATTAACCTTATCGCTAAACAACGTAGCGAGAAAAAAGTCAAAACGCCAGAATTACTTTTTTGGTCGCCACGACATTGCATTAAAATGCAATAATGGGTGATCAAAAGGTTGCATCTGCACCAAAATGGTATAATTAAAAACGTCAGATCGGCACGGAAAAAATAAGCCCTCAGCCAACCCGAGATCACGAAAAACGGAGACGCTGCGGGTCTAGGAAAATGACGCAATTTTTTTTAACCCCTTCATGACCTTGGGATTTTTCGTTTTTCCGTGTTCGTTTTTCACTCCCCTCCTTCCCAGAGCCATAGCTTTTTTATTTTTCCGTCAATTTGGCCATGTAAGGGCTTATTTTTTGCGGGACGAGTTGTACTTTTGAACAACATCATTGGTTTTAGCATGTCGTGTACTGGAAAACGGGAAAAAAATTCCAAGTGTGGTGAAATTGCAAAAAAAGTGCAATCCCACACTTGTTTTTTGTTTGGCTTTTTTGCTAGGTTCACTAAATGCTAAAACTGACCTGCCATTATGATTCTCCAGGTCATTACGAGTTCATAGACACCTAACATGACTAGGTTATTTTTTATTTAAGTGGTGAAAAAAAATTCCAAACTTTGCTAAAAAAAAAAAAAATTGTGCTATTTTCCGATACTCGTAGCGTCTCCATTTTTCGTGATTTGGGGTCGGTTGAAGGCTTATTTTTTGCGTGCCGAGATGACGTTTTTAATGATAGCATTTTGGTGCAGACGCATTCTTTTGATCGCCCATTAGTGCATTTTAATGCAATGTCGTGGCGACCTAAAAAACATAATTCTGGCATTTCTAATTTTTTTCTCGCTACGCCGTTTAGTGATCACATTAAAGTTTTTTTTAAATTGATAGATCGGGCGATTCTGAGCGCGGCGATACCAAATATGTGTAGATTTGATTTTTTTTATTGATTTATTTTGATTGGGGCGATAGGGGGGTGATTTAGGCTATGTGCACACGTCAGGTTATTTTCCTGACAAAATCCGGAGTTTTCTGGCAGAAATTTGCGTTTTTTTCCGCGCGGATTTATCCCGTTTTTTGCGCGTTTTTTGCGCGGATTTTGCGCGGAATTTTTGCGGATTTTTTGCGTTTTTTTTTTTCCTGAGTTTCCTTTTATCATGGAATCCGCAAAAAATCCGCAAAAAGAATGAGCATGTCCGGAATTTTTGCGGTATGCGTTTTTTTTTGCGGAAAAAAACGCATCCATCTGAACAAAAAATCCGGAATGCATTCTAAATGATAGGATGCATATTTTTAGCGTTTTTGATGCAGAATTATAGCGTTTTTATAGCGAAATTCCGCAAAAAAACGCTAAAAATCCGGACGTGTGCACATACCCTTAAACTTTTATATTTTTTTTATTTTTTCACATTTTTTTTAGCTTTTTTTTTTTAACTTTTGCCATGCTTCTATAGCCTCCATGAGAGGCTAGAAGCAGGCACAACTCGATCGCCTCTGCTACATAGCAGCGATCTGCTGATCGCTGCTATGTAGCAGAAATGGAGGTGTGCTGTGAGCGCCGCCCACAGGGTGGCGCTCACAGCCACCGGTGATCAGTAACCATAGAGGTCTCTAGGACCTCTATGGTTACCATCCTGATGCATCACCGACCCCCGATCATGTGACGGGGGTCGGCGATGACGTCATTTCCGGCCGCCCGGCCGGAAGCGGTAGTTAAATAACGCTGTCTGCGTTTGACAGCGGCATTTAACTAGTTAATAGGTGCGGGCAGATCGCGATTCTGCCCGCGCCTATTACGGGCACATGTCAGCTGTTCAAAACAGCTGACATGTCCCGGCTTTGGGGCGGGCTCACAGCGGAGCCCTGCATCAAAGCAGGGGATCTGACCTCGGACGTACTATCCCGTCCGAGGTCAGAAAGGGGTTAACAAACCTTCGATTTTTTTATTACTTAAATAAAAAAGAACCTAGACATATTTGGTGTCTATGAACTCGTAATAACCTGGAGAATCATAATGGCAGGTCAGTTTTAACATTTGGTGAACATGATAAAAAAAATCTCAATTTGTAGAATTGCACTTTTTTTGCAATTTCACCGCACTTGGAATTTTTTTCACATTTTTGAGTACACAATATGGTAAAACTAATGGTGTTATTCAAAATTACAACTCTGCAAAAATAAGACCTCACATGGCCATATTGATGGAAAAATAGAAAAGTTATGGCTCTGGGAAGAAGGGGGGTGAAAAACAGAAACACAAAAACAAGAAAGTGCTCCTTCATGAATGGGAAAAAAAATCCTTTACTTTTGATTGGAGTCCTTGGAATTGGTTCTGTCTGGCAATGTGTCCCTCAGTAGAAAATGTTATTCACCCTGATTTAAGAGATCACTACTATGCATTTCACCCCCAGATTACACATTATAAATCAGAAAACTGTTTTACTTTTTCAATAAAAAAATATTGTAGAAATACAGTACCTTCATTTGGGCCGAGGTTCACAGTTACAGATTGACTAAAGACCTTCCGTCTCACAGCCTTGTTGTAAACAATGGCAGCTGCACTGATATTGACACTGACATTTCTGGGTTTTGCTGTTAAGTTCTTGAGAGTCAGTATTGCTTCAATGTCATCTCCAACCCTGGGGGACCCAGAAAATGATATCTCTCCAGAAACCTCAACGTCACGGCTTGGGGCTGACCTGGAACTTCCGTCTGCAGAGAATGCTACAAATCCTGGAGTCAAACCAATCAACCGCAGAGCTTTATTGTATGTTTGCCTCTCTTGAGATGAACCTAGAGGTAGAAGGAATATTAGTACTTCCATATTCTTCATTAATGATTTCCAGCCTGTGACTTTTCAATTTGTGGGAAACTAGAACTATACTAGAATGCTGAGAGTTGTAGTTTCCCAAAAGATGTAGAGCCACACGATTGGTCTTGTTATACATAGTAATTTTGTAGTACCTTCATCATACTTGTATTCACTTGTGATATTGGCGTAACTATCACTTCCCACAGCCTTTGTGCAAATGAGTTGTCCAACTTTTGTACGATTTGTTCCACCTAAGGTTTTACGGTTATCGCGCTGTACAATTACTTTAATCACATCTGCATTTGTTTCCGAAAACACAAAGCGAGTATCATATGGCTTATCCACATCGCCTTCTTTTACTGCACGTTGAGATGTAGGGCCTAGTTGGTAAATGCCTATAAACAGAAATGGGAGTCTTATAAAAAAAGTACCATTCATAATAGAAGTTGACATTAAGCAAGCAGCTTGAAAGGTACACAGTATCTGTAATGTATCCAAGCCTTGTTAGGTGTTTCCCAACTAAACTTAAAGAGAACCTGTCAGCAGGATTGTGCACAGTAACCTACACACAGTGTCAGGTCGGCACCATTACACTGATTAGAATGACACCTTGGTTGATGAAATGCATCTTATGGTTGTTCTTTAATCTTTATTTTCAGTTTTTAGTTAATGATATGCCTGTGCCCTGGGGCGGCCTGTGGGGGGGTCGAGCCTGCTGACAGGTTCCCTTTAAGAATGACTCATTTCCTAGACATATTAAAGAATGAACCCCTTCATAGGAATATAACGTGTTATATATCGTAGATCTAACTCTATCACAAATATAATTGCTCCAAGTAAGCTAAAACAACAGTCATACAAAAAAATGTCCAATAAGATTTCTCTTTTCTCGCTGATAAGCGGAAGCTTTAGAAGTGGTATCCATATATACAAATGTTGTATTTATATAGCACACTGCAGATCCACTTTCACTAGTACAAGCAAAGGTGACTTTTATGACTTGTTCATCGTCAATTTTTATTTATTTAATAAAGTGTTCATGCAGATTACAGTACATGAGGGGGGACAACCAATCTCCGAACCAGGATCATTATAGGAACAGGATGCCGGCCTCTTTCAGACTTCCGTCTTTGAGCTCTTGCCGAAATACGTTGTTTTTTGAGAAAACAGGATCCTGCAAAAGAATTTTCTCATAGACTTTTATTAGTGACGTATCTCCACGTATGGTCACACATTTCGTCCATCGTGCACTGGATCCTGCGGAATTTGACGGCCCGTCTGCAGTGGAAAAACCTGCCAGGACGCGTCCTACGTCATACGTTGTTCCACAGAATGGAAGGCTATGGATGCAGGATCCTTCGTTCACTGTGAAAAGCAGGAATCCAGGGACTGATCCTGTTTTTACATTTGAGCATACCTGGAACCATTTTCCAACCCAGGGAAAAAAATCTATCTCTCTCTCTCTGCGCATCCGCTGAAATACAGGAAACGTTGCATATGTTTTAACACTATTTTCTAAACGTACATCGCTACTAGGGTTGAGCGAAACGGGTCGTTCATTTTCAAAAGTCGCCGACTTTTGGCAAAGTCGGGTTTCATGAAACCCGACCCGACCCCTGTGTGGGGTCGGCCATGCGGTACGCGACTTTCGCGCCAAAGTCGCGTTTCAATGACGCGAAAAGCGCCATTTCTCAGCCAATGAAGGTGAACGCAGAGTGTGGGCAGCGTGATGACATAGGTCCTGGTCCCCACCATCTTAGAGAAGGGCATTGCAGTGATTGGCTTGCTGTCTGTGGCGTCACAGGGGCTATAAAGAGGCGTTCCCGCCGACCGCCATCTTACTGCTGCTGATCTGAGCATAGGGAGAGGTTGCTGCCGCTTCGTCAGAAGCAGGGATAGCGTTAGGCAGGGTCCATTAACCACAAAACCGCTTGTGCTGTAGCGATTTCCAATGTCCAACACCACCTTCGGTTTGCAGGGACAGTGGAGGCAAAATATATATTTTTTTTTCCTCAGCGCTGTAGCTCATTGGGCTGCCCTAGAAGGCTCCCTGATAGCTGCATTGCTGTGTGTACGCCACTGTGCAAACCAACTGCTTTTTTTAAAGCACAAATCCTCCTGTTCCTTCCTTTCTGCACAGCTATCTTTTTTGTTTGTCCACACTTTTTATTTAATTTGTGCATCAGTCCACTCCTTATTGCTGCCTGCCATACCTGGCCGAGATTACTGCAGGCAGGGAGATAGTAGCTGCCTGCCATACCTGGCTGAGATTACTGCAGGCAGGGAGATAGTAATTGTAGGACAGCCCCTGTTTTTTTTTTTTTTTTTTGGTGGGAGATTAAGATTGGCAATTTGGCATTTCTGCTAGAGTGCCATCCCTGTGTGTGCCATCTCTCTTACATAGTGGGCCATAGAAAGCCTTTTCATTTTTCTGTATTGTTTTTGTGGGGTTTATAAATTCTCCCTGATAAAAAAAAATACAGTGGGAGATTAATATTGGCCTTTGGGCTTGTGTGCCAGTCCTGAGTGTGCCATCTCTCTCTCAAATAGTGGGCCATAGAAAGCCTCTTAATTTTTTTTTTATTGGGTTTCTAAATACTCCCAGAAAAAAAAAAAATACAGTGGGAGATTAATATTGGCCTTTGGGCTTGTGTGCCAGTCCTGATTGTGCCATCTCTCTCTCAAATAGTGGGCCATAGAAAGCCTCTTAATATTTTTTTTTATTGGGTTTCTAAATACTCCCAGAAAAAAAAAAATACAGTGGGAGATTAATATTGGCCTTTTGGGCTTGTGTGCCAGTCCTGATTGTGCCATCTCTCTCTCAAATAGTGGGCCATAGAAAGCCTCTTAATTTTTTTTTTATTGGGTTTCTAAATACTCCCATAAAAAAAAAATACAGTGGGAGATTAATATTGGCCTTTGGGCTTGTGTGCCAGTCCTGATTGTGCCATCTCTCTCTCAAATAGTGGGCCATAGAAAGCCTCTTAATATTTTTTTTTATTGGGTTTCTAAATACTCCCAGAAAAAAAAAATACAGTGGGAGATTAATATTGGCCTTTTGGGCATGTGTGCCAGTCCTGATTGTGCCATCTCTCTCTCAAATAGTGGGCCATAGAAAGCCTCTTAATTTTTTTTTATTGGGTTTCTAAATACTCCCAGAAAAAATAAAAAAAAATCAGTGGGAGATTAATATTGCCCTTTCTGCTTGTGTGCCACTCCTGACTCCTGGGTGTGCCATCTCTCTCTCTCTCAACTAGTGGGCAGTCACTGGGCCATAGAAAGCCTATTTTTTTTTTATTTGGTTTCTAAATTCTACCTGAAATAATAAATCAATCAATCATTGGGAGATAAATATAGGCCTCTGGGCTTGTGTGCCACTCCTGACTTCTGTGTGTTGCATCTCTCACTCAGTGGGCCATAGAAAGCCTATTTTTTTTTTTGATTTGGTTTCTAAATTCTACCTGAAATAATAAATCAATCAATCAATCAGTGGGAGATAAATATAGGCCTCTGGGCTTGTGTGCCACTCCTGACTTCTGTGTGTTGCATCTCTCACTCAGTGGGCCATAGAAAGCCTTTTTTTTTTTTTATTTGGTTTCTAAATTCTACCTGAAATAATAAATCAATCAATCAATCAGTGGGAGATAAATATAGGCCTCTGGGCTTGTGTGCCACTCCTGACTTCTGTGTGTTGCATCTCTCACTCAGTGGACCATAGAAAGCATATTTTTTTTTTTCGTTTGATTTGGTTTGGTTTCTAAATTCTACCTGTAAAAATCATTTTATTTTATTTTGTTTCTAAATTCTTCCTTAATAAATCATTTTATTGCATTTTGTTTCAAAAGTCTCCCTGAGAAAAAAAAGGCAGTGGGAGATTAATATTGACCTTTCTGCTTGTGTGCCACTCCTGACTCCTGGGTGTGCCATCTCTCTCTCTCAAATAGTGGGCACTGGGCCATAGAAAGGCTATTTCCTTTATTTTTTTGGTTTCTAAATTCTCCCTGGAAAAATCATTTTATGTTATTTGGTTTCTAAATTCTTCCTGAATAAATCATTTTATTTAATTTAGTTTCTAAAGTCTCCCTGAAAAAAAAAAACAGTGGGAGATTAATATTGACATTTGTGCTTGAGTGACAGTCCTGCGTGTGTGGCATCTCTCTGATTTTGTGCCACAGAAAACAGAGTGTGTAACATTGTGCCTGATTTTCCTTGCGGTTTCACCAACCTGTAAAGGAATATCGAAATCATACTGAAGTTATAGCTCACCGTGTAAGTTGTCTGACAGCAACAAATAAAGTTACTTTGGTTAAGTTTTGAAAACAATGAGGAAGTCTGGTGGAAGAGGTCGTGGCCGTGGGCGTTCATTGTCAGCTGGTAATGATGGTAGTGGTAGTGGAGCATCAGGTGGTCATGGGAAAAAAATTATTCCACCTAAGTCTGGAGCTGTGGAGCCAGGTTCGTCGTCTGGCTACACAAGGCCTCGAACGCTCCCTTTTCTGGGAGTTGGAAAACCGCTTTTAAAGCTGGAGCAGCAACAGCAAGTTTTGGCTTACCTTGCTGACTCAGCCTCTAGCTCTTTTGCCTCCTCTTCTGAAACTGGCAAATCTAAAAGCAGCGCGTCATTAGTGGATGTTCACGGTCAGGGACAAGTCGCTTCCTTGTCCTCTTCAGCAAAAACAACAACAAGAGAGAAGGATGCAGCAGGCGACACAACGGGTTACTCCATGGAGCTGTTTACACATACCGTCCCTGGCTCAGAAAGTGAAACAGTTAACAGGCCATGCCCATTACAAGTAGATTCTAACATGGAGTGCACTGATGCACAGCCACAGCCAGACTACTATGCTGGTCCTTTGACTCAGACCACAACATTGCCCTCTCAGGGTACTGATCCAGAATCAGACCCTGATGAGACTATGTTGCCCCGTCACGAACGCTATACCACCGACCTACACGGTGACACAGACGAAGTTGCACATGAGCTAGAAGAGGAGGTTATAGATGACCCAGTTGTCGACCCCGATTGGCAGCCATTGGGGGAACAGGGTGCAGGCGGCAGTAGTTCTGAAGCGGAGGAGGAGGGGCCGCAGCAGGCATCAACATCGCAACAGGTTCCATCTGCCGGGCCCGTATCTGGCCCAAAACGCGTGGCAAAGCAAAAAAATGTTGGAGGACAGCGTGTCCATCCGGTTAAAGCTCAGTCAGCAATTCCTGAAAAGGGATCCGATGCTAGGAAGAGTGCAGTCTGGCATTTTTTTAAACAACATCCAATTGATCAGCTCAAAGTCATCTGTCAAAAATGTTCAACTAGCTTAAGCAGAGGTCAGAATCTGAAAAGTCTCAATTAGTGTTGAGCATTCCGATACCGCAAGTATCGGGTATCGGCCGATACTTGCGGTATCGGAATTCCGATACCGAGATCCGATATTTTTGTGATATCGGGTATCGGTATCGGAAGTGTAAAATAAAGAATTAAAATAAAAAATATTGTTATATTCACCTCTCCGGCGGCCCCTGGACATCAGCGGGAGGATCCGGCGTCCGGCACGGCTTCTTTCTTCAAAATGCGCGCCTTCAGGACCTGTGGAATGACGTCCCGGCTTCTGATTGGTCGCGTGCCGCCCATGTGACCGCCACGCGACCAATCAGAAGCCGCGACGTCATTCCTCAGCTAAAGTCCTAGAATGAGCGCCTTCTAGGACCTGAGGAATGACGTCGCGGCTTCTGATTGGTCGCGTGGCGGTCACATGGGCGGCACGCGACCAATCAGAAGCCGGGACGTCATTCCACAGGTCCTGAAGGCGCGCATTTTGAAGAAAGAAGCCGTGCCGGACGCCGGATCCTCCCGCTGATGTCCAGGGGCCGCCGGAGAGGTGAATATAACAATATTTTTTATTTTAATTCTTTATTTTACACTTTAATATGGATCCCAGGGCCTGAAGGAGAGTTTCCTCTCCTTCAGACCCTGGGATCCATGAGGATACCTTCCGATACTTGATGTCCCATTGACTTGTATTGGTATCGGATATCGGTATCAGCGATATCCGATATTTTTCGGGTATCGGCCGATACTATCCGATACCGATACTTTCAAGTATCGGACGGTATCGCTCAACACTAGTCTCAATACAAGTTGCATGCATAGACATTTAACCACCATGCATTTGCAAGCCTGGACTAACTACCAAACGTCCCTTAAGGTTGTAGCACACTCGGCCAATGAAGCTACTCAGCAACGCAACATCCCTTCCGTCACTGTAAGGCCACCATTTTCTTCACCACCGGCAGTATCTGTGCAGGTTTCTTTGCCAGCCCAAAGCAGTCAGGGTCAGGGAATCACCAGTTTAGTTGGAGGTAATACTGCATCTAGGGCACCGGCGGAAACAATACCGTCTCCAACCGTCTCTCAGTCTGCCATGTCCACCGGCACACCCGCTAGTTCCACGATCTCCAGCTCTCCAGTCCAGCTCACCCTACATGAGACTCTAGTTAGAAAAAGGAAGTACTTATCCTCGCATCCGCATACACATGGTTTGAACGCCCACATAGCTAGACTAATCTCGTTAGAGATGATGCCCTACCGTTTAGTTGAAAGCGAAGCTTTCAAAGCCCTGATGGAGTACGCTGAACCACGCTACGAGCTACCCAGTCGACACTTTTTTTCCAGAAAAGCCATCCCAGCCCTGCACCAGCATGTTAAACAGCGCATCGTCCATGCACTCAGGCAATCTGTGAGTACAAAGGTGCACCTGACTACAGATGCATGGACCAGTAGGCATGGCCAGGGACGTTACGTGTCCATCACGGCACACTGGGTGAATGTGGTGGATGCAGGGTCCACAGGGGACAGCAATTTCGGGACAGTTCTGCCTAGCCCACGGTCTAGGAAACAGTTGGCTGTAGGCGTTCGCACCCCCTCCTCCTCCTCCTCGTCCTCCTGCAGAAGCGAGAGCTCGTCCACAGATCGCAGTCGCCCAATCACTCCATCCGCAGCTGCCACTGTTGCACACCAGTGGTCCCATTATGGGGGAGCTACTGGCAAGCGTCAGCAGGCTGTATTGGCTATGAAGTGTTTGGGCGACAACAGACACACCGCGGAAGTTCTGTCCGAGTTCTTGCAGCAAGAAATGCAGTCGTGGCTGGGCACAGTAGATCTTGAGGCAGGCAAGGTAGTGAGTGATAATGGAAGGAATTTCATGGCTGCCATCTCCCTTTCCCAACTGAAACACAATCCTTGCCTGGCTCACACCTTAAACCTGGTGGTGCAGTGCTTATTGAAAACTTATCCTGGTTTCTCCGACCTGTTCCTCAAAGTGCGTGGACTTTGCGCACATATCCGCCGTTCGCCTGTACACTCCAGCCGTATGCAGACCTATCAGCGTTCTTTGAACCTTCCCCAGCATCGCCTAATCATAGACGTTGCAACATGGTGGAACACAACACTACACATGCTTCAGAGACTGTGCGAACAGAGGCGGGCTGTTATGTTTTTGTGGGAGGATACACATACACGGGCAGGCAGTAGGATGGCAGACATGGAGTTGTCGGGTGTGCAGTGGTCGAAGATACAAGACATGTGTCAAGTCCTTCAGTGTTTTGAGGAATGCACACGGCTGGTTAGTGCAGACAACGCCATAATAAGCATGAGCATCCCCCTAATGCGTCTGCTGATGCAAAGTTTGACGCACATAAAGGATCAGGCGTATGCACCAGTGGAAGAGGAAAGCCTTGATGACAGTCAGCCATTGTCTGTTCAGGGCAGTGTACAGGACGAGGTAGCGGGCGAAGAGGAGGTGGATGACGAGGAGGATGATGGGGATGAGTATATTTTTAATGAGGAAGCTTTCCCGGGGGCACTGGAAATTGGTGGCGTGCAAGGCCGGTTTCTGGTTTTTTGAGGGACACAAGTGACGTAGATTTGCCTGCAACTGCCCCTCAACCAAGCACAACCGCAGATTTGACAACTGGAACTTTGGCCCACATGGCGGATTATGCCTTGCGTATCCTCAAAAGGGACACACGCATTACAAAAATGATGAACGATGACGATTACTGGTTGGCCTGCCTCCTTGATCCTCGCTATAAAGGCAAATTGCAAAATATTATGCCACATGAGAACTTGGAACTAATATTAGCAACAAAACAATCAACTCTTGTTGACCGTTTGCTTCAGGCATTCCCAGCACACAGCGCCCGTGATCGTTCTCACAGGAGCTCCAGGGGCCAGCAGACCAGGAGTGCTAGGGGTGCACACATCAGAAGTGGCGTTGGACAGAGGGGTTTTCTGACCAGGTTGTGGAGTGATTTTGCTTTGACCGCAGACAGGACAGGTACTGCTGCATCAATTCAAAGTGACAGGAGACAACATTTGTCCAGTGTGGTTACAAACTATTTTTCATCCCTTATCGATGTTCTCCCTCAACCGTCATTCCCATTTGATTACTGGGCATCCAAATTAGACACCTGGCCAGAATTGGCTGAATATGCATTGCAGGAGCTTGCTTGCCCAGCAGCTAGTGTCCTATCTGAAAGAGTATTCAGTGCTGCTGGTTCAATATTAACCGAAAAAAGGACTCGTCTGGCTACACAAAATGTTGATGATCTAACATTCATTAAAATGAACCACAACTGGATTTCTAATTCTTTTGCCCCACCTTGCCCGGGCGACACCTAGCTTTCCTATGAAAAGCTCTTGCCTGTGGACTACTGTGAATTACTTATCAAATGTCTTAATTTGCAGCAGCTGATTGTCCAGCATACGACATGTTTACACCTCCCTAAATGGCCAAACTCCCCACACGGGGCCGTGGTATCGCGACTTGGCGCAAGCACCCGTGAGAGTGCTGTTTGTCTGAAGAGGTGGGTGTGCCCGATTTTGGTTGACAGCACTGACACAGGGTCCCTCATAGTACAATAAACTGTCTCTGGCGGTGGTGGTGCGCACCCAACGTCAGACACACTGTTGTAACATTAGGGGCCCTGGGCCTGTACCGCCGGCCACAAGAGAGTTCACCCACCCCCATGTCAAACATTGCTCTACCACTTCCACAATTATCTCTCACACTTCCACCAATGTTTAGACTATGCGCTGACATCCTTCCATTCCTGACACTGACAATACCATTGTGTTGACATGTATGATGGTACTTACCATAGTCAGGGGCAGTGTCCTCTATTTACCCAAGTAAATACTTGGCGCCAAATTAGTAGGTCGGAAACTACGCAGAGGATCCCACCCCTGTACCTAAATATTGCACCCTTTATTGTTTTCGTTGGGTTTTAATGTGAGACATTCACATTTATGTATTGTTTTGGACTACTAACTGGCAGACACTCATTACAATCAGCCTCCGCTGACCTGGCCACTGCTGCCCGTGTTCCCCTGTAACCAATTTAAAATTGCCTACATCAAGCCCAATTTTGTTATGTTAGGCCTTCGATGCCTGTCTGCGGTCACTCCTTCCACTAGACTTCCACTGACCAGACCACTGCTGCCCGTGTACCCCTGGAACCAATTTAAAATTGCCTACATCAAGCCCAATTTTGTTATGTTAGGCCTTCGAAGCCTGTCTGCGGCCCGTTCTTTCAACTACTACTACACTGACCAGGCCACTGCTGCCCGTGTACCCCTGGAACCAATTTAAAATTGCCTACAGCCAGCCCAATTTTATTATGTTAGGCCTTCGAAGCCTGTCTGCGGTCACTCCTTCCACTAGACTTCCACTGACCAGACCACTGCTGCCCGTGTACCCCTGGAACCAATTTAAAATTGCCTACATCAAGCCCAATTTTGTTATGTTAGGCCTTCGAAGCCTGTCTGCGGCCCGTTCTTTCAACTACTACTACACTGACCAGGCCACTGCTGCCCGTGTACCCCTGGAACCAATTTAAAATTGCCTACATCAAGCCCAATTTTGTTATGTTAGGCCTTCGAAGCCTGTCTGCAGTCACTCCTTCCACTAGACTTCCACTGACCAGACCACTGCTGCCCGTGTACCCCTGGAACCAATTTAAAATTGCCCACATCAAGCCCAATTTTGTTATGTTAGGCCTTCGAAGCCTGTCTGCGGCCCGTTCTTTCAACTACTACTACACTGACCAGGCCACTGCTGCCCGTGTACCCCTGGAACCAATTTAAAATTGCCTACAGCCAGCCCAATTTTATTATGTTAGGCCTTCGAAGCCTGTCTGCGGTCACTCCTTCCACTAGACTTCCACCGACCAGACCACTGCTGCCCGTGTACCCCTGGAACCAATTTAAAATTGCCTACATCAAGCCCAATTTTGTTATGTTAGGCCTTCGAAGCCTGTCTGCGGTCACTCCTTCCACTAGACTTCCACTGACCAGACCACTGCTGCCCGTGTACCCCTGGAACCAATTTAAAATTGCCTACATCAAGCCCAATTTTGTTATGTTAGGCCTTCGAAGCCTGTCTGCGGCCCGTTCTTTCAACTACTACTACACTGACCAGGCCACTGCTGCCCGTGTACCCCTGGAACCAATTTAAAATTGCCTACAGCCAGCCCAATTTTATTATGTTAGGCCTTCGAAGCCTGTCTGCGGTCACTCCTTCCACTAGACTTCCACTGACCAGACCACTGCTGCCCGTGTACCCCTGGAACCAATTTAAAATTGCCTACAGCCAGCCCAATTTTATTATGTTAGGCCTTCGAAGCCTGTCTGCGGTCACTCCTTCCACTAGACTTCCACTGACCAGACCACTGCTGCCCGTGTACCCCTGGAACCAATTTAAAATTGCCTACATCAAGCCCAATTTTGTTATGTTAGGCCTTCGATGCCTGTCTGCGGTCACTCCTTCCACTAGGCCTCCACTGACCAGACCAATGCTGCCTGTGTAACCCTGTAAACTTTTTTAAACTGCACTGAGCCACATTTTTGGTTTAAGGCCTACTACCTGTGTCTGTCTGTGCCACTCAATACAGCTATCCTCCTTTGAAAAAAGCAGAGCGTCAATAGTCTGGTTTTCAGCCTTTATGAATTTGAAAACTGCATTGGGGCTTTCACTTCCGTAGGGCCTAATAACGGTGTCTGCCGCTCCAAAATGTTCCCCAGGTTTCCTGGCCATTGCTTCAATCTTCTGGCTCTCGTTTAGTAGTTGTTGAAAACCACACTGCATTAGGCCAACAAATTGGGTATGGGGTGTAGAGACGGTGTGTTCCACTCCAAGGTGTTCCCCAGGTTTCCTCGCCATTGCTTCGATCTTCTGGCTCTTCTGAAGTAGTTGTTGAAAACAACACTGCATTAGGCCTACTAGTTGGGATGGGGCCTTCTATCTGTGTCTGCCGCTCCTTGCTGTTCTCCTACAGTGAACAAAGCTGTGCCGCCGGTTTACTACTGTTGCCAATTTTGAAATGCATTTAGAATACTTACTGATTTGGCCCTACTCTCTGTGTCAGCCTCTCATTCCAGTTGTCCTCCACTGAACAAAGCAATCCCCCATGGTTAGTCCTGTTACTAATTTTGAACTGCATTTCGGCCACTTTATTCTTTGGGCCCATATCTGTTTCCCCCTCATCCTGCCCATTGCCCAGCCAGTGATAGACGAGTCTGCTGGTACATTGACCCATAACGCAACATTCCCTGTGTACGCTACACTGCAAGATTGTGACCCTGCTGAAAGTCAGGACCCCCTTCCCGCATACCATACCAACTTACACGGGGAGAAAGAGGAAGGTGCAGATGAAGGTGCAGGTTCCTTCATCAGGTTGGGGGAGGAATACTAGTTGGCGACGTCACTGGCACAGGGCCTCTCATAGTACGCAAAAGTGTTGCTGCCGGTGGGAGGCGCCCCCGCCGTGCAAACACACCGCTGTACTTTGAGGGGCCCTGTGCCAGTGCCAATGCCAACTAGTGGCCCCCCCTGCTTGCTCAGGATCACAGCACTTGCAAAGTTGAAATACTTACCACTCCCTGCTCCACTGCAGTGACGTGGTCCAGATGTCCTGGACCCACTAATTACTTGAACCAGTCCTACCCCCCACAACTTTAGCCAAATGACCCCCAATTTCAAATGACTTACAATTTTTATAAGCTAAATTACGATTGACAAGCTTCAGTAGCAAGAATGGATGTTTTTGCCAATACAATGGGCTCTGTACATGTTTTCCTGGCCTCTACACACTGCCGACTCTGCTCCCCCATTGACTTGCATTGGGTTTCGTGTTTCGGTCGATCCCGACTTTTCGCGATAATCGGCTTGACTCGAATCCACTTGACTCGACTTTTGAGATAGTCGGGTTTCGCGAAACCCGGCTCGACTCTAAAAAGGTCAAGGTCGCTCAACTCTAGTCACTACGTCTCGGCGACGTATTAAGATGGGACACTGCCGACGGAAGTGTGAAAGAGGCCTTACTAGCTTATGCGTAGCATATGCTTTCTCACAGGGAACATTAATACGTTGTTGTTCTTTCAGCTGCGCGACAGCGTGGGATCAATTTGTTACTCTTGTAAGGTGTTGTAACAATGTATTTCAGTTGTCACGGTAATTTAAATGTTGATGGTTTGATCCAATTAATGTATTGTGCTAGTTGCCTGTGTATCCATTTCCTTGGTGTTTGTGTCCTTATATAAATAGCAGACGGCCCTTTATGTCTCTATCTTTGCCAACTGAAAAAATGGCCCTTGAGCCAAGAAACCCGATGTACTCTGAGATTTTAATGAAGTTTTTAATCACTTTGCGCCAGGTCTGTTTTAGAGTTTATTTGGAAATTACCTAAAACACCCTTTTGGATACTTGTCTGTTACCACTTTGTTTTGGCTTTGTTCTTTGACCAGCTCAGCCATGGATGTAAGACAGAGGCTGCTGTTATGACCTGGTGGTTAGGAGCACCCGGAATGACCTGATAGTTAAACCTCATACAGGACTAGCTCTGGGATGTGGGAGCTCTGCTGACCGCAAGCCCTAATCCTATCACACACACTAAAAATAGCCGTGGAGCGCTCCTGACCAGACCTAGGCGCCTCGTCACAGCCTAAGAGCTATCTAGCCCTAGAAATAGAAAATAAAGCCTACCTTGCCTCAGAGAAATTCCCCAAAGGTAAAGGAAGCCCCCCACATATATTGACTGTGACTAAAGATGGAAGTCACAAACGCAGAGATGAAACAGGTTTCAGCAAAGGGAGGCCACTCTGCATCCCAGAGCTTCCAGCTAGCAAGACAAAATCATGAAAACCAGCTGGAAAAGAAAACAGTGAACAAATAATGACTATCAGGAACTTAGCTTCTGCAGGAGAAGGCAGGTCACCAGAGAGATCCAGGAGCGAACTGAACCAATGCAAAAACATTGACAGCTGGCACGGAGTAACGATCTGAGAGGAGTTAAATAGAGCAGCCAACCAAAGGATAAATCACGTCACCTGTGTAAGGAACCTCAGAAGCAGCAGCTTCACTCACAGCCAACAGAGGGAGCCCATAGACAGAACTCGCCAAAGTACCATTCACGACCACAGGAGGGAGTTCGACAACAGAATTCACAACAGGCTGCATAACAATTCCTACATTTGTTTTCACTTGGCACAAGATCAGGTCAGAAGATCTGCAGACAGTCTGGACATCATGTCTGTTCTTGGACCGTGAATTTCAGATGGGTGATACCAATCATAGAATTTTTACTAAACCACAGCAGTTAATTCATTGAGTCATGCAAGTAGATAACCAATAATTTCCCAAACTTCTGTGTAGCCCACAATGGAGAATCCAGATTTGGGTAGCGGAAATTGCATAGAAAGCAATTTCTAATTTTAGGCTCAGTGTATCCATAGAAACCAATATGTCTTAGATGGGTATGTATTAAACTAAGAGAAGGGGAAAGCACATTTGTCATTTCTCAGTCCATGTGTTCTTCTATCTCTCACTAAGATATGAAAATACATTAGGCAGACAACCCTTTTAAGTGCACTAGGTGTGTCAATGTTTTTATTTTACCATCACTCATTTCTTGTGGCGTTGAATCAAAGATTTGCCATCCACTATAATAGGCACCTAGATCAGTCCGGATCATCCAACCTTCATTCCAGCAATGGAAATTCCTAGAAAAGATAATTTTTGTCATTATCTCTGGAAAGACAGTGCAATTGTCAGCTTTTATAACCCTTTGTTTAAACATTAGTGTATGTTAGCAGAGTTATGACTGTGTGCAAATATGACAGATTTAAAATGGATTTCCCAGGGTCATGAGCAAAACTGCAGGTGGTATTGCGCAAGAACTTGTCAGTATTTGTTATGAGCAAATGCAGGGAAACCTACGAAGACTGGCACCACACCAGCAAAGGCGAGGCTCCAGATGCACATAGCACAAGCTGCCCAGCTAGGTGAGCCTTAAAGGGCTGGGATAGCTTTAACCCAGCTACTAGTAAATAGGAGGGGGACTTGGGTAGAGCTGTTCCCAGGCTTGCTGTTGCAGGACAGCTGACGTCTGGTGACACAGCTGGAGTCTAGTCAAGAACAGATAGATGCCTCTGCTACAAACCCTGGTACTGTAGCGCATAGAGAAAAGGAAGTGAACCTTAAGGCAAACCCTGAAAGCGAGTGACCAAAACTGCAAGTGCCACTCTCCACCACAACTTTTATGAAATGCAATAAACAGCAAAGACCTGAGCTGGGAACCTGGTTAAATAGCCCACCTGATGCTGAAGAAACCAATTATGTGTTGAATACCTCCCAATCACCCCAAGACAGCCAATCCCTGCTAACTTACACAGCAGGATAAATACAATCCCACCACTGCCTAGTACTAAACACAGCAGTGTCCTGCATTGCCTGGCAACAAGGGAAACCTAGTATTCCATGTTCTCCTGGCAGTGAAATCCGTTGGAGATACGGGAGTCCCGTGTCCCCACAAATCATACTACTCCAGAACTCAAAGCTCCTTAAGAATAGGACCATCTCCCTGCACGCATAGTAGTTCCACATACAGGGTGAACAGACCCCTTCCTGATAACCGGCGAAGGCAGGCAGTGAACAACCTCTGGGTCAGCAGGAAAATAGCGGCACTTGTGACTGGAGAAGCGTGGTACCAGACTCTAACCATTCCCAGGTGGGAGGACATAATCACTATTCCTAACAGTATGGAAGCATATAGGACTCCTCCATTCAGGACCCCTGATCTTTCCTATTTGCCATAAAAAAGAGATGTTATGGCTTATACAGTTAACCTACAGTATATGGGACCTTCCTTTTGAAAAGTGTCTGGCATGTAAACTCATTAACTTTCATTTTGTAAAGAATAGTATACTATACAGTAATAACGCACTTACCATATACTATCATCACTTTCTTCCAGGGGATCACCATAAACATCATAGTATTCCTCAATACTTAAGTTGCCGTTTGAGTCATGGGCAGAACTATAGTTTGTGATTATTCGACAGGGTAACCCAAGTGCCCTGCTGACTGTAAAAAAGGGCAATTATAAGATGAGAGCATAACAACTGTTCAGGATGTATATCTCAGGGAATACAATAAAATACACTGCTCAAAAAAATTAAAGGAACACTTAAACAACAGAATATAACTCCAAGTAAATTAAACTTCTGTGAAATCAAACTGTCCGCTTAGGAAGCAACACTGTTTAACAATCAATTTCACATGCTATTGTGCAAATGGAATACACAACAGATAGAAATTATTGGCAATTATCAAAACACACTCAATAAAGGAGTGGTTCTGAAGGTGGGGATCACATCTCAGTACCAATGCTTTCTGGCTGATGTTTTGGTCACTTTTGAATGTTAGTTGTGCTTTCACACTCATGGTAGCATGAGATGGATTCTACAACCCACACAAGTGGCTCAGGTAGTGCAGCTCATCCAGGATGGCACATCAATATGAGCTGTGGAAGAAGGTTTGCTGTGTCTGATAGCGTAGTGTCCAGAGGCTGGAGACGCTACCAGGAGACAGGCCAGTACACCAGGAGACGTGGAGGGGGCCATAGGAGGGCAACAACCCAGCAGCAGGACCGCTACCTAGCTTTTGTGCAAGGAGGAACAAGAGGAGCACTGCCTGAGCCCTGCAAAATGAATGAAAATGAGAACCGTGCTCACAACTATTGAGAGTGCCAGAGTAGGTTCCCACAACGTTAGTAATGATAATAAGAAACCCAGCACTCAACTTAAGTGATCAATATGGTTGGTTAATGTGATTCACTGTAGTAAAACATTTCGGTCTTACATCAGACCTTCCTCAGTTACAAAATGCAGTGTTTCTATTGGTTCAGATGTGCCAATAGGTGCAGTAGCAGATCACTGGATCCAAGAGTCTGTGCGTCCTGGAATAATAAATGCATGTATTGTAGCCTGTGCACTTATAGCTGGCGAATGTGACGTGCCGCAGTGACATGAAGAGGACACAGTGTCTCAGACTCTTGGCACATCTGAACCAATAGAAACACTGCATTTTGTAACTGAGGAAGGTCTGATGTAAGACCGAAATGTTTTACTACAGTGAATCCCATTAAACAACCATATTGATCACTTAAGTTGAGTGCCGGGTTTCTTATTATCAGAGCCTTGCAAAATGACCTCCAGCAGGCCACAAATGTGCATGTGTCTGCACAAATGGTTAGAAACCAACTCCATGAGGATTGTCTAAGTGCTCGACATCCACAAATGGGGGTTGTGTTCAAAGCTCAACACCATGCAGGATGCTTTGCATTTGTCACAGAACACCAGGATTGGCAAATTTGCCACTGGTGCCCTGTGCTCTTCACAGATGAAAGCAGGTTCACACTGAGCACATGTGACAGACGTGATAGAGTCTGGAGATGCCATGGAGAGCTATCTGCTGCCTGCAACATCCTTCAGCATGACCGGTTTGGCAATGGGTCAGTAATGGTGTGGGGTGGCATTTCTCTGGAGGGCTGCACAGCCCTCCATGTGCTTGCCAGAGGTAGCCTGACTGCCATTAGGTACCGAGATGAGATCCTCAGACACCTTGTGAGACCATATGCTGGTGCAGTTGGCCCTGGGTTCCTCCTAATGCAGGACAATGCCAGACCTCATAAGGCTGGAGTGTGTCAGCAGTTCCTGCAAGATGAAGGCACTGAGCTTATGGACTGGCCCGCTCATTCCCCAGACCTGAACACATCTGGGACATCATGTCTCGCACCATCCACCAACGTCACGTTTTACCACAGACTGTCCAGGAGTTGGTGGATGCTTTAGTCCAGGTCTGAGAGGAGATCCCTCAGGTGACTATCCACTGCCTCATCAGGAGCAGGCCCAGGCATTGTAGGGAGGTCATACAGGCACATGGAGGCCACACACACTACTGAGCATCATTTCCTTGTCTTGAGGAATTCCCACTGAAGTTTGATCAGCCTTTAACTTCATTTTCCACTTTGATTTTTAGCATCATTCCAACTCCAGACCTCCGTGGAATATTAGTTGTGATTTACGTTGATATTTTTTAGGTTTTATTGTTCTCAACAAATTCCACTATGTAATGAATACAAATTTACAACTGGAATATTTCATTCAGTGCAATCTAGGATGTGGGATTTTAGTGTTCCCTTTATTTTTTTGAGCAGTGTGTATGTTTTGTCTATCTAAAAGTGTCCTATATGTAGAGAATGATCTGTACCAAAAGGATATTATGATACTAGACATACAGTGGGTACAGAAAGTATTTATGTCCCTTTAAATTTTTTACTCTTTGTTTCATTGCAGCCATTTGGTGAATTCAAAAAAGTTCTTTTTTTCACATTAATGTACACTCTGCACCCCATCTGGACAGAAAAAAACAGAAATGTAGACATTTTTGCGAATTTAATAAAAAAGAAAAACTGAAATATCACATAGTCATAAGTATACAGACCCTTTGCTCAGTCGCTCATATTTAAGTCCCATGTTGTCTATTTCCTTGTAATCCTCCTTGAGATCGTTCTATTCCTTCATTAGAGTACAGCTATGTTTAGCTAAACTGATAGGACTAGATTTGGAAAGGCAGATACCTATCTATATACAGTAAGGGTACCGTCACACTAAGCGACGCTGCAGCGATACCGACAACGATGTCGATCACTGTAGCGTCGCTGTTTGGTCGCTGGAGAGCTGTCACACAGACAGCTCTCCAGCAACCAACAATCCCGAAGTCCCCTGGTAACCAGGGTAAACATCGGGTTACTAAGCGCAGGGCCGCGCTTAGTAACCCGATGTTTACCCTGGTTACCAGCGTAAACGTAAAAAAAAAAAACACTACATACTTACATTCCGGTGTCTGTCCTCCGGCGCTCTGCTTTCCTCTGCACTGTCAGCGCCGGCCAGCCGTAAAGCAGAGCGGTGACGTCACCGCTGTGCTTTCCGGCTGGCCGGTGCTCACAGCCAGTGCAGAGAAGCACAGCGCCGGGGGACAGACACGGAATGTAAGTATGTAGTGTTTTTTTTTTTTTACGTTTACGCTGGTAACCAGGGTAAACATCGGGTTACTAAGCGCGGCCCTGCGCTTAGTAACCCGATGTTTACCCTGGTTACCAGTGAAGACATCGCTGAATCGGCGTCACACACGCCGATTCAGCAATGTCTGCGGGAGATCCAGTGACGAAATAAAGTTCTGGACTTTCTGCGCCGACCAACAATGGCACAGCAGGATCCTGATCGCTGCTGCGTGTCAAACTCAACGATATCGCTAGCCAGGACGCTGCAACGTCACAGATCGCTAGCGATATTGTTCAGTGTGACGGTACTCTAACACCTCACAGCTCACAGTGCATGTCAGACCAAATGAGAATCATAAGGTCAAAGGAACTGGCCAAGGAGCTCAGAGACAGAATTGTGGCAACGCACAGATCTGGCCAAGGTTACAAAAGAATTTCTGCAGTACTCAAGGTTCCTAAGAGCACAGTGGCCTCCATCCATAAATGGAAGCTTGGGACCACTAGAAGTCTTCCTAGACCTGGCTGTCCAGCCAAACTGAACAATCGTGGGAGAAGAGCCTTGGTGAGAGAGGTAAACAAGAACCCCAAGATCACTGTGGCTGAGCTTTATAGATGCAGTAGGGAGATGGGAGAAAGTTCCACAAAGTCAACTATCACTGCAGTCTCCACCTGTCGGGCCTTTATGGCAGAGTGGCCCAATGGAAGCCCCTCCTCAGTGCAAGACATGCTAAAGCCCGCATAGTGTTTCCTAAAAAAAACACATGAAGGACTCCCAGACTATGAGAAATAAGATACTTTGGTCTGATGAGACAAAGATAGACCTTTTGGTGATAATTCTAAGCCATATGTGTGGAGATAACCAGGCACTACTCATCACCTGCCCACTACAATCCAACAGTGAAACATGGTGGTGGCAGCATCATGCTATGGGGGTGTTTTTCACCTGCAGGTACAGGCCTACTGGTCGTCGTTGAAGGAAACATGAATGCAGCCAAGTACCGAGATATCCTAGATGAAAACCTCTTCCAAAGTGCCCTGGACCTCAGACTTGGCTGAAGGTTCACTTCCAACATGACAATGACCCTAAAATAACAAAGCTAAAATAACAAAGGTGTGGTTTCAGAACAACTCTGTGACCATTCTTAACTGGCCCAGCCAGAGCCAATTGAGCATCTCTGGAGAGACCTGAAAATGGCTGTTCACCAACGTTCACCATTCAGTGTGACTGAACTAGAGAGAATCTGCATGGAAGAATGGCAGAGGATCCCCAAATCCAGGTGTGAAAAACTTGTTGCATTATTAACTAGAAGACTCATGGCTGTACTAGCTCAAAAGGGTGCTTCTACTCAATACTGAGCAACGGGTTTGAATACTTATGACCATGTGATATTTCAGATATTTTTTAAATAAATTTGCAAAAGTTACTACATTTTTTTTTCAGTCAAGATGGGGTGCAGAATGTACATTAATGAGAAAAAATGAACTGTTTTGAATTTACCAAATGGCTGCAACAAAACAAAGAGTGAAAAATTTAAAGAGGTATGAATTCTTTCTGTACCCACTGTATATTGCTACATGTGTCACATGTTAGGACATTATTATGGAGCAAGCCTTTGGATAATATAACCTTGTTGAAAGTACATAATCACTGTAAGGTGCTGGATATTTATACTTACAGATCGTACGCTGTGGAGTCTGTGTGTACTAGGGCTACCACCCCGACGACACCAATTTGCTTGAGCATCTTCAAAAGGCAAATGCAAATGCTCAGGCGAAGCGGTGTCATCGAGGTGGTAGTCTTGGTACACACAAACTCTGCAGCCTACTATCTGTAAGTATAAATATCCAGCAAACATATGGCACCTATCTAAACGGGTTGTCAGATGTCTAAAATGTCCTTAGAAAATATCTAATTTTACCCCCACCAGCATTTTTGTAATTTGTTATATTATACACTATTATACATCTCTCCCTAGATGTTTTTTTATTTAATTTAACTTCCTATGACATTTTGTTTGAGAGGAGTCTCACAAAAGTCACCATCAGAAGTCGGGGTCTGCACTCACTTCTCCACAACATCTATCACCCTGACTAGAAGAGGTTGCCATCAGCAGACGGTACAGTGGTCTCTTACCACAGTTTCTTTCATCACCACCCTCTGAAGTGGGAAAAATGCGATGGATCTAAAAGTGTGACTGACTGTCAGAGACATGACAGGGTGAACAGGTATCTAGCAAGTTCTAATTTCTGAGATTGATAGTTGCATGCAGCTACTTTCAGATATTGAATATAATTATATTCTGATGTAGAGATTAAACTGAGAAATAACCTATATCTCCCTATATGCAGTTTATTTTTTTCTGGATGAACAAGAATAAGTCTGGGACTGCAATACATCTTCATTTATATGGATGAGCACATCTGAGTGGCCAAGTTACCCCTTTACAAAGCTGTGGTTTTACTCTAGTTGGTGAGACATATTATATGGTCAAACTTGCTAAATGTTTATTATTAAAGTGATATTTGAGGAAAAGAGAAGTCCTTAGCTCACGAAATGCGTTACAAGGACTTTTATTGTAATTTCATATGTCTAATAAATTTACTTTAAAAGTTGTGTATATTGTACTTGGAGTATTACTGGAGGAGCAACAAAGATCCAAAGGTGGACAAACATCTTAAGCATGAATGCCATAGCTATTAGATCCTGAGGATGATGAGAGATCCAGGAAAGGGGTTAGTTGATGTGTATCTACTACCCCTACAGTAGGGTAAGTCACCCTTGAAGCCATCCAGTTTTTATGATACTTTATGGTAATTTTACTTTGTCATTTTGCTTTGGATATTTTCCTACTTATATAACTATCAAGGCACTTACCGTCCACAGCAAGCACCTGTTGGAATTGGGTCTATACCAGTGATCTCGAGTTTGGATGTTCTTTGAAGAGTGATAGTATTGGATTGTTGAAAGCTAACCTGGCCCTTATGTAATGATCAATTCCCAGTGAGCATGGAGCTTCCTCTTTACACCAGGTAAGTGTAAAATTACCCCATTGGATTATAACTATCAACACTCTGGGAGCTCTGTTTCAATTTTTACATTTTCAATCAAGATGTGATTTCTCTCCTCTTTGAAAAGAGAATAATTACCTGTGCAGAGAACGCCAGCAAACACCCAGCATTGCCCAAATTTAACTGGCTCTTTTTTCTGATTCCAAGTCTTCAGTATACTGGTACTGCCATTCCAAGCACTAGGGTTTGTTCCATTAGAGTAGTCTCCACTCCAATTTCCCTCTACCACGCCACTATCATCTCTACTGTTCACCTGGAAGGAATAAAGATTTGATTGGTTGAGTTCACTGTGGACCAGTTGGAGGTTCCCGTCACCAAATAGCCCTAACCTTTTATTGTCAAATAGGACAATAATTACACTTAAATACATTTTATTCAGAGGACTTAACACACAAGATACAGCAAAAGAAATACCTGCCCAAACCAGCTTTTACTGTAGGTTTATTGTGTATGAATCATGTAATTAGATGGCGCTAAACCATGCAATATATTTAAATAGCTAGCAAAAATGAAATGAGCACAATAGTAAGCCATTCTGGGAAGCCTTGTAAATTTAACCCATCAGGGTGATCAACTGATATATTCACAGGAAAATGTGTGGAAAAAGTAGCATTAAATTTTGTTCTTTAAATTCAACTGTAATTCATGGTCCTATAGAGTTCTTTAGATGTAGGAGTGTGACTTTTGTTTGTAAATTTCTATTTAATCTCTTTCTACAAAAGATGTACTTTTATTTATTAATTGTGCTTTTCTAACAGCAAAAGGATCTACTGTATCTCAGAAATTGTGTTCACTCCGAGTCCCGAGTCCAGTTGTGACAGATGCACTTCCACAGTATTGGCTGGTTAATATTTTTGATGTCGCTATCAATACATAATGCATCTAAGGCTGAGTTCCATCCAATGTTGTCATTTTCATACAGCAGTAACAAAAATCACAGATAGAAACTGATAGAGAAACAGATCCTACAGCCTGCAACGAGATTGTAAGCACTTGTCTAGCACATCACTTTTTACACCAAACAGGTTCAGGCATCTAATCACAATGTGTCACGTAATGATGGGATCCAGACTAGGACCAGAGAATTGAGGTAAAAGGGAAAAAAAGCCTAAAAACAGCTGATGCATTTTGGGCCGTTGAGTTAAATAAGGCTCAAAAAATTTAGTCTGATGCAATAGATATACTGTATGTGATCTCAGCCTAAGGAGTATAAACAGATATTCCAACACATTACTAAAAAGTGTCAAAAATACACAAAACAAAAAATGAAAAATGAAATTATGTATTTAACCCCTTAAGCCCCGAGGGTGGTTTGCACGTTAATGACCAATTTTTACAATTCTGACCACTGTCCCTTTATGAGGTTATAACTCTGGAACGCTTCAACGGATCTTGGCGATTGTGACATTGTTTTCTCGTGATATATTGTACTTCATGATAGTTGTAAAATTTCTTCAATATAACGTGCGTTTATTTGTGAAAAAAATGAAAATTTGGCAACAGTTTTGAAAATTTTGCAATTTTCCAACTTTGAATTTTATGCCATTAAAGATATGTCACACAAAATAATTAATAAGCAACATTTCCCACATGTCTACTTTACATCAGCACAATTTTGGAACCAACATTTTTTTTTGTTAGGGAGTTATAAGGGTTAAAAGTTGACCAGCAATTTCTCATTTTTACAACACCAATATTTTTTAGGGACTACATGACATTTGAAGTCATTTTGAGGGGTCTCTATGATAGAAAATAACCAAGTGTGACACCATTCTAAAAACTGCACCCCTCAAGGTGCTCAAAACCACATTCAAGAAGTTTATTAACCCTTCAGGTGTTTTACAGGAATTTTTGGAATGTTTAAATAAAAATAAACATTTAACTTTTTTTCATAAACAATTTACTTCAGCTCCAATTTGTTTTATTTTACTAAGGGTAACAGGAGAAAATGGACCCCAAAAGATGTTGTAAAATTTGTCCTGAGTAGGCTGATACCCCATATGTGGGGGTAAACCACTGTTTGGGCGCATGGCAGAGCTCGGAAGGGAAGGAGCGCCATTTGACATTTCAATGCAAAATTGACTGGAATTGAGATGGGATGCCATGTTGGGTTTGGAGAGCCCCTTATGTGCCTAAATATTGAAACCCCCCACAAGTGACACCATTTTGGAAAGTAGACCCCCTAAGGAACTTATCTAGATGTGTGGTGAGCACTTTGACCCACCAAGTGCTTCACAGAAGTTTATAATGCAGAGCCGTAAAAATAAAAAAATCATATTTTTTCACAAAAATGATGTTTTCACCCCCAATTTTTTATTTTCCCAAGGGTAAGAGAAGAAATTGGACCCTAAAAGTTGTTGTGCAATTTGTCCTGAATACGCTGATACCCCATATGTGGGTGTAAACCACTGTTTGGGCACATGGCAGAGCTCGGAAGGGAAGGAGCGCCATTTGACATTTCAATGCAAAATTGACTGGAATTGAGATGGGACGCCATGTTGCGTTTGGAGAGCCCCTGATGTGCCTAAACATTGAAACCCCCCACAAGTGACACCATTTTGGAAAGTAGACCCTGTTAGGAGTCGAGTTTCCTCTGCTGCACAGGGGGAATCTCGATCCGTTTCCGCTGCGGTCTCCCATTCTCCTCCAGCCGCAGTGGAGTCTGCTCAGCAGGGACGTCGATCCCAGCGTCTCGCTCAGTCTGACTCTGTGCGAAGAGTTACTGCTGCTTTTCCTGCTTCTGCCATTGAAGCCAGTGCTGGGCAGCGGCGAGTAGACGTTTCTGGATCTAAGTCCTTATTTGCACACACTGAGCATGCCCAGGGCAAGATCTCCTGTTGGAGATCGAGGGTCAAATGCTCAGGTACTGCGGCACATCCCATTGGTCCTTTTGGCAGGTCCTGAAAGGGCAAAACTTCTGTAGCTGTTTCCTGTGCTGCAGCTATATAAACTGCGCATGACCGCACGGCCATGCGCTAGTATTGTCTTGTAAATATGTGTGTGTGTTGTGAGAGAAAGTCGCTCTTTAAATAACCCTCCCTATTGAATGTCTGTTCGCGGAAGGTGTATGTTTGCTATCTAGCGCCCGACTTATCCAACAGCACGTAACACACATTACAGCTACCAGTTGCTGTGTCCGCCTGTACGGCGCCGTGCGCTTGCTCTGCGCTTTCCTGACCCAAGCCTGGGTGGTTAGTGGCGTTCGTCTGTGCGGCACCGCACGCACTCTTGTGCCTTAATATTATTATTTAGTTTCCTTACACACCCAGTTGCGGTGTTGTGCCAGCAAGTGTCTAATCGGACTTCAATCCTAGTTGGGCTTGAGTTCGCTGACTCCTTGCTCGCACTCTATGTGCGGTACCGCGGTCCTGTGACGCAACAGGATCGCTTCCTTCACGCAGGGTGTAGTTAACCCGTGCGTGTATACTTGTAGTACCGCCATATAGTCCGTCTTACTAGCAGCAGGGTTTTTTCCTGCACGGTGGACCTCGGACTGCGAACGCACCTAGTTCCATTTCATCTTGTACTTGGTGCGTTCCGCCAGTCCTTAACATAATACTAGCCCCAAGGTCTGGCTAGTAAATGATGGACGATCAGCGTTCACAGCGGTACATCCAGCAGCTGGAGGGAAGGTTGGCGGCTCTTGAGCGTTCAACCTCAGCTGTGGATGTCACTGCTGTCGCTGTTCAGGCTGCTAGTGTTGCTGCAGCCACCTTGTCCACTGCCGCTCCTGTCCCGACTCTAACTCGCCTCCCGCTTCCAGAGAAATTCTCTGGTGACAGTAAGTCTTGTAGGGGTTTCGTGAGTCAGTGCTCTATCCATCTCGAGCTTCTGGCCTCTCGTTTCCCTACAGAGCGGGCTAAGGTGGGATTAATAGTGTCTCTTCTTTCGGACAGGGCGTTGCAGTGGGCTACGCCGCTATGGGAGCGTAGCGATCATGTGGTGCAGAGTGCTCCGTTGTTTCTGAGCACTCTGAAACAGGTCTTTCTAGGACCTCGTGTCACCCATGATACGGCGCTCCAATTGTTGGCATTGACTCAGGGCTCGTCCTTGGTCAGTCATTTTGCCGTCCACTTCCGCACCTTAGCATCTGAGCTGGAGTGGTCGGATAAAGCCCTCATTCCAATATTTTGGAGGGGGCTGGCTGACCACGTTAAGGACGCCCAGGCCACTAGGGAGATTCCCGCCACACTGGAGGAATTAATAACTCTATCCACTCGTATTGATCTCCGTTTCCACGAGCGGAGGTTAGAGCGAGCCCAGTGTAGGCAGAGGTTTCGGCTGGCTCCCACCTTCGCCAAACCTTTGGAATCTCCAGACCAGGCTCCTGAGCCCCATGAGCCTGTGGTAGAGTCACGAGCGGGATCTAAGTCCCGGACCGCTCGTGCACTCCAGATTTGTCATCTTTGCCAACAGTCTGGACATCTTGCCTCCAGATGTCTCCAGCGGTAGAGGAAACATCAGCGTCTAGTGGTAGTTGGTGGAGGTGCACTAGACACGGCGACGTTTGCCTCCAAATTGTCCTTTAAGGGGACAATAACATTGGGCTCATCCTCTCACTCGGTAGAACTCTGCGTGGATTCTGGGGCAGAGGGCAATTTTATGTCTTCAGCCTTCGCCCAGCGTCACGCAATTCCTCTGGTCATGCTATCTCAACCAGTAACGGTACGAGTGGTGAATGGGTCGACACTGCCCGCACAGATTACACATCAAACTATCCCTTTTACTCTGTCCATGTCAACATCTCATCAGGAGATTATATCTCTACTCGTCATTCCTGAGGGAATTGATGAGGTTCTCTTGGGGATACCTTTTTTACGGTACCACTCTCCTCACATCGAGTGGTCCTCAGGCAGAATTCTGGGATGGGGTGAATCTTGTGGGAACAGGTGTCATCGAGAGTGCGTTCAGGTTGCTACTACAGAGGTACCCGCAGATCTTTCCTCTCTCCCCAAGCAATATTGGTCTTATGCAGATGTGTTCTCCAAAAAGGCAGCGGAGACCCTTCCGCCCCATCGCCCCTATGACTGTCCTATTGATCTCTTGCCTGGTGCTGAGCCTCCCCGAAGTCGAGTCTATCCATTATCTCTCCCGGAAACGGAGGCAATGTCTCAGTACATTCAAGAGAATCTGGCAAGAGGGTTCATCAGGAAGTCAGTGTCACCTGCTGGGGCAGGGTTCTTTTTCGTGCAGAAGAAGAATGGAGAACTATGTCCATGCATAGACTACAGGGATCTTAATGCTATCACAGTTAAGAACAAGTACCCTTTGCCTTTGATATCTGAGCTTTTCGATAGGCTTCGGGGAGCTAGAGTGTTTACTAAGCTAGATCTGCGGGGTGCTTATAACCTGATTCGCATCCATGAGGGGGACGAGTGGAAAACGGCACTTAACACCAGAGATGGGCACTATGAGTATCTGGTGATGCCCTTCGGGCTCTGTAATGCCCCAGCCGTTTTCCAAGACTTTGTCAATGACATCTTCCGGGATATGCTTTCCACCTCGGTTGTAGTCTATCTGGATGATATTCTCATCTTTTCTCCAGATATTGACTCTCACCGAAGAGATGTTGGCAAAGTGTTCGACCTCCTATGGGCAAACTCTCTTTATGCGAAGTTGGAGAGGTGTGTGTTTGAGCAGGAGACCTTACCTTTCCTGGGCTATATCATCTCCGCCCAGGGATTGGCTATGGATCCTGCCAAACTACAGGCTGTGATGGACTGGCAAGAGCCCCATTCTCTTAAAGCGGTGCAGCGCTTTATGGGGTTCATAAACTATTACCGCCAGTTCATTCCCCACTTCTCAACTTTGGTAGCTCCCTTGGTAGCCCTCACCAAGAAGGGAGCAAATCCCAAATTGTGGTCTGAAGAGGTCTCCAGGGCCTTTTCTTCTACTAAGTCTCATTTTGCTAGCGTTCCCATCCTACATCGTCCCGATGTCGATAAGCCGTTTATAATTGAGGTGGAGGCCTCTTCCGTTGGTGCTGGAGCAGTCCTCTTCCAAAAGGATGCTCAAGGTCGGAAGCATCCGTGCTTCTTCTTCTCCAAGACCTTCACACCAGCGGAGAGGAATTATTCCATCGGGGACAGGGAGTTGCTAGCGATGAAATTGGCTTTCTCAGAGTGGAGACATCTCTTGGAGGGGGCTCGTTTTCCCTTTCAAGTTTTTACAGACCACAAAAATTTGCTATATTTGCAAACAGCCCAGCGGCTAAATTCTCGCCAGGCCAGATGGTCCGTATTCTTCTCCTGATTCCACTTCACCCTCCATTATCTCGCTGGGGAGAAGAACATTCGAGCTGATGCTCTTTCTCGCTCTGTTGTGTCATCTGAGGAGGAGGAAGGAGAGCCTCGGCTTATTGTTCCTTCTGAGAGCTTGAGAACCGTGGCTCCGGTGTCGCTTGAGTCTGTGCCTCCGGGCAAGACTTTTGTGCCCATAAATTTGCGACCGGAGGTTCTCTCTTGGGCTCATTCCTCCAGGGTGGGTGGACACTTTGGGACAAAAAGGACATCTGAGCTGCTGGCGAGGACTTACTGGTGGCCGCATATGCTCCGAGATGTCAGAGATTACGTTCTGGCGTGTGTCTCATGCGCCAAAAATAAGTCTCCTCGACAACGGCCATCTGGGTTACTCTATCCCTTGCCGGTCGCAAACAGGCCCTGGGAGATGGTCGGGATGGACTTTGTGGTGGGTTTGCCCAAGTCTCGCGGCTGTACCGTCATTTGGGTTGTTACCGATCATTTCTCGAAAATGGTGCATTTGGTGCCACTCCCACGGTTACCTTCTGCACGGGCCTTGGCAGCGTTGTTCATAAGACACGTCTTCCGCCTACACGGCATGCCAGACAAAATTGTCAGTGACCGGGGTCCCCAGTTTGCTTCTCGGTTTTGGAGAGAGCTTTGTCGTCTTCTCAGCATTGAGTTAAATCTCTCTTCCGCATATCATCCCGAGACTAATGGGTTGGTGGAGAGGGCCAATCAGACTCTGGTCACATATCTGCGACATTTTGTTTCTGCCAGGCAGGATGACTGGGCATCTTTATTACCATGGGCAGAGTTCGCCCTTAATAACGCTGTAGCTGACTCCACCGGTCAGACTCCTTTCCTCCTTAATTACGGCCAGCATCCGCGGGTTCCTGTGCCTATGCCCGTGTCCTCTGCTGACTCCAGGGTGGCAGACTGGGCAGTGGAGGCACGGGACATTTGGGACCGCACTCAGGATGCCATTCGGGCCTCGAAGGAGAGAATGAGGTCCTCCGCCGATGCACATCGGCGCCCTGCCCCGACCTTTGCTCCTGGCGATTTAGTGTGGCTCTCCGCCCGTAACATCAGGCTGCGTGTAGAGTCCACTAAGTTTGCACCTCGTTACTTGGGTCCCTTCAAGGTCCTCGAACAGGTTAATCCTGTGGTCTATCGTTTGGCCCTTCCGCCACGCCTGGGTATCACCGACACCTTTCATGTGTCCCTCTTGAAACCCGTGTATATGTCCCGGTTCTCCGAGTCATCTGCTGGGACATCGGGTTCGTCTACGGACGATTATGAGGTGAACGCTATTTTGGGGTGCAAGGTGGTACGTGGCAAAAAATTTTATTTGGTAGACTGGAAGGGTTATGGCCCCGAGGACAGGTCCTGGGAGCCTGTTGAGCACACTCAGGCCCCGCAGCTCATTGCTGCCTTCGAACGTAGCGAGGCTCAAGGAAGGGGGGTAATGTTAGGAGTCAAGTTTCCTCTGCTACACAGGGGGAATCTTGATCCGTCTCCGCTGCGGTCTCCCATTCTCCTCCAGCCGCAGTGGAGTCTGCTCAGCAGGGACGTCGATCCCAGCGTCTCGCTCAGTCTGACTCTGTGCGAAGAGTTACTGCTGCTTTTCCTGCTTCTGCCATTGAAGCCAGTGCTGGGCAGTGGCGAGTAGACGTTTCTGGATCTAAGTCCTTATTTGCACACACTGAGCATGCCCAGGGCAAGATCTCCTGTTGGAGATCGAGGGTCACATGCTCAGGTACTGCGGCACATCCCATTGGTCCTTTTGGCAGGTCCTGAAAGGGCAAAACTTCTGTAGCTGTTTCCTGTGCTGCAGCTATATAAACTGCGCATGACCGCACGGCCATGCGCTAGTATTGTCTTGTAAATATGTGTGTGTGTTGTGAGAGAAAGTCGCTCTTTAAATAACCCTCCCTATTGAATGTCTGTTCGCGGAAGGTGTATGTTTGCTATCTAGCGCCCGACTTATCCAACAGCACGTAACACACATTACAGCTACCAGTTGCTGTGTCCGCCTGTACGGCGCCGTGCGCCTGCTCTGCGCTTTCCTGACCCAAGCCTGGGTGGTTAGTGGCGTTCGTCTGTGCGGCACCGCACACACTCTTGTGCCTTAATACTATTATTTAGTTTCCTTACACACCCAGTTGCGGTGTTGTGCCAGCAAGTGTCTCATCGGACTTCAATCCTAGTTGGGCTTGAGTTCGCTGACTCCTTGCTCGCGCTCTATGTGCGGTACCGCGGTCCTGTGACGCAACAGGATCGCTTCCTTCACGCAGGGTGTAGTTAACCCGTGCGTGTATACTTGTAGTACCGCCATATAGTCCGTCTTACTAGCAGCAGGGTTTTTTCCTGCACGGTGGACCTCGGACTGCGAACGCACCTAGTTCCATTTCATCTTGTACTTGGTGCGTTCTGCCAGCCCTTAACAGAACCCTTAAGGAACTTATCTAGATGTGTGGTGAGCACTTTGACCCAACAAGTGCTTCACAGAAGTTTCTAATGCAGAGCCGTAAAAATAAAAAATCATATTTTTTCACAAAAATGATCTTTTCGCCCCCAATTTTTTATTTTCCCAAGGGTAAGAGAAGAAATTGGACCCCAAAAGTTGTTGTGCAATTCGTCCTGAGTACGCTGATACCCGATTTGTGGGGGTAAATGACTGTTTGGGTGCATGCAGAGCTCGGAAGGGAAGGAGCGCCGTTTTACTTTTCAATGCAAAATTGACTGGAATTGAGATGGGACACCATGTCGCGTTTGGAGAGTCCCTGATGTACCTAAACATTAAAACCCCCCACCAAGTGACATTATTTTGGAAAGTAGACCCCCTAAGGAACTTATCTATATGTGTTTTGAGAGCTTTGAACCCCCAAGTGATTCACTACACTTTAGCCGTGAAAATAAAAATTCTTTTTTTTTTTCACAAAAATGATTTTTAGCCCCCAGTTTTGTATTTTAACAAGGGTAACAGGATAAATTGGACCCCATGTTAGGAGTCGAGTTTCCTCTGCTGCACAGGGGGAATCTCAATCCGTCTCCGCTGCGGTCTCCCATTCTTCTCCAGCCGCAGTGGAGTCTGCTCAGCAGGGACGTCGATCCCAGCGTCTCGCTCAGTCTGACTCTGTGCGAAGAGTTACTGCTGCTTTTCGTGCTTCTGCCATTGAAGCCAGTGCTGGGCAGCGGCGAGTGGACGTTTCTGGATCTAAGTCCTGCTTTTCTCTGTCTGAGCGTGCCCAGGGCAGGATCTCCCGTTGGAGATCGAGGGTCACATGCTCAGGTACTGCAGCACATCCCATTGGTCCTTTTGGCAGGTCCTGAAAGAGCAAAACTTCTGTAGCTGTTTCCTGTGCTGCAGCTATATAAACTGCGCATGACCGCACGGCCATGCGCTAGTATTGTCTTGTGAATATGTGTGTGTGTTGTGAGTGAAAGTCGCTCTTTAAATAACCCTCCCTATTGAATGTCTGTTCGCGGAAGGTGTATGTTTGCTATCTAGCGCCCGACTTATCCAACAGCACGAAACACACATTACAGCTACCAGTTGCTGTGTCCGCCAGTACGGCGCTGTGCGCTTGCTCTGCGCTTTCCTGACCCAAGCCTGGGTGGTTAGTGGCATCCGTCAGTGCGGCACCGCACGCACTCTTGTGCCTTAATATTATTATGTTCCTCTGACACACCCAGTTGCGGTGTTGTGCCAGCAAGTGTCTAATCGGACTTCAATCCTGTGTAGGGCTTGAGTCCGCTGACTTCTTGCTCGCGCTTTATGTGCGGTACTGCGGTCCTGTGACGCAACAGGATTGCTTCCTTTACGCAGGGTGAAGTTAACCCATGTGTGTATACTTAGTACCGCCATATAGTCCGTCTTACTAGCAGCAGGGTCTTTTACCTGCACGGTGGACCTCGGACTGCGAACGCACCTAATACCATAACATCTGATTCTTGGTGCCTTCCGCCAGTCCCTAACAGAATACTAGCACCAAGGTCTGGCTAGTAATGACGGACGATCAGCGTTCACAGCGGTACATCCAACAGCTGGAGGGTAGGTTGGCGGCTCTAGAGCGTGCAACCTCAGCTGTGGACGTTACTGCTGACGCTGTTCAGGCTGCAAGTGCAGTTGCAGCCAGTTTGTCCGCTGCCACCCCTGCTCCGACTTTATCCCATCTCCCGCTTCCAGACAAGTTTGCTGGTGACAGTAAGCTATGTCGGGGATTCGTGAGCCAGTGCTCCATACATCTCGAGCTGCTGGCTGCACGTTTTCCTACGGAACGGGCGAGGGTGGGATTCATCTTGTCTCTTTTGTCGGGCAGGGCGTTGGAGTGGGCAACGCCGCTTTGGGAACGTGGTGATCGTGTGGTACAGAGTGCTCCTATCTTCCTGGACGCTCTGAGGCAGGTCTTTTTGGGACCCCGTGTCACCCACGATACCGCGCTCCAATTGTTGGCAATTACTCAGGCTTCGTCCATGGTCAGCCAATTCGCCATCCTATTCCGGACTCTAGCTTCTGAGCTGGAATGGCCAGATAAAGTCCTTATTCCGTTGTTCTGGAAAGGACTGGCAGATCATGTAAAGGACGCCTTGGCCACCAGGGAGATTCCCGCCACACTGGAGGAGCTTATTACTATAGCTACCCGCATCGATCTCCGTTTTAACGAGCGGAGGTTGGAGCGGACCTAGTGTAGGCAGAGGTTTCGGCTGGCTCCCACCTTTGCCAAACCTCTAGAATCTCCTGTTATGGCGTCTGACTCTCATGAGGCCATGGAGGTTTCTCGAGCGGGACCTAGGTCTCAGACCGCTCGAGTACCTGTGGTGTGTAAAAATTGCCAGCAACCGGGACATTACGCTAATAAATGTCCACGGCGGTCGGAAAAACGATCGCGTCTAGTGACCACTGGAGGAGGTTCACTAGACACAGCGGCATTTTCCTCCAAATTGTCCTTTAAAGGGACAATCCTGTTAGGCACATCCACTCTTACAGTAGAGCTTTGTGTGGATTCAGGAGCAGAAGGAAATTTTATGTCTTCTGCTTTTACTCTGCACCACGCAGTACCTCTGGTTATGCTTGCCAAACCAGTAACCGTTAGAGTGGTGAATGGGTCGACACTAGTGTTGAGCGATACCGTCCGATACTTGAAAGTATCGGTATCGGATAGTATCGGCCGATACCCGAAAAATATCGGATATCGCCGATACCGATATCCGATACCAATACAAGTCAATGGGACATCAAGTATCGGAAGGTATTCTCATGGTTCCCAGGGTCTGAAGGAGAGGAAACTCTCCTTCAGGCCCTGGGATCCATAGGGATGTGTAAAATAAAGAATTAAAATAAAAAATATTGATATATTTACCTCTCCGGCGGCCCCTGAACTCAGCGCGGGTAACCGGCAGGCTTCGTTGTTCAAAATCAGCGCTTTTAGGACCTGAGAATCACGTCCCGGCTTCTGATTTTGTCGCGGGCCGCCCATGTGACCGCCACGCGACCAATCACAAGCCGCGACGTCACCGCAAGCTATTAACGCGCTCATTTTTAAAAATGAGCGCGTTAATGGCTTTCAAAGACGTAGCGGCTTGTGATTGGTCGCGGCCACGCGACCAATCACAAGCCGCGACGTCACCGCAAGCTATTAACGCGTTCATTTTTAAAAATGAGCGCGTTAATGGCTTTCAAAGACGTAGCGCGTTAATAGCTTGCGGTGACGTCGCGGCTTGTGATTGGTCGCGTGGCGGTCACATGGGCGGCCCGCGACCAATCAGAAGCCGGGACGTGATTCTCAGGTCCTAAAAGCGCTGATTTTGAACAACGAAGCCTGCCAGTTACCCGCGCTGAGTCCAGGGGCCGCCGAAGAGGTAAATATATCAATATTTTTTATTTTAATTCTTTATTTTACACATCTCTATGTATCCGATACCGATACCCGATACCACAAAAGTATCGGATCTCGGTATCGGAATTCCGATACCGCAAGTATCGGCCGATACCCGATACTTGCGGTATCGGAATGCTCAACACTAGTCGACACTTCCGCTACAGATCACACATCAGACTGTCCCTTTCACGTTAGCCATGTCCCCATCCCACCAGGAGATTATTTCCCTTCTTGTCCTTCCCGAGGGACTGGATGAGATTCTGCTGGGAATACCCTGGCTCCGTTTCCACTCCCCACATATTGAGTGGACCTCTGGGAGGATATTGGGTTGGAGTGAATCCTGTAAGGGCAGATGTGTGAAAGAGTGCGTTCAGGTTTCCACCACTGAGATGCCCGCAGATCTCTCTACTCTCCCCAAATACTATTGGTCTTATGCAGACGTCTTCTCCAAAAAGGCCGCGGAGACCCTTCCGCCTCACCGTCCCTATGACTGTCCTATAGATCTCTTGCCTGGAGCAGAACCTCCTCGGGGACGTGTATATCCCCTCTCTCTCCCGGACACAGAGGCTATGTCCCAGTACATCCAGGAGAATTTGGCAAGAGGGTTTATTAGGAAGTCAGTGTCACCAGCAGGGGCAGGGTTCTTCTTCGTACAGAAGAAGAATGGAGAGTTGCGTCCTTGCATAGACTACAGGGGTCTTAACGCCATCACCGTTAAGAATAAGTACCCGCTGCCCCTGATTTCTGAGCTTTTTGATAGGCTACGGGAAGCTAAGGTATTTACCAAATTAGACCTGCGGGGAGCTTATAACCTGATTCGCATCCGTGAGGGGGACGAATGGAAGACGGCGTTTAACACCAGAGATGGGCACTATGAGTATCTGGTGATGCCCTTCGGGCTCTGTAATGCCCCAGCCGTTTTCCAAGACTTTGTCAACGACATCTTCCGGGATATGCTTTCCACCTCGGTCGTAGTCTATCTGGATGATATTCTCATCTTCTCTCCAGATATTGACTCCCACCGGAGAGATGTTGGCAGAGTCTTCGACCTCTTACGGGCAAACTCTCTTTACGCAAAGTTGGAGAAGTGTGTGTTTGAGCAGGAGTCTTTACCTTTCCTGGGCTATATCATCTCTGCCCAGGGATTGGCTATGGATCCTGCCAAACTACAGGCTGTGATGGACTGGCAAGAACCCCATTCACTTAAAGCGGTGCAGCGCTTTATGGGGTTCATTAATTATTACCGCCAGTTCATTCCCCATTTCTCAACTTTGGTAGCTCCCTTGGTAGCCCTCACCAAGAAGGGAGCAAATCCCAAAGTGTGCTCTGAAGAGGTCTCCAAGGCCTTTTCTTCTACTAAGTCTCATTTTGCTAGCGCTCCCATCCTACATCGTCCCGATGTCGATAAGCCGTTTATAATGGAGGTGGATGCCTCTTCCGTTGGTGCTGGAGCAGTCCTCTTCCAAAAGGATGCTCAAGGTCGGAAGCATCCGTGCTTCTTCTTCTCCAAGACCTTCACACCAGCGGAGAGGAATTATTCCATCGGGGACAGGGAGTTGCTAGCGATGAAATTGGCTTTCTCAGAGTGGAGACATCTCTTGGAGGGGGCTCGTTTTCCCTTTCAAGTTTTTACAGACCACAAAAATTTGCTCTATTTGCAAAGAGCCCAGCGGCTAAATTCTCGCCAGGCCAGATGGTCCTTATTCTTCTCCCAATTCCACTTCACCCTCCATTATCTCGCTGGGGAGAAGAATATTCGAGCTGATGCTCTTTCTCGCTCTGTTGTGTCATCTGAGGAGGAGGAAGGAGAGCCTTGGCTTATTGTTCCTTCTGAGAGCTTGAGAACCGTGGCTCCGGTGTCGCTTGAGTCTGTGCCTCCGGGCAAGACTTTTGTGCCCATAAATTTGCGACCGGAGGTTCTCTCTTGGGCTCATTCCTCCAGGGTGGGTGGACACTTTGGGACAAAAAGGACATCTGTGCTGCTGGCGAGGACGTACTGGTGGCCGCATATGCTCCGAGATGTCAGAGATTACGTTCTGGCGTGTGTCTCATGCGCCAAAAATAAGTCTCCTCGACAACGGCCGTCTGGGTTACTCTATCCCTTGCCGGTGGCAGACAGGCCCTGGGAGATAGGCGGGATGGACTTTGTAGTGGGTTTGCCCAAGTCTCGCGGCTGTACCATCATTTGGGTTATTACCGATCATTTCACGAAAATGGTGCATTTGGTGCCGCTCCCACGGTTACCTTCTGCATGGGCCTTGGCAGCGTTGTTCATAAGACACATCTTCCGCCTACACGGCATGCCAGACAAAATTGTCAGTGACCGGGGTCCCCAGTTTGTGTCTCGGTTCTGGAGAGAGCTTTGTTGTCTTCTCAGCATTGAGTTAAATCTCTCTTCCGCATATCATCCCGAGACGAATGGGTTGGTAGAGAGGGCCAATCAGACTCTGGTCACATATCTACGACATTTTGTTTCTGCCAGGCAGGATGACTGGGCATCTTTATTACCATGGGCAGAGTTCGCCCTTAATAACGCTGTAGCCGACTCCACCGGTCAGACTCCTTTCCTCCTTAATTACGGCCAGCATCCGCGGGTTCCTGTGCCTATGCCCGTGTCCTCTGCTGACTCCAGGGTGGCAGACTGGGCAGTGGAGGCACGGGACATTTGGGACCGCACTCAGGATGCCATTCGGGCCTCGAAGGAGAGAATGAGGTCCTCCGCCGATGCACATCGGCGCCCTGCCCCGACCTTTGCTCCTGGCGATTTAGTGTGGCTCTCCGCCCGTAACATCAGGCTGCGAGTTGAGTCCACTAAATTTGCTCCTCGCTACTTGGGCCCATTCAAGGTCCTCGAGCAGGTTAATCCTGTGGTCTATCGTTTGGCCCTTCCGCCACGCCTGGGTATCACCGACACCTTTCATGTGTCCCTCTTGAAACTCGTGTATATGTCCCGGTTTTCTGAGTCATCTGCTGGGACATCGGGTTCGTCTACGGACGATTATGAGGTGAACGCTATTTTGGGGTGCAAGGTGGTACGTGGCAAAAAAATTTATTTGGTGGACTGGAAGGGTTATGGCCCCGAGGACAGGTCCTGGGAGCCTGTTGAGCACATTCGGGCCCCGCAGCTCATTGCTGCCTTCGAACGTAGCGAGGCCCAAGGAAGGGGGGCCCTAGGAGGTGGGGTAATGTTAGGAGTCGAGTTTCCTCTGCTGCACAGGGGGAATCTCGATCTGTCTCCGCTGCGGTCTCCCATTCTTCTCCAGCCGCAGTGGAGTCTGCTCAGCAGGGACGTCGATCCCAGCATCTCGCTCAGTCTGACTCTGTGCGAAGAGTTACTGCTGCTTTTCCTGCTTCTGCCATTGAAGCCAGTGCTGGGCAGCGGCGAGTGGACGTTTCTGGATCTAAGTCTTGCTTTTCTCTGTCTGAGCATGCCCAGGGCAGGATCTCCCGTTGGAGATCGAGGGTCACATGCTCAGGTACTGCAGCACATCCCATTGGTCCTTTTGGCAGGTCCTGAAAGGGCAAAATTTCTGTAGCTGTTTCCTGTACTGCAGCTATATAAACCGCATGACCGCACGGCCATGCGCTAGTATTGTCTTGTAAATATGTGTGTGTGTTGTGAGTGAAAGTCGCTCTTTAAATAACCCTCCCTATTGAATGTCTGTTCGCGGAAGGTGTATATTTGCTATCTAGCGCCCGACTTATCCAACAGCACGAAACACACATTACAGCTACCAGTTGCTGTGTCCGCCAGTACGGCGCTGTGCGCTTGCTCTGCGCTTTCCTGACCCAAGCCTGGGTGGTTAGTGGCATCCGTCAGTGCGGCACCGCACGCACTCTTGTGCCTTAATATTATTATTTATGTTCCTCTGACACACCCAGTTGCGGTGTTGTGCCAGCAAGTGTCTAATCGGACTTCAATCCTGTGTAGGGGTTGAGTCCGCTGACTTCTTGCTCGCGCTTTATGTGCGGTACTGCGGTCCTGTGATGCAACAGGATCGCTTCCTTCACGCAGGCTGAAGTTAACCCATGTGTGTATACTTAGTACCGCCATATAGTCCGTCTTACTAGCAGCAGGGTCTTTTACCTGCACGGTGGACCTCGGACTGCGAACGCACCTAATACCATAACATCTGATTCTTGGTGCGTTCCGCCAGTCCCTAACACCCCATAAGTTGTTGTACAATTTGTCCTGAGTACGCTGATACCCCACATGTGGGGGGGAACCACTGTTTGGGCGCATGGCAGAGCTCGGAAGGGAAGGAGCGCCATTTGGAATGCAGACTTAGATGGATTGGCCTGCAGGCGTCACGTTGCATTTGCAGAGCCCCTGATGCACCCAAACAGTAGAAACCCCCAACAAGTGACCCCATATTGGAAACTAGACCTCCCAAGGAACTTATCTAGATGTGTTGTGAGAACGTTGAACCCCCAAGTGTTTCACTACAGTTTATAACGCAGAGCCGTGAAAATAAAAATTCTTTTTTTTTCACAAAAATGATATTTTAGACCCCAGTTTTGTATTTTAACAAGAGTAACAGGTGTTGTGAATTCTGCTTTTGGGCTCCCTCCAGTGGTTGTAGGTGGTAATGCAGTTGTCTCTGCGCTGCAGTCCTGGACAGGTGTATCTGCTGATTGCAATTCTGACTGGGGTATTTAGGTTTGCAGGACTCATTAGTCCTTTCCAGTTGTCAATGTTTCTTGGGAAGTGTTGGATCTCTGTCTGGCTTCTCCTGCTTAGCTGCCAATTCAGCAAAGATAAGTGTCTGTTTCTTTTTCTTTGGCACACAAGCTGTGTGCTTGTTTTTTGTTTGTATTCCTGCTCTGAGTGTAGGAGTCTCTGGAGTTGCAGATATACGTTCCACGTCTTTAGTTAGATGGAGGAATTTTTTGTATAATCTGCTGTGGATATTTTTGGAAGGGTTTTAATACTGACCGCACAGCACACTGTACTATCGTTTCCTATTTTAGCTAGAGTGGACTATTGTGCTAAATCCTGTTTTCTGCCTGTGTTTGTCTTTCCTCTCCTACTCACAGCCAATATTTGTGGGGGGGCTGCCTATCCTTTGGGGTTCTGCTCTGAGGCAAGGTAGTATTTCTATTTCTATCTATAGGGGTATCTAGTCCTCCGGCTGTGACGAGGTGTCTAGGGTTTGTTAGGTACACCCCACGGCTACTTCTAGTTGCTGTGTTAAGATCAGGATTTGCGGTCAGTATAGTTACCACCTACTCCAGTGAAAGTTTTCATGCTGCTCCAAGGTCACCGGATCATAACAGTACAACTGGCCAATAATGAGTTAAATGCATCTCAGAAGAAGGGAAGAAAGGTGTTGAGCCATTTTTTTTTCTTCAGTCTGCTTTATCTTCTCTTCCCTCTTTATCTCTGGGTGGCTGAGGAGCCTTGTGCTAGCATGAATGTTCAGGAATTAGCTTCTTGTGTAGACCAGCTTGCTGCTAGGGTACAGGGTATTTCTGATTATATTGTTCAGACTCCTGTTTAGAACCGAATATTCCTACTCCTGATTTGTTTTTTGGTGACAGGTCCAAATTTTTGAGTTTTAAAAACAACTGTAAACTGTTTTTTGCTTTGAGACCTCGATCCTCCGGTGATTCCATTCAGCAGGTTAAAATCGTCATCTCCCTGCTGCGTGGCGACCCGCAGGATTGGGCGTTTTCCCTGGAATCTGGGAATCCGGCTTTGCTTAATGTAGACTCCTTTTTTCAGGCTTTAGGATTATTATATGATGAACCTAATTCTGTGGATCAAGCTGAGAAGACCTTGTTGGCCCTGTCTCAGGGTCAAGAGGCGGCAGAATTGTATTGTCAGAAATTCAGAAAATGGTCTGTGTTGACTAAATGGAATAATTATGCTTTGGAGGCAATTTTCAGAAAGGGTCTTTCTGAATCCGTTAAAGATGTTATGGTGTGGTTTCCCACGCCTTCCGGTCTGAGTGATTCTATGTCTCTGGCCATTCAGATTGACCGGCGCTTGCGGGAGCGCAGAACTGTGCGCGCTGTGGCGTTGTCCTCAGAGCAGATTCCTGAGCCAATGCAGTGTGATAGGATTCTGTCTAGAACGGAACAACAAGGATTCAGACATCAGAATAGGTTGCGTTATTATTGTGGTGACGCTTCTCATGTCATTTCAGTCTGCCCTAAGCGGACAAAGAGGATCACTAGTTCATTTACCATCAGTACTGTACAACCTAAATTTCTGTTATCTGTGTCCTTGATCTGCTCATTGTCATCATTTTCTGTCATGGCGTTTGTGGATTCAGGCGCCGCCTTGAACTTAATGAACTTTGAGTTTGCCAGGCAATGTGGTTTTCCCTTGCAGCCTTTGCAGAACCCTATTTCTTTAAGGGGCATTGATGCTACACCCTTGGCTAAAAATAAGCCCCAGTTTTGGACACAGGTGACAATGTGCATGGCGCCAGCCCATCAGGAAGATTGTCGATTTCTGGTGTTGCATAATTTGCATGATGCTATCGTGCTGGGTTTTCCGTGGTTGCAGGTACATAATCCTGTGTTGGATTGGAAGTCCATGTCTGTGACTAGTTGGGGTTGTCAGGGGGTTCATAATGATGTTCCTTTGATGTCAATCTCCTCTTCTTCCTCTTCTGAAATTCCAGAGTTTTTGTCTGATTTTCAGGATGTATTCGATGAGCCCAAGTCCAGTTTCCTTCCACCGCACAGGGACTGCGATTGTGCTATTGACTTGATTCCAGGCTGTAAGTTTCCTAAGGGTCGACTTTTCAACCTGTCGGTGCCTGAACATACCGCCATGCGGAGCTATATTAAGGAGTCTTTGGAGAAAGGGCATATACGGCCATCTTCTTCACCGTTGGGAGCGGGGTTCTTTTTTGTTGCTAAAAAAGATGGTTCCTTGAGACCCTGTATTGATTATCGCCTCTTGAATAAAATCACGGTCAAGTTTGAATACCCTTTACCTTTGCTTACCGATTTGTTTGCTAGGATTAAGGGAGCTAGTTGGTTTACGAAGATTGACCTTCGGGGGGCATATAATCTTGTTCGCATTAAGCAGGGTGATGAATGGAAAACTGCGTTTAACACACCTGAAGGCCATTTTGAATACCTTGTGATGCCATTCGGGCTCACTAATGCTCCATCTGTTTTTCAGTCCTTCATGCATGATATTTTCCGGACTTATATTGATAAGTTCTTGATTGTATATTTGGACGATATTTTGATTTTTTCCGATGATTGGGAGTCTCATGTGCAACAGGTCAGGATGGTATTTCAGATCCTTCGTGACAATGCCCTGTTTGTGAAAGGGTCTAAGTGTCTCTTTGGGGTGCAGAAGGTTTCTTTTCTGGGCTTTATTTTTTCTCCCTCGGCTATAGAGATGGATCCGGTTAAGGTTCAGGCCATTTATGATTGGATTCAGCCCACATCCGTGAAGAGCCTTCAGAAATTTTGGGGTTTTGCAAATTTTTATCACCATTTCATTGCTAATTTTTCCAGCGTGGTTAAACCCTTGACCGATTTGACGAAGAAAGGCGCTGATGTGGCGAATTGGTCCTCTGCGGCTGTCTCTGCCTTTCAGGAGCTTAAACGTCGATTTACTTCTGCTCCGGTGTTGCACCAACCGGATGTTTCTCTTCCGTTTCAGGTTGAGGTTGACGCTTCTGAGATTGGGGCAGGGGCCCCGTTTTGTCTCAGAGGGATCCTGTTGGTTCCTTAATGAAACCGTGTGCCTTCTTTTCCCGTAAGTTTTCGCCTGCTGAACGCAATTATGATGTCGGCAATCGGGAGTTGTTGGCTATGAAGTGGGCGTTTGAGGAGTGGCGACATTGGCTTGAGGGAGCTAAGCACCGTATTGTGGTCTTGACTGATCATAAGAATTTGATTTACCTCGAGTCTGCCAAACGGCTGAATCCTAGACAGGCTCGATGGTCCTTGTTTTTTCCCGTTTTGATTTCGTGGTCTGGTACCTTCCGGTTTCTAAGAACATTAAGGCTGATGCCCTCTCTAGGAGTTTTTTGCCTGATTCTCCTGAGGTCTTAGAACCGGTCGGTATTCTGAAAGAAGGGGTGGTCCTTTCTGCCATTTCCCCTGATTTACGACGGGTTCTTCAGGAATTTCAGGCTGACAAACCTGACCGCTGTCCTGTGGGGAAACTGTTTGTTCCTGACAGATGGACTAGTAGAGTGATTTCTGAGGTTCACTGTTCCGTGTTGGCTGGTTATCCTGGCATTTTTGGTACCAGAGACTTGGTTGGTAGGTCCTTTTGGTAGCCTTCTTTGTCGCGTGATGTGCGTTCTTTTGTGCAGTCCTGTGGGACTTGTGCGCGGGCCAAGCCTTGTTGTTCCTGTGCTAGTGGGTTGCTTTTGCCATTGACGGTCCCTGAGAGGCCCTGGACGCATATTTCTATGGATTTTATTTCCGATCTTCCGGTTTCCCAGAGGATGTTGGTTATCTGGGTTGTTTCTGACCGGTTCTCTAAGATGGTTCATTTGGTGCCTTTGCCTAAATTGCCTTCCTCTTTGGATTTGGTTCCGTTGTTTTTTCAGCATGTGGTCCGTTTGCATGGTATTCCGGAGAATATTGTGTCCGACAGAGGTTCCCAGTTTGTTTCTAGGTTTTGGCGGGCCTTTTGTGCTAGGATGGGCATTGATTTGTCTTTTTCTTCTGCTTTTCATCCTCAGACAAATGGTCAGACCGAGCGAACTAATCAGACTTTGGAGACTTATTTGAGATGCTTTGTGTCTGCTGATCAGGATGATTGGGTGGCTTTCTTGCCATTGGCCGAGTTTGCCCTTAATAATCGGGCTAGTTCGGCTACTTTGGTTTCGCCTTTCTTTTGTAATTTTGGTTTTCATCCTCGTTTTTCTTCTGGGCACGTTGAGCCTTCTGACTGTTATGGTGTGGATTCTGCGGTTGACAGGTTGCAGCAGATTTGGGCTCATGTGGTGGACAATTTGGTGTTGTCTCAGGAGGAGGCTCAACGTTTTGCTAACCGTCGTCGGTGTGTTGGTTCCCGGCTTCGAGTTGGGGATCTGGTCTGGTCGTCTTCCCGTCATGTTCCTATGAAGGTTTCTTCTCCTAAGTTTAAGCCTCGGTTTATTGGTCCTTATAGGATTTCTGAGATTATTAATCCGGTGTCTTTTCGACTGGCTCTTCCGGCCTCTTTTGCGATCCATAATGTCTTCCATAGATCTTTATTGCGGAAATATGTGGAAATATGTTGTTCCCTCTGTTGATCCTCCGGCCCCTGTGCTGGTTGATGGGGAGTTGGAATATGTTGTTGAGAAGATTTTGGATTCCCGTTTTTCGAGGCGGAAGCTTCAGTACCTTGTCAAATGGAAGGGTTATGGCCATGAGGATAATTCTTGGGTTTTTGCCTCTGATGTCCATGCCGCTGATTTGGTTCGTGCCTTTCATCTGGCTCATCCTGATCGGCCTGAGGGCTCTGGTGAGGGTTCGGTGACCCCTCCTCAAGTGGGGGTACTTTTGTGAATTCTGCTTTTGGGCTCCCTCCGGTGGTTGTAGGTGGTAATGCAGTTGTCTCTGGGCTGCAGTCCTGGACAGGTGTATCTGCTGATTGCAATTCTGACTGGGGTATTTAGGTTTGCAGGACTCATTAGTCCTTGCCAGTTGTCAATGTTTCTTGGGAAGTGTTGGATCTCTGTCTGGCTTCTCCTGCTTAGCTGCCAATTCAGCAAAGATAAGTGTCTGTTTCTTTTTCTTTGGCACACAAGCTGTGTGCTTGTTTTTTGTTTGTATTCCTGCTCTGAGTGTAGGAGTCTCTGGAGTTGCAGATATACGTTCCACGTCATTAGTTAGATGGAGGAATTTTTTGTATAATCTGCTGTGGATATTTTTGGAAGGGTTTTAATACTGACCGCACAGCACACTGTCTTATCCTTTCCTATTTTAGCTAGAGTGGCCTCTTGTGCTAAATCCTGTTTTCTGCCTGTGTTTGTCTTTCCTCTCCTACTCACAGCCAATATTTGTGGGGGGCTGCCTATCCTTTGGGGTTCTGCTCTGAGGCAAGGTAGTATTCCTATTTCTATCTATAGGGGTATCTAGTCCTCCGGCTGTGACGAGGTGTCTAGGGTTTGTTAGGTACACCCCACGGCTACTTCTAGTTGTGGTGTTAAGATCAGGATTTGCGGTCAGTATAGTTACCACCTACTCCAGTGAAAGTTTTCATGCTGCTCCAAGGTCACCGGATCATAATAAACAGGATAAATTGGACCCCAATAGTTGTTGTACAATTTGTCCTGAGTACGATGATACCCCACATGTGGGGGAACCACTGTTTGGGCGCATGGCAGAGCTCGGAAGGGAAGGAGCGCCATTTGGAATGCAGACTTAGATGGATTGGTCTGCAGGCATCCCGTTGCATTTGCAGAGCCCCTGATATACCCAAACAGTAGAACCCCCCCACAAGTGACCCCATATTGGAAACTAGACCTCCCAAGGAACTTATCTAGATGTGTTGTGAGAACTTTGAACCCCAAAGTATTTCACTACAGTTTGTAATGCAGAGCCGTGAAAATAAAAAATCGTTTTTTTCCCACAAAAATGATTTTTAGCCCCCCAAATTTTTATTTTCCCAAGGGTAACAAGAGAACTTGGACCCCAAAAGTGGTTGTCCAATTTGTCCGAGTACGCTGATACCCCATATGTGGGGGTAAATTCCTGTTTGGGCGCACGGGAGAACTCGGAAGGGAAGGAGCACTGTTTTACTTTTTCAACGCAGAATTGGCTGGAATTGAGATCAGACACCATGCCGCGTTTGGATAGCCCCTGATATGCCTAAACAATGAAAACCCCCAATTCTAACTGAAACCCTAATCCAAACATACCCCTAACCCTAACCCCAACAGTAACCCTAACCACACCCCTAATTCTGACACACCCCTAACTCTAATCCATACCCTAATCCCAACCGTAAATGTAATCCAAACCCTAACCCTAACTTTAGCCCCAACCCTAACCCTAACTTTAGCCCCAACCCTAACCCTAACTTTAGCCCCAACCCTAACTTTAGCTCCAACCCTAACCCTAACTTTAGCCCCAACGTTAACCCTGACTTTAGCTCCAACCCTAGCCCCAACCATAACCCTAGCCCTTACCCTAGCCCTAGCCCTAACCCTAGCCCTAACCCTAGCGCTAACCCTAACCCTAGCCCTAACCCTAACTGGAAAATGGAAATAAATACATTTTTTTAATTTTATTATTTTTCCCTAACTAAGGAGGTGATGAAGGGGGGTTTGATTTACTTTTACAGAGTTTTTTATACCGGATTTTTATGATTGGCAGCTGTCACACACTAAAAGACGCTTTTTATAGCAAAAAAGTTTTTGCGTCTCCACATTTTGAGACCTATAATTTTTCCATATTTTGGTCCACAGAGTCATATGAGTTCTTGTTTTTTTGCGAGACGAGTTGATATTTTCATTGGTAACATTTTCTGACACGTGACAGTTTTTGATCGCTTTTTATTCCGATTTTTGTGAGGCAGAATGACCAAAAACCAGCTATTCATGAATTTCTTTTGGGGGAGGTGTTTATACCGTTCCGCGTTTGGTAAAATGGATAAAGCAGTTTTATTCTTCGGGTCAGTACATTTACAATTTACAGCGATACCCCATTTATGTCATTTTTTTATTATGTTTTGGCGCTTTTATACGATAAAAACTATTTTATAGAAAAAATAATTATTTTGGCATCGCCTTATTCTCAGGACTATAACTTTTTAATTTTTTTTGCTGATTATTCTGTACGGTGGCTCGTTTTTTGTGGGACAAGCTGACGTTTTCAGCGGTACCATGGTTATTTATATCCGTCTTTTTGATCGCGTGTTATTCCACTTTTTGTTCGGCAGTATGATAATAAAGCTTTGTTTTTTGCCTCGTTTTTTTTTTTTTCTTACAGTGTTCACTGAAGGGGTTAACTAGTGGGACAGTTTTATAGATTGGGTCGTTACGGATGCGGCGATACTAAATAAGTTTACTTTTATTGTTTGTTTTATTTTATTTAGATAAAGAAATGTATTTATGGGAATAATATATATTTTTTTCTTTATTTAGGATTTTTTTTTTTTAATACATGTGGAATTTTTTTTAAACTTTTTGACTTTGCCCCGGGGGGGACATCACAGATCACTGATCTGACAGTTTGCACAGCACTCTGTCAGATCAGTGATCTGACTTACAGCGCTGCAGGCTTACCAAGCGCCAGGAAAAACAAAATATATTAAAAAATAATTTTATTCAATAATCTTTAAAATCTAATAGATACTTAAATGTGTGACTACCAACATCAAAGACAACTATGTCCGAACGGGGTAGGAAAAGATGATAATAAATATCACAGGAAATTCTCAAAATCAAAGATATATTCCTGACTAGGGTTGAGCGACCTTGACCTTTTTAGAGTCGAGTCGTGGTTCGCGAAACCCGACTATCTTAGAAGTCGAGTCGAGTGGAATCGGCCGATTATCGCGAAAAGTCGGGTATCGCCCGAAACACGAAACCCAATGCAAGTCAATGGGGGAGCATAGTCCGCAGTGAGTGGAGGCCAAGAAAACACCTACACTGCCCATTTTAATGGCAAAAACATCCATTCTTTTTACTGAAGCTTGTCAATCGTAATTTAGCTTATAATAATTGGAAGGCATTTGAAATTGGGGGTCATTTGGCTAAAGTTGTGGGGGGTAGGGCTGGTTCATGTAATTAGTGGGCCCAGGAAATCTGGAACGCGTCACGGCAGTGGAGCAGGGAGAGGAAAGTATTTCAACTTTGCAAGTGCTGTGATCCTGAGCAAGCAGGGGGGCCCACTCGTTGGCACTGGCACTGGCACAGGGCCCCTCAAAGTACAGCGGTGTGTTTGCACGGCGGGGGCGCCTCCCACCGGCAGCAACACTTTTGCGTACTATGAGAGGCCCTGTGCCAGTGACGTCGCCAACTAGTATTCCTCCCCCCACCTGATGAAGGAACCTGCACTTTCATCTGCACCTTCCTCTTTGTCCCCGTGTAAGGTGGTATGGTATGCGGGAAGAGGAACCTGACTTTCAGCAGGGTCACAATCTTGCTGTGTAGCGTGCACGGGGAATTTAGCATTATGTGTCAATGTACCAGCAGACTCATCTATCACTGGCTGGGCAATGGGCAGGATGAGGAGGAAACACAGATATAGGCCCAAAGAATAAAGTGGGCTAAATGCAGTTCAAAATTGGTAACACAGGACTAACCAGGGGGCATTGCAGTGGAGGACAACTGGAATGAGAGGCTGACACAGAGAGTAGGCCCAAATCAGTAAGTAGTCGAAATGCAGTTCAAAATTGGCAACCGTAGTAAACAGGCGGCACAGCTTTGTTCAGTGGAGGAGAACAGCAAGGAGTGGCAGACACCGATAGTAGGCCCCAACCCAACTAGTAGGCCAAATGCAGTCTAACATTAACAACTACTTAACGAGAGCCTGAAAATGGAATTTCAGGACAGGAAACCAGGAGAACAGCAAGGAGTGGCAGACACCGATAGTAGGCCCCAACCCAACTAGTACGCCAAATGCAGTTGTTCCATTTAACCACAATTTAATGAGAGCCTGAAGATAGAAGCTCAGGAAAGGCAACCTGGAGAACACCTTGTAGTGTAACACACCATCTCTCTACACCCCATACCCAATTTGTAGGCCTAATGCAGTGTAGTTTCCAACAACTACTAAACGAGAGCAGGAAGATCGAAGCAATGGCGAGGAAACCTGGGGAACACCTTGGAGTGGAACACACCATCTCTCTACACCCCATACCCAATTTGTAGGCCTAATGCAGTGTAGTTTCCAACAACTACTAAACGAGAGCATGAAGATCGAAGCAATGGCGAGGAAACCTGGGGAACACCTTGGAGTGGAACACACCATCTCTCTACACCCCATACCCAATTTGTAGGCCTAATGCAGTGTAGTTTCCAACAACTACTAAACGAGAGCAGGAAGATTGAAGCAATGGCGAGGAAACCTGGGGAACACCTTGGAGTGGAACACACCATCTCTCTACACCCCATACCCAATTTGTAGGCCTAATGCACTGTAGTTTCCAACAACTACTAAACGAGAGCATTAAGATCGCAGCAATGGCGAGGAAACCTGGGGAACACCTTGGAGTGGAACACACCATCTCTCTACACCCCATACCCAATTTGTAGGCCTAATGCACTGTAGTTTCCAACAACTACTATACGAGAGCATTAAGATCGCAGCAATGGCGAGGAAACCTGGGGAACACCTTGGAGTGGAACACACCATCTCTCTACACCCCATACCCAATTTGTAGGCCTAATGCACTGTAGTTTCCAACAACTACTAAACGAGAGCATTAAGATCGCAGCAATGGCGAGGAAACCTGGGGAACACCTTGGAGTCGAACACACCATCTCTCTACACCCCATACCCAATTTGTAGGCCTAATGCACTGTAGTTTCCAACAACTACTAAACGAGAGCAGGAAGATCGAAGCAATGGAGAGGAAACCTGGGGAACACCTTGGAGTGTAACACACCGTCTCTCTACACCCCATACCCAATTTGTAGGCCTAATGCACTGTAGTTTCCAACAACTACTAAACGAGAGCAGGAAGATCGAAGCAATGGCGAGGAAACCTGGGGAACACCTTGGAGTGGAACACACCATCTCTCTACACCCCATACCCAATTTGTAGGCCTAATGCACTGTAGTTTCCAACAACTACTAAACGAGAGCATTAAGATCGCAGCAATGGCGAGGAAACCTGGGGAACACCTTGGAGTGTAACACACCATCTCTCTACACCCCATACCCAATTTGTAGGCCTAATGCACTGTAGTTTCCAACAACTACTAAACGAGAGCATTAAGATCGCAGCAATGGCGAGGAAACCTGGGGAACACCTTGGAGTGGAACACACCATTTCTCTACACCCCATACCCAATTTGTAGGCCCAATGCACTGTAGTTTCCAACAACTACTAAACGAGAGCATTAAGATCGCAGCAATGGCGAGGAAACCTGGGGAACACCTTGGAGTGGAACACACCATCTCTCTACACCCCATACCCAATTTGTAGGCCTAGTGCAGTGTAGTTTCCAACAACTACTAAACGAGAGCAGGAAGATCGAAGCAATGGCGAGGAAACCTGGGGAACACCTTGGAGTGGAACACACCATCTCTCTACACCCCATACCCAATTTGTAGGCCTAATGCACTGTAGTTTCCAACAACTACTAAACGAGAGCATTAAGATCGCAGCAATGGCGAGGAAACCTGGGGAACACCTTGGAGTGGAACACACCATCTCTCTACACCCCATACCCAATTTGTAGGCCTAATGCACTGTAGTTTCCAACAACTACTAAACGAGAGCATTAAGATTGCAGCAATGGCGAGGAAACCTGGGGAACACCTTGGAGTGGAACACACCATCTCTCTACACCCCATACCCAATTTGTAGGCCTAATGCACTGTAGTTTCCAACAACTACTAAACGAGAGCATGAAGATCGAAGCAATGGAGAGGAAACCTGGGGAACACCTTGGAGTGTAACACACCGTCTCTCTACACCCCATACCCAATTTGTAGGCCTAATGCACTGTAGTTTCCAACAACTACTAAACGAGAGCAGGAAGATCGAAGCAATGGAGAGGAAACCTGGGGAACACCTTGGAGTGGAACACACCATCTCTTTACACCCCATACCCAATTTGTAGGCCTAATGCACTGTAGTTTCCAACAACTACTAAACGAGAGCAGGAAGATCGAAGCAATGGAGAGGAAACCTGGGGAACACCTTGGAGTGGAACACACCATCTCTCTACACCCCATACCCAATTTGTAGGCCTAATGCACTGTAGTTTCCAACAACTACTAAACGAGAGCATTAAGATCGCAGCAATGGCGAGGAAACCTGGGGAACACCTTGGAGTGGAACACACCATCTCTACACCCCAGACAAACTTGTAGGCCGAATGCAGTGTTGTTTTCAACAACTACTTAAGAAGAGCCTGAAGATCAAAGCTCAGAAAAGGCAACCCGGGGAACACCTTGGAGCGGCAGACACTGGTAGTAGGCTGTAAACCCCAAATTTTGGTCAATGGAGTTTATGAAATGTTCCAGGGGTACACAGGCAGCATTGGTGTGGTAAGCGGAGGACAATTTATATTTGGGACTGCAGACAGACTATGTAGGCTGTCCCCTGTGGACCATGCATCCACAACATTAACCCAGTGCGCCGTAATGGACATCTAACCTTTCGTGGACATGCCTACTGGTCCATGCATCTTTTGTCAGGTGCACCTTTCTACTATTAGATAGCCAGAGAGCATGGACAATGCAAATTTTTACATGATGCTGTAGTGCTGGGAGGGCTTTTCTTGCAAAAGAAGTGACGACTGGGTAGCTCTTACCGTGGTACAGCGTAGTCCATCTGGGCTTTATAATTGTAAAATAGAGAAAAAAAATTGGCTGTATGCACTTTAAAATAGGTTACAGGGGTACACGGGCGGCGGTGGTCTGGTCAGTGTAGTTGTAGTAGAAAGAAGGGACCGCAGACAGGCTTCGAAGGCCTAACAAAACAAATTGGACAGGCTGTAGGCACTTTTACATTGGTTCCAGGGGTACACGGGCAGCAGTACAATGGTCAGTGGAGGCCAAGTGGAAGGAGGGACCGCAGACAGGCTTCGAAGGCCTAACATAACAAAATTGGGCTGTTGGCAATTTAAAATTGGTTCCAGGGGTACACGGGCAGCAGTACAATGGTCAGTGGAGGCCTAGTGGAAGGAGGGACCGCAGACAGGCTTCGAAGGCCTAACATAACAAAAATAGGGGTGCAGGCAATTTAACATTGGTTCCAGGGGTACACGGGCAGCAGTGGTCTGGTCAGTGTAGTAGTAGTAGTAGAAAGAAGGGACTGCAGACAGGCTTCGAAGGCCTAACATAACAAAATTGGGCTGTTGGCAATTTAAAATTGGTTCCAGGGGTACACGGGCAGCAGTACAATGGTCAGTGGAGGCCTAGTGGAAGGAGGGACCGCAGACAGGCTTTGAAGGCCTAACATAACAAAAATAGGGGTGCAAGCAATTTAACATTGGTTCCAGGGGTACACGGGCAGCAGTGGTCTGGTCAGTGTAGTAGTAGTAGAAAGAAGGGACTGCAGACAGGCTTCGAAGGCCTAACATAACAAAATTGGGCTGTTGGCAATGGTATTGTCAGTGCCAGGCATTGAAGGATGTCAGCGCATAGACTAAACATTGGTGGAGCTGTGAGAGATAATTTTGCAAGTGGTAGAGCACTGTTTGAGCTGGGGGGGGACTGTCTTGTGGCCGGCGGTACAGGCCCAGGGCCCCTCATATTACAACGGTGTGTCTGACGTTGGGTGCGCACCACCACCGCCAGAGACACTTTATTGTACTATGAGGGACCCAGTGGCAGTGCCGTCGACCAAAAGCGGGCACACCCACCTCTTCAGAAAAAAAACAGCACTCTCACGGGTGCTGGCGCCAAGTGGCGATACCACGGCCCCGTGTGGGGAGTTTGGCCATTTAGGGAGGTGTAAACATGTTGTATGCTGGACAATCAGGTGCAGCAAATTACGATATTGGAAAAGTCATTCATAATAGTCCACAGGCAAGACCTTTTCATAGGAAAGCTAGGTGTCAGCCGGGCAAGGTGGGGCAAAAGATTTCGAAATCCAGTTGTGGTTCATTTTAATGAAGGTTAGATCATCTACATTTTGGGTAGCCAGACGAGTCCTTTTTTCTGTTAGTATTGAACCTGCAGCACTGAATACTCTTTCTGATAGGACACTAGCTGCCGGGCAAGCAAGCTCCTGCAATGCATATTCTGCCAATTCTGGCCAGGTGTCTAATTTGGATGCCCAGTAATCAAATGGGAATGACGGTTGAGGGAGAACGTCGATAAGGGATGAAAAATAGTTTGTAACCATACTGGACAAATGTTGTCTCCTGTCACTTTGAATTGATGCTGCAGTACCTGTCCTGTCTGCGGTCATAGCAAAATCACTCCACAACCTGGTCAGAAAACCCCTCTGGCCAACGCCACTTCTGATTTCTGCCCCTATAACACCTCTGGTCTGCTGGCCCCTGCAGCTCGTGTGAGAACGATCACGGGCGCTGTGTGCAGGGAATGCCAGAAGCAAACGGTCAACAAGAGTTGATTGTTTGGTTGCTAATATTATTTCCAAGTTCTCATGTGGCATTATATTTTGCAATTTGCCTTAAATAGCGAGGATCAAGTAGGCAGGCCAACCAGTAATCGTCATCGTTCATCATTTTAGTAATGCGTGTGTCCTTTTTGAGGATACGTAAGGCATAATCCGCCATGTGGGCCAAAGTTCCAGTTCTCAAATCTGCGGTTGTGCTTGGTTGAGGGGCAGTTTCAGGCAAATCCACGTCACTTGTGTCCCTCCAAAAACCAGAACCCGGCCTTGCCGCGCCAACAATTTCCAGTGGCCCCGGAAAAGCTTCCTCATTAAAAATATAATCATCCCCATCATCCTCCTCGTCCTCCTCCTCCTCTTCACCCGCTACCTCGTCCTGTACACTGCCCTGGCCAGACAATGGCTGACTGTCATCAAGGCTTTCCTCTTCCTCAGCTGCAGACGCCTGATCCTTTATGTGCGTCAAACTTTGCATCAGCAGACGCATTAGGGGGATGCTCATGCTTATTATGGCGTTGTCTGCACTAACCAGCCGTGTGCATTCCTCAAAACACTGAAGGACTTGACACATGTCTTGAATCTTCGACCACTGCACACCTGACAACTCCATGTCTGCCATCCTACTGCCTGCCCGTGTATGTGTATCCTCCCACAAAAACATAACAGCCCGCCTCTGTTCGCACAGTCTCTGAAGCATGTGCAGTGTTGAGTTCCACCTTGTTGCAACGTCTATGATTAGGCGACTGCGTTTCTTTCTGCAAGAACTCGGACAGAACTTCCGCGGTGTGTCTGTTGTCGCCCAAACACTTCACAGCCAATGCAGCCTGCTGACGTTTGCCAGTAGCTGCCCCATAATGGGAGACCTGGTGTGCAACAGTGGCAGCTGTGGATGGAGTGGTTGTGCGACTGCGGTCTGTGGACGAGCTCTTGCTTCTGCAGGAGGACGAGGAGGAGGAGGAGGGGGTGCGAACGGCTACAGCCAACTGTTTCCTAGACCGTGGGCTAGGCAGAACTGTCCCAAAATTGCTGTCCCCTGTGGACCCTGCATCCACAACATTCACCCAGTGTGCCGTGATGGACACGTAACGTCCCTGGCCATGCCTACTGGTCCATGCATCTGTTGTCAGGTGCAGCTTTGTGCTCACAGATTGCCTGAGTGCATGGACGATGCGCTCTTTAACATGCTGGTGGAGGGCTGGGATGGCTTTTCTGGAAAAAAAGGGTCGACTGGGTAGCTCGTAGCGTGGTACAGCGTAGTCCATCAGGGCTTTGAAAGCTTGGCTTTCAACTAACCGGTAGGGCATCATCTCTAACGAGATTAGTCTAGCTATGTGGGCGTTCAAACCCTGTGTACGCGGATGCGAGGCTAAGTACTTCCTTTTTCTAACCACAGTCTCATGTAGGGTGAGCTGGACTGGAGAGCTGGAGATCGTGGAACTAGCGGGGGTGCCGGTGGACATGGCAGACTGAGAGACGGTGGGAGATGGTATTGTTGCCGCCGGTGCCCTAGATGCAGTGTTTCCTACTACGAAACTGGTGATTCCCTGACCCTGACTGCTTTGGCCTGGCAAAGAAATCTGCACAGATACTGCAGGTGGTGCGGAAAATGGTGGCCCTACACTGCCGGAAGGGATGTTGCGTTGATGACTAGCTTCATTGGCCGAGGGTGCTACAACCTTAAGGGACGTTTGGTAGTTAGTCCAAGCTTGCAAATGCATGGTGGTTGAATGTCTATGCATGCAACTTGTATTGAGACTTTTCAGATTCTGCCCTCTGCTTAAGGTAGTTGAACATTTTTGACAGATGACTTTGCGCTGATCAATTGGATGTTGTTTAAAAAAATGCCAGACTGCACTCTTTCTAGCATCGGATACCTTTTCAGGCATTGCAGACTGAGCTTTAACCGGATGGCCACGCTGTCCTCCAACAGGTTTTGGCTTTGCCACGCGTTTTGGGCAAGATACGGGTCCGGCAGATGGAACCTGTTGCGATGTTGATGCCTGCTGCGGCCCCTCCTCCTCCGCTTCAGAACTGCTGCCGCCTGCACCCTGTTCCCCCAATGGCTGCCAATCGGGGTCAAGAACTGGGTCATCTATTACCTCTTCTTGTAGCTCGTGTGCAACTTCGTCTGTGTCACCGTGTCGGTCGGTGGTATAGCGTTCGTGATGGGGCAACATAGTCTCATCAGGGTCTGATTCTTGATCATTACCCTGCGAGGGCAATGTTGTGGTCTGAGTCAAAGGACCAGCATAGTAGTCTGGCTGTGGCTGTGCATCAGTGCACTCCATGTCAGATTCAACTTGTAATAGGCATGGACTGTTAACTGCTTCACTTTCTAAGCCAGGGATGGTATGTGTAAAGAGCTCCATGGAGTAACCCGTTGTGTCGCCTGCTGCATTCTTCTCTGTTGTTGTTTTTGCTGAAGAGGACAAGGAAGCGACTTGTCCCTGACCGTGAACATCCACTAACGACGCGCTGCTTTTACATTTACCAGTTTCACGAGAAGAGGCAAAAGAGCTAGAGGCTGAGTCAGCAAGATAAGCCAAAACTTGCTCTTGCTGCTCCGGCTTTAAAAGCGGTTTTCCTACTCCCAGAAAAGGGAGCGTTCGAGGCCTTGTGTAGCCAGACGACGAACCTGGCTCCACAGCTCCAGACTTAGGTGCAATATTTTTTTTCCCACGACCAGCTGATGCTCCACCACTACCACTACCCTCATTACCAGCTGACAATGAACGCCCCCGGCCACGACCTCTTCCACCAGACTTCCTCATTGTTTTAAAAACGTAACCAAACTAACGGTATTTGTTGCTGTCACACAACTTACACGGTGAGCTATAACTTCAGTATGATTTAGCTACCCCTTTACAGGTGGGTGAGACCACAACGAAAATCAGGCACAATGTTACACACTTTTTTTTTTTCAGGGAGACTTTAGAAAAAAAAATAAATTAAAAAAATGATTTTTTTCAGGAAGAATTTAGAAACCAAATAAAATAAAATGATTTTTTCAGGGAGAATTTAGAAAACAAATAAAACAAAAAATAGGCTTTCTATGGCCCACTGAGTGAGAGATGACGCACACAGAAGTCAGGAGTGGCACACAAGCCCAGAGGCCAATATTTTTCTCCCAATGATTGATGTAGTGATTTTTTCAGGTAGATTTTGGAACCCAAATCAAGCAAAAAAAAAATAGGCTTTCTATGGCCCACAATTGGAGAGAGAGAGAGAGATGGCACACCCAGGAGTCAAGAGTGGCACACAAGCAGAAAGGGCAATATTAATCTCCCACTGATTTTTTTTTTTTTCAGGGAGACTTTAGAAAAAATAAAAATAAAAAAAAATGATTTTTTTCAGGAAGAATTTAGAAACCAAATAAAATAAAATGATTTTTTCAGGGAGAATTTAGAAAACAAATAAAACAAAAAATAGGCTTTCTATGGCCCACTGAGTGAGAGATGACGCACACAGGAGTCAGGAGTGGCACACAAGCCCAGAGGCCAATATTTTTCTCCCAATGATTGATGTAATGATTTTTTCAGGTAGATTTTGGAACCCAAATCAAGCTAAAAAAAATAATAGGCTTTCTATGGCCCACTATTTGTGAGAGAGATGGCACGCTTAGGACTGGCACACAAGCCCAAAGGCCAATATTAATCTCCCACTGATTGATTTATTGATTTTTTCAGGTAGAATTTAGAACCCAAATAAAGCAAAAAAAAAAAATAGGCTTTCTATGGCCCACTGTGTGAGTGATGATGCACACAGGAGTCAGGAGTGGCACACAAGCCCTGAGGCCAATATTTTTCTCCCACTGATTGATGTAGTGATTTTTTCAGGTAGATTTTGGAACCCAAATCAAGCAAAAAAATAAATAGGCTTTCTATGGCCCACTGAGTGAGAGATGGCACACACAGGAGTCAGGAGTGGCACACAAGCCCTGAGGCCAATATTTTTCTCCCACTGATTGATGTGGTGATTTTTTCAGGTAGATTTTAGAACCCAAATCAAGCAAAAAAATAAATAGGCTTTCTATGGCCCACTGAGTGAGAGATGGCACAGACAGGGATGGCACTCTAGCAGAAATGCCAATCTTAATCTCCCACAAAAAAAAAAAAAAAGGAACTGTCCTTCAATTACTATCTCCCTGCAGTAATCTCAGCCAGGTATGGCAGGCAGCAATAAGGAGTGGACTGATGCACAAATTAAATAAAAAGTGTGGACAAACAAACAAGATAGCTGTACAGGTCTGCCTTGATGACCTCTAGGTCATTATGGATTATATATAGTATTGAAGACAGTGACATGTTAGTATACATCCAAGAGGTGGCTGATTCATGACCTCCTATTTTTGAGCATAGGAGATCTGTGCTCTATCTATTGTACCCTCTGGACATTTATTCCTTAGCTATGATTGATACTATAGGCAATATGATAATACAATGTATCCACTAATTGATATTTAGACACTTTTTTTATCTCTAGCCTATAGGGTACATGTATTTTTGTGGACATTCTTTGCAGCAACATCTTGCTGTCCTGTTTTTAGTTGTTTTGGTTTGTTACACTGTTTTTTCACATTTTTTACACTTTTTTTCACTTGTTAGTGTGACCTAGGTCAATTTGTGTGTATGTTGTTGGGGTCTGGGCATGGGTAGTTGGTGGGGCCCAGTAGGGCAAGAAGGGACAGTCTACGTGGAGCGGGGGCGCCACATCGAACTCTTAGGGTGCCAACCTTCGCTGTTAGGTAGGCGTGAGTGATAATAGGGCAACTAACAGGGACTGTGTCAGGAATATATCTTTGATTTTGAGAAATTCCTGTGATATTTTTTATCATCTTTTCCTACCCCGTTCGGACATAGTTGTCTTTGATGTTGGTAGTCATACATTTAAGTATCTATTAGATTTTAAAGACTATTGAATAAAATTATTTTTTAGGATATTTTGTTTTTCTTGGTTGTTCAACTGATTATATCCTTACATTATCTTGGTAATTTTTTTTTTTTTTACCAAGCGCCTGCTCTGAGCAGGCACTTGGTAAGCCACCTCCCTCCCTGCAGGACCCGGATGCCGTGGCCATTTTGGATCCGGGCCTGCAGCAGGGAGGGAGGTAAGGAGACCCTCGCAGCAGCGCGATCATCACATCGCGTTGCTGCGGGGGTCTCAGGGAAGCCCGCAGGGAGCCCTCTCCCTGCGCGATGCTTCCCTATACCGCCGGCACATCGCGATCATGTCCCATCTCCCCATAGTATAGTTTGTAGTCATAGTCCATGCTCCATACCGCAGCCATAGCACGTCTTTCGCTCCAGCTAGCAAAAACAGTCCTTAAGATAGTTCCTCACATCCAGACAATAGAAATTGTGAACGTAGCACATATATGAAGATCCAGCCAGCCACCGATCTCCAATTTCCATAGGCCATCTGTAATGCCACCATCCCTGCACGCTACCCCTCTCCCACAACAGGGATGCAGATTCACTCACCGCTGCGGCCCCTTTCCCATATCTCCCCCACCTTCCTCATAGGCTGCTGCCCAGGCTGGGCGCACAGCATGCAGATACCTGGGCATAGTTTTTAGGGCGTGCGCTCCCTCCCTCCTTCTTAAAGGAGCCACCATCCTAAAGTGTCCCCAGCAAAAGACTCGGAGACACTTATTATTTAAGGCACCTCAACCTGTATGGAGGTGCCTGTGCAGTTTATCAGCCATACCCGCCTGCACCTGCCATGACAGTCAGAATATTAGCCGGACCCACCTGCACCTGCCGTGCCAGTCTGTATATCAGCTTGATCCACCTGCACGTGCCTTGCTAGTCAGTAAATCAGCTGGACCCTCCTAAACCTGCAGTGCCAGTCTGTACAGAAGCCGAAGCTGGTGCACCTACTGTGCCACTCTATATATCAATTGGACCCTCCTGCACCTGCCATGCCAGTCTTTACTTCAGCCAGTCTCGTCAGCACTTGCCATACCAACCTGTGTATCAGTCATACCAGTCTGCCAGTGCCTGCCATCCATCATCAGCTGTCCTTCCAGACCATTTCAGCAACCAGTCACTTGACTGGTTCATGCATCAGTGGTCTGCCCTGGAGTAGCACCTGGGGCTCATTGGGAGCCAAGCCTAACTTCACCATCAGAGGCTCTAGTAAAAAGTCAGGTGCTCACCTGGTCACACCCCCCATGCTCTCATCAGACCACAGCACAGTGGATGCACCACTCCCATTATGCCATCCATACAGGGGCACCAGTACCTGACCAACAGATCCTTTTATATATATATATATATATATATATATATATATATATATATATATATAACATTTTAAAAATTACAAAAAGGAAAATGTACCTAGCAACACCCCTTTTTGAAAGTATCACACTTTTTGAAGCCAGCCAAGTCTTTCAATTCTTGTTTGAGGGATTTTTATCCATTCTTTCTTGGAAAAGTCTTCCAGTTCTTTGAGATTTCTGGGTCTTGCATGCACTGCTATTTTGAGCCACAAAAGGAGGAAAAATAGGAAAAAATCTCCACTATTCTGAAAAACACATGAAAAAACTGGCAAAGGTGCTAACTTGTTTAGGCCTTGAATCAAATGCACTGTCATGGTGCAACGGGCCCAAGTAAACATGGCAACTACACACCTTACATATCTTGATATGTTTTTGTGCTCTTTATTTATTTTTACTTTTCGGGGTGCAGTTGGGCCCAGATGGCTTTGTATACTGTGGCCTCTGTTCACACAGGACGTATTACTATGATCCAGATGCTTTGCATTCTCTGTGTGAACACTGCTGCAGATTATTTGTTTGCACTGGTGTGCCAAACGGCCAATCCCTGATTGTAGGCTATCTCATTGGTATTACCACACCTGTGTAGTTGCCATCTTTACTTGGGCCGGCTGCACCATGACAGTGCATCTGCTATTTTGAGGACTAGCCACAGATTTTCAATGATGTTCAGATCAGGAGACTGTGAGGGCTGTTGCGAATTCTGTGGCAGAGCTCCCTCCTGTGGTCACAAGTGGTACTTCGGCTGATTCTCTCTATGAGCTTCCGTTGGTGGAGGAAAGTGGTACTGCGGCTTCTGAGTTTCCTTCCTCAGGTGATGTGGTGAAGTCGTTAGGTGCTGCTCTATTTAACTCCACCTAGTGCTTTGATCCTGGCTTCCAGTCAATGTTCTAGTATTGGACTTGCTTCCTCCTGGATCGTTCCTGTGGCCTGCTGCTCTGCATAGCTAAGTTCCGCTTTTGTTATTTTTCTTTGCTGTTTTTTCTATCCAGCTTGCTTATTTGTTTTTTTCTTGCTTGCTGGAAGCTCTGGGACGCAGAGGGTGTACCTCCGTGCCGTTAGTCGGTACGGAGGGTCTTTTTGCCCCCTTTGCGTGGTTGTTTGTAGGGTTTTGTGTTGACCGCAAAGTTACCTTTCCTATCCTCGCTCTGTTCAGAAAGTCGGGCCTCACTTTGCTAAATCTATTTCATCTCTACGTTTGTCTTTTCATCTTACTCACAGTCATTATATGTGGGGGGCTGCCTTTTCCTTTGGGGTATTTCTCTGAGGCAAGGTAGGCTTATTTTCTATCTTCAGGCTAGCTAGTTTCTCAGGCTGTGCTGAGTTGCATAGGGAGCGTTAGGCGCAATCCACGGCTGCCTTTAGTGTGGTTGGAGAGGATTAGGGATTGCGGTCAGGAGAGTTCCCACGTCTCAGAGCTCGTTCTATGTTTTTGGGTTATTGTCAGGTCACTGTATGTGCTCTGACTTCTATGTCCATTGTGGTACTGAATTACCTAATCATAACAGTACTGGAAGCCAAAAGTACTAATGATTCTCAATAGAGGGAAAAAAGAAGTTCTAAGACCATTTTTTTTCTCTGCACTGTGTTTTGCCTTTTTTTTCCCCTAGACATTTGGGTGGTTCAGGACACAGGTGTAGCGATGGACATTAAAGGTCTGTCTTCATGTGTGGATCAGCTCACGGCAAGAGTACAAAAAATTCAAGACTTTGTGGTTCAGAATTCTATGTTGGAACCAAGAATTCCTATTCCTGATTTGTTTTTTGGAGATAGAACTAAATTTCTAAGTTTCAAAAATAATTGTAAACTATTTCTGGCTTTGAAACCTCGCTCCTCTGGTGACCCAGTTCAACAAGTTAGGATCATTATTTCTTTTTTACGTGGCGACCCTCAGGACTGGGCGTTTTCTCTTGCGCCAGGAGATCCTGCATTGTGTAATATTGATGCATTTTTCCTGGCGCTCGGATTACTGTACGATGAACCTAATTCAGTGGATCAGGCAGAGAAAAATTTGCTGGCTCTGTGTCAGGGTCAGGATGAGATAGAGGTATAGTGTCAGAAATTTAGAAAGTGGTCCGTACTCACTCAATGGAATGAAGGTGCGCTCTCAGCTATTTTCAGAAAGGGTCTCTCTGAAGCCCTTAAGGATGTCATGGTGGGATTTCCTATGCCTGCTGGTCTGAATGAGTCTATGTCTTTGGCTATTCAGATCGGTCGACGCTTGCGTGAGCGTAAATCTGTGCACCATTTGGCGGTTTTATCTGAGCATAAACCTGAGCCTATGCAGTGCGATAGGACTTTGACCAGAGTTGAACGGCAAGAACACAGACGTCAGAATGGGCTGTGATTCTACTGTGGTGATTCCACTCATGCTATCTCTGATTGTCCTAAGCGCACTAAGCGGTTTGCTAGGTCTGCCACCATTGGTACGGTACAGTCAAAATTTCTTTTGTCCGTTACCTTGATCTGCTCTTTGTCATCTTATTCTGTCATGGCATTTGTGGATTCAGGCGCTGCCCTGAATTTGATGGACTTGGAGTATGCTAGGCGATGTGGGTTTTTCTTGGAGCCCTTGCAGTGTCCTATTCCATTGAGAGGAATTGATGCTACGCCTTTGGCCAAGAATAAGCCTCAGTACTGGACCCAGCAGACCATGTGCATGGCTCCTGCACATCAGGAGGTTATTCGCTTTCTGGTGTTGCATAATCTGCATGATGTGGTCGTGTTGGGGTTGCCATGGCTACAAGTCCATAATCCAGTATTAGATTGGAAATCCATGTCTGTGTCCAGCTGGGGTTGTCAGGGGGTACATGGTGATGTCCCATTTCTGTCTATTTCGTCATCCACCCCTTCTGAGGTCCCAGAGTTCTTGTCTGATTACCGGGATGTATTTGATGAGCCCAAGTCCGATACCCTACCTCCGCATAGGGATTGTGATTGTGCTATCGATTTGATTCCTGGTAGTAAATTCCCAAAAGGTCGACTGTTTAATTTATCTGTGCCTGAGCACGCCGCTATGCGGAGTTACGTGAAGGAGTCCTTGGAGAAGGGGCACATTCGTCCGTCATCGTCGCCATTAGGAGCGGGGTTCTTTTTTGTGGCCAAGAAGGATGGTTCGCTAAGACCTTGCATAGATTACCGCCTTCTAAATAAGATCACGGTTAAATTTCAGTACCCCTTGCCGCTGTTATCCGATTTGTTTGCTCGGATTAAGGGGGATAGTTGGTTCACCAAGATAGATCTTCGTGGTGCGTATAATCTTGTGCGTATTAAGCGAGGCGATGAATGGAAAACTGCATTTAATACGCCCGAGGGCCATTTTGAGTACCTAGTAATGCCATTCGGACTTGCCAATGCTCCATCAGTGTTTCAGTCCTTTATGCATGACATCTTCCGAGAGTACCTGGATAAATTCCTGATTGTATACTTGGATGATATTTTGGTCTTCTTGGATGATTGGGAATCTCATGTGAAGCAGGTCAGAACGGTGTTTCAGGTCCTGCGTGCTAATTCTTTGTTTGTGAAGGGATCAAAGTGTCTCTTTGGTGTTCAGAAGATTTCATTTTTGGGGTTCATTTTTTCCCCTTCTACTATCGAGATGGACCCTGTTAAGGTCCAAGCCATCCATGATTGGACTCAGTTGACATCTCTGAAAAGTCTGCAAAAGTTCCTGGGCTTTGCTAATTTTTATCGTCGCTTCATCTGCAATTTTTCTAGTATTGCTAAACCATTGACCGATTTGACCAAGAAGGGTGCTGATGTGGTCAATTGGTCTTCTGCTGCTGTGGAAGCTTTTCAAGAGTTGAAGCGTCGTTTTTCTTCTGCCCCTGTGTTGTGTCAACCAGATGTTTCGCTTCCATTCCAGGTCGAGGTTGATGCTTCTGAGATTGGAGCGGGGGCTGTTTTGTCGCAGAAAAGTTCTGATTGCTCGGTGATGAAACCATGTGCCTTCTTTTCCAGGAAGTTTTCGCCTGCTGAGCGAAATTATGATGTTGGCAATCGAGAGTTGCTGGCCATGAAGTGGGCATTCGAGGAGTGGCGTCATTGGCTTGAAGGAGCTAAGCATCGCATGGTGGTCTTGACTGATCATAAGAACTTGACTTATCTCGAGTCTGCCAAGCGGTTGAATCCCAGACAGGCTCGTTGGTCGCTGTTTTTTTGCCCGTTTTGACTTTGTGGTTTCGTACCTTCCGGGCTCTAAAAATGTGAAGGTGGATGCCCTGTCTAGGAGTTTTGTGCCCGACTCTGCGGGTATATCTGAGCCGGGTGGTATTCTCAAAGAGGGAGTAATTGTGTCTGCCATCTCCCCTGATTTGCGGCGGGTGCTGCAAAAATTTCAGGCTAATAAACCTGATCGTTGCCCAGCGGAGAAACTGTTTGTCCCTGATAGGTGGACGAATAAAGTTATCTCTGAGGTTCATTGTTCGGTGTTGGCTGGTCATCCTGGAATCTTTGGTACCAGAGAGTTAGTGGCTAGATCCTTTTGGTGGCCATCTCTGTCGCGGGATGTGCATTCTTTTGTGCAGTCTTGTGGGATTTGTGCTCGGGCTAAGCCCTGCTGTTCTCGTGCCAGTGGGTTGCTTTTGCCCTTGCCGGTCCCGAAGAGGCCTTGGACACATATCTCTATGGATTTTATTTCAGATCTTCCCGTCTCTCAAAAAATGTCAGTCATTTGGGTGGTTTGTGATCGCTTCTCTAAGATGGTCCATTTGGTACCCTTGTCTAAATTACCTTCCTCCTCTGATTTGGTGCCATTGTTCTTCCAGCATGTGGTTCGTTTATATGGCATTCCAGAGAATATCGTTTCTGACAGAGGTTCCCAGTTTGTTTCGAGGTTTTGGCGAGCTTTTTGTGCTAGGATGGGCATTGACTTGTCTTTTTCCTCGGCTTTCCATCCTCAGACCAATGGCCAGACCGAACGAACCAATCAGACCTTGGAAACATATCTGAGATGCTTTGTTTCTGCTGATCAGGATGACTGGGTGTCCTTTTTGCCTTTGGCTGAGTTCGCCCTTAATAATCGGGCCAGCTCAGCTACCTTGGTTTCGCCGTTTTTCTGCAACTCTGGGTTCCATCCTCGTTTCTCTTCAGGGCAGGTTGAGTCTTCGGACTGTCCTGGTGTGGATACTGTGGTGGACAGGTTGCAGCAGATTTGGACTCGTGTAGTGGACAATTTGACCTTGTCCCAGGAGAAGGCTCAACATTTCGCTAATCGCAGACGCTGTGTGGGTCCCCGACTTCGTGTTGGGGATTTGGTTTGGTTGTCTTCTCGTCATATTCCTATGAAGGTTTCCTCTCCTAAGTTTAAACCTCGTTTCATTGGTCCGTATAGGATTTCTGAGGTTCTTAATCCTGTGTCTTTTCATTTGACCCTTCCAGATTCTTTTTCCATCCATAATGTATTCCATAGGTCATTGTTGCGGAGATACGTGGCACCTATGGTTCCATCTGTTGATCCTCCTGCTCCGGTTTTGGTGGAGGGGGAGTTGGAGTATATTGTGGAGAAGATTTTGGATTCTCGTGTTTCAAGACGGAAACTCCAGTATCTGGTTAAGTGGAAGGGTTATGCTCAGGAAGATAATTCCTGGGTCTTTGCCTCTGATGTCCATGCTCCCGATCTTGTTCGTGCCTTTCATATGGCTCATCCTGGTCGTCCTGGGGGCTCTGGTGAGGGTTCGGTGACCCCTCCTCAAGGGAGGGGTACTGTTGTGAATTCTGTGGCAGAGCTCCCTCCTGTGGTCACAAGTGGTACTTCGGCTGATTCTCTCTATGAGCTTCCGTTGGTGGAGGAAAGTGGTACTGCGGCTTCTGAGTTTCCTTCCTCAGGTGATGTGGTGAAGTCGTTAGGTGCAGCTCTATTTAACTCCACCGAGTGCTTTGATCCTGGCTTCCAGTCAATGTTCTAGTATTGGACTTGCTTCCTCCTGGATCGTTCCTCTGGCCTGCTGCTCTGCATAGCTAAGTTCCGCTTTTGTTATTTTTGTTTGCTGTTTTTTCTGTCCAGCTTGCTTATTTGTTTTTTTCTTGCTTGCTGGAAGCTCTGGGACGCAGAGGGTGTACCTCCGTGCCGTTAGTCGGTACGGAGGGTCGTTTTGCCCCCTTTGCGTGGTTGTTTGTAGGGTTTTGTGTTGACCGCAAAGTTACCTTTCCTATCCTCGCTCTGTTCAGAAAGTCGGGCCTCACTTTGCTAAATCTATTTCATCTCTACGTTTGTCTTTTCATCTTACTCACAGTCATTATATGTGGGGGGCTGCCTTTTCCTTTGGGGTATTTCTCTGAGGCAAGGTAGGCTTATTTTCTATCTTCAGGCTAGCTAGTTTCTCAGGCTGTGCCGAGTTGCATAGGGAGCGTTAGGCGCAATCCACGGCTTTCTTTAGTGTGGTTGGAGAGGATTAGGGATTGCGGTCAGGAGAGTTCCCACGTCTCAGAGCTCGTTCTATGTTTTTGGGTTATTGTCAGGTCACTGTATGTGCTCTGACTTCTATGTCCATTGTGGTACTGAATTACCTAATCATAACAGAGGGCCATTGTAAAACCATCAGTTTCGGCCTTTTGATGTAGTCTGTTCTGGATTTTGACATGTACTTAGGATCATTATCCATTTGTAGAAGCCATCCTCTTTTCATCTTCAGCTTTTTTTTTACAGATGGTGTTATGTTTGCATCAAGAATTTGTTGACATTTCATTGAATCCATTCTTCTCTCTACCCTTTAAATGCTCCCCATGTCATTGGCTGCAACATTACCCCAAAGCATGATTGATCCACCCCATGTTTAATAGCTGATAAGCTATGCCCTTTTTTTCTCCACTCATACCTCTGATCATTTTTGCCAAAGAGTTCTCTTTCACCGTCATCAGTAGAAATGGGCGAACCCGAACAGTAAGGTTTGGCATCCGTTCTGATCACCTACTGTTTGGGCACAGACACCGAACATGGACTTCACCAGAAAGTCCTTGTTACGGTTCATGTTCATCCCCCCAAACACCGGGTGTTTGTTGCACTGCATGAGAGCATAGCAAACACTGCTTCTAATTGGCAGTAAAATCATCACCACCGGTCAGACAGCCGCAATTCCCACAATGTCAAATGTCAGCATGAGCACGCAGCTGTGATTGGAGGTATAAAGTTTACCTCCAGTCACTGTTGTTAGCTGATGGGACTACTGCTCTCATCAGCTGATGCCTGCTGTGGCTAACAGCAGTGAAAGCAGGAGCGGCTGATGGGCGTATTCATCAGCCGGCTCCTGAGCTGTTAATAAATAAATACAGAGGAAATTGCAACTTTGAAACCCCTTTGCTATCTTCTTTTAGCCTTCTCCTGCTTGGTGGGCCTCCACCATTTTCATTTTTAGAGTGTTAGGCAGCTAATTAGAAGAACCCATAGCTGATGTTTTTTTGCATAAGCTTAGAGCAGGCTAAGTTTTTATAAACAGGGAAATTTGCACCACCTGGCCTTTCCTAACAATGGTGGTGAACAAGCAATAACCCTAAAGCCATGTGTGCACGTATTTAGTGAGTTTTTTTATGTCAGTATTTGTAAGCTATAACCAGGAGTGGAACGGTCAGATGAAAAGTATATTAGAAACACGTCAACACTTCTGTATTTATCACCCACTCTTGGTTTTGGCTTACAAATACTGATGTAAAAAACTCACCAATTACTCAAGGTGTGGATGTGGCCTCACAGGAAAATTAAGGTCTAAACCTTGGTTAAAGTTATTTGAGCACACAAATTTCTAAGGATGCCCAAACTTTTGCATCAGACCATTTTACTGTTTGTAATTTTTAAAATGAAAAAAAAAAAAACAAAAGACAAAAATACACACATATATATATATATTTTTATATATATATATATGTATGTGTGGCACCCCAGGTGTCCGGTTGCCTTCCTCACGGGGGAAGGGGGGGGGGTGATGTCATGCCTGGAGGTAAGGAGGGATCCACTTGGCAGGTAATACAAACATACAACACCTTCCTAACTCCAGACCAGAAGGGGGAGCTCTAAACCCGGTTTCAGGGTAGCTTCCCTATAAGTTCTGGTCTGGAGGCGGGGTTAGAGAGTTGAGTGTGAGACCCTGAAGGGAAAGGAAGGACGTGAGGAGAGAGACTGGGGTCTGGAGCTGCTGCCATTGGGCTCACCCCAAGTTAAAGCTCAAAGAGACCAGACACCGGAGTCCGTGGTGCTGAGAGGATTGCATACCCAGCCACCAAATCTGGAGGGCAGGAGATTCCAAGTCTCCTGACCTCAACTGACACCTGAAGGCAACACAGCAGGTCAGGAGCCTGGGGCTGCCAGTGAGAAGGCAGTGCCCATGACAGGTTTAGGCGGTCAGCCATATGGTTTGGGAGTACAGACACTGAGAGGACTTATACAGAGCTTCAGGCAGCAAGGGTCAGAGTACAAAGCGCAGAAGGAAGGCCTCTGAACCCACCTGGCTAAGTGGATCCCAAGATGTTTCCAGGTTGTCCGGACCCCAACACCACCTGCTAGCTGTACCCTGGACTGTACTTGTGTTTCACCAGTAAAAGGTAAAGGAAACTGTTACCCTTGTGTTCCTCAATCATTACCTGCACCCTCAGTCCTGCACCCCATCATTTACCATACCTTACCAACTGTATCAGGTAGCCCTGGGGCTCCACTCTACCTGTGGTGAGCAGAACCATCCAAGCTGCATTAACAATCCCAGTGGTCCCTTTAATCAGCGTCTGCCATCCTGGCCGAACACCACAGGTGGCGTCACGAATCATCCCTTAAAGACTTTATTTCCACTTTTATTCACATCTGGACGCCCAGGGCCCGGGACCAGGTCATTGCCACTCTGACTACTCCTTTAAATACCACCGGACCCGGTACCAAGTACCCCATGGTCCTAGCGGGCGATCCACATAGAAATACAGTTGTGCTCAATAGTTTACATACCCCAACAGAATTTTTGCTTTCTTGGCCTTTTTTCAGAGAATATGAATGATAACATCAAAAAATTTTCTCCACTCATGGTCAGTGGTTGGGTGAAGCCAGTTATTGTAAAACTACTGTGATTTCTCTTTTTAAATCATATTGACAACCCAAAATATCCAAATAACCCTGATCAAAAGTTCACATACTCTGGTGATTTTTGTCTGATAACATACACAGAAGTTGACACAAATGGGTGTGAATGGCTACTAAAGTTAACATCCTCATCTGTGACCTGTTTGCTTGTAATCAGTGTATGTGAATAAAAGCTGAATGAGTTTCTGGAATCCAGACAGACTCTTACACCTTTAATCCAGCCACTGGCATTTCTGGATTATGAGTCATGGGGAAATGTTGTGAATTCTGCTTTTGGGCTCCCTCCGGTGGTTGTAAATGGTAATGCAGATGTCCTTGGGCTGCAGTCTTGCACAGGTGTATCTACTGATTACAATTCTGACTGGGGTATTTAGGTTTGCTGGACCCATTACTCCTGGCCAGTTGTCAATGTTTCTTGGGAAGTGTTGGATCTCTCCTGGTCTCTCCTGCTTAGCTGCTAATTCAGCAAAGATAAGTGTCTGTTTCTTTTCCTGTGGCACACATGCAGTGTGCTTATTTTCAGTGCTGTTCATTTGTTTTTCTATTGTCCAGCTTAGACTGTGTCAGTGTTTTCTCAGTCTGGTTGGATTCTCTGGAGTTGCAGATATATGCTCCACACCTTTAGTTAGGTGGTGGAGTTAATTTTTGTATTTTCTGCTGTGGATATTTTGGAAGTATTTTATTGCTGACCGCTTAGTGTCCTGTCCTATCCTTTCCTATTTAGCTAGAAGTGGCCTCTTTTGCTAAATCCTGTTTTCTTTTCCTCTACTACTCACAGTCATTATTTGTGGGGGACTGCCTATTCTTTGGGGTTCTGCTCTGAGGCAAGATAGTATTCCTATTTCCATCTTTAGGGATATTTAGTTCTCCGGCTGTGTCGAGGTGTCTAGGTTTTGTTAGGCACACCCCACGGCTACTTCTACTTGCGGTGATAAGATCAGGGTTTGCGGTCAGTATAGTTACCACCTACTCCAGTGTAAGTATTCATGCTGCTCCAAGGTCACCTGATCATAACAGGGAAAGCAAAATAATTGTCAATGGATCTACAGGAAAGGGTAGTTGAACTGTATAAACCAGGAAAGTGATACAAAAAGGAATTGATAATGCCAGTCAGCAGCATTCAAACTGTGTTTAACAAATGGAAAATCAGGAGATATGTAAAAACAAAACCACGGTCAAGTAAACCAACAAAATGTCATCCACAACTGCCAGGAAAATTATTCGGAATGCAAAGAAAAACTCACAAATAACATCAGCTGAACTCTCTGAAAACTAGTGGTGTGGCTGTTTCAAGATGCAAATTAACTTTACTGTGCAAATGCCACAAAGTACCTCACCTACAGTACACAAAACAGCACAGATACAAGCCTCTGGAACAAGGTAATTTGGAGTGATGAGACCAAAATGAAACTTTTTGGCCACAACCAAAACCGTTACATTTGGAGAGAGGTCAATAAGGCCTATGATAAAAGGAACACCATTCCTACTGTAAAGCACAGAGGTAGATCGACGATGTTTTTGGGGATGTGTGAGCTACAAAGGAACAGAAAACTTGATCAAAGTCGAAGGAAAGGTGAATGCAGCACGTTATCAGCAAATACTGGAAGGAAATTTGAAGTCATCAGCATGGAAGCTGCGCATGGGACGCACTTGGACATTCCAAAATGACAGCGATCCAAAGCACAAGGTCAAGTCGACCTGTCATTGGCTACAGCAGAACAAAGTGAAGGTTCTGGAATGGTCATCTCAGTCTCCTGACCTCAACATCATTGAGCCACTCTGGGAAGATCTCAAGTGCGCAGTTCAAGCTAGACAGCCCAGGAATTTACAGGAACTGGATGCTTTTTGCCAAGAAGAGTGGGCAGCTTTACCATCTGAGAAAATAAAGAACATCATCCACAGCTACCACAAAAGACTTCAAGCTGTCATTGATGTTAGAAAGTTCAATACACGGTATTAAGAAATGGGGTATGTAAACTTTTGATCAGGGTCATTTGGATGTTTTGAGTTGTCATTATGATTTAAAAAGAGAAAGTACAGTAGTTTGAAAATAAATGGCTTCACCCAACCCCTAACAATGAGTGGAGAAAAAGTTTTGGTGTTATCATTCATATTCTCTGAAAAAGGCCAAGAAAGCAAAAAAGTTTGCCAGGGTATGTAAGCTTTTGAGCACAACTGTATATATTGTGACAGAGTCACTCGTGAAGTGATGCAGGGGAGACAAGTGTCACTGCGCATGATGGCGTCAGTGATGTAAAACCAGAATCAGAATAGTTTCCTCCAGCACACTATGTGTTGGGGCAGTTTATTGAAAGTTATGTTAAGGACTTGTTTTAGTGGACAATCAAAGAGCGTGAGGGAGAACGCCCATGTATCTCCACCTCCAGTGTCCTGACAGGACCTGGGCAATGTCGAGATCATGTGATCAATCTCATGATGGAAGAATCTCATGGTCTGGGCTTAAATAGTTGACTGCCAAAGCTTTCAGAGTTCAGTGTGTGCCTGGAGAAGAAGCACTCCAGGAAAGTGTGTGCTAAACCTGAACGGTGGATATTGCTACCAGTGAGCGGGCTGATCCTCGCTAGGAAAAGGACTGTGTTTATTTTCATTTCTTTGTTTTGCTGTTTTGCCCAGAGGGCCATATTTACTTTTGCAAGCTTAGTTTATGCTGTCTTTAATAAACTAAGCATTTTCTTAGAGACAGTGTTCTAGTTTTACCTCTGTGTCCAGCCAAGTGAGCTGCTCTACCAAAATACATACACTGCTCAAAAAAAATAAAGGGAACACTAAAATACCACATCCTAGATATCACTGAATGAAATTTTTCAATTGCAAATCTTTATTCATTACATAGTGGAATGTGTTGAGAACAACAACAAAATATAAAAATGATCAATATAAATCAAAATTAATATCTCATGGAGGTCTGCATTTGGAATGATACTCAAAATCAAAGTGGAAAATCAAATTACAGGCTGATCCAACTTCAGTGGAAATGCCTCAAGACTAGGGTTGAGCGAAACGGGTCGAACATTTTCAAAAGTCGCCGACTTTTGGCTAAGTCGGGGTTTCATGAAACCCGATCCGACCCCTGTGCGGGGTCGGCCATGCGGTACGCGACTTTCGCGCCAAAGTCGCGTTTCAATGACGCGAAAAGCGCCATTTCTCAGCCAATGAAGGTAAACGCAGAGTGTGGGCAGCGTGATGACATAGGTCCTGGTCCCCACCATCTTTGAGAAGGGCATTGCAGTGATTGGCTTGCTGTCTGCGACGTCACAGGGGCTATAAAGAGGCGTTCCCGCCGACCGCCATCTTACTGCTGCTGATCTGAGCTTAGGGAGAGGTTGCTGCCGCTTTGTCAGAAGCAGGGATAGCGTTAGGCAGGGTCCATTAACCACAAAACCGCTTGTGCTGCAGCGATTTGCACTGTCCAACACCACCCTCGGTGTGCAGGGACAGTGGAAGTTTTTTTTTTTTTTTTCCCCCTCAGCGCTGTAGCTCATTGGGCTGCCCTAGAAGGCTCCCTGATAGCTGCATTGCTGTGTGTACGCCGCTGTGCAAACCAACTGCTTTTTTCAAAGCACAAATCCTCTTGTTCCTTCCTTTCTGCACAGCTATCTTTTTTGTTTGTCCACACTTTTTATTTGATTTGTGCATCAGTCCACTCCTTATTGCTGCCTGCCATACCTGGCTGAGATTACTGCAGGCAGGGAGATAGTAATTGTAGGACATTCCCTGTTTTTTTTTTTTTTTGGTGGGAGATTAAGATTGGCAATTTGGCATTTCTGCTAGAGTGCCATCCCTGTGTGTGCCATCTCTCTCACATAGTGGGCCATAGAAAGCCTTTTCATTTTTCTGTATTTTTTTTTGTGGGGTGTATAAATTCTCCCTGATAAAAATACAGTGGGAGATTTATATTAGCCTTTGGGCTTGTGTGCCAGTCCTGAGTGTGCCATCTCTCTCACAAATAGTGGGCCATAGAAAGCCTATTTTATTTTTTTTTGGGTTTTATAAATTCTCCCTGAAAAAAAGGGAGATTAATATTGGCCTCTGGGCTTGTGTGCCAGTCCTGAGCGTGCCATCTGTGCCAGCCCTGAGCGTGCCATCTCTCTCACAAATAGTGGGCCATAGAAAGCCTATTTAATTTTTTTTTTGGTTTTATAAATTCTCCCTGAAAAAAAGGGAGATTAATATTGGCCTCTGGGCTTGTGTGCCAGTTGTGAGCGTGCCATCTGTGCCAGTCCTGAGCGTGCCATCTCTCTCACAAATAGTGGGCCATAGAAAGCCTATTTAATTTTTTTTTTGGTTTTATAAATTTTCCCTGAAAAAAGGGAGATTAATATTGGCCTCTGGGCTTGTGTGCCAGTTGTGAGCGTGCCATCTGTGCCAGCCCTGAGCGTGCCATCTCTCTCACAAATAGTGGGCCATAGAAAGCCTATTTAATTTTTTTTTTTGGTTTTATAAATTCTCCCTGAAAAAAAGGGAGATTAATATTGGCCTCTGGGGTTGTGTGCCAGTTGTGAGCGTGCCATCTGTGCCAGTCCTGAGCGTGCCATCTCTCTCACAAATAGTGGGCCATAGAAAGCCTATTTAATTTTTTTTTGGTTTTATAAATTTTCCCTGAAAAAAGGGAGATTAATATTGGCCTCTGGGCTTGTGTGCCAGTTGTGAGCGTGCCATCTGTGCCAGTTGTGAGCGTGCCATCTCTCTCACAAATAGTGGGCCATAGAAAGCCTATTTAATTTTTTTTTTGGTTTTATAAATTTTCCCTGAAAAAAGGGAGATTAATATTGGCCTCTGGGCTTGTGTGCCAGTTGTGAGCGTGCCATCTGTGCCAGTCCTGAGCGTGCCATCTCTCTCACAAATAGTGGGCCATAGAAAGCCTATTTAATTTTTTTTTTGGTTTTATAAATTCTCCCTGAAAAAAAGGGAGATTAATATTGGCCTCTGGGCTTGTGTGCCAGTTGTGAGCGTGCCATCTGTGCCAGTCCTGAGCGTGCCATCTCTCTCACAAATAGTGGGCCATAGAAAGCCTATTTAAATATTTTTTTGGTTTTATAAATTCTCCCAGAAAAAAAGGGAGATTAATATTGGCCTCTGGGCTTCTGTGCCAGTCCTGAGCGTGCCATCTGTGCCAGTCCTGAGCGTCCCATCTCTCTCACAAATAGTGGGCCATAGAAAGCCTATTTTTTTTTTTTTTGGGGTTTTAGAAATTCTCCCTGAAAAAAAAAGGGAGATTAATATTGCCCTTTGGGCTTGTGTGCCAGTACTAAGCGTGCCATCTCTCTCTCTCTCTCTCTCAGTCAGTGGGCCATAGAACGCCTATTTTTGGTTTTATTTGTTTTCTAAATTCTCCCTGAAAAAATCATTTTATTTTATTTGGTTTCTAAATTCTTCCTGATAAAATCATATTTTTTTTATTATTTTTTTTCTAAAGTCTCCCTGAAAAAAACAAAACAAAAAAAAAAACAAAAAAAAAAAACAGTGGGGGATTAATATTGGCCTTTCTGCTTGTGTGCCAGTCTTGACTCCTGTGTGCGTCATCTCTCACTCAGTGAACCATAGAACGCCTATTTTTTGTTTTATTAGTTTTATAAATTCTCCCTGAAAAAATCATTTTATTTTATTTGGTTTCTAAATTCTTCCTGATAAAATCATATTTTTTTTAATATTTTTTTTTCTAAAGTCTCCCTGAAAAAAAAAAAAAAAAAACAGTGGGAGATTAATATTGGCCTTTCTGCTTGTGTGCCAGTCTTGACTCCTGTGTGCGTCATCTCTCAGTCAGTGGGCCATAGAACGCCTATTTTTGGTTTTATTTGTTTTATAAATTCTTCCTGAAAAAATCATTTTATTTTATTTGGTTTCTAAATTCTTCCTGATAAAATCATATTTTTTTTATTATTTTTTTTTCTAAAGTCTCCCTGAAAAAAAAAAAAAAAAAACAACCAAAAAAAACAGTGGGAGATTAATATTGGCCTTTCTGCTTGTGTGCCAGTCTTGACTCCTGGGTGTGCCATCTCTCTCTCTCTCTCTCTCTCTCTCTCTCTCCAATTGTGGTCCATAGAAAGCCTATATTTTTTTTCCTTGATTTGGGGTCCAAAATCTACCAGAGAAAATAACTACATCAATCATTGGTAGAAAAATATTGGCCTCTGGGCTTGTGTGCCACTCCTGACTCCTGTGTGCGTCATCTCTCAGTCAGTGGGCCATAGAACGCCTATTTTTGTTTTTATTTGTTTTATAAATTCTCCCTGAAAAAATCATTTTATTTTATTTGGTTTCTAAATTCTTCCTGATAAAATCATATTTTTTTTATTATTTTTTTTTCTAAAGTCTCCCTGAAAAAAAAAAAAAAAAAAACAACAAACCCCCCCAAAAAATGGGAGATTAATATTGGCCTTTCTGCTTGTGTGCCAGTCTTGACTCCTGGGTGTGCCATCTCTCTCTCTCTCTCTCTCTCTCTCTCTCTCTCTCTCTCTCCAATTGTGGTCCATAGAAAGCCTATATTTTTTTTCCTTGATTTGGGTTCCAAAATCTACCAGAGAAAATAACTCCATCAATTATTGGTAGAAAAATATTGGCCTCTGGGCTTGTGTGCCACTAGGGTTGAGCGAAACGGGTCGAACATTTTCAAAAGTCGCCGACTTTTGGCTAAGTCGGGGTTTCATGAAACCCGATCCGACCCCTGTGCGGGGTCGGCCATGCGGTACGCGACTTTCGCGCCAAAGTCGCGTTTCAATGACGCGAAAAGCGCCATTTCTCAGCCAATGAAGGTAAACGCAGAGTGTGGGCAGCGTGATGACATAGGTCCTGGTCCCCACCATCTTAGAGAAGGGCATTGCAGTGATTGGCTTGCTGTCTGCGACGTCACAGGGGCTATAAAGAGGCGTTCCCGCCGACCGCCATCTTACTGCTGCTGATCTGAGCTTAGGGAGAGGTTGCTGCCGCTTTGTCAGAAGCAGGGATAGCGTTAGGCAGGGTCCATTAACCACAAAACCGCTTGTGCTGCAGCGATTTGCACTGTCCAACACCACCCTCGGTGTGCAGGGACAGTGGAAGTTTTTTTTTTTTTTTTTTTCCCCTCAGCGCTGTAGCTCATTGGGCTGCCCTAGAAGGCTCCCTGATAGCTGCATTGCTGTGTGTACGCCGCTGTGCAAACCAACTGCTTTTTTCAAAGCACAAATCCTCTTGTTCCTTCCTTTCTGCACAGCTATCTTTTTTGTTTGTCCACACTTTTTATTTCATTTGTGCATCAGTCCACTCCTTATTGCTGCCTGCCATACCTGGCTGAGATTACTGCAGGCAGGGAGATAGTAGCTGCCTGCCATACCTGGCTGAGATTACTGCAGGCAGGGAGATAGTAATTGTAGGACATTCCCTGTTTTTTTTTTTTTTTTTTTTTTGGTGGGAGATTAAGATTGGCAATTTGGCATTTCTGCTAGAGTGCCATCCCTGTGTGTGCCATCTCTCTCACATAGTGGGCCATAGAAAGCCTTTTCATTTTTCTGTATTTTTTTTTGTGGGGTGTATAAATTCTCCCTGATAAAAATACAGTGGGAGATTAATATTGGCCTTTGGGCTTGTGTGCCAGTCCTGAGTGTGCCATCTCTCTCACAAATAGTGGGCCATAGAAAGCCTATTTTATTTTTTTTTGGGTTTTATAAATTCTCCCTGAAAAAAAGGGAGATTAATATTGGCCTCTGGGCTTGTGTGCCAGTCCTGAGCGTGCCATCTGTGCCAGCCCTGAGCGTGCCATCTCTCTCACAAATAGTGGGCCATAGAAAGCCTATTTAATTTTTTTTTTGGTTTTATAAATTCTCCCTGAAAAAAAGGGAGATTAATATTGGCCTCTGGGCTTGTGTGCCAGTCCTGAGCGTGCCATCTGTGCCAGCCCTGAGCGTGCCATCTCTCTCACAAATAGTGGGCCATAGAAAGCCTATTTAATTTTTTTTTTGTTTTATAAATTTTCCCTGAAAAAAGGGAGATTAATATTGGCCTCTGGGCTTGTGTGCCAGTTGTGAGCGTGCCATCTGTGCCAGTCCTGAGCGTGCCATCTCTCTCACAAATAGTGGGCCATAGAAAGCCTATTTAAATTTTTTTTTGGTTTTATAAATTCTCCCAGAAAAAAAGGGAGATTAATATTGGCCTCTGGGCTTCTGTGCCAGTCCTGAGCGTGCCATCTGTGCCAGTCCTGAGCGTCCCATCTCTCTCACAAATAGTGGGCCATAGAAAGCCTATTTTATTTTTTTTGGGGGTTTTATAATTTCTCCCTGAAAAAAAGGGAGATTAATATTGGCCTCTGGGCTTGTGTGCCAGTCCTGAGCGTGCCATCTGTGCCAGCCCTGAGCGTGCCATCTCTCTCACAAATAGTGGGCCATAGAAAGCCTATTTATTTTTTTTTTTTGTTTTATAAATTTTCCCTGAAAAAAGGGAGATTAATATTGGCCTCTGGGCTTGTGTGCCAGTTGTGAGCGTGCCATCTGTGCCAGTCCTGAGCGTGCCATCTCTCTCACAAATAGTGGGCCATAGAAAGCCTATTTAAATATTTTTTTGGTTTTATAAATTCTCCCAGAAAAAAAGGGAGATTAATATTGGCCTCTGGGCTTCTGTGCCAGTCCTGAGCGTGCCATCTGTGCCAGTCCTGAGCGTCCCATCTCTCTCACAAATAGTGGGCCATAGAAAGCCTATTTTATTTTTTTTTTGGGTTTTAGAAATTCTCCCTGGAAAAAAAAAGGGAGATTAATATTGCCCTTTGGGCTTGTGTGCCAGTACTAAGCGTTCCATCTCTCTCTCTCTCTCTCTCAGTCAGTGGGCCATAGAACGCCTATTTTTGGTTTTATTTGTTTTATAAATTCTCCCTGAAAAAATCATTTTATTTTATTTAGTTTCTAAATTCTTCCTGATAAAATCTTTTTTTTTTTATTATTTTTTTTTCTAAAGTCTCCCTGAAAAAAAAAAAAAAAAACAGTGGGAGATTAATATTGGCCTTTCTGCTTGTGTGCCAGTCTTGACTCCTGGGTGTGCCATCTCTCTCTCTCTCTCTCTCTCTCTCTCTCTCTCTCTCTCCAATTGTGGTCCATAGAAAGCCTATATTTTTTTTCCTTGATTTGGGTTCTAAAATCTACCAGAGAAAATAACTACATCAATCATTGGTAGAAAAATATTGGCCTCTGGGTTTGTGTGCCACTCCTGACTCCTGTGTGCGTCATCTCTCAGTCAGTGGGCCATAGAACGCCTATTTTTGTTTTTATTTGTTTTATAAATTCTCCCTGAAAAAATCATTTTATTTTATTTGGTTTCTAAATTCTTCCTGATAAAATCATATTTTTTTTATTATTTTTTTTTCTAAAGTCTCCCTGAAAAAAAAACAAAAAAAAAAAAACAAAAAAAACAGTGGGAGATTAATATTGGCCTTTCTGCTTGTGTGCCAGTCTTGACTCCTGGGTGTGCCATCTCTCTCTCTCTCTCTCTCTCTCTCTCCAATTGTGGTCCATAGAAAGCCTACATTTTTTTTCCTTGATTTGGGTTCCAAAATCTACCAGAGAAAATAACTCCATCAATCATTGGTAGAAAAATATTGGCCTCTGGGCTTGTGTGCCACTCCTGATTCCTGTGTGCGTCATCTCTCACTCAGTGGCCCATAGAAAGCATATAGTTTGTTACATTTGTTTTCTAAATTCTCCCTGCAAAAATCTTTTTTTTTTTTTTTGGGGGGTTTCTAAAGTGTTCCTGAAAAAAATAAAAATAAAAAAAAAATAATAGTGTGACATTAATATTAACATTTGTGCTTCAGTGACAGTCCTGCGTGTGGGGCATCTCTCTAATTTGCAGCCACCAAAAAAAGAGTGTGTAACATTGGGCCTGATTTTCGCTGTGGTCTCACCAAGGGGTAGCTAAATCATACTGAAGTTATAGCTCACCGTGTAAGTTGTGTGACTGCAACAAATAACGTTAGTTTGGTTACGTTTTTAAAACAATGAGGAAGTCTAGTGGAAGAGGTCGTGGCCGGGGGCGTTCATTGTCAGCTGGTAATGAGGGTAGTGGTAGTGGTGGAGCATCAGGTGGTCGTGGGGGAAAAAATATTGCACCTAAGTCTGGAGCTGTGGAGCCAGGTTCGTCGTCCGGCTACACAAGGCCTCGAACGCTCCCTTTTCTGGGATTAGGAAAACCGCTTTTAAAGCCGGAGCAGCAAGAGCAAGTTTTGGCTTATCTTGCTGACTCAGCCTCTAGCTCTTTTGCCTCATCTCGTGAAACTGGTAAAAGTAAAAGCAGCGCGTCGTTAGTGGATGTTCACGGTCAGGGACAAGTCACTTCCTTGTCCTCTTCAGCAAAAACAACAACAGAGAAGAATGCAGCAGGCGACACAACGGGTTACTCCATGGAGCTCTTTACACATACCGTCCCTGGCTTAGAAAGTGAAGCAGTTAACAGTCCATGCCCATTACAAATTGAATCTGACATGGAGTGCACTGACGCACAGCCACAGCCAGACTACTATGCTGGTCCTTTGACTCAGACCACAACATTGCCCTCGCAGGGTGCTGATCAAGAATCAGACCCTGATGAGACTATGTTGCCCCATCACGAACGCTATACCACCGAACGACACGGTGACACAGACGAAGTTGCGCAGGAGGTACAAGAAGAGTTATTAGATGACCCAGTTCTTGACCCCGATTGGCAGCCATTGGGGGAACAGGGTGCAGGCGGCAGCAGTTCTGAAGCAGAGGAGGAGGAGGGGCCGCAGCAGGCATCAACATCGCCACAGGTTCCATCTGCCGGGCCCGTATCTTGCCCAAAACGCGTGGCAAAGCCAAAACCTGGTGGAGGACAGCGTGGCCATCCGGTTAAAGCTCAGTCTGCAATGCCTGAAAAGGTATCCGATGCTAGAAAGAGTGCAGTCTGGCATTTTTTTAAACAACATCCAATTGATCAGCGCAAAGTCATCTGTCAAAAATGTTCTACTTCCTTAAGCAGAGGTCAGAATCTGAAAAGTCTCAATACTAGTTGCATGCATAGACATTTAACCACCATGCATTTGAAAGCTTGGACTAACTACCAAACGTCCCTTAAGGTTGTTGCACCCTCGGCCAATGAAGCTAGTCATCAACGCAACATCCCTTCCGGCAGTGTAGGACCACCATTTAGCGCACCACCTGCTGTATCTGTGCAGGTATCTTTGCCAGGCCAAAGCAGTCAGGGTCAGGGAATCACCAGTTTCGTAGTAGGAAACACTGCATCTAGGGCACCGGCGGCAACAATACCATCTCCCACCGTCTCTCAGTCTGCCATGTCCACCGGCACCCCCGCTAGTTCCACGATCTCCAGCTCTCCAGTCCAGCTCACCCTACATGAGACTATGGTTAGAAAAAGGAAATACTTAGCCTCGCATCCGCGTACACAGGGTTTGAACGCCCACATAGCTAGACTAATCTCGTTAGAGATGATGCCCTACCGGTTAGTTGAAAGCGAAGCTTTCAAAGACCTGATGGACTACGCTGTACCACGCTACGAGCTACCCAGTCGACACTTTTTTTCCAGAAAAGCCATCCCAGCCCTCCACCAGCATGTTAAAGAGCGCATCGTCCATGCACTCAGGCAATCTGTGAGCACAAAGGTGCACCTGACAACAGATGCATGGACCAGTAGGCATGGCCAGGGACGTTACGTGTCCATCACGGCACACTGGGTAAATGTGGTGGATTCAGGGTCCACAGGGGACAGCAAGTTTGGGACAGTTCTGCCTAGCCCACGGTCTAGTAAACAGTTGTCTGTAGCCGTTCGCACCCCCTCCTCCTCCTCCTCCTCCTCCTCGTCCTCCTGCAGAAGCAAGAGCTCGTCCACAGACCGCAGTCGCACAAACACTCCATCCGCACCTGCCACTGTTGCACACCAGGTCTCCCATTATGGGGCAGCTACTGGCATACGTCAGCAGGCTGTATTGGCTATGAAGTGTTTGGGCGACAATAGACACACCGCGGAAGTTCTGTCCGAGTTCTTGCAGCAAGAAACGCAGTCGTGGCTGGGCACTGTAGATCTTGAGGCAGGCAAGGTAGTGAGTGATAACGGAAGGAATTTCATGGCTGCCATCTCCCTTTCCCAACTGAAACACATTCCTTGCCTGGCTCACACCTTAAACCTGGTGGTGCAGTGCTTCCTGAAAAGTTATCCGGGGTTATCCGACCTGCTCCTCAAAGTGCGTGGACTTTGCGCACATATCCGCCGTTCGCCTGTACACTCCAGCCGTATGCAGACCTATCAGCGTTCTTTGAACCTTCCCCAGCATCGCCTAATCATAGACGTTGCAACAAGGTGGAACTCAACACTGCACATGCTTCAGAGACTGTGCGAACAGAGGCGGGCTGTTATGTTTTTGTGGGAGGATACACATACACGGGCAGGCAGTAGGATGGCAGACATGGAGTTGTCAGGTGTGCAGTGGTCGAAGATTCAAGACATGTGTCAAGTCCTTCAGTGTTTTGAGGAATGCACACGGCTGGTTAGTGCAGACAACGCCATAATAAGCATGAGCATCCCCCTAATGCGTCTGCTGATGCAAAGTTTGACGCACATAAAGGATCAGGCGTCTGCACCAGAGGAAGAGGAAAGCCTTGATGACAGTCAGCGATTGTCTGGTCAGGGCAGTGTACATGACGAGGTACCGGGCGAAGAGGAGGTGGAGGATGAGGAGGATGATGGGGATGAGTATATTTTTAATGAGGAAGCTTTCCCGGGGGCACGGGAAATTGGTGGCGTGGCAAGGCCGGGTTCTGGTTTTTTGAGGGACACAAGTGACGTAGATTTGCCTGCAACTGCCCCTCAACCAAGCACAACCGCAGATTTGACAACGGGAACTTTGGCCCACATGGCGGATTATGCCTTGCGTATCCTCAAAAGGGACACACGCATTACAAAAATGATGAACGATGACGATTACTGGTTGGCCTGCCTCCTTGATCCTCGCTATAAAGGCAAATTGCAAAATATTATGCCACATGAGAACTTGGAACTAATATTAGCAACAAAACAATCAACTCTTGTTGACCGTTTGCTTCTGGCATTCCCTGCACACAGCGCCCGTGATCGTTCTCACACGAGCTCCAGGGGCCAGCAGACCAGAGGTGTTAGAGGGGCAGAAATCAGAAGTGGCGTTGGCCAGAGGGGTTTTCTGACCAGGTTGTGGAGTGATTTTTCTATGACCGCAGACAGGACAGGTACTGCAGCATCAATTCAAAGTGACAGGAGACAACATTTGTCCAGTATGGTTACAAACTATTTTTCATCCCTTATCGACGTTCTCCCTCAACCGTCATTCCCATTTGATTACTGGGCATCCAAATTAGACACCTGGCCAGAATTGGCAGAATATGCATTGCAGGAGCTTGCTTGCCCGGCAGCTAGTGTCCTATCAGAAAGAGTATTCAGTGCTGCAGGTTCAATACTAACAGAAAAAAGGACTCGTCTGGCTACCCAAAATGTAGATGATCTAACCTTCATTAAAATGAACCACAACTGGATTTCAAAATCTTTTGCCCCACCCTGCCCGGCTGACACCTAGCTTTCCTATGAAAAGGTCTTGCCTGTGGACTATTCTGAATGACTTTTCCAATCTCGTAATTTTCTTCACCTGATTGTCCAGCATACGACATGTTTCCACCTCACGAAATGGCCAAACTCCCCACACGGGGCCGTGCTATCGCCACTTTGCGCTTGGACCCTTGAGAGTGCTGTTTGTCTGAAGAGGTGGGTGTGGCCGCTTTTGGTCGACGGCACTGCCACTGGGTCCCTCATAGTACAATAAAGTGTCTCTGGCGGTGGTGGTGCGCACCCAACGTCAGACACACCGTTGTAATATGAGGGGCCCTGTGCCTGTAACGCCGGCCACAAGACAGTTCCCCCCCCCAGCTCAAACAGTGCTCTACCACTAGCAAAATTATCTCTCACAGCTTCACCAATGTGTAGTCTAGGCGCTGACATCCTTCAATGCCTGGCACTGACAATACCATTGTTTTGACATTTTTGTTATGTTAGGCCTTCGAAGCCTGTCTGCGGTCCCTTCTTTCTACAACTACTACACTGACCAGGCCACTGCTGGCCGTGTTACCCTGGAACCAATTTAAAAGTGCCTACAGTCAGCCCAATTTTGTTATGTTAGGCCTTCGAAGACTGTCTGCCGTCACTCCTTCCACTAGACTTCCACTGACCATACACTGCTGCCCATGTACCCCTGGAACCAATTTAAAGTGCCTACAGCCAGCCCAATTTTGTTATGTTAGGCCTTCGAAGCCTGTCTGCGGTCACTCCTTCCACTAGACTTCCACTGACCAGACCACTGCTGCCCGTGTACCCCTGGAACCAATTTAAAAGTGCCTACAGCCAGCCCAAGTTTGTTATGTTAGGCCTTGGAAGCCTGTCTGCGGTCACTCCTTCCACTAGACTTCCACTGACCAGACCACTGCTGCCCGTGTACCCCTGGAACCAATTTAAAAGTGCCTACAGCCAGCCCAAGTTTGTTATGTTAGGCCTTGGAAGCCTGTCTGCGGTCACTCCTTCCACTAGACTTCCACTGACCAGACCACTGCTGCCCGTGTACCCCTGGAACCAATTTAAAAGTGCCTACAGCCAGCCCAAGTTTGTTATGTTAGGCCTTCGAAGCCTGTCTGCGGTCCATTCTTTCAACTACTACTACACTGACCAGGTCACTGCTGCCCGTGTACCCCTGGAACCAATTTAAAAGTGCCTACAGCCAGCCCAAGTTTGTTATGTTAGGCCTTGGAAGCCTGTCTGCGGTCACTCCTTCCACTAGACTTCCACTGACCAGACCACTGCTGCCCGTGTACCCCTGGAACCAATTTAAAAGTGCCTACAGCCAGCCCAAGTTTGTTATGTTAGGCCTTGGAAGCCTGTCTGCGGTCACTCCTTCCACTAGGCCTCCACTGACCACACCACTGCTGTCCGTGTACCCCTGGAACCAATTTAAAATTGCCTACAGCCAGCCCAATTTTTTTATTTTAGGCCTTCGATGCCTGTCTGCGGTCCATTCTTTCAACTACTACTACACTGACCAGGTCACTGCTGCCCGTGTACCCCTGGAACCAATTTAAAATTGCCTACAGCCATGTGTTATTATTTTAGGCCTTCGATGCCTGTCTGCGGTCACTCCTTCCACTAGGCCTCCACTGACCACACCACTGCTGCCCGTGTACCCCTGGAACCAATTTAAAATTGCCTACAGCCAGCCCAATTTTTTTATTTTAGGCCTTCGATGCCTGTCTGCGGTCCATTCTTTCAACTACTACTACACTGACCAGGTCACTGCTGCCCGTGTACCCCTGGAACCAATTTAAAATTGCCTACAGCCAGCCCAATTTTTTTATTTTAGGCCTTCGATGCCTGTCTGCGGTCCATTCTTTCAACTACTACTACACTGACCAGGTCACTGCTGCCCGTCTACCCCTGGAACCAATTTAAAATTGCCTACAGCCATGTGTTATTATTTTAGGCCTTCGATGCCTGTCTGCGGTCACTCCTTCCACTAGGCCTCCACTGACCACACCACTGCTGTCCGTGTACCCCTGGAACCAATTTAAAATTGCCTACAGCCAGCCCAATTTTTTTATTTTAGGCCTTCGATGCCTGTCTGCGGTCCATTCTTTCAACTACTACTACACTGACCAGGTCACTGCTGCCCGTGTACCCCTGGAACCAATTTAAAATTGCCTACAGCCATGTGTTATTATTTTAGGCCTTCGATGCCTGTCTGCGGTCACTCCTTCCACTAGGCCTCCACTGACCACACCACTGCTGCCCGTGTACCCCTGGAACCAATTTAAAATTGCCTACAGCCAGCCCAATTTTTTTATTTTAGGCCTTCGATGCCTGTCTGCGGTCCATTCTTTCAACTACTACTACACTGACCAGGTCACTGCTGCCCGTGTACCCCTGGAACCAATTTAAAATTGCCTACAGCCAGCCCAATTTTTTTATTTTAGGCCTTCGATGCCTGTCTGCGGTCCATTCTTTCAACTACTACTACACTGACCAGGTCACTGCTGCCCGTGTACCCCTGGAACCAATTTAAAATTGCCTACAGCCAGCCCAATTTTTTTATTTTAGGCCTTCGATGCCTGTCTGCGGTCCATTCTTTCAACTACTACTACACTGACCAGGTCACTGCTGCCCGTGTACCCCTGGAACCAATTTAAAATTGCCTACAGCCAGCCCAATTTTTTTATTTTAGGCCTTCGATGCCTGTCTGCGGTCCATTCTTTCAACTACTACTACACTGACCAGGTCACTGCTGCCCGTGTACCCCTGGAACCAATTTAAAATTGCCTACAGCCATGTGTTATTATTTTAGGCCTTCGATGCCTGTCTGCGGTCACTCCTTCCACTAGGCCTCCACTGACCACACCACTGCTGCCCGTGTACCCCTGGAACCAATTTAAAATTGCCTACAGCCAGCCCAATTTTTTTATTTTAGGCCTTCGATGCCTGTCTGCGGTCCATTCTTTCAACTACAACTACACTGACCAGGTCACTGCTGCCCGTGTACCCCTGGAACCAATTTAAAATTGCCTACAGCCATGTGTTATTATTTTAGGCCTTCGATGCCTGTCTGCGGTCACTCCTTCCACTAGGCCTCCACTGACCACACCACTGCTGTCCGTGTACCCCTGGAACCAATTTAAAATTGCCTACAGCCAGCCCAATTTTTTTATTTTAGGCCTTCGATGCCTGTCTGCGGTCCATTCTTTCAACTACTACTACACTGACCAGGTCACTGCTGCCCGTGTACCCCTGGAACCAATTTAAAATTGCCTACAGCCATGTGTTATTATTTTAGGCCTTCGATGCCTGTCTGCGGTCACTCCTTCCACTAGGCCTCCACTGACCACACCACTGCTGTCCGTGTACCCCTGGAACCAATTTAAAATTGCCTACAGCCATGTGTTTTTATTTTAGGCCTTCGATGCCTGTCTGCGGTCCATTCTTTCAACTACTACTACACTGACCAGGGCACTGCTGGCCGTGTACCCCTGGAACCAACATCAGAAAATATAAAAATAAGTATTTTGCTTATAAAAAAGAAAATACTGGTGAGATATCAAATGCAGACATTTTAACATTAAAAACAAACACACAACTAAAATCTGGTACAGTACTAAAAATGGCCACCAGCTACAATTACTTTCTCCTGCAAGTAGTTAACTGAAAGTTTTTTTAAATTGAAAACACACATATGGCATCCACCGAGTGTTGTCCTGTCGCGTCTTCTTTATATTATTGCCGAGAAGATGCAAAATAATGAAAATAATAAAATCATTAATTACCAAAATAATAGAGAAAGTCAACACCACATTGCAAATAAACATTCATTCCAAATAAAGAAGCAGGGCGCGTCCGAGGGTGAGTATATACCTAATAAGAATCTAATCACCCTCGGACGCGAAATGCTTATTTCCAACAGCCTTCCTTCCTAAGAATCATCCCTTCCGTGGTGTAGAGAGACGTTGTGTTACACTCCAAGGTGTTCCCCAGGTTGCCTTTCCTGAGCTTCGATCTACCGGCTCTCGTTTAGTAGTTGTTGGAAACTACGCTGCATTAGGCCTTCAAATTGGGTATGGGGTGTAGAGAGATGGTGTGTTCCACTCCAAGGTGTTCCCCAGGTTGCCTTTCCTGAGCTTCGATCTTCCGGCTCTCGTTTAGTAGTTCTTGGAAACTACACTGCATTAGGCCTTCAAATTGGGTATGGGGTGTAGAGAGAGGGTGTGTTCCACTCCAAGGTGTTCCCCAGGTTGCCTTTCCTGAGCTTCGATATTCCGGCTCTCGTTTAGTAGTTGTCGGAAACTACGCTGCATTAGGCCTACAAATTGGGTATGGGGTGTAGAGAGAGGGTGTGTTACACTCCAAGGTGTTCCCCAGGTTGCCTTTCCTGAGCTTCGATCTTCATGCTCTCGTTTAGTAGTTGTCGGAAACTACGCTGCATTAGGCCTACAAATTGGGTATGGGGTGTAGAGAGAGGGTTTGTTACACTCCAAGGTGTTCCCCAGGTTGCCTTTCCTGAGCTTCGATCTTCCGGCTCTCGTTTAGTAGTTGTTGGAAACTACGCTGCATTAGGCCTTCAAATTGGGTATGGGGTGTAGCGAGAGGGTGTGTTACACTCCAAGGTGTTCCCCAGGTTGCCTTTCCTGAGCTTCGATCTTCCGGCTCTCGTTTAGTAGTTCTTGGAAACTACACTGCATTAGACCTTCAAATTGGGTATGGGGTGTAGAGAGAGGGTGTGTTACACTCTAAGGTGTTCCCCAGGTTTCCTTGCCATTGCTTCGGTCTTCCGACTCTCGTTTAGTAGTTGTAGAAAAGTACACTGCATTAGGCCATACAAAATGGGTATGGGGTGGAGAGAGATGGTGTGTTACACTCCAAGGTGTTCCCCAGGTTGCCTTTCCTGAGCTTCTATCTTCAGGCTCTCATTAAATTGTGGTTAAATGGAACAACTGCATTTGGCGTACTAGTTGGTTTGGGGCCTACTATCGGTGTCTGCCACTCCTTGCTGTTCTCCTCCACTGAACAAAGCTGTGCCGCCTGTTTACTACGGTTGCCAATTTTGAACTGCATTTCGACTACTTACTGATTTGGCCCTACTCTCTGTGTCAGCCTCTCATTCCAGTTGTCCTCCACTGCAATGCCCCCTGGTTATTCCTGTGTTACCAATTTTGAACTGCATTTAGCCCACTTTCTTCTTTGGGCCTATATCTGTGTTTCCACTTCATCGTGCCCATTGCCCAGCCAGTGATAGATGAGTCTGCTGGTACATTGACCCATAACGCAACATTCCCCGTGCACGCTACACAACAACATTGTGACCCTGCTGAAAGTCAGGTTGCTCTTCCCGCATACCATACCACCTTACACGGGGACAAAGAGGAAGGTGCAGATGAAAGTGCAGGTTCCTTCATCAGGTGGGGGGAGGAATACTAGTTGGCGACGTCACTGGCACAGGGCCTCTCATAGTACGCAAAAGTGTTGCTGCCGGTGGGAGGCGCCCCCGCCGTGCAAACACACCGCTGTACTTTGAGGGGCCCTGTGCCAGTGCCAATGCCAACGAGTGGGCCCCCCCTGCTTGCTCAGGTTCACAGCACTTGCAAAGTTGAAATACTTACCTCTCCCTGCTCCACTGCCGTGACGTGGTCCAGATTTCCTGGGCCCACTAATTACTTGAACCAGCCCTACCCCCCACAACTTTAGCCAAATGACCCCCAATTTCAAATGCCTTCCAATTATTATAAGGTAAATTACGCTTGACAAGCTTCATTAAGAAGAATGGATGGTTTTGACATTAAAATGGGCACTCTAGGTGTTTTCCTGGCCCCCACTCACTGCCGACTATGCTGCCCCATTGACTTGCATTGGGTTTCGTGTTTCGGTCGATCCCGACTTTACGTCATAATCGGCCGATTTCACTCGACCCGACTTTGGACATAGTCGGGTTTCGCAAAACCCCGCTCGACTCTAAAAAGGTCAAGGTCGCTCAACTCTATGTGCCACTCCTGATTCCTGTGTGCGTCATCTCTCACTCAGTGGCCCATAGAAAGCATATAGTTTGTTACATTTGTTTTCTAAATTCTCCCTGCAAAAATCTATTTTTTTTTTTTTTTGGGGGTTTCTAAAGTGTTCCTGAAAAAAAAAAAAATAAAAAAAAAATAATAGTGTGACATTAATATTAACATTTGTGCTTCAGTGACAGTCCTGCGTGTGGGGCATCTCTCTAATTTGCAGCCACCAAAAACAGAGTGTGTAACATTGGGCCTGATTTTCGCTGTGGTCTCACCAACCTGTAAAGGGGTAGCTAAATCATACTGAAGTTATAGCTCACCGTGTAAGTTGTGTGACTGCAACAAATAACGTTAGTTTGGTTACGTTTTTAAAACAATGAGGAAGTCTAGTGGAAGAGGTCGTGGCCGGGGGCGTTCATTGTCAGCTGGTAATGAGGGTAGTGGTGGAGCATCAGGTGGTCGTGGGGAAAAAAATATTGCACCTAAGTCTGGAGCTGTGGAGCCAGGTTCGTCGTCCGGCTACACAAGGCCTCGAACGCTCCCTTTTCTGGGATTAGGAAAACCGCTTTTAAAGCCGGAGCAGCAAGAGCAAGTTTTGGCTTATCTTGCTGACTCAGCCTCTAGCTCTTTTGCCTCCTCTCGTGAAACTGGTAAAAGTAAAAGCAGCGCGTCGTTAGTGGATGTTCACGGTCAGGGACAAGTCACTTCCTTGTCCTCTTCAGCAAAAACAACAACAGAGAAGAATGCAGCAGGCGACACAACGGGTTACTCCATGGAGCTCTTTACACATACCGTCCCTGGCTTAGAAAGTGAAGCAGTTAACAGTCCATGCCCATTACAAGTTGAATCTGACATGGAGTGCACTGACGCACAGCCACAGCCAGACTACTATGCTGGTCCTTTGACTCAGACCACAACATTGCCCTCGCAGGGTGCTGATCAAGAATCAGACCCTGATGAGACTATGTTGCCCCATCACGAACGCTATACCACCAAACGACACGGTGACACAGACGAAGTTGCGCAGGAGGTACAAGAAGAGTTATTAGATGACCCAGTTCTTGACCCCGATTGGCAGCCATTGGGGGAACAGGGTGCAGGCGGCAGCAGTTCTGAAGCAGAGGAGGAGGAGGGGCCGCAGCAGGCATCAACATCGCCACAGGTTCCATCTGCCGGGCCCGTATCTTGCCCAAAACGCGTGGCAAAGCCAAAACCTGGTGGAGGACAGCGTGGCCATCCGGTTAAAGCTCAGTCTGCAATGCCTGAAAAGGTATCCGATGCTAGAAAGAGTGCAGTCTGGCATTTTTTTAAACAACATCCAATTGATCAGCGCAAAGTCATCTGTCAAAAATGTTCTACTTCCTTAAGCAGAGGTCAGAATCTGAAAAGTCTCAATACTAGTTGCATGCATAGACATTTAACCACCATGCATTTGAAAGCTTGGACTAACTACCAAACGTCCCTTAAGGTTGTTGCACCCTCGGCCAATGAAGCTAGTCATCAACGCAACATCCCTTCCGGCAGTGTAGGACCACCATTTAGCGCACCACCTGCTGTATCTGTGCAGGTATCTTTGCCAGGCCAAAGCAGTCAGGGTCAGGGAATCACCAGTTTCGTAGTAGGAAACACTGCATCTAGGGCACCGGCGGCAACAATACCATCTCCCACCGTCTCTCAGTCTGCCATGTCCACCGGCACCCCCGCTAGTTCCACGATCTCCAGCTCTCCAGTCCAGCTCACCCTACATGAGACTATGGTTAGAAAAAGGAAATACTTAGCCTCGCATCCGCGTACACAGGGTTTGAACGCCCACATAGCTAGACTAATCTCGTTAGAGATGATGCCCTACCGGTTAGTTGAAAGCGAAGCTTTCAAAGACCTGATGGACTACGCTGTACCACGCTACGAGCTACCCAGTCGACACTTTTTTTCCAGAAAAGCCATCCCAGCCCTCCACCAGCATGTTAAAGAGCGCATCGTCCATGCACTCAGGCAATCTGTGAGCACAAAGGTGCACCTGACAACAGATGCATGGACCAGTAGGCATGGCCAGGGACGTTACGTGTCCATCACGGCACACTGGGTAAATGTGGTGGATTCAGGGTCCACAGGGGACAGAAAGTTTGGGACAGTTCTGCCTAGCCCACGGTCTAGTAAACAGTTGTCTGTAGCCGTTCGCACCCCCTCCTCCTCCTCCTCCTCCTCGTCCTCCTGCAGAAGCAAGAGCTCGTCCACAGACCGCAGTCGCACAAACACTCCATCCGCACCTGCCACTGTTGCACACCAGGTCTCCCATTATGGGGCAGCTACTGGCAAACGTCAGCAGGCTGTATTGGCTATGAAGTGTTTGGGCGACAATAGACACACCGCGGAAGTTCTGTCCGAGTTCTTGCAGCAAGAAACGCAGTCGTGGCTGGGCACTGTAGATCTTGAGGCAGGCAAGGTAGTGAGTGATAACGGAAGGAATTTCATGGCTGCCATCTCCCTTTCCCAACTGAAACACATTCCTTGCCTGGCTCACACCTTAAACCTGGTGGTGCAGTGCTTCCTGAAAAGTTATCCGGGGTTATCCGACCTGCTCCTCAAAGTGCGTGGACTTTGCGCACATATCCGCCGTTCGCCTGTACACTCCAGCCGTATGCAGACCTATCAGCGTTCTTTGAACCTTCCCCAGCATCGCCTAATCATAGACGTTGCAACAAGGTGGAACTCAACACTGCACATGCTTCAGAGACTGTGCGAACAGAGGCGGGCTGTTATGTTTTTGTGGGAGGATACACATACACGGGCAGGCAGTAGGATGGCAGACATGGAGTTGTCAGGTGTGCAGTGGTCGAAGATTCAAGACATGTGTCAAGTCCTTCAGTGTTTTGAGGAATGCACACGGCTGGTTAGTGCAGACAACGCCATAATAAGCATGAGCATCCCCCTAATGCGTCTGCTGATGCAAAGTTTGACGCACATAAAGGATCAGGCGTCTGCACCAGAGGAAGAGGAAAGCCTTGATGACAGTCAGCGATTGTCTGGTCAGGGCAGTGTACATGACGAGGTACCGGGCGAAGAGGAGGTGGAGGATGAGGAGGATGATGGGGATGAGTATATTTTTAATGAGGAAGCTTTCCCGGGGGCACGGGAAATTGGTGGCGTGGCAAGGCCGGGTTCTGGTTTTTTGAGGGACACAAGTGACGTAGATTTGCCTGCAACTGCCCCTCAACCAAGCACAACCGCAGATTTGACAACGGGAACTTTGGCCCACATGGCTGATTATGCCTTGCGTATCCTCAAAAGGGACACACGCATTACAAAAATGATGAACGATGACGATTACTGGTTGGCCTGCCTCCTTGATCCTCGCTATAAAGGCAAATTGCAAAATATTATGCCACATGAGAACTTGGAACTAATATTAGCAACAAAACAATCAACTCTTGTTGACCGTTTGCTTCTGGCATTCCCTGCACACAGCGCCCGTGATCGTTCTCACACGAGCTCCAGGGGCCAGCAGACCAGAGGTGTTAGAGGGGCAGAAATCAGAAGTGGCGTTGGCCAGAGGGGTTTTCTGACCAGGTTGTGGAGTGATTTTTCTATGACCGCAGACAGGACAGGTACTGCAGCATCAATTCAAAGTGACAGGAGACAACATTTGTCCAGTATGGTTACAAACTATTTTTCATCCCTTATCGACGTTCTCCCTCAACCGTCATTCCCATTTGATTACTGGGCATCCAAATTAGACACCTGGCCAGAATTGGCAGAATATGCATTGCAGGAGCTTGCTTGCCCGGCAGCTAGTGTCCTATCAGAAAGAGTATTCAGTGCTGCAGGTTCAATACTAACAGAAAAAAGGACTCGTCTGGCTACCCAAAATGTAGATGATCTAACCTTCATTAAAATGAACCACAACTGGATTTCAAAATCTTTTGCCCCACCCTGCCCGGCTGACACCTAGCTTTCCTATGAAAAGGTCTTGCCTGTGGACTATTCTGAATGACTTTTCCAATCTCGTAATTTTCTTCACCTGATTGTCCAGCATACGACATGTTTCCACCTCACGAAATGGCCAAACTCCCCACACGGGGCCGTGCTATCGCCACTTTGCGCTTGGACCCTTGAGAGTGCTGTTTGTCTGAAGAGGTGGGTGTGGCCGCTTTTGGTCGACGGCACTGCCACTGGGTCCCTCATAGTACAATAAAGTGTCTCTGGCGGTGGTGGTGCGCACCCAACGTCAGACACACCGTTGTAATATGAGGGGCCCTGTGCCTGTACCGCCGGCCACAAGACAGTTCCCCCCCCAGCTCAAACAGTGCTCTACCACTAGCAAAATTATCTCTCACAGCTTCACCAATGTGTAGTCTAGGCGCTGACATCCTTCAATGCCTGGCACTGACAATACCATTGTTTTGACATTTTTGTTATGTTAGGCCTTCGAAGCCTGTCTGCGGTCCCTTCTTTCTACAACTACTACACTGACCAGGCCACTGCTGGCCGTGTTACCCTGGAACCAATTTAAAAGTGCCTACAGTCAGCCCAATTTTGTTATGTTAGGCCTTCGAAGACTGTCTGCCGTCACTCCTTCCACTAGACTTCCACTGACCATACACTGCTGCCCATGTACCCCTGGAACCAATTTAAAAGTGCCTACAGCCAGCCCAATTTTGTTATGTTAGGCCTTCGAAGCCTGTCTGCGGTCACTCCTTCCACTAGACTTCCACTGACCAGACCACTGCTGCCCGTGTACCCCTGCAACCAATTTAAAAGTGCCTACAGCCAGCCCAAGTTTGTTATGTTAGGCCTTCGAAACCTGTCTGCGGTCACTCCTTCCACTAGACTTCCACTGACCAGACCACTGCTGCCCGTGTACCCCTGGAACCAATTTAAAAGTGCCTACAGCCAGCCCAAGTTTGTTATGTTAGGCCTTCGAAGCCTGTCTGCGGTCACTCCTTCCACTAGACTTCCACAGACCAGACCACTGCTGCCCGTGTACCCCTGGAACCAATTTAAAAGTGCCTACAGCCAGCCCAAGTTTGTTATGTTAGGCCTTGGAAGCCTGTCTGCAGTCACTCCTTCCACTAAACTTCCACTGACCAGACCACTGCTGCCCGTGTACCCCTGGAACCAATTTAAAAGTGCCTACAGCCAGCCCAAGTTTGTTATGTTAGGCCTTCGAAGCCTGTCTGCGGTCACTCCTTCCACTAGACTTCCACAGACCAGACCACTGCTGCCCGTGTACCCCTGGAACCAATTTAAAAGTGCCTACAGCCAACCCAAGTTTGTTATGTTAGGCCTTGGAAGCCTGTCTGCGGTCACTCCTTCCACTAGACTTCCACTGACCAGACCACTGCTGCCCGTGTACCCCTGGAACCAATTTAAAAGTGCCTACAGCCAGCCCAAGTTTGTTATGTTAGGCCTTGGAAGCCTGTCTGCGGTCACTCCTTCCACTAGACTTCCACTGACCATACACTGCTGCCCATGTACCCCTGGAACAAATTTAAAAGTGCCTACAGCCAGCCCAAGTTTGTTATGTTAGGCCTTCGAAGCCTGTCTGCGTCCCGTTCTTTCAACTACAACTACACTGACCAGGCCACTGATGGCCGTGTTCCCCTGGAACCAATTTTAACTTGCCTACAGCCAGCCCTATGTTATTATGTTAGGCCTTCGAAGCCTGTCTGCGTCCCGTTCTTTCAACTACAACTACACTGACCAGGCCACTGATGGCCGTGTTCCCCTGGAACCAATTTTAACTTGCCTACAGCCAGCCCAATGTTAGGCCTTTGATGCCTGTCTGCCGTCACTCCTTCCACTAGGCCTCCACTGACCTGTCTATTGCTGCCCGTGTACCCCTTGAACCAACATCATTAAATATAAAAAAAATTAATTTGATTATAAAAAATAAGATCGTGTTGAGATCTCAAATGCAGACATTTTAACAATCAAAACAAACACACAACAAATATCTGGAACTGTACTACAAAGGTCCAACAGCTACAATTTCTTTCTCCTGCAAGAAGTTAACTGAAAGTTTTTTGGAGTTGTTAACACAGATATGGCATCCACCGAGTGTTGTCCTGTCGCGTCTCCTTTAAATTATTTCCAATAAGATGTTAAACTATTAATTTAATAAAATCAATAATTAAAAAAATAATTGAGTAAGTCAAAAGCACATTGCAAATAAACATTAATTACAAATCAAGAAGCATGGCGCGTCCGAGGGTGAGTAGATACCGAATAAGAATATAATCACCCTCGGACGCGCAATGCTTATTTACAACAGCCTTCCTTCCTAAGAATCAGCCCTTCCGTGGTGTAGAGAGAGGTTGTGTTACACTCCAAGGTGTTCCCCAGGTTGCCTTTCCTGAGCTTCGATCTTCCGGCTCTCGTTTAGTAGCTGTTGGAAACTACGCTGCATTAGGCCTACTAATTGTGTATGGGTGAAACAGTGGCGCATCTGCGGTCCCTCCTTCCACTAGGCCTCCACTGACCTGTCTACTGCGGCCCGTGTACCCCTTGAACCAACCTAATAAAATATTTAAAAAATTAATTTGATTATAAAAAATAAGATCGTGTTGAGATCTCAAATGCAGACATTTTAACAATCAAAACAAACACACAACAAATATCTGGAACTGTACTACAAAGGTCCAACAGCTACAATTTCTTTCTCCTGCAAGAAGTTAACTGAAAGTTTTTTGGAGTTGTTAACACAGATATGGCATCCACCGAGTGTTGTCCTGTCGCGTCTCCTTTAAATTATTTCCAATAAGATGTTAAACTATTAATTTAATAAAATCAATAATTAAAAAAATAATTGAGTAAGTCAAAAGCACATTGCAAATAAACATTAATTACAAATCAAGAAGCATGGCGCGTCCGAGGGTGAGTAGATACCGAATAAGAATATAATCACCCTCGGACGCGCAATGCTTATTTACAACAGCCTTCCTTCCTAAGAATCAGCCCTTTCGTGGTGTAGAGAGAGGTTGTGTTACACTCCAAGGTGTTCCCCGGGTTGCCTTTCATGAGCTTCGATCTTCCGGCTCTCGTTTAGTAGTTGGTGGAAACTACGCTGCATTAGGCCTACAAATTTGGTATGGGGTGTAGAGACAGGTTGTGTTACACTCCAAGGTTTTCACCAGGTTGCCTTTCCTGAGCTTCGATCTTCATGCTCTCGTTTAGTAGTTGTAGAAAAGTACGCTGAATTAGGCCTACAAAATGGGTATGGGGTGGAGAGAGATGGTGTGTTACACTCCAAGGTGTTCCCCAGGTTGCCTTTCCTGAGCTTCGATCTTCCGGCTCTCGTTTAGTAGCTGTTGGAAACTACGCTGCATTAGGCCTACTAATTGTGTATGGGTGAAACAGTGGCGCATCTGCGGTCCCTCCTTCCACTAGGCCTCCACTGACCTGTCTACTGCGGCCCGTGTACCCCTTGAACCAACCTAATAAAATATTTAAAAAATTAATTTGATTATAAAAAATAAGATCGTGTTGAGATCTCAAATGCAGACATTTTAACAATCAAAACAAACACACAACAAATATCTGGAACTGTACTACAAAGGTCCAACAGCTACAATTTCTTTCTCCTGCAAGAAGTTAACTGAAAGTTTTTTGGAGTTGTTAACACAGATATGGCATCCACCGAGTGTTGTCCTGTCGCGTCTCCTTTAAATTATTTCCAATAAGATGTTAAACTATTAATTTAATAAAATCAATAATTAAAAAAATAATTGAGTAAGTCAAAAGCACATTGCAAATAAACATTAATTACAAATCAAGAAGCATGGCGCGTCCGAGGGTGAGTAGATACCGAATAAGAATATAATCACCCTCGGACGCGCAATGCTTATTTACAACAGCCTTCCTTCCTAAGAATCAGCCCTTTCGTGGTGTAGAGAGAGGTTGTGTTACACTCCAAGGTGTTCCCCGGGTTGCCTTTCATGAGCTTCGATCTTCCGGCTCTCGTTTAGTAGTTGGTGGAAACTACGCTGCATTAGGCCTACAAATTTGGTATGGGGTGTAGAGACAGGTTGTGTTACACTCCAAGGTTTTCACCAGGTTGCCTTTCCTGAGCTTCTATCTTCAGGCTCTCATTAAATTGTGGTTAAATGGAACAACTGCATTTGGCGTACTAGTTGGTTTGGGGCCTACTATCGGTGTCTGCCGCTCCTTGCTGTTCTCCTGGTTTCCTGTCCTGAAATTCCATTTTCAGCCTCTCGTTAAGTAGTTGTTAATGTTAAACTGCATTTGGCCTACTAGTTGGGTTGGGGCCTACTATCGGTGTCTGCCACTCCTTGCTGTTCTCCTCCACTGAACAAAGCTGTGCCGCCTGTTTACTACGGTTGCCAATTTTGAACTGCATTTCGACTACTTACTGATTTGGCCCTACTCTCTGTGTCAGCCTCTCATTCCAGTTGTCCTCCACTGCAATGCCCCCTGGTTATTCCTGTGTTACCAATTTTGAACTGCATTTAGCCCACTTTCTTCTTTGGGCCTATATCTGTGTTTCCACTTCATCGTGCCCATTGCCCAGCCAGTGATAGATGAGTCTGCTGGTACATTGACCCATAACGCAACATTCCCCGTGCACGCTACACAACAACATTGTGACCCTGCTGAAAGTCAGGTTGCTCTTCCCGCATACCATACCACCTTACACGGGGACAAAGAGGAAGGTGCAGATGAAAGTGCAGGTTCCTTCATCAGGTGGGGGGAGGAATACTAGTTGGCGACGTCACTGGCACAGGGCCTCTCATAGTACGCAAAAGTGTTGCTGCCGGTGGGAGGCGCCCCCGCCGTGCAAACACACCGCTGTACTTTGAGGGGCCCTGTGCCAGTGCCAATGCCAACGAGTGGGCCCCCCCTGCTTGCTCAGGTTCACAGCACTTGCAAAGTTGAAATACTTACCTCTCCCTGCTCCACTGCCGTGACGTGGTCCAGATTTCCTGGGCCCACTAATTACTTGAACCAGCCCTACCCCCCACAACTTTAGCCAAATGACCCCCAATTTCAAATGCCTTCCAATTATTATAAGGTAAATTACGCTTGACAAGCTTCATTAAGAAGAATGGATGGTTTTGACATTAAAATGGGCACTCTAGGTGTTTTCCTGGCCCCCACTCACTGCCGACTATGCTGCCCCATTGACTTGCATTGGGTTTCGTGTTTCGGTCGATCCCGACTTTACGTCATAATCGGCCGATTTCACTCGACCCGACTTTGGACATAGTCGGGTTTCGCAAAACCCGGCTCGACTCTAAAAAGGTCAAGGTCGCTCAACTCTACTCAAGACAAGAAAATGATGTTTGGTTGTATGCGTGTTGCCTCCTTGTGCCTGTATGACCTCCCTACAATGCCTGGGCATGTTCCTGCTGAGGTGGTGGATGGTCTCCTGAGGGATCTCCTCCCAGACCTGGACTAAAGCATCCGCCAACTCCTGGACAGTCTGTGGTGCAACCTGACGTTGGTGGATGGTGCGAGACATAATGTCTCAGATGCATTCAGTCTGATTCAGGTCTGGGGAATGGGCAAGCCAGTCCATAGCTTTAATGCCTTTATCTTGCAGGAACTGCTGACCCACTCCAGCCACATGAGGCTGGCATTGTCTTGCATAAGTAGGAACCCAGGGCCAATCGCACCAGAATATGGTCTCACAAGTGGTCTGAGGAGCTCATCTCGGTACCTAATGGCAGTCAGGCTACCTCTGGCGACCACATGGAGGGTTGTGCGGCCTTCCAAAGAAATGCCACCCCACACCATTACTGACCCACTGCCAAACAGGTCATACTGAAGGATGTTGCAGGCAGCAGATCGCTTTCCATGGCATCCCCAGACTCTGTCATGTCTGTTACATGTGCTCAATGTGATCCTGCTTTCATCTGTGAAAAGCACAGGGTGCCAATGGCGAATTTGCTAATACTGGTGTTCTGTGACAAATGCCAATCGTCCTGCATGGTGTTGGGCTGTGAGCACAACCCCCATCTGTGGACGTCGGGGACTCAGACCATCCTCATTGAGTCAGTTTCTAACCGTTTGTGCAGACACATGCACATTTATGGCCTGCTGGAGGCCATTTTGCAGGGCTCTAACAGTGCTTCTCCTGTTCCTCCTTGTACAAAGGCTGAGGTAGCGGTCCTGCTGCTGAGTTTTTGCCCTCCTATATCCCCCTCCACGTCTCCTGGTGTACTAGCCTGTCTCCTTGTAGCGCCTCCAGCCTCTGGACACTACAATGACAGACATAGCAAACCTTTTTGACATAGCTTGCATTCATGTGCCATCCTGGATAAGCTGCACTACCTGAGCCACTTGTGTGGGTTGCAGAGTCCGTCTCGTGCTACCAGGAGTGTGAAAGCAGAACCAACATTCAAAAGTGACCAAAACATCAGCCAGAAAGCATTGGTACTGAGATGTGGTCTGTGGTCCCCACCTGCAGAACCACTCCTTTATTGAGTGTGGCTTGATAATTGCCAATAATTTCCATCTGTTGTCTATTCCATTTGCTCAATAGCATGTGAAATTGATTGTCAAACAGTGTTGCTTCCTAAGTGGACAGTTTGCTTTTACAGAAGTTTGATTTACTTGGATTTATATTCTGTTGTTTAAGTGTTCCCTTTATTTTTTGAGCAGTGTACATATATATATATATATATATATATATATATATATTTTGCCTAAAATACAAAGGAAATGTGTATGTGTCTTTAACTTTAGCCCTTTTAGAGATAATTTCATCTTCAACTTTCTTAACTATTCACAATTACAGTAATTTTGACCAGGGGTGCCCAAACTTTTACATGCCCTTGTATATGCGTACAGGGTTGCCACTAGGTATTTCGGGGCCCCATACTTGCAAAATTGTTGGGCCCCCTGGAGACTCCGCCCCGGCTTCACCCCGGCTCCGCCTCCACCCTTCAAACCTTCTACAGTTCCACTGCTCACTCTTGGAAAAACTCAACTTCTCCACCACATCCTCATCAATCAGATATCAACAGTAGTGTTGAGCGATACCTTCCGATATCAAGAAGTATCGGTATTGGATTGGATCGGCCGATATCCAAAAAATATCGGATATCGCCGATACCGATACCCGATACCAATGCAAGTCAATGGGAAACAAATATCGGAATGTAAATAAGCCCTTTCTGTCCTTCTACATCCTGTTCCGGAGGGGGGAAGAGTGTGGGCAGTGCGTGGGCGGACACTGTGCGTGTCTGTGTTGGCAGGCGGGGTCTGTGCGGGACTGCCGGGGATCTGTATGGGCATCTCAGTGGTCTGTGTGGCCTGCTGGGGCTCTGTGTGTGCCTGCCGGGGCTCTGTGCGTGCCTGCTTTGGCTCTGTGCATGCCTGCCGGGGCTCTGTGCGGCCTCTGCCGGGGCTCTGTGCGGCCTGCTGGAGCTCTGTGTGGGCTTGCCGGGGCTCTGTGCGGGCTTGCCGGGGCTCTGTGAAGGCTTGCTGGGGCTCTATGAGGCCTGCTGGGGCTCAGTGAGGCCTGCCGGGGCTCTGTGCGGGCTGCCGGGGGTCTGTGCAGGCATCGTCCGATGGGACTACAAGTCCCATCGGACGATGCCTGCAACAGTGACAGTGATTGACACATTAGCCAATGATGGGACAGTAGTAGTCCCACCATCCAGCTAATGTGTTGAATGTAAAAAAGCAAGCAAAAAAAAACCATACAAACTACATACATTACATTCATACATTACATACAATACATACATACAGACATACAGTACATATAACATAGAGTACATACTCACCATTACTTGTCATTTTGATCCCCGAAGCCAGTGTCACCTGTAAAAAATATTAAAATAACAAACAACCAATATACTCCCTGTCTGCAGAAATCCACGAGTGTCCCACGACGATCTCCCGTGGAGAACGGCAGCATTAGCTGATGAGACCACTCTCCAGGGGCTCCAGGAACACAATGACGGGAGGAAGGTATCCTTCCGCACTGTATTCCTCCACCGCTGTAAAAAAAATAGTCCCTAGTCTCACTTTTGGCATTGCTGTGTGAGAAATTTTCCCACGCAGCAATTGCCATAAAGTGAGACTTTTTCCTAAGGTAACCTCTCAGTGATGCACTGCAGGAGCCATTGTCTCCTGTCAGTGTGTCTCTGAGGGTCCTATAGAGCAGTGACATCACCCGATGTCACTGTTCTATATGGGAGATCGTCATGGGACACTCGTGGATTTCTGCAGACAGGGAGTATATTGGTTGTTTGTTATTTTAATCTTTTTTTACAGATGACACTGGCTTCGGGGAACAAAGTGACAAGTAATGGTGAGTATGTACTCTATGTTATATGTACTGTATGTCTGTATGTATGTATTGTATGTAATGTATGAATGTAAGGTATTTAGTATGTATTTTTTTTCTTTTTTTTACATTCAACACATTAGCCGGATGATGGGACTACTACTGTCCCATCATTGGCTAATGTGTCAATCACTGTCACTGTTGCAGGCATCGTCCGATGGGACTACAAGTCCCATCGGATGATGCCTGGACAGACCCCCGGCAGCCCGATCAGAGCCCCGGCAGGCCTCACAGAGCCCCGGCAGGCACTCATGAGCCCCGGCAGATCGCACCGAGCCCCAGCAGGCACGCACAGAGCCCCCATGTTCACGCACAGACCCCGTCCACACACACACATGCAGTCTCCGTCCATGCACCGCCCACACTCCATTATAGTGCATCATTGCACTGTGGAAACTTCCGATTCCGGTATCCGATATCGCAAAAATATCGGAACTCAGTATCGGAATTCCGATACAGTGAATATCGGCCAATACCCGATATTTGCAGTATCGGAATGCTCACCACTAATCAATAGTTCTCTTCAAACACCAGATCACATAAACAGCCAGCAGCTTTTGTTCTGGCCAAAATAATTTTTAAGCCGCCACCATGACACGGTAGACTCTTTTGGCCGGACCCTACTCTACTCTAACCTATTAAATATAAATATATTTTTATGTATTTTTCATTAAGGGAATGAGTCACATGCATTTTTTTAAATGACCATTAATACAACATACAAGGGAGAAATACCATCAGACCATGACCATTCCACATATTGCCACCACATAGTGACCTATAATATCACATACAAGGAACAAATACCACCACACCAGTTTACAGGGAATACAGTAATACAGTGATCACTGGTGACATTATACACAGGAGCTCTGTATATAGTGTACAGGTAATACAGTGATCACCAGTAACATCATACAAAGGACTTCTGTATACAGTGTCAGTGTACAGATAATATAGTCATCACTGGTGACATTATACACAGGAGCTCTGTACAGAGTATACAGTGTATAGTGTCAGTGTACAAGTAACACACTGACTCATCAGTGACGTCTGTAGCTGAAGTTTTTCATCTTTGCTTTTCTTTTTCATGCAGCACAGACCACCATCACTTCTTCCAGCCAGGACTGATCTCTGCGTAAAATAACACAGTTACCTAGAGCACAGCTTCCAGAGCACATTTCATTCTTTTTCCCTTTCTTCTACACTACACATTTGAATACAGATATGCAACCCACCATTCCAAATATATATTACAATATGCCACTGAGACCTTCTAGCTATACATAGCCACTTTCCCAACCTAATAAATATGTAAATTAATTAGCCCCTGTACTCTTTTCCCCAATTCATTACCAGTCACTGCATACTCAACGCACCCCACTACGTACCTCCCACTCCCCCGACTCATTATATTTACATGCCCCATCCGCCCCAATTCATTGTCATGTCTTCTCTCTCCCACCCTCTATTTGTTATCAACAGCTCTTTCCTTAAATTCAACAAATCATTTACTCCCCCACCCTCAAAATTCATTGCTCTCCCCGCTCCTCACCTTCAATTCAATTGCTGTCCCTCTTCCCTCACTCTCAATTCAGCATTTGCAGTCTCCCGTCCCCTCCCCCACTTCATCATGCGCAGTCTCCTTTACCTCCACTTCTTCATGTTCAGTCCCCTTTACCCCATGTTATCCTTTGCAGTTCCATTTAACCCCCACATTATGTGCAGTGCCCCTTTAACCGCCCACATCATGTGCAGTCCCCCTTTAATCCCCCACATCATCATTTGCAGTCCCCCTTTAACCCCCTCTCCACATCATCATGTGCAGTCCCCCTCCCCTTACTCTTTCCCCCCATGTCATCCATTGCAGTTCCTGCTCCTCCCCTCACCCATTTAATTCATTTTATAAAGAAAACAAAATAGTTTTGCATACTTACCTCACAGTCACTCCGCAGCAGCGCGGCTCTGCCTCCAGCATCTGGTACATGTCAGCGGCATGTACGCGATGATGTCATCGCATACGTGTCGTCACCCGACAGTGAATACACAGAAGATGGAGGGAGCAGGAGCTGTGCAGCCGTCAAGGTAAGACAGCCGTGTACAGCTCCAGGAAAGCTCCCAGGCCCCAGCGCCGACATGTGCGCCGCAGCGTGCACCACTTTGCTGCACAATGGGGCCAAATGAAAAGTAGCACATAAGCTGGGCCCCGGACCTGCAGGCCCCTCTGTGTACTGCTGTTCACCGGGCCTCATGCAGCAGTAAGGGCAGGAAATCACTGAGCATTTCCTCCTAGGGTTTAGCATTAAATATATGTAATAAGTATACGTTCACAGCCAAGAACAACACATAATAATGAAAAATATCATGCATCAACAGCATATTCAAATCAACATATTTCCTGCACAGACTAGCTTTAGATTAATATACATGTTCAAAGACCTGTGAATGCTAAACCTTGACCCAACGTGTTAAACATTAGGGGGAATTTGGATTTATTGTCCTTGGTGGCTATTCCTAAGGCCACATTCTCATGTTCAGTATTTTACCTCAGTATTTGTAGGCCACAACTAGGTGTGGAGCAATCAGAGGAAAAGTATAATAGAAACACGTCACCACTTCTGTATTTATCACCCACTCCTGGTTTTGGCTTACAGATACTGAGGTAAAAAACTCACCACATACTCAACGTGTGGACATGGCTTTAGTTGCAGACTCATCTGCCACCCGTACGGTATTTCCCGATTTCCCGGAAACTGCACACTTACTTAATGGTGTGTCTAAAGTATTGTAATATGAAGTAATACAAGGGATATAAAAAAACTACCAATATCATTAACTACGGTACCAGTTCACAAAATTGACTTGGTTTGGTCACTTACTATGGCACTCAGGACTCTGCAGATATGTAAAGGGTCATTACGCTTCCTTACATCCTCCTGTGGATTTCTTTTGAAGCTTAAAGTTGAATCCAAAAGAACAAAAGCTATATAGAGAATATTGTCCTGAAACTAAATAGAGAAATAACAAAAGAGAGATTAATGCAGTAGAATTAGCATCATATCGTACAGTAAGCTGAAGGGTGGCTTTTAGTGATGAGCGAGTATACCCATTGCTCGGGTTTTCCCGAGCACGCTCAGGTTGTCTCCAAGTATATGTGAATGCTCGGAGATTTCGTTTTTGTTGAGGCAGCTGCATGATTTGCAGCTTCTTGACAGCTTGAATACATGTGGGGATTCCCTAGCAACTAGGCAACCCCCACATGTACTCAGGCTGGCTAGCGGACGTAAATCATGCAGCTGCGTCAACAAAAACTAAATCTCCAAACACTCGCAAATACCTGGAGACCACCCGAGCGTGCTTGGGAAAACCCGAGCAAAGAGTTTACTCGCTCATCACTAGTGGCTTTACAAAACTGCAATTTCAATGGTTTATTCTATAATGTTTTAGAAAACAGCTAGAAAAAGGATCTGTCAATCAACGAAATTTGTGTTGTCGCGAATTTGCTCTTGGTCTGCAGAACTGCTGATTCAAAATGTAGAAGAATCTGGTACCTGGGATGCCTGATGAGGCCTAATGGCGCAATTGCCATAGTGTCTGATGGGCCCTAATCTTCTGTTCTTAATGGGAGTATCCAGACTTTCAAAATTGATGGCCTTTTGCAATCTGGTTTGCCAAACGTCCATCAATTTACCAGTCTTGAAAAACCTGATGCTTTTTTCTGTTGCCCATAGCATCATGCAGAAAAAAGCACTGTCTGTAAATCTTTTTAATTTTCCCCTAGTTTGTACTGCATGTGTGTAAAATGCTGCCATGAGCAGTACAAGCAGAAGAATGACCAGAACTGCACAAATTACCTGGGACTGCTGGAAATGTCCAGGTCTTCTTGGGCTTCAAGCATATGCAGGTGGACATGAATGATAAGCATGCCTAATGTTCCCGGCCAGACCTGTTTCCTGCCTCTTCACTACCTGTTCCACACCTGCTTGGAACAGCCTCTGAGCAGTCAGTGAATCTGACACTTCTTCCTTCTGAGAAGTTTGACGGCTGATTTACCAATGTTCACATTGGCAAGCACATCAATCCTCACCAAATTTAGTCCCGTACCATCTCCTCTACTGAGGCGGCTTTAATGGAGAAGCACTGCACTGGCTCATTCAGAAGAAGTAGCTGCAGTGTGAAGGATGCCCGATAACTGCTACATCTGAATATGCCATGAAAAAATTGCATTGGTTCTCCAATTTAAAATATATATATATTTGAGTGTACGATTATGTGTGTGTTTATAATATAATTACATACAGTATATATTGTGGTATGGCGACTAGTCATGTGGTTAATGGGCGGCGGTATGTATCGAGGTGGTGACCCTATGATGGAAGCTTGAGCTTGTTTTCTCAGCAGATCTACTGCTGAGATTTTACTATACATTGGGAAGGCTTCCAGGTGACTTGGAGAGATGGGTGGGTCCAGTTACCTACATACCCCACCCAAGGGAGTGTGTCCAGCAACCCAAGATGGAGTTGTGTTTGTGCCCAGGCGGCAGTGCTGGCTAGTATGAGCCAGAGTGAGATGTGATGGAAGGATGCCTATGAGAGTAGGAGGTATCCAGGCACCTGTGCTTACATCTCTGACACTTAACGGACAATAAGACATATCAGGCATACCGGGACTCAGCGAGGACCATGGCTTCTATGAGGCGGAATGGATGCTGGACAGTGCACCGGATGCTGTATGTTACCACATTCCTGATGCTGTGTACGAGTAAATTGAGTGCACTTTTAACCCTGAGTGTCCCGGGTATATTCCTCAATGACCAGCCAAGTGAGTACTCCACGACCATTCGAGGGTGAATAAATACCACAATTGGTGCTAGACTGTGGGCATCAGTCCAGGAGGTACCTGGGAGAACTACAGCAGGAGTTTGCTCTGGATCGGCTGGTCCACGAACTCCGGGCTGCTTGCTGTGGATCGGCGGCTTCACGAAATCTGAAGAGTGGAACGTTGCGGAGCTGTGTAGAGCTGTGCAGAGCAGTGCGGAGCTGTGTAGAAAGGTGCAGAGCCATGCGGAGCCATCCAGAGCCTGGAAGAGCGGTGCAGATCCTTGTGCAGATCCTCGTTGTGCAGATCCTTGTCGAGCTGGACAGAGCCTTGCAGAGCAGTGCGGAGCCTCGATGTGAGGAACTGCTGGGGGAGGATAGACTGCCGTGCACCGGCAGGGAGGGGCCCGAGAGGACATGGGACATGTAGAGTCCACGGCATGCACTCCAAGGAGTAATGGTTTCCGAAAAGGAGGTGGTGACCCAAACAGGGATGGTTGCCCAGAAAGGGGTGGAATCCCAAAAGGGGGCAGTGACCCAAGAGGGGGTGGAGTCCCCAAAGGGGGCAGTGACACAAATAGGGATCGTGGTCAAAAAAGGGGCAGCGGCGAATGCGCCGAAGGACTGTTGCTGGGAACAACGTTCGAACAGCGCAGTCCGGGATTATGCACTGACTATCCATCTGACAAGATATCACAGAGATGTTCTGAGAAGTCAATGGAGAAAGTGTGACTGGACTTTTAGATGGCTGGACCATCATTGTAAATACATCATTGTAAATACACACCTGTACTTTGTATCTCCCCCACCTCATTGTAGTTTGTAAGCTCTCACGAGCAGGGTCGTCTTATTTTGTCTTATTTTGCTTTATTACTGTATTGTTAACATTGTTACTTATGACTGTTGTGTTTGAAACTGTTAAACTGTAAAGCGCTGCGGAATATGTTGGCGCTATATAAATAAAGATTATTATTATTATTATTATTATTTAGACTCATGGAGCTCGGTGACCCTGGCCACACTCCCATTCTTTCTGATTCCTGGAAGGAAGATGGAAGTCCACTGCATCCATAGGATCGCTAGGGATTACCCGGTGTCCAGGGTGATCATTGAGACACCAACAGTTAGCAACAGCCATGACATTCCTGTTGTCCTGGATTTGCCATAACCTATTATAATAGGCAGGGACTTTAAATTGTTTTTGGGACTTGTGGGAGGAGAGTGGAGTATCTAATTGCCCAGAAGAGATCTGGAACAACCCTAATGGAGCCCCACCACAGCAAGCAGCTGAAGGGGTTCCTGTTACTGTGACGTATAAAGAGGAGATAGCGACTCCTAAAGTCGATAGTCCAGATTTAGGGGTGACCAGAAGAAAATGTGGGTTAGACCAACTTGGGGACCAACAGGGTGACCACTGGAGTTGGGGTAGCTCCAGAAAAGGGGTCTGACACCTGGTTAAGTGGGGACTTGTTGCTCCAGGAGGACAGGGTGTGTGGTGGTGACTCCAAGTCAGACTGTGACTCTGACTCAAGGAAATGAGAGTGCGGTAAGCTGGACCCGAGTGAAAATGGCAAGTCTTCCCCTCGTCACCGTGGACACGGCAGCTACAGAAGGACAGGGTGAGGTGTAAACAAGTTAATGTCCTAGATAACGAGGTCACATTGCCGCTGGCAAACCCCAGCAAACAGGTAGTCGATGATGTGCTGAAAGTAAAACTGGCACATTGTGATAATGGAGATCTATTAGCAAAGGTCGCAGTAGGGGAAGAAGTCCCAGAGAGCGTGGGTGGGGGAAAAACACACAAAGGCTACAGGGGGCAGACTTGTAGTTCATTCACCTCTGCGGTGGGGGAAAAGGACAACTGCGTCAACACTCTGGAAAGGGAAGGGAACTGCATTGAGGCGTGTGACAATAGGACAGTAGGCGAAGAGAACTCCAGAGAACCCGAGGCTGGGGAAACAGAGTCTGGGAACGAAGACAGGGAGTCTTCAGAGAGCCCAGCAAAGTCCCTAGAGGCAGTCGAAGGTAATGGAGGGAAGACTCAAAAGAAAGCTGAAACTGCTGATGAAGGAACAGGTAGAACTCTGAAGCAGCAGAGAGTGCGTAGGCAAGCTGCCCCATCTTAAAATATAATCAAAGAGTTTATGGTGCAACACCTGCTAGCAAAAGGGAACAGGATCATGAAATAGAGATGTTTAAGGAGACAGTAAGAGACTATGTCGAGCGAGAAAAGGTCCTGAGGCAATTGGTTGAACACAGAGTGGATGAGCTGGAGAAGGAAGTCTCTGAGCACAGAGATCATCTGTTAATGTGTTACACCGTGAACAAGGCCATATTGGAAGATATGGAGGTGCTCAGAGAACCGCTAAGGGGACTTCTACAGAAGGAAAAGGTGGTCGCAGAGGTACAGAGGCAGTGCCAGAGTGGAAAGAAGGCAGAGCTGCAAATGCCCAATGTTTGTGATGCCACCTCTGGTATTCTGTCAGGGTGACTGACGCTGCTTAGGGGTCCGCTGGGGTGATGTTATGGCAGCTAAATGGTATACCTTCCCACAGGTGAAGTATGTCCCCAGGGCTTCCCAGTGTATAGATGGTGGATGGTGTGAGGCGCAGTAAATAATGAGGACACAAGGTTGCAGTCTCCTTACCTTTTACTGAAGGCTTCAGCATCCACAGTCCAGAGCACAGATCACAGGGCTGGCAGAGTCCGGCCGGTTTGGAGGCAAATCCAGAGTCCCCTTATCCACGTGGAAATCAGTAGCCTTCCTCTAGTGCCTGGGTGTTGTAGTACCTTATTGCTGAGCCTCTCATAAGGTCCTCACAACTGTTGTAGATGTTCTAGATGTTATGTCTCTCTCTGTCCCCCAGATGGATAGGACAAACCCGTATGACTGTTGGCTTGATGCTTTTTACAGGGACTCTAGCACGCCCCGGCCCTTGAGAGTTGCCACCGTGCCTCCTGGGTATGGGACAGATCAGTAACTTGCAATTAGCTGTCCTGCCAGTCTCTGGAGCAAGGCATAAAGGACTGTTGCTCCCTCGGTGTTCCGGCTACCGGATCCTGTGCCTCAGAAGGAGGCAGACTGTGAAGGGCAGAACTCCTTCTGGTTTTCTCTCCTTTTGCTAAGACTTCTTCTCACTCCCTACAATACAGTTCTCTGTTCTTGTCCTTCCTTGGGAACTGCCACACGTGGGGCAGGCGCAGCTCCGTGACCTTCTGTCTTGGCCTCTGACAGGATCCCACCCCTGACAGGGACCAACTACCTGAGCGTAGCTCAGATAGCAGCTGCCTGAGCAAAGCTCAGATCGCTTTTGCCTCTCTTCCTTTCCAGGCCACCAGTTTTACCTAATTATGAATAGTGCCCTAATAAATAGGAGCATAGCTCACCCTGGTGGACTGGAGTATGAAATGTGTTGTGTGTTGGTGTCACCTGGTAAAGTGATCTCCTTTATTGCCTCCAAACGTAACACCACTCCCCCCTAGAGGAGAATGATATTACTGCAATGACCTGGACCATGGGGCGCTGCAGAGCTCCAGTACCTAAATCCTAAAAATCGATGGCAAAGCAAGGCGAAACGCTACTGGTTTGATGATGGCCAAAATCTTATTTGAACCGATGAACCTGTGACCCAATTTCGAAGAAGGAACATTCAACTTAATATTCCTTTGGAAAAACCATACCAAATCACCAACACACAGGTCCAGACCCAACAAATATCTCTGATCAGACATACTCTTATATTTTAATGTCGTAGTTCTTCTCAGCGGACAACAGTTTCTATGAAACGTAAGCATACGGATGCCAGTTATATGGATATGCCCCCTGTGCTATGTTACTGGTGCTAGTGAAAAGGGCCTCCAGCCTGTCTGGGTTGTGAGCGAGTGTAGTGCCATGCCAGTGCCTTCCTGGGTCCATATGGGCAGGGGGTGTCTGGATAAAACTGTGCCAAGCTGAAATTATGTGTCCCTAGGGGGTGCGGAACGTCACGTTGGTGCAAGCAAGGAGATGTCATACATAATCGTGACATCAGGTGGTGTGGTTCATCAAAGGAGGCTTTGTTGGGATCACACTGTGTATGAGCGACTGTGTGGGATATCATACTGCATACAGAGGGGCAGTGAAGGGGTAAATATATAGGGACTGTGAGGACCATCATACTGTATATAGGGGGCTGTAAGGACCATCATACTATGTGTGGGGCACTGTGAGAATAATCATACCATGTGTGGGTTCTATGAGGATAATCATATTGTGTGTGGGGTGCTGTAAGGACCATCATATCATGTGTGGCAGGCTGTGAGGTTCATTACACTGAGTTTAGGGAAGGTTTTGAGGACCATTATACTGTTTTTCGTGGGCTATGAGGTTCAACATTCTGTATGAGAGGCTGTGGGGGGAGTCTGTGTATGGAGGGCTGTGGAGACCATCAAGCATGTGTTGGGGGCTGTGAGTAATATTATAATGTGTGTGAGGGGCTGTGATATCTATCATACTGTATGGAGAGCTGTGGGGACATCCTACTGTGTGGGGGCTGTAGGAACATCATACAGTGTGCATGGGCGTTAGAAACATCATACTGTGTGGAGGGCGGTGGGGACATCAAAGACATCATACTGTGTAGGGAGCTGTTGATCAAGGTACGAGGGCTGCATAATAGAAGCATATAATTTGAAAACTTTATAAAAAAAAAGCAGTAAATTACAAGGTTTTGATTATCAGTTAGTGGTAAGAATACACATTTGAATAAGACCTATCTTATCATGTACTAGCAGTAGTAGCCAGTCAGCAGACTTAATTATGCTCAGTATGAAGTAATACAATTAGTTTGGCTCTCCGAAACAGTCTCACATGTGGTCCTTCAGGAAAATTAACTGCCGCCCCTGATCTAAAGCAAAACCACAACTTGCTCAATTGCCTTTTTACCCTGTAGTCACTCACTGCTATTTACCTGCCCATAGTTCCAGGGGGCTGCAAATGGATTTGAGGGTTCACCAACGCAAATAAGGCCAAACTCTTGCAAAACATATTCATCTCTCTCAGCTTGATTTGCTAGATACACACTGTCACCTGAAAGATAATAAAGATTGAGTGTCATCATTACAACAAGCCGAACCTGTTTTTATATTTACGTGCAATGTATTTGTCAGGGAGTTTGCAAAAGTACAAAAGCCATGACAAATGTTTTCAACACTGAGTCATACATCCTGATGGACAGCAGATATTATGATCACGTGAAAGTATATATTCCTGCTTTAATTACTGTACAGGTATGGAGATTGAAGCCAACCCTCACTGGCAAATGAGCACAGTATTGCAATGGGTGAGTACAAAGTATGACACACCAACTGGAATCTGAACTGTAATTTAAGTGTAAATGTGCTTCTCTTATGTCTCTAAATTAATCAGCATTGCTGTCAAACAATGTTGACAAACCATATATATTATCTGGTACTTTGTCATGCAGTTGGATGTTTAATTTGTCTTAAATGTAATGGTAAAAGATGATGGTTGTTAACAAGGAGAAATGCAGACAATGTCCTTCTACAGTACAATGTACTTCAATTAAGTGGTACAACTGACCCAAGGTCAACAGGGCAGTCTAAAACCAAGTTTGAGTCAACCATGAAGGAGTCTCTTTAAAACAGGTGGCACCAGATACCCAGTTTCCTTGTGACTGAAGGTCCACACACTCTACCAGTCATGATGGAAGTGACATGATAATGTGTGGAATCATAAAGGGTAAAGGGAACCTGTCAGCAGGATTGTGCACAGTAACCTGCAGACAGTGGCAGGTCTGCTCCATTGTACTGATTACAATGACACCTTGGGTGATGAAATCTGTCTTGTGGTTGTCGTTTAATCTTTATTTTCAGTTTCTTCATGTGGTGCTCTGATTAGGTATTCATAATGCAGACTGCTGGCAGGTCACTGATGCCTCAGTGATCTGCCCCCTAGTTTGCATAATGAATACCTGTAAATACTGAAGAAAAAAAAAAAACGCTTCTGCAGGCAGGTGCCAGCATAATCGCATGTTTAGTGTTCAGTTAATAAGTACTCTTGATGTTATTGAGCAAGTATAAAAAAAAATTGAAAATGGCGTCCGCCGCGCCTGCGCAGTAGCAGTTATCTCTGAGAGCTGCTACTGAACAGGCACGGGCGGTGCCATCTTGGAGGAGGACATTTTTTTTTTCTTCTCCAGAAAGATGGGGCTGCTGGGGCCTGCACAATAGTAGCTGTCGAATCTCTATACACACCAATAGTTGGTACTGCGCATGTGCGGCAGGCACTATTTTCAATTTGTTTTTTTTTTACACTGAGGGATCAGTGACCTTTTAGCAGCCTGCATTATGAATACCTAATCAGGACACCACATGAAGATTTCCCCCCACAGCCCCAGCCCTGTGGCACGGGTTTATCATTAACACAAAACTGAATAATATTAGAAAATCAACCATCAGCACTCAGCTTGGAGGATGCACGCTCCAAAGTCCAAGGATCCAATCGGACCAAGTAATCACAAATAGAAAAGAAGAGCAGCATCCATACCGGGTGATAGAGATCCAAGAAACGATTTATTCTGCCATCAAAGGTTACAACGTTTCGGCCATGGTGGCCTTTGTCAAGTACACACAATCTCAGTAATGGCCATCTTTAAATAGTGTGGAGCCCACAAGGGCACCAATCACCATCAAGGGGCGGCCTTTATTAAATATACATAAACATAAAAAATTAGTGCATAAATCACTATCGACATCTAATCACAGACCCAATAATACCCCAATCACATAACCCATAACAGAAAATATATACAAAAACAGTACAAAAACATAGCATCCCTTCACAGGCCAATAGCTGTGTTCGTTGCTCCGTTGTCATGGTGAGGCTTCATCCAATCATATACATTTGATAGGGCAAACCCCTTCCTTGTCCAATCACCAAGCGTTAGAGAAAAGGGCGCAAAGTCTATGGCCCTCCAATGATAACCAACCTGCAGGAGAAAATCCACATGGCCATAGAACGCCGGCGCATGCGCACGAAGCACACCACATGGCCGATCATGTGACCGCCCCGTGGTGCCGCCCAGCGCGCACGCGCTAGAAATCACAGGCCAGGCGCCGGCGCCGGAGAGAGAAGGCACAGCGAACACCACATGGCCGACACCGGAGACAACACAGCGTATCAGCGCCAGGGTCTCCGGTCCGCCCACATGCGACACTGCGCCTGCGCTCCCAGGATAACCGCAAACATAGCCAAATTCATGGCAACTACATTTCCTGCTAACAAACAATGGTTACATAGCAATTCTGACAGACAAGGAACACAGGGAGGAAAAAAACACCCAAAAAGAAGGGAGAATTTACACAATGACAGCCTCCGTCTGTTCACAGGGTGCCAAATCACAGACTTATCTGTAAAAGAAGAAGGGAAAAAAGGGGGGGAAAAAAGGGGGGGGGAGGGGAAAAGGGATAAAAAGAGGAGAAGAAATATCAAAATTAATAAAATTTGCAAAAATTGCAAAAATAGCACACAATTAAAAATACACAGAGGGGAAACACATACCCTAAATGAGTACGGGGGAGCAAGAACATCATTAATTGAGATTAAATCTACAACCTACCTCATATATCAGATATCCATCTATTCAACTATGTTATTCAACTATGTCATGCAAATCTGTAGGTTATAATCTACATTAAGGCCTTTGGGCTGTAGCGTCTCTAATACTGAGATCCACCTCAACTCCTTCTGTTTCAATTTGAGTGTCCTGTCACCCCCTCTCCTCAGAGCAGGAACCCCATCAATGACTCTAAAACGCAGCTGATTGATGGAATGTCTACATTCACTAAAATGCTTTGGAATTGGTAAATCCTGTAAGTTTGTACGAATCGTACTCTTGTGCTTACTTATCCTTGTTCTTATTTCTCTCGTTGTTTCACCAACGTACATTAGTCCACATGGGCACACTATTAAATAGATAACAAATTTTGATGAACATGTGTACCGTTCGTTAATCATAAATTTTTTACCAGTACGAGGGTGACAAAAGCTGTCACCCTTAAGCATATTTCCACAGCAAGCACAATTGAGACAGGGAAAGTTACCCATCCGAGGAGGACAAAATGTCGCCTGGATGGTAACTTTGCCTGGCCCAATATCGGATTTCACCAAACGATCTCTCAAGTTACGCCCTCGTCTATACGACAATATAGGGCGTGGACTAAAATCTTGAATGTGGGGCAAACCCCTATGTAATATCCCCCAATGTTTATTGAGAATATTGGCAATACCATTACTGGCTGGACAACACGTAGAGACAAACGGCACTCGTTTTGGTTTATCCCTCATGTTATGTGTCTGTAGGTCATCATTAGTCAATCTGGTCGCCTTGTCCCTATAACCCAACACCTTCACCTTTGGATACCCTCTCTGAATAAATTTATTACACATTTCGTCAAGTCTTGTGTCACACATCTGTGTCAGTAACTATTCTTCGTACCCGAATCAGCTGGCTCCAAGGTAATGAGTCCATCATACGTCTTGGATGGTAGCTATCATAACACAAAAGACTGTTCCTGTCAGTCACTTTTGTAAATAAATCAGTCCAAAGTTTATCATCTTTTTTATAGACCAAAGTGTCCAAAAATTGTACCTGGTCAACCGAACAAGCACGTCCGGGCCTGGTGGCGCTACATCGATGACATTTTTTGTGTATGGGAAGGTAGCCACGAGTGCCTCCTGGACTTCTTGGTGGAACTTAATGGTATACACCCGGAGTTAAAATTCACAATGACTTGTTCGGTTGACCAGGTACAATTTTTGGACACTTTGGTCTATAAAAAAGATGATAAACTTTGGACTGATTTATTTACAAAAGTGACTGACAGGAACAGTCTTTTGTGTTATGATAGCTACCATCCAAGACGTATGATGGACTCATTACCTTGGAGCCAGCTGATTCGGGTACGAAGAATAGTTACTGACACAGAGATGTGTGACACAAGACTTGATGAAATGTGTAATAAATTTATTCAGAGAGGGTATCCAAAGGTGAAGGTGTTGGGTTATAGGGACAAGGCGACCAGATTGACTAATGATGACCTACAGACACATAACATGAGGGATAAACCAAAACGAGTGCCGTTTGTCTCTACGTATTGTCCAGCCAGTAATGGTATTGCCAATATTCCCAATAAACATTGGGGGATATTACATAGGGGTTTGCCCCACATTCAAGATTTTAGTCCACGCCCTATATTGTCGTATAGACGAGGGCGTAACTTGAGAGATCGTTTGGTGAAATCCGATATTGGGCCAGGCAAAGTTACCATCCAGGCGACATTTTGTCCTCCTCGGATGGGTAACTTTCCCTGTCTCAATTGTGCTTGCTGTGGAAATATGCTTAAGGGTGACAGCTTTTGTCACCCTCGTACTGGTAAAAAATTTATGATTAACGAACGGTACACATGTTCATCAAAATTTGTTATCTATTTAATAGTGTGCCCATGTGGACTAATGTACGTTGGTGAAACAACGAGAGAAATAAGAACAAGGATAAGTAAGCACAAGAGTACGATACGTACAAACTTACAGGATTTACCAATTCCAAAGCATTTTAGTGAATGTAGACATTCCATCAATCAGCTGCGTTTTAGAGTCATTGATGGGGTTCCTGCTCTGAGGAGAGGGGGTGACAGGACACTCAAATTGAAACAGAAGGAGTTGAGGTGGATCTCAGTATTAGAGACGCTACAGCCCAAAGGCCTTAATGTAGATTATAACCTACAGATTTGCATGACATAGTTGAATAACATAGTTGAATAGATGGATATCTGATATATGAGGTAGGTTGTAGATTTAATCTCAATTAATGATGTTCTTGCTCCCCCGTACTCATTTAGGGTATGTGTTTCCCCTCTGTGTATTTTTAATTGTGTGCTATTTTTGCAATTTTTGCAAATTTTATTAATTTTGATATTTCTTCTCCTCTTTTTATCCCTTTTCCCCTTCCCCCCCCTTTTTTCCCCCCCTTTTTTCCCTTCTTCTTTTACAGATAAGTCTGTGATTTGGCACCCTGGGAACAGACGGAGGCTGTCATTGTGTAAATTCTCCCTTCTTTTTGGGTGTTTTTTTCCTCCCTGTGTTCCTTGTCTGTCAGAATTGCTATGTAACCATTGTTTGTTAGCAGGGAATGTAGTTGCCATGGATTTGGCTATGTTTGCGGTTATCCTGGGAGCGCAGGCGCAGTGTCGCATGTGGGCGGACCGGAGACCCTGGCGCTGATACGCTGTGTTGTCTCCGGTGTCGGCCATGTGGTGTTCGCTGTGCCTTCTCTCTCCGGCGCCGGCGCCTGGCCTGTGATTTCTAGCGCGTGCGCGCTGGGCGGCACCACGGGGCGGTCACATGATCGGCCGTGTGGTGTGCTTCGTGCGCATGCGCCGGCGTTCTATGGCCATGTGGATTTTCTCCTGCAGGTTGGTTATCATTGGAGGGCCATAGACTTTGCGCCCTTTTCTCTAACGCTTGGTGATTGGACAAGGAAGGGGTTTGCCCTATCAAATGTATATGATTGGATGAAGCCTCACCATGACAACGGAGCAACGAACACAGCTATTGGCCTGTGAAGGGATGCTATGTTTTTGTACTGTTTTTGTATATATTTTCTGTTATGGGTTATGTGATTGGGGTATTATTGGGTCTGTGATTAGATGTCGATAGTGATTTATGCACTAATTTTTCATGTTTATGTATATTTAATAAAGGCCGCCCCTTGATGGTGATTGGTGCCCATGTGGGCTCCACACTATTTAAAGATGGCCATTACTGAGATTGTGTGTACTTGACAAAGGCCACCATGGCCGAAACGTTGTAACCTTTGATGGCAGAATAAATCGTTTCTTGGATCTCTATCACCCGGTATGGATGCTGCTCTTCTTTTCTATTTGTAACACAAAACTGAAAACGCAGATTAAAAAACAACCACAAGATGGATTTCATCAACCAAGGTATCATTTTAATTAGTATAATGGCACCGACCTGACGCTGTGTGTAGGTTACTGTGCACAATGTTGGAGGCATTATCTTCTTCTATTTAATATTTGAGGTTCATCTTCACCCTAGAATGTTCTCTATACTATTTCAGACTCCAAGAACCATATCATACCTGAAGCCCAGGGGTTGAAGATCAGCATAAACTCTCCAATGCGTCTATTTCCTCCATTAGTCCGCATATTAAGAACATAGCGCCCAATTACAGCATCATTTGGAGTATTAAAAGTCACTGTAATGGATGATGATGTAGTTCTGCTTCTTCGTGCTGCCCAGCTGGTCCCTGAAGAATCTGCAAAACTGTACTCAAGAAGAGAACTACCTGCAAAGTAAACATAAATAGATAGTTTTAGATTTCTTGGGTTTCTAAGCTATATAAAATCTTTGTCATGATTACCCCTATTGGTGTGTGTGGACACAATGATTGACAGTTCAGCCTTCCAATCTAAGGCTTGAGGGTGCTGAGCTGTCAGTATGGTGATGGAGAGCTCAGCTGTCCAGTTGTAGGCTGGGGCGTGCTGAGTCGTCAGAGTTGTGAGGGATAATCCAGCCACTCACTGAGGTCCGGGGCATGCGGGTTTCCTCCATGTGTCTCCTGCTATGAGTGAATATCTGGCCATTTAGCTTGCTCTCTGCCTCCAATTACTGCCAGTTGTAGGTTACCTCAAACAGTGTATGTTTGCTCTGTGCTCTGAGTTCTTATAGTCTGATCTTTGTTGCCCAACCTTGGATTTGCCTTTGAGCATCCATTTGCTTAGCCCCTTTGTCTTCATCCATTACAGTTTACATCGAGCTCTCTTGATATCTGACCCTGGACCTCTTGACTACCCTGACCCTGCCTCATTGATTGTCTAGTATTACAGTCTTGCAGTGAAATATACAGTATGTATGTATATGTATATATATATATATATATATATATATATATATATAGTGTATATATACTGAAGCAGTAGTTTTTCTACTTCTTAAAACCTTGAACATACAACTGTGCCTTTGAAGCGTCCCAATTTTTTAGTATTTCGTAATACTTAATACTGAAAACTTTTTTACATTCATTACCCTTTAGGAGCCAGGGCACATACCCACATGTCCATACGAAAAGAAAAAAAAGGAAAGAAAGAATTAATTTTTTTAACCCCTTCACATTGGGGCTAATTTGCATTTTTACATTTTTGTTTATTTCTACCCTTCTTCCGAGAGCCATAACTCTTATTTTCTTGTACACATTGACATATTGTTTTTTTGCGGTACGAGTTGTACTTTTGAATAGCATCATTCATTTTACCGCATACATAGTGTACTGGAAAATGGGAAACAAAATTGAGGCAACATTGTGAAAAAAAGACAATTCTAATATTGTTTTTTGGATTGTTTTTATGGTGTTCATTTTGTGGTAGCAGTGATTTTACAATATGATTCTGCTCATCAGTACAATCACAGTGACACCAAACAAGCACAGATTTTTCATTGCTTTAATGATGAAAAAAATCAGACGTTTGCAAAATACATTTTTTTCTCTTGTGTCGCCATTTTACGAGATCCGTAGCATTTTTATTTTTAAGTCGATGGGGCTGTCTGATGGTTTATTATTTGCGAAGTGAGACAAAGCATTTATTATTGTTATGTTTGGGTAGATGTTATGTTTTGATCACTTGTTACAGCATTTTTTTCGTGTGTAATTGCAGTGACCAGAAAAATGTAATTTTGTCATTCTTGAACTTTTTACATTTACAGTGTTTACGGGTTAATTATTTTTATATCTTGATAGATCATACATTATCTGAATATGGCAATACCAAATATGAGTTTTTTTAAAAAAAAATAATATCTTTATTTTCAGTGGAGGAAAAAGGGGGTGATTTGAACTGTTTCGTTTTGTTTTTTGTTTTTTTTTCATACTTTTATAAAAACTTTTTTTACTTTTCACTGTACCCTTAGGAGACTTGAAGCTGTGTATATCTAATTGCTTGTCTATATACAGCGATGCCACAACATTGCTGCATGTAGCAGATATCACGGTCTCATTTCATGTCCAGCCAGAGGCAGGGTTTCAAAGGAGCCCCATAATGACAAACACAAGGGTCTTCAGCAGACCTTCGGCTGTCATAGCAACCCATTGGTGACCCACAATCACATCATGGGTGCTCAGATGGGAGAATGGAATGATGTGCACACATGCTGCGCATCTTAAAACTTGGAATTCGCTAGTGTGCGTGGCTTTGCTCCATACCCTTGTATTGATCGACTTCAAGTGTATGAAGAGAGAGGCTGTGCCCACTGGCCGGGAGTATACTGCATACATACCCTCCGGTCCCTGGTCTGAAACCGGTGAATCCCTGCAGTGCATAGGTTTGTGGTTGGAGGATCCATAAGTCTGCACACAGAGTGACTACAGACTTATCTATGTTGACCAGACAATCCTTTTAAGAGTCTTCTCAATGATGTGCATGCACTCTAGAGTGCTAGTTATTCATGAGCTTCTGACTGGCAACTTTTTCCCAATGCACAATGAACACTGGTAGTCACTAGTGGGCATGGGAGCCTAACTCTTTTTTTTATAAAGAGCGCAAATATGCAAGTATATGCAAATATTCAGATAAATATGCAGAAAAGACATATAAAGCACACTCAAAATTCACTCCAAACAGTTGTAGCATTGAACCTGTTTATAAAATAACATTCTTACCTCCCGATGAAGTGGCAAGAGTAGCTACAAACTGCAGTCTATCGTCATCTTTTATAGGCCCACCGAAGGTCAGTGACACCTTGAATTCTTGACCTCTGCGTACAACAAGGTCATTGCCAATGTACGCACTACAATGGTGAGCGGATTTATTCTCATTTACAAGAAAGTCACAGTTGCTTAGTTGAAGAGCTGAAAGACAAAATATGACATTACATGTACAGTATGTCACAGAAGAATTCAGTGTAATGATTATCATTATTGTCAACCAATAATCAGTAAAATAAGTCTTGATACGGTTAGTCCTTACACTTTTTCATGTCTCAATGTTGGGTCTTTTTACTGTAAACCTGTTAAAAATCTTAGTCAAACCCACAACTTCTCTGACTAAACTTTGCACATTAATAACAGCTATACCATAAAGACGTCAATGTGGGATTCTTCATGTGTCAATAGTAGCAATTATATTGGATTAGTGTCCATGAGTATAACATAGTCAGAGTGTCATCATATGATTACTGTAGGGATTGGTGCAACCTTACTCTTCTTATATGTTTTCCAATAGGAGCCTTATAGTACAGCGTAGAATATCTCGTGGTATGAAGCCCCAAGAGAAACAACAAATTGGGAATGGGGCACTGCTACATAAGAACTCATTAGCGCAAATCAAACTATTTTCACAGGGGGCTGATGTATAGTAAAAATCTATTTTTTTATGCACTATTTTTTATGTACGCTCTTTATGGCTGGCAGATAGGACAAATGCACATTATTTATTTATCCTGTGATAGAATTATTCAGTCTGTATCGCATTTTTTGCTTGGTCTCTATGTATAATTTAGTAGGTAATCTGACATCTGTGATGGAAGTCATGACTTGCTGATGAATTGGTGTCTTTTATGGGGGACAAAGAAAGCAAAAATGTCTTAATTCCTATGTTAAAGCACACAATGATTATAATGTGCTGTCTAATATGGCTTATCAATTATTTTAATCTGTAGGTTGTAGTTTCATCACGTAGATTATATAAGCATATTGAAATCCTTGCAATTTCAGTATTACTGCTTTATTCCAATACATATATAATTTCTCCCCAAATAGAGTTAGCTTTTTTTGTAGTTTGGTGTTACATTGATTAGGTCGAGTGCGGCCATTTGTCCAAAGTGTCCCAGAAGCCATTTTTCAAAATGACAACATCAGGCCATCTAAAACACACACTTCATGTGTCCTAAACGAGCTATCATCGACTTCAGCATCTCTGACTTGTTTTCAATAGAGCACATCTGATTGGTCGGTAATTGCAAAGGGAGCTGCCAGCAGCGGACCTTGATGATTTGTCCAATTGCATCCAGCATGACAGAACATTCCTCAGGCAACTAATAATGACCTCACTCACAGCAGCCAAGACAACATGTATTTCTGGGCGTAGTGCTTATACTCGTTACTAAATAAATCAAAATGTTTTTAAAATCTTAATTTTAATTTTTCATCATTTATATATTCTTTACAGACATTATCATCACTGTCCCCGTTGGAACTCACAATCTAAATTCCCTATCAGTATAATTTTGGAGTGTGGGAAGAAACCTACATAAGCATGGGAAGAACATACAAACTCCTTCGAGATGTTGTCTTTGCTGGGATTTGAACAAAAGAACCCAACACTGCAAAACAACTGTGCTAACCACTGAGCCACCGTGCCTATGATTTCTATAATTCCATGACTTTTCGTTCTTGGTGTTACAATTTTATAGTTAAATAAATGTAGCTTTGATACAATCACTAAATATGAGCAGCACGGTGGCTCAGTGGTTAGCATTGCAGCAGTGGGGTCACATGTTCAAATCCCACCAAAGACAACATCTGCAAGGAGCTTGTTTGTTCTCCCTGTGGTTGCGTGGGTTTCCTCCCATACACTGAAGACATATTGATAGGGAATCTAGATTGTGAGTACCAAAGAGGACAGTACCAATAATGTATGTAACGTACTGTGGAATAAAGGCGCTATATAAGTTAGTAAAATAAATATGATGTTCTCAGTTTTGAGATACCAAGTAAAAAAGTGCCTCATTTTCGAAAGTATTTTCTGGATATGTTTCAGAAATCAATTGAATTATTTCTTCTCTAGAATCTGTGTTTTTGGAAACATTGCACAATCTGTTGGCTTCCACCAATAGTATTTCAAACAACAAATTAAAGTCATAGTCCTCACTAGACTTCTACTTGTGGATTGAACAACCTAAGATGGCCCATAATTTGATCAGCTTGCTTGGGAAGGTATTTTACTATAAAGTTCCTATAGGTCAGTTATATAGATGGCTTCTACATGTACTGGTGTTTGGATTGAGGGTTAGGCTGGTTTCACACTTGCGTTTTTATCTGCAGCGTTTGTACCGCAAAAAAACGCATGCGTTTTTTCCCCTATGTTTAACATTAAAAACGCATGTGTTTTTTTATACGCGTTTGGTCGCTTTTTTGAACGCATGCGTTTTTTTGCTGCATGCGTTCTTTTGCAAAAATGCAATATGTAGTAATTTTCAGAGGCTTTTTTTGACGCAAAAAAACGCATGCGTTCGTATGCATTTTTTGCGGCAAAAAATGCATTGGAGTCAATGGAAACGCATGCATTTTTAAGCACATGCGTTTGGTTGCGTTAAAAACGCATGCGTTTTTATAGAAAAAAAACAGAAAACACACTGATATGCCACCCCCCAACATAAAGGTGATAAGGGGATCCTAACCCTAACCCTAACCCTAAAGGGATCCTAACCCTAACCCTACCCCTAACCCTACCCCTAACCCTAACCCTAGGGATCCTAACCCTACCCCTAACCCTACCCCTAACCCTAACCCTAGGGATCCTAACCCTAACCCTACCCCTAACCCTAACCCTAGGGATCCTAACCCTAACCCTAAGGACGCTCCATTCATACTGTGGATTTATATTCTCTGTTATCATGATTGGGAACACTGAAACTGTGGATAGTGGTAGGTTGTAATTTTAATACAACACCTTCAAGGCAATTTATGGCACATACAGTGGGAAAAATAAGTATTTGATACACTGCCAATTTTGCAAGTTGTCCCACCTACAAAGAATGGAGAAGTCTGTAAAAAAATTTTTAGGTATACTTCAACTATTAGAGACAGAATCTAAAAAAATCATGAAAATCACATTGTATGATTTTTACAAAATTATTTTGCATTTTATTGCATGAAATAAGTATTTGATACAATAGAAAAACAGAACTTAATATTTTGTACAGACACCTTTGTGTGCAATTACAGAGGCCAGACGTTTCCTGTAGTTCTTGACCAAGGCTGCACACAGTGCAGCAGGGATTTTGGCCCATTGCCATATACAGATCTTCTCCAGATCTTTCAGGTTTCAGGTCTGTCGCTGGGCAACATTGAGTTTCAGTTCCCTCCAAAGATTTTCTATTGGGTTTAGGTCTGGAGAATGGCTAGGCCACCCAAGGAACTTGAAATGCTTCTTACAAAGCCACTCCTTAGTTTCCCTGCCTGTGTGTTTCAGGCCATTCTCATGCTGGAAGACCCAGCCACGACCCATCTTCAATGTTCTTACTGAGAGAAGAAGGTTGTTGACCAAAATCTCACGATACATGACCCCATCCATCCTCCCATTAATATGGTGCAGTCGTCATGTCCCCTTTGCAGCAAAGCACCCCCAAAGTATGATGTTTCTCCAACCATGCTTCACAGTTTGAATGGTTTTCTTGGGGTTGTACTCATACTTTTTCTTCCTCCAAACATGGCAAGTGAAATTGATATAAAAAAGTTATTTTTTTGGTCTCATCTTACCACATGACCTTATCTCATGCCTTCTCAGGATCATCCAGATGGTCACTGGTAAACTTCAAACGGGCTTGGACATGTACTGGCATGAACAGGGGGACCTTGCCTGCCCTGCAAGATTTTATTCCATGACAATATAGTGTGTTACTAATGGTAATGTTTGAGACTGTGGTCCCAGCTCTCTTCAGGTCATTGACCAGGCCCTCCCTTGTAGTTCTGGGCTGATTCCTGACCTTTCTCAGAATCATCATTACCCCATGAGGCAAGATCTTTCATGGAGCCCAAGACCAACTAAGATTGACAGTCATCTTGTGTTTCTTCCATTTTATAATTATTGCCCCAACAGTTGTTGCTTTCTCGCCAAGCTGCTTGCCTATTGTCCTGCTCTTGGGTCTCGGCCATGGAGAAGAGGTTGCAGTGTGATTGACTGAGTGTGTGGACAGGTGTCTTTTTTACAGGTAATGAGTTCAAACAGGTGACATTAATACAGTTAATGAGTGCAGAGTAGGAGGGCTTCTTAAAAAAATTTAACAGATCTGTGAGAGTTAGAATTTGTGCTGGTTGGTATGTGATCAAATATTTATTTCATGCAATAAAAAAATGTAATTATTTAAAAATCACAGTTGAAGTCTACCTATGATAAAAATGACAGATCTCTCCATTCTTCAGTCACTAAAATTAGTTATAAAGGATTGGATATCCTATAAGCTTAAAGAGAACCTGTCATGTACAAAAACGCTATTGACCGAAAGATTCCCGGCACCTGCACTGAGAAACCCGCTACTGGAAGGAAATTAACTTTATTCCTCCTGGCAGCATTCCGCTTTGTCATAGGGGTGTGGCCAACCCAGCTTCAGTCACCGCTCAGTATACAATGAGCAGTGGCTGCAACCATGCCCCCAGCACTGACTTATAGCCAACTCTAATGTCGGGGTTATGGTTACAGCTGCTGCACACTATGCACCGAGCAATGACTTATACCACCCCTGTGGCTGAAAGTCCAGAACTCTATTAACTTGCATATTAACCCAATATCTTCAGGTTAATAGCGTTTTGTTACATGACAGGCTCCCCTTAAGGCCACCATGATCTTTTGTAATGTTTTCTTGGTTGTTGTAAGATTAATGTGATCATGGGTCATAAATAATTGGACAATGGTCAGAAAAGCTGTAATCTGGCACCTATTCAAAAAAGTAAAAAAAAAATTATGTCTATCACAATATTAAATATGCTGTAGAACATGTGTCTCTAGTTCCGTTATCCAGTGTTATTAATATTGTGAAGGAAATAAAATATCTGCATTGGGTGTCGGATTGCAACTCTTTTGTCAATTTTCTATCATTTACTTGAGAAGACCAGCCTGGAGTTTTCCAAGCATCATTGGATGGAGGATATACTGCATTTCTCTACGTTGTCAGTGCAGTGAGCTGAATGTTCACATTACTTTGGACAGGCCTAAATAACTGGACACTTTACATGAAAAGCTTAATTATGGCTCTTGAATATATAGTGATCTGGATAAACCTCCCTTTATGGTCTATATGCTATTTTGCCTTTTTTTACTTTTTCTTATCAGAAATGCATGTAGACTATGACATGCAGGCACTGTGATTTATGTATAACGTGTGGTAGGCATGTGGGCTGGTTGAGGTCACAAATCACGTGTTCAAAGGTGGCAGAGCACAACATTTCTTTTAGGTGGGTCCAGAGTTTAAAATAAAGGAGCCACTGTGCCTCTTGGAAGTAGACTTAGGTGAAATGTGCCCCAGACTTCTAGTATTCAAGAGCCAGTCTGATTGCAGAGCTTTCAGACCTCATCTACACTGCTGGAATCACTGTGTCTGCAGAGCAGGGTGCCAGGGAACACATAATAGCCAATAAAACAGCTGGTGCAACTGTCAAACTTGCTGCCAAAATATAATAGTGTAGTGTTTTTGGTTTTACTATAGCAGTGTAGTGTTTTTGGTTCCAAAATATAATAGTGTAACTGCCAAACTCTGTGCCATTGTCTAGTAGTGTAACTACTAAGCTCTATGCCATTGTCTAATAGTGTAACTGTCAAGCTCTGTGACATTGTCTAATATTATAACTTCCAAGCTCTGCACCATTGTCTAATAGTGTAGCTGCCAAGCTCTCTACCATTGTCAAGTAGTGTAACTGACAAGCTCTGTGTCATTGTCTAGTAGTGTAACTGACAAGCTCTATGCCATTGTCTAATAGTATAACTTCCAAGCTCTGCGCTATTGTCTAGCAGTGTAACTGCCAAGCTCTCTGCCATTGTCAAGTAGTGGAATTACTAAGCTCTGTGCCATTGTCTAATAGTATAATTGTCAAGCTCTCTGTCATTGTCTAGTAGTGTAACTGCCAAAGTCTGTGCCATTGTCAAGTAGTGTAACTGACAAGCTCTGTGCCATTGTCTATTAGTGTAACTACTAAGCTCTATGCCATTGTCTAATAGTGTAACTTCCTAGCTCTGTGCTATTGTCTAGCATTGTAACTGCCAAGCTCTCTGCCATTGTCAAGTAGTGGAATTACTAAGCTCTGTGCCATTCTCTAATAGTATAATTGTTAAGCTCTGTGTCATTGTCTAGTAGTGTAACTGCCAAGCTCTATGCCATTGTGTAATATTATAACTTCCAAGCTCTGCACCATTGTCTAATAGTGTAGCTGCCAAGCTCTCTACCATTGTCAAGTAGTGTAACTGACAAGCTCTGTGCCATTGTCTAGTAGTGTAACTGACAAGCTCTATGCCATTGTCTAATAGTATAACTTCCAAGCTCTGCGCTATTGTCTAGCAATGTAACTGCCAAGCTCTCTGCGATTGTCAAGTAGTGGAATTACTAAGCTCTGTGCCATTCTCTAATAGTATAATTGTCAAGCTCTGTGTCATTGTCTAGTAGTGTAACTGCCAAGCTCTATGCCATTGTGTAATAGTACAACTTCCAAGCTCTGTGCTATTGTCTAGCAGTGTAACTGCCAAGCTCTCTGCCATTGTCAAGTAGTGGAATTACTAAGCTCTGTGCCATTGTCTAATAGTATAATTGTCAAGCTCTCTGTCATTGTCTAGTAGTGTAACTGCCAAAGTCTGTGCCATTGTCAAGTAGTGTAACTGACAAGCTCTGTGCCATTGTCTATTAGTGTAACTACTAAGCTCTTTGCCATTGTCTAAAAGTGTAACTTCCTAGCTCTGTGCTATTGTCTAGCATTGTAACTGCCAAGCTCTCTGCCATTGTTAAGTAGTGTAATTACTAAGCTCTGTGCCATTGTCTAATAGTATAATTGTCAAGCTCTGTGTCATTGTCTAGTAGTGTAACTGCCAAGTTCTGTGCCATTGTCAAGTAGTGTAACAACTGCCAAGGTCTGTACCGTTGTCTAATATAGTAACTTCAAAGCTCTGTGCCATTGTCTAGTAGTATAACTTCCAAGCTCTGTGCCATTGTCTAGTAGTATAACTTCCAAGCTCTGTGCCATTGTCTAGTAGTATAACTTCCAAGCTCTGTGCCATTGTCTGCTGTTGTCAAGTAGTGTAATTACTAAGCTCTGTGCCATTGTCTAATAGTATAATTGCCAAGCTCTGTGCCATTGTCTAATAGTATAACTTCCAAGCTCTGTGCCATTGTCTGCCATTGTCAAGTAGTGTAATTACTAAGCTCTGTGCCATTGTCTAATAGTATAATTGTCAAACTCTGTATCATTGTCTAGTAGTGTAACTGCCAAGTTCTGTGCCATTGTCAAGTAACAACTGCTAAGGTATGTACCGTTGTCTAATATAGTAACTTCCAAGCTCTGTGCCATTGTCTAATAGTATAACTTCCAAGCACTGTGCCATTGTCTAGTAGTATAACTTCCAAGCTCTGTGCCATTGTCTAGTAGTGTAACTGCTAAGCTCTCTGTCATTGTCAAGCAGTGTAACAACTGCCAAGCTCTGTACCACTGTCTAATAATGTACTGTAACTGCGAAGTTCTGAGCCATGGTCTAATAGTGTAATTGTACCATGTTTTTGTTTCTTGCTTTTAAGGTCTAATCACTTTTCCACGTAGGGCAATGGAACTTCTCTTTAAGATGTAGATTAAACAACCTTTGAATAATTACTTTTCAGTCTTGTTTACAATCCAGATAAGAAATCTAAAATTAAATATTCACCTTTATTATTGTGTTTTTCTTTTTAGCATATTTTGTATAAAAAGTTCCAAACAAATTAGCAATGTAAATGACAATAGCATGGTTAATATTTATATAAATGCTCCTGTAAAGTTAATTACTGAGTATAAAGCAGACAATATTTGTTTTACAAAATGATTAAGAGTTTAATGATATTTACATTTCAGGATGACTGAATGGCTATTATTAGCAGAAAAAATAATAGTTACAAATTTCAATAGAAATGATTATTAAATATGTAAATTAGAGCGAATCTGTCACCAGGTTTTTTCTACGCCATCTGAGAGTAGCATTAAGTAGAGGCCGAGACACTGATTCCATCGATGTGTCAGTTACTGGGCTGCATGCTGCAGTTTTGAGAAAATCACTGTTATTTGCTGCAGATCTAGCAGTTCTCTGAATGCTGAGCTCTGTATAGCCCCACCCATATCACTGATTGACAGATTTCTCTGTACACTGCACATTGGCATAATGCCTCCAATCTTAATATGGAGGAATACAGGGCAAAAGGTTTAGAAGTCCTCTAGTGATAATCAACTGTTCATAAAAGTATGCTCTTGTGTACTATATTCTAGGCATTTTAGACTAGGTGCCCACATTATACATTTTATTTATTTTACTCAATTATAGAGCGCCATTAGATCCACAGTGCTTTACAGACCTACAGACATTGAAAAAAGGAGGGGGGAAGAGGACACACTGATGCTCCCAAATGTAGAAAAGGTTGTAGCTGCTGGTGATACGACAGACTCTGTGCACGCCCCTGTCTAAAATGCATATTAAAAAGCTCAGTTTCGTGTGATCACCGCGCTACAAACCTAGAAAGTAGTACTAGTGGTGTACACCTATTTTTTGTATGCCTAGGAAATTGAACAAGAAATGTGCAGAGCAAGTTAAATATAGATGAGGCAATCAATGAGTCCTAATAGTACTTACATCTGCTGTCGGCTAGTGGTGTATTGCACAGGAGCATGCCTCAGCCTTGGACTGTTGTCCAATACACCACTAGCCGACAGCAGAAGTACTATTAGGACTCATTGCCTCATCTATCTGTAACTTTGTCTGTGCATTTCTTGTTCAATTTCTCAGGCATACAAAAAGTAGGTGTACACCACTAGTACCCATAGAATGTAAGTCCGCAAGGACAAGGTCCTCTCCCCTCTGTACCAGTCTGTCACTGTAAACCTGTTTACTGTAAACAATATCTATAACTCTGTATGTAACCCCTTTCTCATGTACAGCACCATGGAATTAATGGTGCTATATAAATAAATAATAATAATAGTACTACTTTCTAGGTTTGTAACGCGGTAATATCACTAAACTGAGCTTTACAGACATTATCGGCACTGTCTCCATTGGGGCTCAAAATCTAGACTCCCTATCAGTATGTCTTTAGAGTGTGGAAGAAAACCGGAGAACCTGGAGGAAACCCACGCAAACACGGGGAGAACATACAAACTCGTTGGAGATGTTGTCCTTGGTGGGATTTGAACCAAGGAACCAAGCAAGGCTCTAGTGCTAACCACTGAGCCACTATGCACTAACAGTAAGTACAAAAGTACAACATGTAAGGACAACATGATCTTAACCCAACAGGGTACAAACATGATCTACTTTGGTCAATTACTTCAGTCTCCTTTAGCGTCTTTCCTCCTTCCATTATATCTGACCAGACATCATATAACAACCATTCAAATAAGTGAGACAGTTTATCTGGTGCAAGAGATACTCTTAGTGAGAGTATACAGTGGGGAAAAGGAGTATTTAGTCAGCAACCAATTGTGCAAGTTCTCCCACTTAAAAAGATGAGAGAGGCCTTAATTGACATCATAGATAGACTACAACTATGAGAGTCAAAATGAGAAAACAAATCCAGAAAATCACCTTGCCTGATTTGGCAAGATTTATTTAGCAAAATATGGTGGAAAATAAGTATTTGGTCACCTAAAAACAAGCAAGATTTCTGGCTCTCACAGACCTGTAACTTCTTCTTTAAGAGGTTCCTCTGTCCTCCATTCATTAGCTGTAGTAATGGCACCTGTTTGAACTTTTTATCAGTATAAAAAACACCCATCCACAACTTCAAACAGTCACACTCCAAACTTAACTATGGTGAAGACCAAAGAGCTGTCGAAGGACACCAGAAACAAAATTCTAGCCCTGCACCAGGCTAGGAAGACTGAATCTGCAATAGGCAAGCAGCTTGGTGTGATCAAATCAACTGTGGGAGCAATAATAAGAAAATGTAAGACATTCAAGACCACTGATAATCTCCCTTGATCTGGAGCTCCACGCAAAATCTCACCCCATGAGGTCAAAATGATCACAAGAACGGTGAGCAAAAATCCCAGAACCACAAAGGGGACCTAGTCAATGACCTGCATAGAGCTGGGACCACCATAACAAAGGCTACCATCAGTAACACACTACGCCACCAGGGACTCAGATTCTGCAGTGCCATACATGCCCCCTGCTTAAGCTAGTACATGTCTGGGCCTGTCTTAAGTTTGATAGAGAGCATTTGGATTATCCAAAAGAGTATTGGGAGAATGTCATATGGTCTGATGAAACCAAAGTAGAACTGTTTGGTAGAAACAAGACTCGTCATGTTTGAAGGAGACAGAATGCTGAGTTGCATCCAAACAACACCATACCTACTGTGAAGCATGGGGGTGGCAACATCATGTTTTGGGGCTGTTTCTCTGCAAAGGGACCAGGATGACTGATCCGTGTACATGAAAGATTGAATGGGGCCATATATCGTGATATTTTGAGTGCAAACCTCCTTCCATAAGCAAGGGCATTGAAGATGAAACGTAAATGGGTCTTTCAGCATGTTAATGATGCCAAGCATACCACCAGGGCAACGAAGGAGTGGCTTCATAAGAAGCATATGAAGGTCCTGGAGTGGCCTAGCCAGTCTCCAGATCTCAACCCCATAGAAAACCTTTGGAGGAAGTTGAAAGTCTGTGTTGCCCAGCGACAGTCCCAAAGCATCACTGGTCTAGAGGAGATCTGCATGGAGGAATGGGCCAACATACCACCAACAGTGTGTGCCAACCTTGTGAAGACTTACAGAAAATGTTTGATCTCAGTCATTGCCAACAAAGGATACATAACAAAATATTGGGATGAACTTTTGTTAATGACCAAATACTTATTTTCCAACATAATTTTCAAAATAAATCTTGCCAAATCAGGCAAGATAATTTTCTGGATTTGTTTTCTCATTTTCACTCTCGTAGTTGTGGTCTACCTATCATGCCAATTACAGGCCTCCCTCATCTTTTTAAGTGGGAGAACTTGCACAATTGGTCACTGACTAAATACTTTTTTCCCCACTGTACATACAGATTGGTGTTCCTAAGTTGGGCTCCCTCAAACTGCTTTAACAAAACATTAATAAAAGGGTTAGATACATGGCCCCCATTAAACACCAAGACATACAAACATTTCAGCTCTCTACCAATATTTCAGATATAAAGATGTTGACAGAATAAAACTACAATGACCATAACAAGCAACTCCACATCATTCTTATTATCCACATATACATACAAGCCTTTGTGAACCAATTTCATGAACAATATTTGATGCACACAAAAAAATACATAACTAAATTCCTAGGACTACAGACGTCTCTCACCGTCACCAGTAATCATCCACAATTCTCCCTTTAGCTAAATCTGTTTCAAAAAATTGTTACTTTAAAACCGACTACACATACCTGTCATGATGTCTCTGTAGTGGAACTTCTGAGTATCTGACTGTCCTGTGTGACTCCGACAGGCACAGCTATCATATATAGGAACGCAGCCTCTCCTAGTATTTTAATTGCTATTATTTCTAATGAGCTGGGTGGATCCCTGTATTTCATTGTCTTCTTGCTATTATTCAAAGCGTCTGTCTAGTGTCTGACTTTTGACACTTGCTTCTGTATACTAAATTTCATTATACAAATGCAGCAGACCTGAGGTTATCCTAACTCATTATATCAATATAAATAAAATGTGGTTTACCATAGGACTGGTGTATTAAGCTATCAAGCTATCATAGGCACCCAAGAAAAGTTAAACAAAAAATTAACTACTACACCTATAGGTCACACTGTAGCACATAATAATAATAATCTTTATTTTTATATAGCGCTAACATATTCTGCAGCACTTTACAGTTTGCACACATTATCATCGCTGTCCACAATCTAAATTCCCTATCAGTATGTCTTTGGAATGTGGGAAGAAACCAGAGGAAACCCACGCAAACACGGGGAGAACATACAAACTCCTTGCAGATATTGTGCTTGGAGGGATTTGAACCCAGGACTCCAGCGCTGCAAGGCTGCAGTGCTATCCACTGAGCCACTGTGCTGCCCCAGTCAAATGTGAATTCCAGCAAAATTGTATTTATGGAAAATTTAATGGTGTGCAAATGATGAAAAAATGGAAAAAATGTAAAAGCATCTCAATTTCTTTAGTTCCGATAATGAGAAATACACGCACTTACATGCCTGGGCATTATGTCAATGACATGACCGCGTATAGCCCATTTGGGATCCTTTCCTGACACTACCCCACAAACCCGCCACTTGTGACCAAACCAAAATTCCCCCACTTAACGCTAATTATGCAATAAAAACATAACACGTAAAATTCTTTGGATAATTTTGGCCACAGTGGCCAGTTTATTAACAAACAAAACATAATAATTATAATTATCACAAAAACCATCTGAAGAACCTGAGGGGGAGGGTTCTTGGAGCTAAAAAATCTGGCATCATGTGTATATTCAAAAATGCCCCCAAAATTTCAAAACCACACCTTTTTTACCCTCAGCTGTAACCACCAGCTCGAGGGCACCATGTAACCCTTTTAGGGCAGACCAAAAACCTCCAAAGCTCCCGAGGACAATCCTTGTCCAGAGCCCATAACCACAAGCCAGATCAACCCCCATCAAATTGACCTTCCTCCAATAAAACGTCACCAACTCCAAGAACCCCACCCCCCGCCAACCACGGACAGCCCTGACTGCCTCAGGCTCGTGAGTAGGGTTGAGCGAAACGGGTCGGCCACTTTCAGAAGTCGCCGACTTTTGGCAAAGTCGGGTTTCATGAAACCCGACCCGACCCCTGTGTGGGGTCGGCCATGAAGTCGGCGATCTTCTGAATGTGGTATCGGAATTCCGATCCCGATTTCCGATATGTTTGCAATATCGAAATCGGTATCGGAATCTATATTTAATGTAAAATAAAGAATTAAAATAAAAAATATCGCTATACTTACCCTCTGACGCGCCCTGGTACTAACCGGGAACCTTCCTTCCTTCGAATCAGTGCTTCCAGGACCTTGCGGTTACGTCACGGTGACGTCGCGGCTTGTGATTGGTCGCGCGGCCGCCCATGTGACCGCTCGCGCGACCAATCACAAGCCGAGACGTCACCGCGACGTCACGCAAGGTCCTTCAAGCGCTGATTCTTAGGAAGGAAGACTGCCGGAAAGAAGCAGGGCGTGTCCGAGGGTGAGTATATTCCTATTAGGTATATACTCACCCTCGGCCGCGCGACCAATCACAAGCCGCGACGTCACCGCGACATCACCGCAAGGTCCTGGAAGCGCTGATTCGAAGGAAGGAAGGTTCCCGGCTGCGACAGAAGCTGACGGATTGGGTTTAGGAGCTGATGGTGTGATGGAGCTGAAGGAGCTGATGGTGTGGTCGGACATAGTGCCCAGGAGGCAGTGGAGGTTGGCTCGATCCTTGAAAGGGATTAATAGGGCCAGGATAAAACTTAACAGGTCTGTGGCGAAGTTCGTATCCAGGAACGGGGAGATTGCAGTGAGGCACTTTGAGTTGGAGGCTGGGGTTGGTAATTTTTGGAGAGAGGATGGCGTGCATTTGAATGAGATTGGTATCAACTTATGGGCGCTCGCTCTCCAGAAAGGAGTGGAGAAGGCGTTGGCAGTGGTGGGGCACTCACGAGTAGGGTTGAGCGACCTTTACTTTTATAGGATCGGGTCGGGTTTCACGAAACCCAACTTTTTCAAAAGTCGGGTCGAGTGAAATCGGCCGATCCTATAAAAAAGTCGGGATCGGGGTCGGCCGAAACTCGAAACCCAATGCAGTGCATTGGGTTTCCAATGGTTCCCAGGGTCTGAAGGAGCGGAAACTCTCCTTCAGGCCCTGGGATCCATATTTAAGTGTAAAATAAAGAATTAAAATAAAAAATATCGCTATACTTACCCTCTGACGCGCCCTGGTACTAAACGGGAACCTTCCTTCCTTCGAATCAGCGCTTCCAGGACCTTGCGGTGACGTCACGGTGACGTCGTGGCTTGTGATTGGTCGTGCGGCCGCCCATGTGACCGCTCGCGCGACCAATCACAAGCCGAGACGTCACCGCGACGTCACGCAAGGTCCTTCAAGCGCTGATTCTTAGGAAGGAAGGCTGCCGGAAAGAAGCAGGGCGCGTCCGAGGGTGAGTATATTCCTATTATATTCCTATTAGGCATATACTCACCCTCCGACGCGCCCTGCTTCTTTCCGGCAGCCTTCCTTCCTAAGAGTCAGCGCTTGCAGGACCTTGCGTGACGTCACGATGACGTCGCGGCTTGTGATTGGTCGCGCGAGCAGTCACATGGGCGGCCGCGCGACCAATCACAAGCCGCGACGTCACCGCGACGTCACCGCAAGGTCTTGGAAGCGCTGATTCGAAGGAAGGAAGGTTCCCGGTTAGAACCAGGGCGCGTCAGAGGGTAAGTATAGCGATATTTTTTATTTTAATTCTTTATTTTACACTTAAATATGGATCCCAGGGCCTGAAGGAGAGTTTCCGCTCCTTCAGACCCTGGGAACCATTGGAAACCCAATGCACTGCATTGGGTTTCAAGTTTCGGCCTACCCCGATCCCGACTTTTTTATAGGATCGGCCGATTTCACTCGACCCGACTTTTGAAAAAGTCGGGTTTCGTGAAACCCGACCCGATCCTATAAAAGTAAAGGTCGCTCAACCCTACTCGTGAGTGCCCCACCACTGCCAACGCCTTCTCCACTCCTTTCTGGAGAGCGAGCGCCCATAAGTTGATACCAATCTCATTCAAATGCACGCCATCCTCTCTCCAAAAATTACCAACCCCAGCCTCCAACTCAAAGTGCCTCACTGCAATCTCCCCGTTCCTGGATACGAACTTCACCACAGACCTGTTAAGTTTTATCCTGGCCCTATTAATCCCTTTCAAGGATCGAGCCAACCTCCACTGCCTCCTGGGCACTATGTCCGACCACACCATCAGAACTCCCGGATAAGAGACCCACAATCTCAACAAATCCAAACAAATGTCCCTGATCAGTTCCCTAACCGGTTTCGTACCCAAGTCATTCCCCCCCATGTGCACCAGTAAGGTATCTGGAGTTCTATCTAGACGCACAGCCCGAGAAAATTCCAGCAACACCCTATTCCATAACATACCCCGCAAACCCAACCATTGAATCACAACTGTCTTACGGCTAAAACCTAACTGTCTGCCATCCGGCCTGTCGTCCGCCCGAAACGCACCCCAATACATGAACGAATGTCCGAAAATCCAGGCCAATAACGGGGGACAACCTAAAAAACAGAACAACAATTACATACCAGCATAACTCAATACCCCCCAAAACAACACCTAACGACATACATAAGTCAAATAACAATTCGAATTCCATCTCCCAATACGTTTAATCTCTTCAGCTCCTAAACCCAATCCGTCAGCTTCTGTCGCAGCCCTGATCCTAAAAGAGTGAGACTCGCAGGACCCAGAATCACATCCCAACTCAGCCAACGCCTTCTTCAAAACTGCCGAAAATTGAAAGCGCGACAAAAAGGACCCGTCTTGGTGACAGAGCAGAGGGCCTGATCTACCAGACCACAGACTCCAGTATTCCTCCAAGCAACGTTGCGGGCCCATCAAACCCCCATCCACCCTACCTAAATCTACCCACTTACCCTTTCCCAACTGATCAGTTTTTGACCGCCGAATCCAAAACGAAATTCCTCCCGCCCAAAACTCAACGTCCTCTGCCAACAAACCCCCTGCCCTGTGTTTGTTAGGAGACACAAGCTCCCCCAATATCAACGCTCCAAAAAATGCCCAAGAATATGCCAACCTGAACAAGGAAGCCTCAAAATGAGAACAACAAAGTCTACCAACTACATCGCCCAACCTCGTTAACATGTTAAAGGAAATGGGTCTGCGCTTGTCGACGCTAACATTCCTGCTCCGAAAACCCTTCAGAGCCTGCGCTTTCAGAAAATTTTTGGTAATATCCACCGATCCCTGCAGCTTAAAACCAAATGCCAAACCTGCCATAAATTTATTACCTTTTGATTCCGACCAACCCAACTCAGACGCCTTACCCATCAAAAACAATACCGCTAGCACTCTATCATTATCAGATTCCACCCCTCCCCATTGACCAGACCAGCTTTCCAAGATTTTCCAAGCCGATTTGTAAGCTAGCCACATATGCCCAGAGACTGAGGACTGAATCAACCGACCTCCTCGTCCGCAACAATTTTCCACAAACGTGAAGGGCATACCACTTCTGAGACCTCCGCGTCTGGCGCCAACTCCCGGAAAGGCTCCAACTGTGAACAAGACAAAGCATCCGCTATAGAGTTTTACACACCTGGAACGTGCACTGCAGAAATGTATGCATTTAATTCCTAACACCGCAACACCAACTCTCTAACCAATCTAATCACTGGAGGAGGGGACGAAGTTAAACTATTGATAATGGAGACCACGCTTATGTTATCACAGTGAAACCTGACCTTCCGATTTTGAAAAATGTTACCCCAAATCACCACTGATACCACTATTGGGAACAATTCTAAGAGTGCAAGATTCTTGAGTAAACCCTGTCTCTGCCAGCCGGCCGGCCACAAACCGACCTCCGCAATACGCCCCGTAACCCACCGAACTGGCTGCGTCCGTGTAAATCTCGCAATTAAAGTCATCAACCATTTCTAACTGAATCAAAGATCTGCCGTTGTAATTTGATAAAAAACGCTGCCAAACAACCAAGTCCTCTCTATGCTCTTTAGTCAAGCGAACGAAATGATGTGCCGCCCTGACTCCAGCCGTCGCCAACGACAACCTGCTGCAAAAAACCCTGCCAATGGGCATAATCCGGCACGCAAAGTTCAAACTCCCCAAAAGGGACTGCAACTCCTTCAAAGTAACCTTCCGCAATCGACCAATCCTGTGTACCTCCTGTACCAGCAACAAAAGCTTATCCTCGGGCAACCAACACTCCATTTTCTCTGAGTCAATAAGGATGCCCAACAAATTCAAAACCTTGGCCGGTCCTTCCATCTTCCCCTTGGCCAAGGGAACGCCAAAAAGCCCAGCCAACCACTCCATGGTAGCCAAAAAATTCCCGCATACGGCCGAGTCCGGGGGGCCAATAAACAAAAAGTCATCCAAATAATGAATAGTGGAAGGAACTCCGGTAACGTCCCTAATCACCCATTCCAGGAAGGTGCTAAATGCCTCAAACAGTGAACAAGAAATAGAACAGCCCATAGGCAAACATCTGTCTAAATAAAAATCACCATTCCAAAAACAACCCAGCAGAGGAATACTCTCAGGGTGAACTGGGAGCAACTGAAAGGCCAATTCGATGTCCATCTTAGCCAATAAAGCCCCTTTTCCATACCGCGGTACCCACTGGACTGCAGCATCAAAAGAAGTGTACACCACTGAACATAACTCGTCATCAATGCCGTCATTAACTGACCTACCCCATGGATAAGACAAATGGTGGTACCTTCTTAGGCACTACCCCCAATGGCGAAACAATCATGCCTTTGATCGGCAAAGAACTAAATGGCCCAGCCATCCTCCCCAATTCCACCTCCTTTGCCACCTTGCTGCTGACCACCGCCCCATGCAAATCTGCTGACCTCAAGTTCTTAGTAGTAAAAGGAACCACATGATTAGGAGCCAGAATCCGAAAACCATCTGAAAACCCGCATAAAAGAATTCCCGCCTTTTCCCGATCCGGGTATCTATTTAGATATGGGGCCATCTTTTGAATCCTCACTGGAGTCTCTCCGTTGACTGCCACCCACTCCCGGCTTACCCCTTGCCTTCTTGAAGCACTTTGATGCTCCGTGGGAGGCTTCCTTGCAATGTGAACACACGTGTTTAAATTTGCAGGAGTTCCCGTACTTACATTGGCCGTCATTAAACTGCCAACATGTTCCTGACTTCTCTTTCCCACCCTGGGCCCCCTGACCTTCGCCGCTATGTCTAGACTGTTGGTTGCCGGTACCTCCGCTCCCATGAAAGGACTGCCCGTACCTCACAGGGGCCATAACTTTCAACCACAGCCCAATGTCCTTTTGGTCCCATTTAATTTCAGGCCTAACCGCCTTCCGCTGACGGAACTGCTCGTCATAACGCAGCCAAGCCTGACCACCATATGTACGATGCGCCTCCCCAATTGAGTCAAAATAACAAAAGAGAACAGTTGTCCGGAAATTTCTCTCCAATTACACTAGCCAGTATCGCAAAAGCCTGCTGCCAGTTAACGAAGGTTTGCGAAATCAACCACCACCTTCTCTTCTCCTCCTCCTCCTTCTTGCTGTCCTCCTTCTTGCCCTTGTCCAAATTAAACTTTTCTAAAGGAAGGAGGGAGAAAATCTCCACATACTCATCCTTCCAAATTTTCTCCTTCACCTCCTTCTTTAAATGCGCCCCGAGCGGGCCCTCAAAGCATACGTACACCTCCCCTTTTGCCCTGTCGTCCAACTTTACAGTATCCCCTTTATCCTTCTCTGTCTGCACTGACACTGACACCTCGGCGGCCAACTCCTGTGCAGACACCCCAGGCCTTGCTGTGTCGCTCGTCGCCCGCGATCCGATACCCAAACCGTGTCCCAGAGGTGACCCCCCAGCGCCTTCCGCAACACCCCCTTCCAGACTTTTCAAAAAATGCGACACCCCTGCAAGAATATCACTAATCTTCGACACCCCCGAACTCCCTACTCCTGCTAGCACGCCACTATTGGCTACCCCACTCCGACTTTCTCCAACCTCACCTAAACGACCCCCCACTGGTGACAAACGAGACATGGACATATACTCACCAGGCTGCGAGGGTGCTGTGTCCCCGCCAGCCGGACCTCCAGACTCCTGATGCTCTTTGTCCAGCGGCTGGTCGCTCCCCGACTCACTCATGTCACCGTCCCCTTGCTGCTCCAGGCCCGCACCCCTTGCCTCCACGTCACCAGGGGGGACCGGAGCAGGTGATACTCGCCGTTCCCTTGATCGCCTGCTGGATCTGGATCTGCCGTTGTCAGCAGCCTCCCTTGATCTGCCGCCCGTTGGTGCGCTGCTGTCATCTCTGGATCTGGAGCCCAGTAGAGCGTCTGGAGAATGCATGCCCTGCAACCGGCTCTGCCTGCCGTTCCCATGTTCCGGTGCCCTTCCTCCAGCCACTCCTAGGGTACTTGCGGGCGCCGACTCCGCTGCCTGTCTTCCCGCAGCCGCCTGCCTCCCTCTCACCGCCGCTGGCCCAGCCACGCTCACCGGAGTTGTACTGCCGCTGCTGCACCCTCTCCCGGCTTGCGCCGACCCCCGGCGCGCAGGCACGTGCCGAACTTCTGGTGCGGCCTGCATTTCTGGTGAAGCCGGGCTGGCCGCCGAACTCCTCGTCGACCCGCGTCGGCAGAGCGGGTGCCTGGATTCCTGCCAGAGGTGGTGCCGGTCGGGACCGCCGAGCCACTGCACCTAGCCTCCGCAGGGTCCCGAGAGGGGCTCTGCAGCCTCCGCCTGCCGTGCACCAGAATCTCCGGTGACAGCCGCTCTTGGGGCCTGGTCCTCCGCGCCCTGCTGCCCCACGTCACCCAGCAGAGAGGCCAGCTGCTCCTGCAACCAGCCATCCCTCCGGGACCGAGCCTGTCCACCAGATCCTCGACCAACTCCATGGTAAGTGGGGGGGAATTGGCTCCACGCTGGGCTCCTGTTCACTCTGGGCTCTTGTTCCCACTCTGGGCTCTGCTGCTTTCCACGTAAAGTTCCTGTGTGAGTGACTTTCCCGCAATTTTCCACCCCCTTTTGTCACCCGTCCCTGAATTCCCAAACCCCTCCCCATCCCCTTTCCAGCCAATCGGATCCACAGCCTCTTTTAAAATCAGTCAGGAAAAACCCTCCCCATAACAACGCAGTCATGGGGGCTTCCACTAAGCTGCGCCCATTCCAGCCCCCATCTTTATTAATGGTTTTCTGAGGAATATTTTACAATGCTGAATGCATTTGGCCATACAAATCATCAAGATCCGCTGCTGGCAGCTCCCTTTGCAGTTGCCTACCAATGATGGCCTAGATGTGTAGATAGGAGATGTTGCCGACCAGGGTAGTATGTTTAGGCCATGCAGGCTTCTCATAAAAGCACGAGAAATATGCAGTCTGGAGTTGACGTGTTGAAAAATGGCTCTTGAAACACTTTCACATTCCCTTGTGAAGGCCACTTGATTGCAAACTTCATGTAGTCTCAAGTCCAATTCAAAAGAAAGACTCATTGCTGAATACCATTAGACCTTTATTCCAGCCTCCACTGTTGTCTTGCTCTGTATTATGATTACCCATGAGAGTGGAGGTGCGAGGTCAATAGAACATAATTAACCCATAGCATGTTGTGCAAACACCTTCTGATGGTTTGTGCAGACATTATTTTATGATTTCAGCATGATATATGACATCTAATTTCACAGTACAGTATGGAACACTACTAATGATGAGCGAGTGTGCTCCATTAAGCATGTTCAAGTGGTAATCGAGTATTTCAGCGTGCTTAAATTTGATGTTTGAATTGCTGTGGCTGCATGTCTTGCGGCTATTCAACAGCCATAACCAGGTTTGGACTGGCCCATAGGGGAGCTGGGGAATACCCCGGTTGGCCCAGGTGCATATCTGGGCCACCAACCCCACTGTATGGGCAGTACTTGGCATAATTCACTTGATTCACAATATAAAGAAAAAAGCAGCATCTCCTCATTCATTAACCAAACTGCCCATTTAATATTACATAGAGATATAGGTAAATTTGTGAATGAGGGTAGTGTAATATTTGTATACAGGTGAAAAGTGGGCCCCAAAAATCAATGTTACTGGTAGACCCTTGGCAACCCAGTCCAACACTGGCCATAACTCATGAAGAGATTGACTGGAGTGGAGTGTATGTTTCTAATACAGACGTATAAAGCGATTGTCTAATAAGGAATTGCTGCTATAGTGTTTACCACATGTAAAGTAGTTTCTCAAACACTGATTATAAACTGGTGATTTGGCGCAAAGTCAAAACATGCAAAGAGGTGTGTGGTGCCAAGTAAACCTGCAGATGGCATATTAAGGCCTGGAGAAAAATTTGTGAAATGGATCCAGGAATAGATTGGAAAGCAGACATTGCGTTGTTGGACACTTGGCATTCTTTGCAAGAGCCATTGAATGAGAGTCATCTCTCTGATATCACTGGTTTGTGCTGAACTCTATAGATGCAGCCTGTTCACCTGCACCACAGTGCAGTGAAGAGATGAGGCAGCAAATATAAAACCTCTTCATTAGCATGGACTAGAGAGAGGACTGACATATCAGGAAAAAATGGGGGCAAACTGGACATGTGGCTACCATGATCATAAGTTCTGCCAATGCTCAAGATGCCAGGGTTTCTGCTGCTGTTGTTACCTCTGCCAGGGCCATGGTGAAGAGTAGGCATCATTCTCACCCT